>NC_090448.1:981690524-982335607 GCF_031143425.1 Pleurodeles waltl
TCTGGCCAGGGTGGCAAAAACCCAGCCAAGCATTTCAGCCACCCAGTCCACGGGCCCAGTAGTCATCACACCCACTTGTGGTGTAAAAGGATCCAGGGCACGTGTCCTGAGGGTGAAGGGGCCTACAACAGGCAGCCTCAAGGGTAAAAAGCCTGAACCAGCTGCTGCCAGGAAGCCCAAGGGGCCTACCCCAGCTGCTGCCAAGAAGACCAATGATCCTGCCCCAGCTGCTGCCAAGAAGACCAAGGTGCCAGCACCAGCAGGTAGGAAGGGCAAGGGGCCTGGGGCAGGAACTCAGACGAAGTCCCCATCACCAACCATGGTTGTGCGGCCATCCGAGGCTGCAGGGGATGGGCTGGAGCTTCTTCCCACCAGCAGCAGCACCCCCACCACCACTAGTGGGCAGCCATCCGAGGATGCAAGGGATGGGCTGGAGCTTCCCCCCAGCAGCAGCACCACCACCACCACCAGTGGGCGGCCATCCGAGGCTGCAGGGGATGGGCTGAAGCTTCCCCCCACCAGCGGCTGCAGCAGGAGCACCACTACCACCACAGAGTAGCCGTCACAGCAGGTGGACGGTATGTAGTCCTGCCTCCATTGGCTGCTGTTCGGGCTGCCCCCTGCAAATCTGGTGGGTATGACACCCATCTGAGAGACTGTGACCTTGCACTCTCCAGGATCGAGAGCACAGGGCACGATGCCTCCGACAGAACCAGTGTGTAAGACACCCACCAGACCCCAGCCTCCCCAGGATCGAGAGCACAGGGCACGATGCCCCCTCCAGAACCAGTGTGTAAGGCACCCACCGACCCCAGCCTCCCCAGGATCGAGAGCACAGGGCACGTGCCCCCTCCAGAACCAGTGGGTAAGACACCCACCAACCCCAGCCTCCCGAGGAACAAGAGTACAGGGCACAATGCCCCTTCAGAACCAGTGGGTAAGACACCCACCAACCCCAGCCTCCCAAGGATCAAGAGCACAGGGCACGATGCCCCCTCCAGAACCAGTGGGAAAGTCACCCACTCGAGAGACTGTGGCCTTGCCCTCCCCAGGACCAAGCACAGGGCATGTTGCTCCCTCCAGAGCATGTGGCCAAGTCACCGACTTGAGACTGTGGCCTTGCACTCCCCAGGACCAAGCACAGGGCATATTGCTCCCTCCAGAGCATGTGGCCAAGTCACCCACTTGAGAGACTGTTGCCTTGCACTCCCCAGGACCAAGCACAGGGCATGTTGCCCTCTCCAGAGCATGTGGGCAAGTCACCCACTTGAGAGACTGTGGCCTTGCACTCCCCAGGACCAAGCACAGGGCATGTTGCCCTGTCCAGAGCATGTGGGCAAGTCACCCACTTGAGAGACTGTGGCCTTGCACTCCCCAGGACCAAGCACAGGGCATGATGCCCCCTCCAGAACCAGTGGTCTTGTTTCATCTCCTGGCTGAGGTGCCCCCCCGTCCACCGTCCCCCTGAGGTGCCTGTCTATTTACCAACTGATACCCCTGTTGATGCAGGTGACGAGTGGGGCCTTGGACTTTGGCCTGTGGCCATGTGGCCCACACAAACTGAGGACTGGGCAGTGCCCCTTGAACTGTACAATTGTAATTATCTGTTACATTGGCTAAACTTTATTTATACTGTGTTGTGCTTATTACACTCACTTTAGTAAATGGATTGTGTCCGTGCATTATTCATCTGAGTTACAGGGTAAATATGTTTTAGTAATGCAGTTATAAGGTGTATGTATTGTGGGGGGAGGGTAGGGGAGGGGGTTGTGCGTGTGTGTGTGTCACTCTCTTTTTCCTCGTCTCTCCTTTGTGTGCTAGGCATCTGTACTCACCGTCATCGTCGTTGGTGTTCGTGGTGAAGCAGCACATAGAAGAGCATGGGGAAGACATGCAGCTCGGGCTCCATGGCGACATGGTTGTTCCCTGTGTCTCCAATGGTGAGTCCTTTCACTTCTATGCAGTGTTTCCGCCGGGCTTTTGATGTCATTGGTACCGCCCCAGAAAAGGTGGCGGTTTCCTGTGTCTTAATATGGTGGGCGGAACATTGACTTCTGCCTGGCTGTAGGCGTCTACCGCCATGGTGGCTGTTGTTTCCGCCCTTGCAGTTGGTGTGGTAAAGTGGCTGTCTATCTGAGATCTATCCACCATGATCATAATTTGGCAGTAATTACCGCCAGCCTTTTGGCGGTATTACCGCCACTTTTACACCAACTGCGAGGGTTGTAATGAGGGCCTATGTGATTTAAGCAGCATTCTCATTATAATGTTGACTAGTACTTCATGTCAGAACCATAATTTATTTTTTCATTGTCTATTCATCCATCTAAAGTGGGTAAATGGAATGGCATAAATTGGGCAATAGTAACACTGGTTACCTCCGCTACCTTGATTTAACCAGGACTTTGTCTTTTTGCTCCTTTGACACCAGCGGTAAAGAAAGTAAGCTAAAATACTGGTCCAGCCTGGATCCCTGGACTGAGTCAGTTTTCTCAGACAGGTTCCTGTAGTGATGCAAGAAGACCTTCACGATCTCGTTATTCTCTTCAGTAACCACACGAGTGTCGGGGGTTCTCAATCACACTGATTCCCTGCTTTTATCGCCTGAGTTGGTGGACTATGACAGAAATGTTCCTATATGCTGACTTCCTGCATACATTTTCTGCTGATAGGCATGGTGACTACTAATCTCTTGAAGAACAAAATCTTGCACCTCATGTTTTGACCTACTGAACTGAGAGTTTTGAGAGCACCTACTCTCTGATAATGCCTATGCAGTCATAACACGGTCCACCTCCGATGCAGGTACACAAATTTTACTACTTCGTTCCTTGTTCTTATTGGCCTGATACGCTTTAAGATGAAAGTGAAAAATGGCCTTAAAGGTCTCCTACATAAAAAAATCAGGGGCAATATTACAATTAATCTCATAAAATGTTTTAAGAATACCCTTGTATTATCTAACCAGATTTGGACGGTCACTAAGCTGTTATCGAATTGCTATCTCAGTCCTTTCATTCTGCGGAATATCCAACTCGAACTGAAGTGTGACAAGCGAAAGGTCAGAGAAAACTTTTGCCCAGATGTCGACTGAGCCCCACTTAATAGTACATGTGAGCAACAAAAAGTTTAAACATAAAACGGCATGACATTGTTGCAAAAAACAGGTAGAAAGATCTAAAAGATGTATGCGCCAGGGTTCGATCAAAGAGAGGTCCTGTTTAATAGCTGTGAGGCATTTGATGATTGGGGCTTGAGCTGTTTTATGTTTTTTTAGCTATACTGGAGGTATCCAGTTTAAAATCCTGAATAAAACTGAAATCGCCTCCACATAGTAAATGTCCTTCTGTAGCCATGCCTAGATTGTGCAATTGCTTCAGTGGACCACATAATCAGTAATCGGACAATAATTTATCAAATTTAAAACAGACCTTAACCCACAGCCACCTCCCTTTAACGTCTTTAATGACGTCCTTCACATGCCAATTTACAGTATTTGCCAAATGGATTCCGACCCCCCATCACGGAAGCTCATGATTCCGACCCCCCATCACGGAAGCTCCCGCCGATGCGAAATATGCATGAATACCTTCTAGGAAAAAATAGTTTTGGTTCATTAGCCTTAAAATTAGTTTCCTGAAAAAATCACTTCTGGCTTAAAAGACGATAACCAATTCATCATGGCACCAGTATTTACACCTACTTATCAATTTGTTAGCATTATAACTAATTATTTTAATATTTTGAGGCAGTAGGCTCACAGTCCTTTTATCTTAATAGCTCAGTCCCACAACTCGTCTCGACTTTGATTCCTACCCTTTGACTGCATAAAACTAATGGCACATCAAATCTGCTTTTTTTCCTTGCTCGTAACCCTCTTTCAGGCCCCTTCACAGCACAACCCTGCCACATATCTCCCTCCCTCCATCCACCACCCTCTTGAGCTCACATGTTTGCGAGTAAGACCATCCCCACCGTAACCTCATGGATGTGCAATAAAGCAACTTTATCCAACCACAGGTGGAGCCCTCCCTCCTCCTCATACCCAACCAGCAATGGTGTGAAAGAAAAAAAGGGTAAAAAAAAGAAAAAATAATTATTTTGTAGCAGTATCCAGTTATCTAAGACACCTCAATATCAATATGACTATTCACTATTAGGCCTGCACCCTGCCTCCACAAATGTATATTAAATATTCCCCGAGCACAGTAACCGAAACCTCTGCCCTTCTCCCCGCGTTTCAAGGCCCCACTTCCATGCCAGAGAAGCTTTACAGGTGGAGAGAAAGGCTCGAGCTTCATTTGAGTCCAGAATGTCTTGGAAATTTCCTCTACAACTGACCCTTTGGGATGCTCCTCAGATAGAAGTAGGGAGGCTAAGACCTTACATTCAGGAAATGGGGCCTCCTAGGTGTCTCCCAGGCTAAGTATGGAAAAATTTAAAAAGTGAAACTTCTGTCTGAGGAGGTGTGTTTTCTTGCTCAAAGTAGGCAGTAATTCTCCATTGTGCTCGGCGCTGGGGTGCTGGCTGGGAGCCAATGGGCCCTTGCTATTGACAGATCTCAGGTGGGCAACTTAGCTATCTCCCTACCTAATGATTTCATTAATAACGGTGTCAACCATCTTTCCATGCCTGGCTGCAACTAATTGGAGCCCTCTGGGTCCACTACTACTCGTATACTGGACCGTCTAAACCGATTCTCCAAGTCCTCACACCTTCTCACCAACGGTCTAATTTGTTGGGTTATACTGGTAGTGTTAGTAATACTAGACTGTGCGTATTCTACCAGAGTCAGTATACGTTTTTCAATCTCTTGCTGCTTCGTCAGAAAAGATGTTATATTTTCATCAAGGACTTCCACCTTCTTTTAATTTCACCAGGTGAGGGGCTTGCTCTATTTGTATCTTCCTTACTGTCCAAATTCCCAACAGGATACCCTTATAGTCTAGAGGACCGGCCTGAGGACAGCAAGGTGATTGAACTATCTAAATCAGCTGAGTCCAGGCTCCCGATGCCTGTGGCCGCAGGAGTCCTCTCAAGGATACCCAGCCTCTCTCTTGCTCGGCCAGCTGGCTCCTTTGGGCCCTGACCCACGCCTCTACTGTCTACTCTGAGCTCAATCAAAGCAGCATATCTATTGGGAAGCAGAATTGGTTTTTAATTAAGGCCACCTCCCTTGCAGATCTTCAAAGTGTACTGCACATACTCCAGCTGCTTCTCCTAGCTGGGTTTGACCCATTTTCCTTATTCTTTTGAATGACTGATATTGTTTGGGCCATTATGTCGCCCTCCCTAACCTAGAAGTTGGGAAGAGCGTGTTTGCCTGCTGTCAACAGATCTGAGCCTGCCGACCTGCAGGTTCTCCTTTCTTGCGAAGTCCTATGTTGGTTTCCTTCTCCCTCAACCTCCTTGCTTATGAGCTATAGACTCATCTACCAACCCTATGACAGGTCCAGGGGTCTCGGGTGAGGGGGGTTCTCCATAGTGCTGCCGCATCAGGTTATCCAGGTAATTTCCCTGGTCTCTCTAGACACAATACATATGGTTTTAACAGCCATTTTCTCCTTGTCCAAAGGGGTCTGACTATGAGGTTGAGCCCCCTTTCCAAACTGTTAGTTAAGGGGAGACGGAGTTCCGGCTCATCAGCCTCATAGTAGATGGGTCCAGCTCCCCTCTCCATCTTCCTCTAAAAATTGATCCTGCTTAGGTTGCTGGCCCTACTCTTGTCTCCCCCCCCCCCCCCCCTTCAGACCCTTAGGGGCACTGGCTCCTGTCTAGATTTAACCACCATCCTCTTTGTGCGACCCCCCCAGGCTTTTATTTTGTGTTCTGTGAATTTGAGGAGTGGCAACCCTTCTGGCCAATGTATAGTCCTCTGAAACCTTCCGGAATACAGCTGAATGCATAAAGAAAAGTAAATAAACCTATTTATCCAGTTTAAGGCTCCTCTCGCCTTGCAGTATGTCGCCGAAGTGGGTTAAGCCACTTCCTGCATACACCGTGCTAAAAAAAGGGACTAACACACAGGGGTACTGCTAAGAGCGGTGAAGAAGAAGGGGGGTAGGAGGGATGGTATCTTAGTACTGCATACACTCAGCTATTGTTTACATCGAAATACAGAGTAGGAGCGAAGAGCGGGGGGTGGGGAGGAGTAAGCGTTCTGCAGAATTGCTGTCTCGAGAGCCATAGCGACTCACTCCCCCTCAGATGTACTCCGCCTCCACGGAGTGCTGAAGAGCAGGGGAGTGCCTCCTCTACTCATTCTGCCAGATGCTCAGAGAGAGGCGCTGGAAAGAGGTGTCACATTTGACAAAGCAGATGCGTACAGTGGGCCGGAAGTAATGCCGGGAGGCCGGTGCTAGCTGCTGTGCAACCTTGCTCCGTCTTCCACGCTGCAGGCCATACCTCTCTACTTTAGGTAGCAGAGGCTCTTAAAAATATGCCTAGTGTGAAAGCTTGTGGTAATGCTGGTATTCCCACGGAGGTGTACGAGTATTTTGCAAAAGTGCTGCTCCCTTTTCTAGCCGATTTGTTCAATCATATTTGGAAGGGTACACATATTCCCAAATCATCTAAAGAGTCAATCATAGTCAGCTTTCTCTAAAAAGACAAATCACCTACAAATGTCAATTCTTACAGGCCTGTCAGTCTCCCAAATTCTGACTACAAATTGATTATCAAAACAGGGTTTCACTAATTATTCCTATAGCTCAAACCATGGCACAAAGGAACCAGAGTGGCTTTTTTGACTAATATGCAAATTACCTCAAAAACATGTTTCCTGATTCATGTTATTGACTATTTCTCTAGCAGCCAAGAAAAAGCATCTATTTTAATGCTGTACGCTGAGAAGATCTTCGATGTGATGAACTGGGAGGCCCTGTTTTTTATTCTTAGCAAATTTGCCCTTCTGGAGCAACTTCTTAGCATGTTAAAGAATCTTAACCGAAATGCGGAAGCAATACTCATAACCAATTCTAAGGAATCAGACGTGGTGACAATCAACAGGGGTACCCATCAAGGTTCCCGATGTCTCCAGTTCTTTTTAATACTTTATAGAGCTCTAAGTGGCGAGACTCCGTAACAATGAATCAATAGTTCCACCGGTAGAAGGGATCCAAAATTAAACTCTTTGCGGATGATATTATACTTTAGTTAAAAGCTGATAGGGATAATATTCAAGGGGCATTGAACAAGATTTCAGAGTATATTGGGATGGGAGGCTACAAAGTAAATCCAAACAAAACGGAAATTTTGTTTAACTCCTCCTCCGTGGATCTCCCTCCAGTGCTACATCAGTTTGCACCACAATGCCCTATTCATTATTTAGGCATTTATGTGACTAACAATGACTCACAAGTATAAAAATATATTTAAGTTTAAAGCATTTTTGGGCATGTGGACTATTCTTCCTTTATCTCTGATTGGAAGGGTGGCATTAAGCAAAATGATGATTACCCATTAGTTTTATTTCTTTTTGTGAATCTCCCCATCAAGATCAGTTCATCATATTGTAAAGAACTAGATATCCTTTGTAAAAAGTTCATATGGGGAAATAAACATCCAAGGGTCAGGTTTGCAGTCCTTCAACTAGACAAATCTCAACAACAAATCGCCCTGCCTCATTTTCAGACTTATCATCCGGCAGCCCTCCTAGATAATATAGTTGGAGTTTCCTCAGGAATGGATGAGTTAGATAGTTTCAAACTAGCTTGTATGGCTAATGACGCTACAGTCGATATGTCAGTTTTTAATTAAAGACTTCAAAGCTCTCCAAAAAAAGAACAAGTTACTTTCCTTCAATAACGAATTATCTGGTAGAGACTCTAGCTGCAGATCCCTTACCTTAGAATTCCCTGCCGTCAGCTTCAATTCCGGAATTTTTCTGCTGATCAGTAACCTGCGCGCGCCGTTGGGTGGCGTCGTTCAGATCTGTGTACGTCGCCCGGCTCCGCCTGGCGTCGTTGGAGCCATCTGTGAAGTCAAGATCTTCTATATTGGTACCACCCCGACGCGCGTACGTCAGTTCTTTTCCACAACCTCCCACCCCAGAAGCGCAGAGTCATGGAAGAACCAACTTTTTTCTGATTGTCTGTGCAAAATGACATTCCCTGGAAAAAGGCTAAAAATCTGAAAATACCTAGTATATATCCACAGAGCGGGGAGGCGTGGGTGGGTGTAAGGGATCTGCATATGTTGAGTCTCTACCAGATAATTCATTACCGAAGGTAAGTAACTTGTTCATCTGATAGGGACTTCTAGCTGCAGATTCCTTACCTTAGAATAGATACCCAAGCCATAACCTCCTGGCGGTGGACTGTAGACATACTTTATACAAGGAAGTCCTGTAGGACCAAGCGAGCAAAATGTGCCTCTCTTCTCACCTGGCTATCCAGGCAGTAGTGTCTTGCAAACGTGTGCAAGGAAGCCCATGTTGCCGCCTGGCAAATGTTTAGAACTGGCATGCATCGAGCTAACGCCATGGTAGCAGCTTTCCCCCTTGTAGAGTGAACTCTCAAGCCCTCAGGAGGCTGCTTCTTAGCCAATGCATAGCAGATTTTAATAAAGAGAATGACACTGTGTGAAATGGTTCATTTCTGGACTGCCCGACCCTTCTTTGCACCAAGGTACCCCACAAAGAGTTGGTCATCCACCCGCAACTCTTCTGTGCGGTCAAGGTAGAACGACAACGCTCTTTTTGGGTCCAGACGGTGGAGATGCTCCTCTTCTTTAGAGTGGTACCGTGGAGCAAAGAAGGTGGGCAGGGTGATGTTTTCACCCAGAAGGAAAGAGGTGACCACCTTGGGGAGAAAAGAGGCACAAGTTCGGAGAACTACCTTATCAGGATATATCGAGAGATTCAGCGGTTTCGATGATAAAGCCTGCATCTCACTTACTCTCCTGGCAGATGTGATAACCACTAAGAAGGCTGTTTTGATAGTGAGCAGCCGGAGAGGACAATTATGTAAAGGCTCAAAAGGAGCACACATAAGAAAAGTGAGCACCAGATTAAGGTCCCACTGGGGCATAACAAAAGGTGTAGGTGGAAACATATTTACAAGCCCTTTTAAGAATCTCTGTAAAATACGGGACTTAAACAAAGACTGCTGATCAAGCAATCAAAGAAAAGCCGATAAGGCAGAAAGATAGCCTTTAGGAGTCCCTAAGGTGGAACCCTGTTGGGCGAGTGTCAGAATGAAAAGAAGGATATTAGAAAGAGAAGAAGAAAGGGGATCAATAGACCTCGCTGTACAATATAATACAAAATGTTTCCAACGACGGGCGTAAACCGTCTTAGTAGAGGGACGCCTGCCTGCCAGAATGACATTACAGACTTCGGGAGGGAGGTCTTAAACCATCAACTGCCGCCGCTCAATCTCCATGCATGTAGCCGCAGAGTTGACAGGTTCGGGTGGAGAACCTTCCCCTGCTGCTACGACGGAAGATCCTCCCGAAGAGGCAACCTAATTGAAGAATTGGTGCTCATTTTAAAAAGCTCTAGATACCAGACTCTTCGTGCCCAATTCTGAGCCACTAGGATTACTTGGGCCCAGTCATTCTTGATTTTCTTGAGAACTCTGGGCAGAAGTGGTGTGGGTGGAAAAGCGTACAGAAGGCCTGAACTCCACTCATGACGAAAATCGTCACTTAGCTATAGCCGCCTTGGAAACTCCAATGCGCAATAATGCTGACATTGCGCGTTCTCTTCGGAGGCAAACAGATCTAACCAAGGCTCTCCCACCTGCTGAAAGAGTCCTTGCGCCACCTCCGAATGGACACACAATTCGTGATCCCCTAAGCATCACCGGCTGAGTTTGTCCGCTCTGGTGTTCAGAGAACCTGCCAGGTATTGAACCACCAGGATTATGCCCTGGTGTTCCAGCCACGCCCAGAGACGTAGAGCCTTTTGAAAAAGGGTCCACAACCCCACACCGCCCTACTTGTTGCAATACCACATCGCAGTAGTGTTGTCCGTGAACACCTGCACTATCTTTCCTTTCACAACAAGAAGAAATGCCTTTAATGCTAGCCGGATCAACCAGAGCTCCAATAAGTTGATATGGAGCCCGGATTCTGCCGGAGACCAGACGCCCCTGATCTCCACCTCTCCCAGATGGCCGCCCCCTCCCAGAAGTGACGCACCTGTCACTACTGTAAGATCTGGTTGGGGAAGGGAGAGGAGTCTGCCCTTGAACCAATCAGAGTTCACTAACCACCACTGCAGATCCTTTGCAGTTCCCTCCGAGATCTGGACCATGTCGGTAAGATTTCCCTGATGCTGTGCCCATTGGAACTTCAGGTTCCACTGCAGAGCCCTCATATGCCATCTGGCATGTTTGACTAATAGGATGCAGGAACCCATGAGTCCCAACAGCCTCCACGTATGTCTCACCGAAATCCAGGATAGAGGCCCAAACATCGGTGTCATAACCTGAATATCCATTGACTGGCTGCTCGGAAGGACTGGCCTGAAACTGCAATGTGTCCAGAACAGCTCAGATGAAACGGAGCTTCTGAGAGGGAGTCAGGTGTGACTTCGGCACGTTTATAGTGATTCCCAGCGAATGCAGAGGGTCCACCGTAGTCTGAAGATGGGTGACGAGAGCCTGGGGCATCAGAGCCGTCAACAGCCAGTTGTCTAGGCAGGGGAAGACTGAAATCCCTAGCCTGCGCAGATGAGCTGCCACCACCGCCATCACTTTGGTGAACACCCGATGGTCACTGGTGAGGCCGAAGGGGAGCACGGTAAACTGAAGGTGCTCATGGCCAACCTTGAACCGCAAGTAATGCCTGTAGGCGGGCAGAATGGGGATGTGAAAATATGCATCCTGCAAGTCCAACGATACCATCCAGTCTCCTTGGTCTAGAGCAGACAAGACCTGAGCAAGAGTGAGCATCTTGAATTTCTCCTTTTTAAGGAAGAGATTGACATCCCTTAAATCCAAGATAGGGCAAAGGCACTTGTTCTTTTTGGGAATCAGAAAGTAGCAGGAATAACAACCACTGCCTACTCCTGACATCAGGACCCTTTCTAATGCTCCCTTTGCCAAGGGAGCAGTAACTTCCTCACGGAGAAAGATCAAATGATCCTCCATCAGCCGTTCTTTTACCAGAGGGATAGAGGAAGGGAAAGACTGGAAGGGGAGGGAATAGCCCTTCTCTATGATCTGCAAGACCCTTTTGTCCGATGTTATGGACCGCCAGTGAGGGAGATGAAATTGAATCCTCCCTTCAAATGGACGGACATGGTTTTGCAGAACCCTATTAGGAGGGCTTGGGCGCTGCGGAAGAGGGGGCTGGGTGGTGGCCGACCTCTGGCCAGACCCTCTGGGTCTGACGGTACCACGACCTCGTCCTCGCACGGGATGCTGTGAAGCCGGAGGAAGGTGGCTTACCTGTGGTTGGCATGGTACTGCGCCCCTTCCGAAGCCTCGAAAGGGGCGATAGGCAGACTGCTGGCAAGCCGGCGCTGAGAGGCCCAAGGATCTGTCCGTAGCTCGAGAAACCTTGAATCTCTCAAGCACAGAGTCTGCCTTCTCAATAAAAAAGACATCTAAAGGCATGTCCATCAGCCCCGCGACATGATGGCTTCTCTGAATCCTGGGGTGTTTGGTATCAAACATCTCAGAATAATAAACCTGCACTGACCCCCACTTATGGATTTATTATTAAAAGCACACAGGGAGCACCTTAGAGGTGTCCCCTGAAAACCTACCAGCTACTAGTGTGCTGACTGACTGGTTCAGCCACCCCCCCCCCCCACTACATGATGGCTTCTCTGAATCTTGGGGTGTTTGGTATCAAACATTTCAGAATAATAAACCTTCACTGACCCCAGTGATGGATTTTTTAATAAAGCATGCAGGAAGCAGCTTAGAGGTGCCCCCTTAAAACCTACCAGCTACTCGTGTGCTGCCTGACTGGTTCAGCCACCACAGACCCCCCACCACAAGGTGAGAGCGAGCACTTTCGAGGACCAGAGACAAAAGCCTGTACTGGGTAGAGGTGTTACCACCTCACCCAGGCGGGATGGACAATCCAGGGTTGGGAAGCTCCAAAGGCCTTGCCACCTTTGTAATGCGACCTAGGTTTCTCCAAATGGAAGATAACCAACCCCCCTGTCAGGACCCCATTTATTAGGCAGATGAGGAGGTGTGCCCACTTTATGCTAGTCCCACCCCTAAGGTGGATGAGCTGAAGTGGACACCACTTCTCAAATTCCTCTATTTTGCTTGCTCCCAACGCAAGTGGTCATAAGAAGTGTGTAGTCACCTTACAGGTGGACAACCCATTGGCTACCACCTGGCACTCCCAGAAAAGCTCCTAAATTGAGTATTTAGGTGGGACCCGTGAACCCTAGAACTCAGATCCTGACTACTTACGAAATAAAGAACAAAGTAGAGTCACACCTGCAAAAGAGGAAAAGAAGCAGCAGCTGACTTGGAACCAGCCCCTCCGGCCTGCCTCCTTACCTCAACGAACTCTGCACAAAAGACAATTCATCCTGTAGCTGAGCCTCCAAAAAAACCAGGTGGACAACCTACCTTTTACAAAGACTCAGAGTCCCGTAAGCAGCGGAACTGCTCTGCAACAAAGTTTCAAGAGAAGACTCTGCAGCCCCTGGAACAGCAAGGACCTGACACCCGAAGTGACCTATGCACCCAACGACCACGAGCAGAGATGAAGCCAACCAAAAGTGCCAGCCCAGTTCCCCAGCTGTCTACAGGGAGTGCAGAATTATTAGGCAAATGAGTATTTTGACCACATCATCCTCTTTATGCATGTTGTCTTACTCCAAGCTGTATAGGCTCGAAAGCCTACTACCAATTAAGCATATTAGGTGATGTGCATCTCTGTAATGAGAAGGGGTGTGGTCTAATGACATCAACACCCTATATCAGGTGTGCATAATTATTAGGCAACTTCCTTTCCTTTGGCAAAATGGGTCAAAAGAAGGACTTGACAGGCTCAGAAAAGTCAAAAATAGTGAGATATCTTGCAGAGGGATGCAGCACTCTTAAAATTGCAAAGCTTCTGAAGCGTGATCATCGAACAATCAAGCGTTTCATTCAAAATAGTCAACAGGGTCGCAAGAAGCGTGTGGAAAAACCAAGGCGCAAAATAACTGCCCATGAACTGAGAAAAGTCAAGCGTGCAGCTGCCACGATGCCACTTGCCACCAGTTTGGCCATATTTCAGAGCTGCAACATCACTGGAGTGCCCAAAAGCACAAGGTGTGCAATACTCAGAGACATGGCCAAGGTAAGAAAGGCTGAAAGACGACCACCACTGAACAAGACACACAAGCTGAAACGTCAAGACTGGGCCAAGAAATATCTCAAGACTGATTTTTCTAAGGTTTTATGGACTGATGAAATGAGAGTGAGTCTTGATGGGCCAGATGGATGGGCCCGTGGCTGGATTGGTAAAGGGCAGAGAGCTCCAGTCCGACTCAGACGCCAGCAAGGTGGAGGTGGAGTACTGGTTTGGGCTGGTATCATTAAAGATGAGCTTGTGGGGCCTTTTCGGGTTGAGGATGGAGTCAAGCTCAACTCCCAGTCCTACTGCCAGTTCCTGGAAGACACTTTCTTCAAGCAGTGGTACAGGAAGAAGTCTGCATCCTTCAAGAAAAACATGATTTTCATGCAGGACAATGCTCCATCACACGCGTCCAAGTACTCCACAGCGTGGCTGGCAAGAAAGGGTATAAAAGAAGGAAATCTAATGACATGGCCTCCTTGTTCACCTGATCTGAACCCCATTGAGAACCTGTGGTCCATCATCAAATGTGAGATTTACAAGGAGGGAAAACAGTACACCTCTCTGAACAGTGTCTGGGAGGCTGTGGTTGCTGCTGCACGCAATGTTGATGGTGAACAGATCAAAACACTGACAGAATCCATGGATGGCAGGCTTTTGAGTGTCCTTGCAAAGAAAGGTGGCTATATTGGTCACTGATTTGTTTTTGTTTTGTTTTTGAATGTCAGAAATGTATATTTGTGAATGTTGAGATGTTATATTGGTTTCACTGGTAATAAATAATTGAAATGGGTATATATTTTTTTTTGTTAAGTTGCCTAATAATTATGCACAGTGATAGTCACCTGCACACACAGCTATCCCCCTAACATAGCTAAAACTAAAAACAAACTAAAAACTACTTCCAAAAATATTCAGTTTTGATATTAATGAGTTTTTTGGGTTCATTGAGAACATGATTGTTGTTCAATAATAAAATGAATCCTCAAAAATACAACTTGCCTAATAATTCTGCACTCCCTGTAGAGTCAGAGTCCACTCAGGTTTCACCCCCATTGGACTCCCCCCAAGTTGCCTGCAGCCTCTGCATGCAGGTCGTCCCTCCTGCAGCCTTCTGAGGAGGGAGGCCCTCCAGCAACCACTGTACCCGTCGATCCTGACCCCATCTTAGGTGGATCAGTGGTGGCACAACGTCCTCTGGCTCCTCTGAACTTGAGTCCACCATTGGTCCACCCCTGCCGAACTCTCCAACGACACATGCAGCCTCAACACACAGGACCCCCTGACTGCGAATGCCCCCAGACAAGAAAATCCATTGTCTAAAGACACTCCCGTTTATCCATCACCCCTGGACACTGGAGAAGAGAACTAAAGGTGTACCTACGTCGCTGAGCACCCCAGGTCTACTACCTACCTGCTTGTCCCTGATTGGCTTCTTAGCCAGAGCCTGCAGCCTGTTTGTCACGAGGTCCAACTCCCATAGAGAACCATTGCACACCCGATGCCTTACTGTACCCCTGCACCTGACCGCCCCAGTGCTGTCCGGTGTGACCTATTGGTGTGGTTATAATCAGTGCCCAGTACTTACCTTTGCTCCCTGAGCTCGACCTCGTAAGTCGTTGTTAACCCTGTGTTTGCTGAACATTGTTTTTGTCCATTGGATAACATTGAGAGAACTCAGAAAATTGCACTAAGTGTTGATTTCTGAAATTTCAAAGTATTTTTGCTTAAAAGTCTACTTACGTGATCACGAAGTTCTTGGGTTTGAAACATATATAAAAAGAATTGTTATTTTTCTAAATTGGTGTCGGATTTATTCTTTGAGTGTGTGCCTCATTTATTGCCTCTGTGAGGACAACAAATGCTCAGCCCTACCCTCTGATAAACCTAACTGCACACCCACACTACCACAAAATAGAGCATTAGTCCTATCTACTTTTGCCTCTGGAAAACCAATCGGGGATCTATTGGACTCTCTGCACGGTGTACTTCATTTTAGTGCACTATATGGAGAACCAGCTTCCTACAATCAGGTCAGCCTTTGTATCCCACTGCTGTGTGTGTCATGTTCTGTTTATAAAGTTTGCTTCTTTCTTTGGCCATACACTCCACATGGAGCTCTCATGATCTTCATATTGGCCCAGTTTCATCAGTCTTCACCGTTCTTACTAGTGGCCACCGGCTTCTGTGCACCTCTGTGACTCTTTTCGTGTTCTGATAGAGGAGGAGAGCTAGGCCTTGCACTCAATTCCCCATTATTGTTTTGAGAGCAGGCCCTGTTCCCCGTGGACTTTGTCAAACATAGTGTCTGGTGTAGGGAGGGTACAGATAGCTGTTGTGGGAGAGGGTAGCAGTTCTAAGCAACACACATTGTGGGGATGATGGTGGGCTACATGTCCTTCGGAGGGTTGGGTTACCATTTCCATTCTGATGCACAGCGGAGTAGCGAGTGCTGTACTTGCATCAAACGCCTCAGAGTTCTCAAAGGCCAAAAGCTCGGAGCTAGCGCTATTACAAAGACCTATATAGTCTTTCATGGTTTTTACCTTGAAGTACCTTGTGAGAACATCCTGCTGTCTACCACTGATGTCCATTTGTGCATAAAATCAGCAGCTTCCATCGCCGTGAATTCCCACCTTCAACAAGGCTCAGTCACTGCTAGCTAGCATGAAAGTTAAGTAATTATACAGAGGAAGCTGACTGCAGGCTTCACGTGAAGCATTACAAACGAGAACAATGGGTGACTGCCCAGTTGTGAAGGACTATGGGGGGAGGCAGCATAGGTCTTCTTTGAGAGGGCCTGGTACACCCACTAGAGACGAGCTTGCGCCTTTCCATAAAGCTCTTGAGCTTGGGCACCAACTACATCCTAGATAATAAACACTCGCTGGGGGAAGGAAGAATATTTACGCTAGTGCTGAAGGCATATCACGAGGAGAAGTGCACCACGTGGTTTTTAATCACTGACTGCTCCTTATCTTCTTTGGCAACTTGCCCGAGCTAAAAATATCAGCTGTGAGCCGTGCCTGGCTGCATATGTATAATATCAGAAGCACGCCAGTCAGGGATGGGTCTGTGCTCCAGCAGAAACCCGGCCTTCTGGGTACCCTAGAGTGTCGGTGCCCGATCGACAGCACTGCCAGAGTCGGAGCCGGCCGAGGCTTGGCTGGCTCTAGACGGCAAGAGAGTGGGTGCCAGCTCCGCGGCACTTTTATGGGCTATGATGAG
Source organism: Pleurodeles waltl (assembly GCF_031143425.1). Taxonomy (NCBI): domain Eukaryota; kingdom Metazoa; phylum Chordata; class Amphibia; order Caudata; family Salamandridae; genus Pleurodeles; species Pleurodeles waltl. Next base: position 981,707,013 of record NC_090448.1, read on the forward strand.
TGCCACTCTCGTTAAACTCGGTGCTTCAAATCAGAAGGTACAGTCTGGTACTGAGTACCTGGACTTTTCTAATTTGAAAAGTAGAGTACATCCACTTCTTATCACTTCTGCAATATGTTAACTTGAGAGTAATGTCATTTTTCAGGAGAGGACAGGTACTATAGATTGAAGCACCAGGACTTCCCCTTTTTTAAATAATTAATGCACTGGTTGAACTTCATCACAGGGTGTGGGCTGCAGACACAAAGTGAAGGGCATCCACGGAAATACCCCTCCCCACCACAGAGAGTGGCAAAAGCGTCCAAGAGCGTTCGCTGTTGAATGATGGAGGGCATCACGTAATTCAGTGAGACAGATGAAAGATGGATGTCGCTCTTCCATTATGTAGCTTACCCAGTCAGTGTGTGAAAGGCAGCACCACGGATTGATGGCTGCGGCGCGAGGCCGAGGCCCCCGCCTGGGTGGTCGACTCCCCCGAAGCAAAGACAGCTCGGACTTCTCAGACACCGCCTGAAGCTGCATGTCCGTGGCCGGACCACGTCTGCGCCTCAGACCTGACCCACCACGCCAATATAAACCACCACAAAGCAGAGCCAGTCCAGCGCATTCCTCACTTCACTATCATCCATTATCAGTCACTGCTGCGGCCTGTGAGTTATCAAGCGGGCCTCCGCCCTCGCTCCCACCATCGGGGACCGCACGCAGACACGCTCGGTAAAGGGGATCCATGCCAAGGAAGGGCGGGAGCCAGGCAGCTGAGAGAGCAGAGAGGGCGCACTGGACCGGCTGAGAGAAAAAACAAGATTGCACAGGCTCCAGAGGGGCTCCCGAAGTGCTTCACCGCCTCGTCGTCTGCGGTTAATAATCGATATATAAATACAATTCCAGTACACTACAAGGAGAGAACAACAAAGAGGACGAAGTGCACGGGCAGGATAGAGAGCAAAGAAAGAGTGTCAAGAAGGCTGAGAGAAAATGAGAAAAGTGACAGAAAAGGGCGGGAAGAGGCACGGCAGACGCGAGGCATGAGCAGCTCACATCAATGGGGCCTCGCACCAGTGCATCACCTTTTGAAACACTTGAGGGGTGTGGGTTGGCTTTGTTATGTCCTCAGCCCTTATAAGGGCTGGGACGTTCGGCGAGCGTAGCGCGCGAAGCGCGGTAATAAAACAAACAAAACCGGCCTTCGTTTTGCAGAGGCGCGGCCGAGTGCGTGCGCGTTTTCTTTCAAGCCCGTCCGCACGGGGCTTGCTTCACTGGCGTGTGTCTGTGCGCATCTGCCGCACCCAGCCACACCCTTCTTTATTATGTAGCTCCCGGCCGCCGGCCGAGGAGCAAACCAAACAACAATAATAACCAGGGGAAATGCCCCGAACACATCTGGGTATTTCACCCACTTAGCTGACCACCCCTACATCGGTACACCAATTGTGCTGGCCAGTTACGTCACTGGCCAGCGACATTACATTCCTCCCCAAAATGCAAAAACAACCACACACCGGCAAGTTACCATCATGAAACGTAAATCAATAATCACACACATAATCCCGGAGACGGGATGAAGGACAAGGATTGACCCCCAAAAAACCATATCTGGCACACCCATCTCGCTGAGAAACTAGTTCGGTGGAGGAACCATCAGTCTCGGATTCAAAAGGGATCGACATTTGACCATCTCCAACACCAACCAGCGATCCTCTTATTGGGATGCCAGCCTCGGGCCCCTCACACACAGGACTACAGGCCTCAGCATCTTTTCCAACTTCCTCTCGAATGTCACTCTCACCATGAAATTTTTTAAACAATGACACATTTCGTGTCACGGTGTCATTTCCACGCTGCGCAAGCACAGCGGATCCATGTCGTTGAACAACTCTCCACGGGACTGTCGAAAAAGGTGTACGAAACTTGCTACCAGGCAGAGTCTGCTTGAGTAATACCTGATCACCAACCTTCAAATCAGAATTCGCGGCTTTCCTTGCACGGCTGACCCTTTGATTTGACATCCGCCTCTTCTCTTGGACCACGCTCCGAGCCATTTCAGGAGGACACCATGAATGATGATGGGGAATCGCGTCAACAGACGCCCTTCCAAACGCAACATGACCTGGAGCCAAACTAGTGGTGGAGTGAGGTGTTTGGCGATAATTCCGTAAAAATGAAAAAATCGCATACTCTACAGACTGGCCACCAGCCACCGCAATTTTGATTACCTTATTTAAAGTCCGCATGAAACGTTCCACCTCACCATTGGCCTGAGGCCAGCGCGGAGTGATTCGGCGATGACGGGTGCCAGTAATCTTCAGGTACTCCGCAAATTCACTGCTCTGAAACGGTGGTCCATTGTCAGTTTTTATCTCAGCAATAAGACCATGAGTAGCCATCATCTTTTCCAATCTAGCGATTACCACAGCAGCGGTGAGGGACGGAATGATTTCAACCTCAGGATACTTTGAAAAGTCATCGATTACCACCATGGTGTGGCGACCATCGGGTAGACTACCAAAATCCATACTCGCCGATGCCCATGGACCGGTAGGGGTTGGTTCAGTTTCAATAGGAACGGGCCTCGCTGATTCACCAGTTGCCTGACACCAACGGCATGACCTGACCACCTGCTCAACCTTTTCATCCATGAGAGGAAACCACACCTTGGATCTTAGTCGGCTCTTGGTCTTGACCATATCCTGATGGCCATTGTGTGCCAATTCCACCGCTTTGTTGGTAAGAGAGGAAGGGATGACCAGACGACTTCCCCTTAACAAACAGCCTTGAGAGTCAATGGTCAGCTCACCCTTTACGCCAGAAAGGCTTTCAATAATGCGTTGAGCTTCAGAGTTCAACAATGATAACTGACTCTTAATTTGGTACCACTGACCGGTCTGGACAGCCTCCATAACTTTCTGCAGACACTCATCCGATTTGGTCGCTTGTAGGATTTCCCCCATGGTCATAGGTAAGGGTCGGGAACGATCAGCCACGTATCGGACATATTCTTCAGTCTCTCTGGCTTCTTCGACTTCTACTTCTGAGGCACTCCTGGGATGCCTAGATAGATAGTCAGCCGGATTCTCGGATCCCGGGCGATACTCCAACTGGCATCTATAATCTTGCAATTGTAGCATCCACTTCTCTATTCTTGGTGGGGGTTTAGAAGCAGTTCTGTTGAACAATGGAAGCAGAGGCTTGTGGTCAGTAGTAACCACAAACGGGCGGCCATATACATAAATGTGGAAATGCTTGCACCCCCAATGGACCGCAATGGCTTCCTTCTAAATCTGCGAGTAACGCTGTTCAGTGTCAGTCAGCGACCTGCTGGCATATGCGACAGGAGCCCACATTCCTTCGCGTTGTTCCTGCAACAGTACAGCTCCTAGACCTTTGGGTCCCGTATCAACGGCAATTTTGGTGCTTCTTCTCGGGTCAAAGTATTTCAGTACAGTGTCACTGGATAATGCCTCTTTGATTTTTTCAAACGCTGTCTGTTCAGCAGACCCCCACTGCCACGATTCAGACGTTTTGAGAAGATTCCTCAGGGGTTGGGTCAGATGAACGAGTTACTTACCTTCGGTAACGACTTTTCTGGTGGATACATTAGCTACCTGTGGATTCCTCACCTCATGAATACTCCCATGGCGCCAGCATTCGACGGAAATCTTCTTACTAGTCTCTGCACGTCGACGGGGACGTCACTCTAGCCCACGCGACGCCGTCTGACGTCATACAGGCAATAAGAGGTCCTCGACGACGTGCGGACGTCAGTACCAATCATTTTTTACGTGCATGAGAACAACCAGGCAATGCAATGAAAGAGCAAGGCAACATCCCATTATATTGCAAAAACACACAACATTGTATGAATAACTGTAAATCTTTTTATATAAATATATATATAAAACTTTCTCTTTTAAAATATATACACACACCAAGTATATACACAAAGATATATACATATATACATATATATAAATATATATTATATACACATCCATTGCACCCTCAAAGACCAAGAGGAGCGCACTCAAGGATTACTTGGCAAGACCAGAAAGGCAACGGGGAGGCGGGTGGGACCGTGAGGAATCCACAGGTAGCTAATGTATCCACCAGAAAAGTCGTTACCGAAGGTAAGTAACTCGTTCTTCTGATGGATACAACTACCTGTGGATTCCTCACCTCATGAATAGAGTCCCAAAGCAGTACCACGCCCGGCGGTGGGTGCCTAAATGGTCAAACCAAGAAATCCTGCAGCACTGACCGTGCAAAATGGCCGTCCCTTCTAACCTCAGAATCCAAACAGTAATGTTTTGCAAAAGTGTGAAGGGACGACCAAGTTGCGGCCTTGCAGATGTCGACCACAGGAACACCCCTGGCCAAGGCCGAAGTGGCCGACTTAGCTCTGGTGGAATGAGCTCTAATGCCCTCAGGAGGATCCTTCTTTGCCAAAGAGTAACATATTTTAATGAAAAGAACAACCCACCTGGATAGTGTTCTCTTGTGGACTGCCTTTCCTCTCCTCTTGCCCACGTATCCAATAAACAGCTGATCCTCCAGCCTGAAATCCTTTGTTCTATCAATAAAGAAGCTCAACGCTCTCTTTGGATCCAGACGGTGCAGTCTTTCTTCCTCTTTGGAAGGATGAGGCGGAGGATAGAACGTGGACAAAGTAATTGCCTGAGCCAAATGGAAGGGTGAAACAACCTTCGGGAGGAAAGCAGCCTTGGTCCTCAACACCACCTTATCCCCATAAAAAGTTGTATAAGGGGGCTTTACTGATAAGGCCTGCAACTCACTCACTCTCCTTGCTGATGTTATAGCTATCAGGAAGACTGTTTTTAAAACCAAATACCTCAAGGGGCAAGAATGCATAGGTTCAAAAGGGGACCCCATAAGGAAAGTCAGGACCAAAGACAAATCCCATTGCGGCATAACGAATGGCTTTGGAGGATATTGATTTAGAAGACCTTTCAAGAATCTGATAACAATAGGGGATTTAAATAAAGATGGTTGGTCTGGAAGACATATGAAGGCTGACAAGGCCGATAAATAACCCTTAATGGTAGCCACTGCACAACCTTTCTGCGCCAGAGATAGAGCAAAAGACAAAACGTCCGATAGATGAGCATGCAAAGGATCAATCTGCCTCTCTCCACACCACGCAACAAATTTAGACCACCTATTAGCGTAGATAGATTTAGTGGAGTGTCGCCTGGCCGCTAATATAACATCCACTACCTCAGGCGGGAGAGAGAAGGAACTCAGGTTGCCCCGTTCAATCTCCAGGCATGTAGGTGCAGACTCTGGAGGTTGGGGAGTAGAACCTGCCCCTGCGACTGCGAGAGGAGGTCTGCCCTGAAAGGGAGACGGAGCGGCGGGCACATTGAGAGTTGGAGAAGGTCGGAGTACCACACCCTCCTTGGCCAATCCGGAGCTATTAAGATTACTAGAGCCCGGTCTTGGCGAATCTTCCTCAATACTCGAGGAATCAAGGGTATGGGAGGAAACGCGTAAAGCAACTGGCCGCACCAGGTTATTTGAAACGCGTCCCCCAACGCTCCCTGCATCGGATACTGAAGGCTGCAGAACAACGGACAATGCGCGTTCTCTCGAGTGGCGAACAGATCTACCCGAGGAAACCCCCACCTCTGGAAGATTAAACGGACTTGATCTGGATGGAGACGCCACTCGTGGTCTGCCGAGAAGTGGCGACTGAGACTGTCCGCACGCACGTTCAAAACTCCGGCCAGATGGTTTGCTATCAAGCAAATCCGATGGTCCTTTGCCCAGGACCATAGTCGAAGAGCTTCTCTGCAGAGAAGGTACGACCCCACTCCTCCCTGCTTGTTTATGTACCACATCGTGGTAGTATTGTCCGTTAGGACCTGTACCGACTGACCACGAAGGGAAGGGAGGAAGGCCTTGAGAGCCAGACGTACAGCCCGTAACTCTAACAGATTGATGTGAAACATCTGTTCCTCTGGAGACCAAAGACCTTTGATCTCCAGATCCCCCAGATGAGCTCCCCACCCTAGAGTGGAAGCATCCGTTATGACTGTGGTCACTGGTGGCGACTGCTGGAACGGCTTTCCTTGTGAAAGATTGTTGCTTGCAATCCACCACTTCAAATCCACAGCAGCATCTCTGGAGATCTTGACAGTACCCTCTAGATCCCCTCTGTGTTGAGACCACTGCCTTCGGAGGCACCACTGAAGAGCCCTCATGTGCCAGCGAGCATGCGTGACCAACAGAATGCAGGAGGCAAAAAGACCGAGCAGACGAAGGACCTTGAGGACTGGAACTACCGCTCCATTTCGAAACATTGGAACCAAATCCTGAATATCTTGAATCCGCTGAGGCGGAGGAAAGGCCCGACCCAATGTTGTATCCAGTACTGCCCCTATGAACAGGAGGCGCTGAGAGGGCTCTAGGTGAGATTTGGGCTCGTTCACCGAAAAACCCAGGTCGAACAACAACTGGGTTGTTGACTGCAGATGATGCGACACAAGCTCCGGGGACTTGGCTTTGATCAACCAGTCGTCCAAGTAAGGGAATACTGCTATCCCCTTCCTTCTGAGTTCTGCCGCAACCACCGACATCACCTTCGTGAAGACTCGAGGTGCTGAAGTAAGACCAAACGGAAGGACCGCAAACTGATAGTGTTGCGATCCCACCACAAACCGGAGATACTTCCTGTGTGACTTGAGTATCGGGATATGAAAGTAAGCATCCTGCAAGTCGACAGACACCATCCAGTCTTCCATGTTCAACGCCAAAAGCACCTGTGCTAGGGTCAGCATCTTGAACTTTTCCTGCTTGAGGAACCAATTCAAGATCCTCAGGTCCAGAATTGGTCTCAAACGACCATCCTTCTTGGGAATCAGGAAATACCTTGAGTAAACTCCTCGACCCCTTTCCTGCTCCGGGACCAACTCCACCGCGCCCTTTGAAAGGAGGACTTGCACCTCCTGTTCTAGCAACAGGAGGTGTTCTTCTGAACAATACGAAGGGCGGGGCGGGATGAGGGGCGGGAACTCCCGAAAGGGAAGGGTGTAGCCTTTTCCCACAACACTGAGAACCCAAGTGTCCGATGTAACAGTCTTCCATTTGGTGAGAAAATGCTGTAATCTTCCCCCTACAGGAGAGGAGTGAGTGGGAAATGGTGGAAGCCTAAGGCTGCTTCCCCTGCTGCACCCCGCCAGAGGATGAGGAAGAGGCAGAGTGCTGCTGAGAGGCTCCTCTGGTGCGGACCCTACCTCTCCCCCTGAAAGATCTATAGGGATGGGAAGAAGCAGGTTGCTGATATCTCCCCCGAAAGGAAGATGAGGAAGAGCCACGCCCAAATCCACGAAACCTCCTGAAGAATCTGGAAGAGGCCGTGGAAGAAGGAGCTTGGAGCCCTAACGACTTAGCCGTGGCCCTGCTTTCTTTAAAACGTTCCAAGGCCGAATCAGCCTTAGCCCCAAACAGTTTGTCCCCATCAAACGGGAGATCCAACAATGTGGACTGTACATCTGCCGAAAAGCCCGAGTTACGGAGCCAGGCCTGTCTCCTTGCCACCACAGTTGTGCCCATTGCCCTGGCTACCGAGTCGGTGGTATCCAGTCCCGTCTGGATAATTTGGGTCGCAGCAGCCTGGGCATTTGAGACAAGATCCAAAAGACCCTGGGGAAGCTCTGTAAACGAAGAGGAAATGTCATCCATCAGAGCATGAATATACCTCCCCAGGATACAGGTTGCATTGGTGGCTTTTAACGCCAGACTGCAGGATGAAAAAATCTTCTTCGACTGCGCCTCTAGCTTCTTTGAATCTCTGTCCCCAGGCACCGTCGGAAAAGAACCAGGCGCTGACTTGGACGAACAGGAGGCCTGCACCACCAAGCTCTCCGGCGTAGGGTGCCTAGATAGGAAACCAGGGTCAGTCGGAGCCGTCCGATACCTCCTGGCCACGGCTCTGTGAACTGCTGGGGAAGATGCCGGCCTCTTCCACACCTCTAACACCGGATCCAGCAGAGCGTCATTAAATGGTAACAGAGGCTCCGCCGCGGCTGAGGCCGGATGTAACACCTCTGTCAAAAGGTTTTGTTTTGCCTCCACCACCGGCAAAGGCAGGTCCAAAAAACTAGCTGCCTTCCGTACCACTGCATGAAAGGAAGCAGCCTCCTCAGTATATTCCCCCAGGGACGAAAGGTCCCACTCAGGGGAAGTGTCCAGCCCACTGGCCGACTCCAGTCCACGCAGCCCATCACCCGAGTCCTCTAGCTCTCCTTCCTCTAGGGCTCGTTGGTACTCCTGCTCTTCCAATACACGGAGAGCACGTCTCCTTGAATGAAGTCGTTGCTCAATACGCGGAGTCGACAATGCCTCCGCCGAAGTCGAAGATCGGCGCCGATCTTCAGAAGCTACCGACGCCGCATCCGGCGCCACAGGTAACTTCGGCACCGACGGAAGAGCAACTGCCGCAGATGGACCCACCGGAGTCACAGGCCGAAATCCCGACGTCGACGGGATGGAAATCCCCGGGGCCAATCCTTCTGAAGCCACCGGAGCGGCCACCGGCGCCGACAGTGGCGCCGAGCCCACGTTCCCAAACGGGAGAAAGGGCATAAAGGGTGCCGGCCGAAGAGGCGCAGGATCACCCAAAGAAAAGGCCAAAGGCCCAGCCGGAGCACCCCCTGGAGCCATCTGTTGGAAGATGGCATACATCGCATTCAAGAATGCGGAACTATCGGCTCCAGGGGTGGGAAAAGCCGGATACTGGGGTGCCTGTCTCGGAGGCGACCCCGACGCCGGCCTCGGCGTCTGCGCCGGAGAAAACACTTGAGGCTCCAATACCTCAATCCCCGACGCCTGTCCAGGTGAAGCTGGAGACGCCGGAGAGGGCAACGGCGTCGAAGGATGCGGCGTAACCGTGGGACTGACCTCCCATGTCCTTCGGCGCCGATCCGGAGACCTGGAACGAGTCTCCTTTGAATGACGCCGAGATTCTCTACGGCGCCGGGAGTCTCGATGACGCCGATGTCTTGGGGAAGAAGACTTCTTGTGATGTTTCCCCTTTGACTTGGCCATAAACAGCTTCGCCTCACGTTCCTTGAGGGCCTTTGGATTCATGTGCTGACATGAATCACAAGTCGAGACGTCGTGGTCGGAGCTCAAACACCAAAGGCAATCGGAATGAGGATCCGTCACCGACATCTTGCCTCCACACTCACGACAAGGCTTAAATCCAGACTTCCTCTGCGACATTATTTCCACAGCGAAAGACTACGCAGCAAGATATACACTGTAACCGCAAGAGTAACAGTTGCTCCCTCGAAGATAACAGTTTCGAATGCACGGAAAAAAGGGAACTGACGTCCGCACGTCGTCGAGGACCTCTTATTGCCTGTATGACGTCAGACGGCGTCGCGTGGGCTAGAGTGACGTCCTCGTCGACGTGCAGAGACTAGTAAGAAGATTTCCGTCGAATGCTGGCGCCATGGGAGTATTCATGAGGTGAGGAATCCACAGGTAGTTGTATCCATCAGAATAGATAGATCTTTTATGAATCGACCACAGTAATTAACCATTCCTAAGAAGCTTCTGACTTCCGTGACAATTGTGGGCGGTGAGGCCTCCTTAATATCATTGACTTTCGCAGGATCAGGGGCCACTCCTTTCGCTGAGAACATGTACCCAAAAAACTGTATCCGGTCTCTCAGAAACTCACACTTTTGTCGGTGCAAGGTTAGTCCAGAATCCTGGATGCGTTGTAGGACCTTTTGTAACCTGGCGTTGTGTTCCGCCACGGTGGGAGCATGTACCAGGATATCATCACTGACGTTTATGGTTCCTGGCAAACCCACCAAAAGCTCCTGAATCACGTTTTGGAATACTTCCGCCGCAATCGATATCCCAAAACATAGACGCTTGTACCTCCGGAGTCCAACATGAGTCGAGAACGTTGTTATGTAGCGGGACTCCTGTGCCAATACCAGCTGGTGGTACCCCGACCGGAGGTCCAGCTTCGAGAACCACCTCGAATCACTGAGCTCTCCCAGAATGTCATCTATCGTAGGCGTCAAATGTCTTTCTCTTTTGATAGCCGCATTTGGGAGACGCATGTCCACACAGATTCTCACCTCGCCTGGTTGTTTAGGCTTCCGAGCTACCACAATGGGCGACACCCAGGGAGTGGGCCCAGACACCTTCTCAATGATCCCAGCTTTTTCCAGATTGTCTAACTTTTTCTCCACCTGGGGCCTGAGATGGAACGCCACTCGCCTATGGCGGAGAGCTATCGGTTGGATGGTGTGATCAATATGGATCAATATGTCCCCGTAGACAACCTATGCCATTAAAGACTCCCTCATACCTGGCAACCAATTCCGTCACCGATTCCTGATGAATGCTGAGCGCGAATGTCACTATTTGTAACTCCTCCGCCGCCTGACAACCTAACAGCATGCCAGTCCCTCCTTCGGTCACATAGACCTTTGCTGATATCGAGTTTTGTCCATGAGTAATCGTAGTGTGGAACATACCCCTTAGGGAGAGGGGGGTGTTTTGTCCATAGGCATATACCCTAACATTTGTCGTGGTTAAAGGTGGGGTCGGGGACATCTGGCGATGTTCATCAGCCGCTAGTAAATTTATGGATGCTCCCGTATCCACGACAGCTACCACCTCATGATGACCCATCTGTATCTGACACTTCGGAAGTTGTGCTTGGCGATAATTGGTAGGTGTGGTCGCAAATAAGGAGTGAATGACATGAATGACTGTCTCATCATCATCATCATCCATGTCACTCCCTCGCTCTGATTTTTCACGAGGGGCGTCTTCAAGCGCCACATTCACAGTCGCCTTTCGGGCGTCTTTGGACCTGCACACCTTTGCGAAATGATTCATCTTTCCGCAGCTCGCACAAATCTTTCCCCTCGCTGGGCACTCAGAGGCTCGGTGTGGCAATCCCCCACAGTACCCACATTGTCTGGGTCGCGGACTACTCACTTTTTGTGGAGTTTTCTTCCGGGGTGTCACCACTGCATTGATGACCTCTTCTTTTATAGGGAGTTGTAGAGCTGCCTCCATGTGGGAAGCCCTGGCTTTCGAGAGCTCCTTCGTTCGACCTAATTGTAGAATGTCCGGTAGTAATTTCCCTGATTCTTCTAGGATGCGTTCCCTGAGGGGAAGGGAAGCACACCCTTGTATTAATTGTCCTCGGACTTCCTCAGTTTCATCATTAAATCTACACGTGCTCGCTAGCTCTCTTAATCGTAGGTGAAAAGCATCCAGCGACTCATCCGTCCGTTGTCTCGCCTGTCTAAATATGAACCTTTCATAATCAGTATTGACCATTGGCTCAAAATGGCGGTTGAGGGCAGCTATGAGTGTCTTATGTGTCTTGGGTGTATTTTCCACGATATTTTTCACAATCTTGTATATGTCCTTGCCTCCTATATGAATGAGTAGGGCACGTTTCTGGTCATTCGCTACTTTTGTGGCTTCAAAGAACACCAACACTCTTTCCACCCATTCTCTCCACTTGGGCACTTGTGTCGAGGGAGCCCCTTCCACCACAAAAGGCTCTACTGGGGGTATTGCTGACATTGTGGTTGGGGTGGTAATGAGCCGGGTACTTGCTCTTATGCTCGCACTGAGAGTATATATTGTTTTTCCACTCACTGTGTCCTGCTATTTCTCTTTCTTCCACGTCTTGGCAATGATGCACTATTTCAGAATTGCCTTCGTGCATTAGAAGCTTCCTGCAGGCACTTTTCTCTTTCTTGTTTCTGACCACGAGTGTCCAACATCCTTCCTGGGTGCCTGCCCTGCTGCACGAGCACCGCAGTAGACACGCGGCCGCAGCAGGGTTCGACCCTCGAGGCGGGGTGCTTCTCCCCTCGTCGCCAATTGTTATGTCCTCCGCCCTTATAAGGGCTGGGACGTTCGGCGCGCGAAGCGCGGTAATAAAACAAACAAAACCGGCCTTCGTTTTGCAGAGGCGCGGCCGAGTGCGTGCGCGTTTTGTTTCGAGCCCGTCCGCACGGGGCTTGCTTCACTGGCGTGTCTCTGTGCGCATCTGCCGCACCCAGCCACGCCCTTCTTTATTATGTAGCTCCCGGCCGCCGGCCGAGGAGCAAACCAAACAACAATAATAACCAGGGGAAATGCCCCGAACACATCCGGGTATTTCACCCACTTAGCTGACCACCCCTACATCGGTACACCAATTGTGCTGGCCAGTTACGTCACTGGCCAGCGACATTACAGGCTTCAAGTTTGTATTTTTAATTTTTATCAGCTTTTCCTGCTGGCCCCTCTCACTGGGCTTAACGGCTGCATCTGCATGATAACGGCGATTAGACGGCTACTTAAAGTGCTTTTAGGTGTCCAGTGAGCCCTGAAACACCCCCACCCCCCACCTCCCGTCTGCATGAAAAGCAGGCTGTCCTATAGGGCTTACAAGAAATATGAATTTAATCATGTCGAATCACAATGGCCGCTGATCGCCTAGGTTTAAGGAAAAAGGAGAAAGACAGGAAATGGCAGGGAGAGGAGAAAGCAGATAGCTGAGAGTAGGGCAGTGAGACAAGAGGAGCACACAGATGAGTAGAACCAGCAAGAAAAGAGTTAACTGGCAGGGGGAAAGGGAGGTGGGGCAGGAGGATAGGTGGATGTTATGGGCAGAATCAGTGGGAAGATGTTGGGAGAGAAATGGAGTGAAGGGCATAGCATGTAAGTGAAAGGGGAAGAATTCATGATATCTGTAAGAGTCGAGCAGAGAGATGAAGTGAAGTGTAGAATTTGGAGTAGAGCGGTGGATATAAAAGGGACAGAACTAGTAAGAGAAGGGACAAAGCTGGAGGTGAGGGGAGAGAGTGGTAAGAGGGGCAGAATACAAAGATAAGGTAAGAGTCTGGGGTAAAGATGAGAAGAGCAGAGCCTGCAGAGGAGAGGTGGATTTAAAAAAGAGGCAGATAAGCTGTTTCGTGAGGATGGACAGGGAGAGGTGGATGTACATTGAGAGGCACCAAGAAAGAAGTTATGAGTCTAGGGAAGAGATGCATGGTAAAGGGTAGTGTATAGATAAAAGGCGTGAATATAAGAGAGGCACAACGTGCAAAAGAACATAAACAGAGTGAGGAAAGAAGCAGTAGTGGGAGGTGGATAGAAGACGGAGGAACTGCCAAAAGATGGTAAGAGGTTGGGGGAGAGAGACGGCAGGGGAGAGGTGGAAGTTAAATGAGCAAAACCAGCAAGAGAAAGTTAAAGGCTAAGTGATAGATGAGTCGATCAGAGAGGCAGAGGTCGATGTAAGAAGGGAGGGACCAGCAAGAGAAGGTGAGAGGCTGAGTGGAAAGAAGAGAAGTAAAGAGTAGAACAAGTAGGGGAAAGATGGATGCAAAAGGGGCAGATCCAGATAGAGAAGGTAAGAAGGTGGATGAGATGATAAGTGGAGAGCATGCAGGGGTGAGGTAAATGTAAGGGGAGGCTGAACCAACAAGAGTAGGTAATAGGCGGGTCAATAGATGAGGTGGAAAGTAGAGCAAGGACGGGAAAGGTGAATGTAAGTGGGCAGAAATAGCAAAAATGTAAGAGCCCGGAGGAGACTTAAAAAATGTATTTGAACCGCCTGTGCAACTAAGTCCTTTGATACTCCTGCCAAAGGTTGCAATTCCGCATCTCATTATTTTCCATGTAAAACATTGAAAATTATTTTTTGGCTTAGTTTTGAGATTTGAGTGTCTTCCTTCACAAAGGGTTCTAACTACTAGTTACACTGTCCCAAATCATGCACTATTCTGGAAAATAATTATATGAGTTTTGAAGAGATAAAGGCCTATCCTTTCCACCTACTTTCACTAATTTAATATATTTTCACTTAATAGAAATGTAAAAGATGTTTACTTATTTTATTAAGATAATTAACTATATTTTTTTAGCCATTTTACGGATATCAAAACTATGTAAGTGGTCACTTGCAAAGTGGCTTCAGCAATGCCAGAGAAAATATAGTCAATTAATGTCCTTTCCTATGATGTCACTTCTTGTGAGGTTACATCATGTGCAAATTATAGGGTCCTTGCATGTACCTATTCTGCCCGAGGCCTCACAAATCCTAGAACCGGCAATGGGAGGCGAGAAATGGTTAGGGGTAAAGTAATCATCATGCGGCAGTGGCTTCTCCATTCGCAGGATGACAATAGCGTGGACAGCCTCTTAGTGTCTGCCATCAGTCGAAGTAGGTCTTCTGTGGACACCAAAAAGCAATCTCTGCTGGTGCGGAAACAGCTGCCCACAGGAACAGTGCGCCAATCACACCTTGGTGGCTCTAAGAGATCTGGAATGTTATTTTTTTTTTTTTTTTTAGGGCTCTCAGCTGCTGTTCACCCTCTTTGCTCCTGTACAGAAACAGTAAAAACCACCCTCCGCCCACTTTTGACAGCAATAAGTTATTAAGTAAAGTTTCTATTTTTCAGTATTGTAAGCAGAGATAGAGTGCAATCCTAATGCAAGAAGAACAAAACACCCCCAAAAAAGGAGATGGGCCTGCAAACTTGATGTCCTGAGGGCGTAGGTGGGAATGAGGAGAAACGGACAGCAACCTCTTTATCTATTAAAGGACAGTAGGTGTCCAGACAGTTGTGGGTTTGCATTTAACTGCTCCGTGTCTCACATGTGCAGCAACTCTGAATTGAAAAGAGGCCGCAGCCCCACTTGAAAAAGTGAGCACCGGATGTTGATGTACTATGGGAAGTATTGCATTCCCAGTTGCGCTGGCTTGGTTTTTAGGATGGGGTTTCAGTAATTTGATTTTAACACTGCGCTGAACACTCACCTCGCCCATTAGTTAACCCTACCTGTATGTCACTAAGATTAACCAACTTGTGACAGTTTCTTCCAACCAAAACACTCTATGGTCTACTTTGTGTTGCATTCAAAACAAGGATTGGGTTACAATAATGATCGAGACCTGGTGGAAATGCTGAGGAAGAACAGATTATGAGAATACGATAGGTAGAAGAGAGAGAAACAGCAAACAGAGATGGGACAGAGTAACAGCAAAAAGTGCGGGGACGAAGCAGGAATGCAAAGACGAAAAGGATGAAAAGGACAAAAGGAAAGAGAGCAGAAAGGCAGGAGGAAGGCAATAAAAAAGAGATTAAATAGAGGGGTGGGAGAACACAGAGGGCAAAGGAAAAGTAAAGCAACGAGAGGGCACATAGAAAGAACAAAATAATGGAAGGGGAAGAGCTCAGAAGAGAAAAGGGTTAGAGAGAGAAATCAAAGAAGACAAAAGAAAAAAGGGCACAGTGAGGAGCGGAGAGAGAGATGAGGGGATGAATTCCTGCATATATACATATCAAAAACCGACTGAAAAACTAAAAATGGGCTTAAAACCGACACCCACAGACGAAAACATTTTCACCTTTTGAAAAGAGAAAGAATGATGGGACATTGTTTCTATAGAAAAACAGCCACACAGAGGTTAAAAGCATTGCCACTTTAAGAGAACCCAAAAGCCCCACCCTCCAAAATATCAATCTCAGTCAATTCTGACCATCTACCTAAGAAATTAGGATATTTACACTAAGAACTTTACTTACATCCCATTGAGATTATCTGGGCCTAGGGACGGATTTTTATAAATTTACAAGATGCCATGATAAAGCACTGCTTCTTCATACAAATCACGTTTACTTCTCCATCACAGTTCATAAACATTGAATAGAACAGCAAGCTCATTTCTTTCCCAAGAAGGCAAGAAAGGCAGAAGAAATGGAAGCATGAAGAACAGACGACCAGCACTGTAAATACAAATACGATGAATAGATCTACGTGACATCAACACCAGAAATATGTCAAAGAATTCAGAGGTAACTGGGTAGGATGCCCTGGCCAAGGGTTTTCTTGCACATGGGACCCAGTACAGGTAGGCTAACAGTAATCATCTAAGGCGGCTGCTAAGCACGTGTATAACTCATTACCAGTTGTTTCTGCAGGTTTATACTTTACCTCACTCAAAAGTCAAGCTTACTTTCCCATTGTACATGACAGAAAACAAGTTCCGATGTGGAATAACGGACAAAGAAAAAAGAACAAAAAAATAACGCATTTCAAGATAAGGTAGAGCTACAGAATAGCAAAGGAGAAAGGGCCATGCACAATCCTGATTTAATTCCTGACTAATGGAGCATGAACTTTATAAAATGTCCGAACTTCTACTCACCAAAGGAAAGTCTAGCAACTACAATACCCCACAGGACTACTCATACAGATTAGACACATGTATGTTGTAAACAACCATCAGTGAAGAGTAGCAACAGTAGAGCGTCAAGTTGTTTCAGTAATAACAGCTTTTTTATTTTATTAAAAAAGCACAGTCGGCTATCACCTAACAAATCAATAAAAAAATGAAGGTTTACTTTAACTCTACTGTTCTTGAAATCAAAAGCACCTTAATGAGAAAGTCAGATTCAGGAAATCAGGCAAGGCAAATCAACACAATCTAATTTGAAAGGCTTTGAGACAGATAGAAATCTGTACGTCTGGGGAGACGGTGTGGCGGCCTCCTGATTCGCTCCCGGCGCAGCCGCTGACGAGGCCTGCGCCAGTGCGAGAGAGAGCCCAGATCGGCCCGGGAGTTGCAGAGTGGGCCTCCCAGGCGGCGGGGTCTCTGATCAGCCCCCGCCTTCCTCCCCATCTGCCCTGGTGTCCGTGGGGCACTGGATTTGAAGAGGCCCCATCGGCCATCCTGCCGGCAGCCAGCTGGTGAAGTCTGATCTGCCCTGATGACGGGGCTGGTCCGGGGGCGCCCCACTCAGCCCGGGAGTCACCGGGCGGGTCCCCAGGTGCTGCTCGGCCCTCAGCTTTTGTCTCCGTCTGCCCCGGCGGCCCTCTCTCCCCCCCCCGACTAGAAAGAAGGAGGTGAGATCAACTGGGGCAGCAGGGTCCAATGCTGCCACGTTAAGGACAATAATACTGTGAGTGCGGATGTTGGATTTGGAAGACGCAGTCCAGAATCTCATTAAGATTATGGCCAAAACTGGGGTCCTCAACAAAGATATCATGTGTCGGCTGGAGGATGCGGAAAACTGAGCCCGCAGGAACAATCTGAGATTCATGGGTTTCCCAGAAGGAATGGAAGGGAAAAACGTGGGCCAGTTCCTGGAAACATGGCTGAAAAGTGTCTTGCCGACAGAGAAATTCTCATCTTGCTTCGTGATTGAACGTGCCCACCGTGCGCTAGGGGCCGCCTGTCTCTGGGGCGCCCCCAATGCCTATGATCGCCTGTTTCCTAAATTACAAGGACAGAGACATGATCCTCACAGAGGTCCATAAGATGGGTGAGGTGTGGCACGAAAACTCTAAAATCCTCATCTTTCCTGATTACACAAGGGAGGTTCACAGGCAGCGGCGCAGTTTTGACTCAGTGAAGGCTAAACTCCGCAGCCTCCAGCTACAATACATGCTCCTCTTCCCTGTGAAACTAAAAGTCATCTTCCAGGGGAGGGCGCTCTTCTTTCACTGCCTGGAGGACGCATAGGAGTGGCTGGGGGAGCGCCCTCAACTGTCTGGGAGAGGTGGCAATGAGTCAAGCGGATGACCCGAGCCTTCTCGGCCCATGGGGTGGCGTGATCTGTCACGACCCAGGAGAAGGGGCAGAGGGGAGATGGAGACACGCATTGGCGAGTGAGTCGATCACCAAAGAGCAGAGCAGCATCATCCGAATCGGAGGACAGTCGGGTCCTGGTGATCCGGAGGAGAGGCGGGGGTGGACTTGGTGCCGGACATGGGAGTGATGGCCCGAGTGCGACCACAGGGTCAACAGCAGGGTCTTTGCATCCGTTGGTGGCGGCCATCACCCGACTAGAAAAGGAGGTGGTGGTTTTCGGGGCGGAAGTAGGGGTCCAGACTGCGGAGACAACGCAATAAGGTGGGGCCAAAGGAGTAGGAGCTGAACGCGATTGCACCAACCTGTGAAAGAACGAAGTGGAGCAGTAGCTGGTGCTGGACCGTAATCTAGACATTGGGCAAGTTCCCACGTGTTGAGGGATGTGGCAGGTAGTCTTCCCGTGTGGAGGCAACCTGTGAGTTGTAGTTTTGTGTTGAAGAGGTAGGGTGGGGGTAGAGGGGCTACAGACCTCTCGACTCCTGGTGGGTGGTAGCATGGAGTTTCTTACTTTCAGGGGCACACAGGAGATGGGATGGGCGGGACGCAGGTCTTGTTGGGGGTTATATTTTGCCTGTTTTTGTAGACGTCGGATACACCACAGACATGTAAGGATACTAGGTCCCGCAGTACGCACAGCTGGCAATTGGTTGCCCGCCCACAGGCCTGGGAGTATGCGATAAGGAACCCTCTCACATCGAGATCCCTCCTCAAGTATAACGGCTCCAACAAGTGATATGCCCCCCCACCGAGTCAATATGAGGGCCTTTTCTGTGCTATCTTGGAATGTAAATAGACTTGGAGATAGCGTTAAATGAGGTCTGGGGAAATACACCCAGACATTGTGCTTCTACAGGAGACACATCTCAAGGGCACCAGGAGTAAATTTTGGGGGTTTTGGGGAGAAGACCCTATGTCACTCTGGCACACGCAGGTTACACATCTGGCTCTAGGGGGGTGACGATTTTAATCCGTAAATCCCTGCCCTTTCATATCTCGAGACAGTGGGTGGACCCAGCCGGAAGGTATGTGGGGGTACAGAGACTCTGGGGTAGACAGAAAGTACTGTTCCTAAGTGTATATGCCCCGCCTAGACTTCAGGCTCCTGTCCTGGATAAACTTGCAGAGATTTTATTGGCAGGGGACGCCTCGATCCATGTGTTGGGAGGTGATTTTAATGCTGTAATGGACATGAAGCTAGATGGCTCAGGGGTGTCTGCGGGTAGGGGCTCACATACACCATTGTACCAATTTGCAGCAACGTAAGGCCTGTCGGGTCTTTGGAGACGCGCCCACTCCACGGAGAGAAAATACTCCTATTTTTCGGGGGCACATAAAGTATTTTCTAGGTTGGATTACATTTTTACCCCCGTGGGGACGTGGAGGTGGTGGTCCAGGTGGACTATCTGGCCTGGGGTTTATTGGACCATTCCCCCTTAAGCTACGGATTGGGAAGTCAGAAGGGAGACCCCAAAAATGGAAGCGCAGGGCTTGGGACCTAGAAGACTGTGAGGTAGCGCATGGGTTCCGTGCAGACACAGAACTATACTTCTGGGAAAATCAGGGGTCAGTTGAGTCCTCAGTGATACTTTGGGAGGCGTATAAGACAGTGATAAGGGACACTGCTTAGAAAGTAGTGGCGCGGAAGAGGAAGAAGGCGTCGGAAAAGCTGGAAAAATATGAGCAGCAACTTCTAGAGATGGAAAGGGCCCTGGCACAGGTGCCGGCTCCTCCCGTCCTTCGTCGCCTGGAGCTAACAAGAGAAGAATATAGATCAGTGGCAGAGTCAGAAAGCAGAGCTCAACTTTGCAATGTCCAGTATAGGCTCTATGAAACGGGTGACAAGGCAGGGATGCTCCTGGCCCGGCTCAGTAGGAAAGAAATGGAGGAGGGGTGGGTGGATGAGATGAATACCCAAGGGGGGGTGCAGGTTTCCATGACTATAGAAACTGCGGGAGCCTTTGCCGAATACTATCGGTCTTTGTACCGGGCCTGCCAGCTGCAAGAGCCACATCATATAAGGGAGTACCTGCAAAGAATTGTGGTCCCCACCTTGGACGCTGAGGATCGGGAAGCCTTAGAAGGAGATATTAACCTAGAAGAGGTCAAAAAGGTCATGCCAGGGCTGCGTGAAGGGAAAACTCTAGGCCCTAATGGGTTCCCAGCGGAGCATTTTAAAAAGCTGAGCGATCTAGTAGCCCCCCATCTCCTGGAGATGTTGTTGGAAGCAAGAAACCAGGGCACATTCCCCCAGGATTTGAGGACTGCGGAAACAGTGGTTATTCATAAAGAGGGCCGACCTGGAACATCCTGTACATCATATAGGCCGATTTCTTTCCTCTATATAGAGGTGAAAGTGCTGGCCATGGTACTAGCCACACACCTTCAAGGAGTTATTACCCCTTTAGTTCACAGCGACCAATCCGGCTTCATGCCGGGACAGTTCACAAGATATAACCGGAGGCGTACACATAACTGGATACAGACCTTCTTGTGCTGCTCGGACTTCCACATATTTTTATCCCTGGATGCTGAAAAAGCATTTGATACGGTTCACTGGCCCGTCCTTGTAGGCACTCTGGAGAGGTTTCGGGTGGGCCCCAGATACCGGGAATGGGTGCAGCTGCTTTATGGTAACCCGGTGGTGGCGGTCAGGGTGAACAGGACTCTCTCGTCCGAATTCCCTATTGCAAGAGGCACCAGACAGGGCTGTCCCTTGTCCCCCTTGCTATTCGCACTCACCATAGAATCCCAAGCATGCAAGATCCGTACTGACTCGCAGATATTTGGGTTCAGGCTGACGGAAGGGGGAAGAAAGGAAGAACGTATCTCTTTATACGCCAATATCCTCCTCTACGTAGCAAAACCCCTAGATTCTCTGCCACGCCTCTTCCAGATTTTTGTGGAGTACAGGAGTTATTCTGGGTATCAGATTAACTGGGATAAGTCAGTGCTATATGCACCACAGGAGGGCCCCCCCACTCCCTTCCGAGTCAACTCAAATATTTCAATGAGGGTTTCAAATACCTTGGCATCTGCATGACGCACATGGCGGATCTTTGTCATGTCTGAAATCTAGGGAGGGTGACTGAAATGTGCAAGGCTGATATGGAGCATTGGGGGGGCCTCCCACTCACCCTGATGGGTAGGGTGGCCCTGTTTAAAATGATCTCCCTTCCAAAGTTATTAAATGTCCTACAAAACACCGGATCCTACCGGGGTTTTTTCCTGTCCTGGAGCGGGATGTGTGGGCCTTTTTATGGTAAAATAAACACCTGTGCCTTGTGCTCAAAACCATGCAACGTAATCAGTACAGTTGGGGCCTGTCCCTGCCGGACGTGGAAGCATATTATTGGGCTGCGCACCTGATCAACATTAATTACAGGATGTAGGCTGGAGAGATTGCAGTGAGAAGGGGGGTCTTGTTTCCGTTATTTATATGGTGGAAGGAGAGAGTGATGGCTACTGCCCGCTATGCAGGTGGCTCTCAGAGCCTGGACTAGAGCAACCAAGGTGCTGGGTTGGATGCGCAGACCCACTAGGATGTCCCACTGTGGGAGGGTGGCTGGTTGTCAGAAATCGGAAAATTGTCAGGATTTGAGACGTGGATCACATTGGAATTTCTAATCTGGGAGATGAGCTGGAAGGGGCGAATTTTATCCCCTTAGCTGCACTGAGGCACGCTTATGAGCTCAGCGAGATGCAGTTCCTCTACTGTGCTCGACTGAGGCATGCATGGAGAGCGTAGGGCCTCCCCGAGATGGAAATACCAGAATATGCCCCGCTGGAGGGTAGACTGTTGACTGAACAGTTAACGGTGAAAGCTGTCTCTATGGTTTATAGGACAATTAACAATAACATGGCGGACACACTTAGGGCCTGATTCTAACTTTGGAGGACGGTGTTAAACCGTCCCAAAAGTGGCGGATATACCACCTACCGTATTACGAGTTCCATAGGATATAATGGACTCGTAATACGGTAGGTGGTATATCCGCCACTTTTGGGACGGTTTAACACCGTCCTCCAAAGTTAGAATCAGGCCCTTAGTGAACTATGCCACCAATGGGAGGCTGACTTAGGGGACATGGAGGATATTGATTGGGAGGCCGTGCTGATGTTTCCCCCTAGAAGTTGCCATCAGGTCGAGGCTGCAACTTATCCAGTTTAAGATCCTTCATAGAATCTATTATGATAGGCAGTGTCTACATACTATGGGGCAGGCGCAACACCTGAACTGTGTACGATGTCAGGGGCAGATAGGCACTTTGTTCCATACCATATAGGATTGCCCGGTACTGCAGGAATACTGGGGGAAGATTGGGGTGGGGGGAACTACAGGGGGTTGTTAGAGAGAGTTAATAAAAAATAAAAAAAAATCATTCACCCCTTGGATTTTTATAGCATGTTGGAATGCTTCTCAGTCAAATACAAATGATAAACAATATTACCTAATCTGGAGATGGGCAAGGGATATACCATTGCAATCAACAAGCATGTAGATTCAAACCTCTACCTTGTTTGTATTTCGCAGAGGACTGACTGCATTTACTATTGTTGTACCACCTGGTCCAACATATTCTTTTGTTATCTTGTACATATTTTTAACAATGAACTGTAGAACAAGTTATTTACCTTCGATAATGCTCCTTCTGGTACAGAATCTACCTAACCACAAACTCCTCAAGTTTTGAATATTCTCGCAGGCGTCAGACTCGATCTGTCGAATTCTTACGCAGTACCACTTGGCACTTACATGTGGCACCAGTACTTGTGTCAACGTGGTTCCGTGCCAGAAGTGACCTGCGTGGGCCTTTATGGGAGCCACCCATTTGCGCTGACACCTGATTTCTGACTTGTTCACGCCCACAGACCAATTTTCAGAAATCAAACTTGTTGTTCCGATAGAGACTTCTAACAACAAATTGCTCATCTTAAGAATAGATACGGCAGCAATACCTCTCAGGTGATGGGTGTGTGAACTGGGTCTGAACTGGGTCAAACAAAGTCCTGCAGTACAGAGCGGGCAAAATGCCCTTCTCAATGGACCTGGCTGTCCACACATTAGTGCTTTGTGAGTGTATCTAAAGATGCCCATGTACCAGCCAGTCAAATGTCCAGAACAGGTACTCCACGTGCCAATGCAGTGGTAGCAGCCTTCGTTCTGCTGGAATGAACCCAAAGAAGGATTATTTTTAGCCACTGTAACAGATCTTAATACACGGGATGATCCAGCGGCAAATGTTTTTTTTTCCTGCACTGCCTTGCCCTTCTTCACTCTCATGAATGCAATAAAGAGCTTAATGTCCACCGGATGTTGTCTGGTACAATCTATGTCAAAGTTCAGGGCTCTTTTAACAGCCAGGTTATGTAATCTCTCCTCCTCCTTGGAGGGATGAGGTGGAGCAAATAACGCTGGGAAGGTGAAAGTTTGCCCAAAGTGAAAAGGAGTTACCACCTTTGGTAAAAAGGAGGTATGTGTCCTAAGGACCAGCTTGTTTCTGTAGAATGTGGTGTAAGGAAGGTTAATAGAGAGGGTTTGTAGCTTGGTCACCTTCTCTGCTGAGGTTATAGCTAACAAAAAGACTGTCTTAAAGGTAAGCAACCTAACAGGACAGCTTTGCAGAGGTTCAAGGAGAGAACACACAAGAGAAGTCAAAACTAGATTTAGGTCCCACTGGGGAAAGGAGAAGGAGGAAACTAATGCTGTACACTTTTGAGAAAGTGCATCACAACTGGTGAGTAAACAACAAAGGCTGATTCTGCAACCATAAAAAGGCTGAGACAGCTGACAGGTACCTTTTAATAGTACCCAAACAAGATCTTGCCAGGCTATGGCTTATGCTGGGCTATGGACAGAACAAATAGCAAAACCTCAGACAATGTGGTGTGAAGTGGGCCAGCCTATTTGGTACCGGGCCAAAAACCTGTTCCTATGGCAGGTGTACAGTAACTTGGTGGAGGGACTCCTGACTATCAAGTTAACATTCATTAGGAGGGTCAAAAGCGCTCAACTGCCACTGTTAAATCTCCAAGTATGGAGGTAAAGGTTGTGCAGGTTCAGGAGCAGGGCACTGCACTCCTGCTGCAATAGGAGATCCTCCCGAAGGAGCAGCTTGATCGGTGCACAGATGCTCATGTCCAGGAGTTTAGGAAACCAAACTCTCCATGCTCTATTCAAAGCCACTAGGATCACTTGGGCCTATTCAGCTCGGATCTTCTTCAAAACCTGGGGCAGAAGAGATATCAGCGGAAAGGCATATAGGAGTCCCAAGAGACGCTTTGAAAACTCCAATGTGCAGAAATGTTGACATTGAGTGTTCTTGGCGGTGTTGAACAGACTGACCCAAGGTTATCTCCATTCATGGAAGAGACCTTGCACCACCTCCAGGTGTAAACCTCATTTGTGAATCACAATGCGTTAGCGGCTGAGCTCATCTGCCCTGGTGCTCAAAGATCACACCAAGTGCTGCAACACCAGGAAAATTCCCTGGGGTTCCAGCCACATCCAGAGGCGAATGGCTTCCTGGCACAGTGTCCACGACCCCACCTAGCCCACCTTGTTGTAGTACCACACTGCAGTGATGTTGTCTGTAATCATATGAACCAACCTTCCCTTGTTGGATAGCAGAAAGAGTGTTAACACCAAGAGATGGCTCGGAGCTCCAGCAGGTTGATGTGGAAACAGGCCTCCACCAGAGACCAGAAGCCTATGATCTCCACCTTTCCAAAGTGATGCATCGGTCACCACTGTCAGTTGTAGGTGGGGTAGGGAGAGGGGTCAGCCACTGACCCAAGTGCAGTCCAGTAGCCACCACTGCAGATGTTTCACAGTCTCCTTGAAGCATGCATTTGATCAAGATGTCTACTCCTGGTAATGTGCCCACTGGGACTTCGATCTCTCTACAAAGCCAGCATATATTACCTTGTGTGCTTGACCAACAGGCAATCATAGTCAGCAGCCTCAGTGTCAGCCTCACTGAAATCCAGACCGGAGGGAGGGGGGAAGGGTGTGTGAAACTGCATTGTGTCCGGAATGGCTGAAATGAGAGAGGGACCGTTTGCAAAGGAGTAATGTGTGAATTTGGCACTTTTATAGCGACCCTCAACAATGTCAGGAGGTTCGCAGTAGTCTGGAGGTAGGTTATGACTGACTCAGGTGAGCCTGCTTTTATCAGCCATGTACTGAGGTAGTGTAAGGCTGTAATCCGACCTCCAAAGTCGAGCTATAAACCCCAGTATCACTTGTGTGAACACTTGGGAGATGCTGGTGACACCTCAATCGCCACCAGTGCAGAGGCAGCCTGAACAGGCGATAAGCTACTGAATGCTGTAGACTAACACATTTACATTCCAGGTCCTTTCTGCCCAATGTGCTCCAGCTGATCCTCCTACAGGTCTTTGGCAGAAGGGGCATCAGCGTGAATTTGTACTGCAGGCTCTGAGCCAGCTGAACCTGAAGGCGCATCCCAGTAAATCACCCAGAGGGAAGTGTGTGGCTCAAAATTTAAAACACTTCCTGTACTGGACCGTGGTGAAGAGGTCCATGGTTGGATAACCCAATCTGCAGAAGATCACCTCAGCCACCTTGAGGAGTAGTTTCCCCAATTGTCCTCAAATGAGATGAGACTGAACGTGCCCTCTCTCATGTTGAGGTAACATGCCAGATGGCAGCCAACAAGAAAATCCCACAATTGCAGTGTCCACTCACATTCCAACATGTGTTCATGACCCCACACCACCCTGCCTAACAATGTAATGGTCAGTGGTGGTGTTGTCCGACAGGATCTGAATGGCGCTCCCTGAAATAGATGGGAGAAATGTCTTCTTGGGAAGGCAGACTGCTGGCAGCTCAGCTCCAGCACCATGCAAACTCAGTTCCGACACAGACCAAACCAGCCACCCAATCATTTATCCCAGACAGGTGCCTCAGCCCAGTGACAAGACATTCGTGAACATGCTAACCTTCACCAGTAAAGTACTAAATAGACAACAAATATCCAGATAGAAGAGGTCCATTGACAATTGCCCGTTCATGTGGACTGACTGGAATATCTGCACCTCAGTTGAGAGGCATTACTGGGGAGCCTTTATCTGCATCTGGTATCTGCATCTGGTATGCAGAACCAGCAGAATGCAAAAGGCAATGAGACCAAGAAGACATAAAACGTGTTGGACTGAAAGATGAATAACAGTGAGAAATGTCAAAAACATATACATAATATCCATGATCCTCAGGAAAGGAAGAAGGCCCTTATATGGGTTAGGACCATCACTGCACCTATGAAGGGTCAACCTCTGCTTTGGAGTAAGCAGGGACTTCTGGGCATTGATGGTACAGCCCATGTCGTGCACAAAAGTTATTGTGCTTCGAAGCAGTTCCTTGACCTGCGCACTGGACTCTGCCTCCACCAGTCAGGCAACCATGGGGCACGAACTGTCATCCCAAAACATCAAGACCGTGAACTGAAAGCGCTGGGACCCCACTGCGACACCCAGGTAATGCCTGCATACAAGGACAGTTGTAGGCATCCTGACGATTCAGTCAATTCCCCGTATTCAGAGCCAATAAAACTAGGCTCACGGACAGGCTGTTGAAGTTGTCCAGAAGGTGGAGATCCTGTCTCAGATGTTTTTATTCTCAGGGACTAAGAAATAATGAGAACATAACCACGTGTCCCTTTCTTCTAGATTCACCACTGACATGGCCTTGTAGTTCAGGAGGGCAAAAACCTCTGCCTCCACAGTAGAGGCGTGTGTCACAGAGTATGCCCAGGTAGAAGTGGGTGATCCAGAGGGAGGGACTGGAAACAAAGGGCATATCCATTGTGGATTCACTATATGACCCAGGGAACCGTTAAAAATTACACCCAGTACATTTAAAAATGGGAAGTACTGCCCTCATCAGAAGATGGTGGTGGTGGTCTAAGTGGGTGGATGGGGTGAAGAGAGGTTTTAATACTGTAGAACCTTCAGCAGATAGAGGGGACTGGATCTTCTGCTGGTGATGACATCCCTTAGATCTATATGTGCCCTGAAATGAGCAGTGCATTTACAAAAGCATCTGGACTTGGTGAGAGGGTGGCCTCTGCCAGGACTGCAGGGCTAGACCATAGCACAAATATCCTCTACTGCTGATGGAACTGTCTTACTCGTTAGAACAGGTCCAGCAGATGAACCTTGGCTCTGCTATTCTTGAAATGTTCCAGGGAATAGTCTGCCTTCTTCCTTTTAAAAACCGTTGAAGGGCATGTGCATTAGAGTGGCCTAGACATCTACAGAGAAGCCATGGGAACACATTCAAGCATAGTAGCGAGGTGTCCGTGGACCTGGCCTATGAATTCGCATAAACCAGACCAAACTTCAGGATCTGCTTTGAAGTGTCCAAGCTATCAATAACTAAATAAAAAAATGGCTTCCTCATGTGTCCAATAGGTGTGCAACTACTAGTTTGGACATCCCCACAAAGTATGGGCATATCAGCCCAGTAAGCATTTGGATTCATCATTTGGAGAATTAATCTGCCAGACACAAAAACATTTTGGCCCATTTTGAGCAGTCACTTAGAAACCCTGTACCGAAGGGCTTTTGGCAAAGCATTAGGATTTAGTTTAGAAGATGAAGCTTGACCCACCAAGCACTCCAGCAACAAATGTGAGGAAAATATTTTTGAGTCACCTGGAGCTGGCCTATGGTTTCTGACAATTTGTCGGTGCACTGCTAGGCTCAACAAGGGCTTGTCCCACGCAGCCATGACAGGGTTCAATAGCACCTCTGAAATGGGAGGCAGTGCTCTGCAATTGAAGAATTTGCAAGATTGCAGTCAAAATGTTATGACTTTAATTCTTTAGAGGGCAAGGTCAGCTGCAGAGTATCTGCAGCTTTATGTATCAATGTGGGAAAAGAAGATACGTTTTCTGTTGGGTGACAATAGGGGTAAATGGTGTTCCATTTAAAGCAGTATCTAGACCTCTTACATTATGTAGGCCAAGATAAAGTCCAAGATAAAGTCCACTATCAGAGGAAAAATGTGGTAGGAGAATGTCAGCCTCAGATTCATCAGCTTCCATATATTTAACAGCCAAG
The DNA here is from genome assembly GCF_031143425.1 of Pleurodeles waltl. Taxonomy (NCBI): domain Eukaryota; kingdom Metazoa; phylum Chordata; class Amphibia; order Caudata; family Salamandridae; genus Pleurodeles; species Pleurodeles waltl. The sequence continues at coordinate 981,734,752 of NC_090448.1, forward strand.
GCTAACACACTGGAGTCAGAACAAAGAATGTATTAATGTTTTAATAACAGTTCTAGTAACATTATTTTTAAATTCAGAACACGCTATGAAAGAGGTAATTAAATATTTTATTAATAAATATGTATTATTTTTATGCATTTTTTCCATTAATTTATATTTATATTGTTAACTATTTGAAATGATGTAATTTTATATTATTTCCTATAGGATTTAAGTCCCTACTTTTATTATTTTCTATGAGAGAGAGTTACAGTACCAGTGGTTTGCCATAGGTAATGCTGGACTTGTTACAAAAGTGTAAGTTTCTACAAAAGGCAGTTTGTGAATACCGAAAAGTAGTAAATTTACTTAAAAGTGTAAACTTAGCGAATAGCATTTGAAAAGCATCTGGGACTGTAAGAGACCTGATGATTATGTCTGATTAAATTTCTATGAATTACTTTCTGCCAAGGTGTGGGGTAAACGTTATAGGATCTTGAGCACTGCTCAAACTGGAACGTGTTTCTGGAGGAGGATTTATTGCAATAACGTTGTGTCTTGGCTTTCATGATATAATCGGTGCCCTCAACACCATCGTTTTCCTGATACCAAGAAGTATCTTACTAATATATTCTCTTGCTTGGTGGCTCTTCACGAAACGGACTCTATTTCAGTGGACAATTTCATAATTATGAGGTCTGCCAACAACCTGGCCCCGTCAACTGACATGTAATTGGATCCGATTCCATAACATCTTTTGGAGGCTCACCTCAAACACTTCGGGCCTTATTTAGATATCTGAGGATTAATTACTCGGTCACAACGGTGACAGATGCCCTATCCGCCAAAATCTAAATCCAAGTATTTCCTATGGGATTTAGATTTCAGCAGATGGGATACACATCATCATTGTGACGAAGTAACCCATCTGCCAATATCTAAATCAGGCCCTTAAGCCCAGGCTGTTACAGGACTTTGTCACTTTAAGATCTCCCAGGACTTTGCAAGCCTTTTTGACAGTAACATAGGAGGGCACTCTTCCCTTTAGGGAACACCGGACTCCACAGGCAAGCTTGACCTCATGGGTCCCTGTGATGCCATGGGCTCTAAGGTAACACAATCTACTTTGGCATCATGGTTATGTAGCATCACAGGTATTTGAAAGCCTGTGATTCTGGCATTATGAGCCTCCAGTTGCATGATTGTGGCACTGGCCAGCATCTGTCAGTATCGCCCTCTGGGATGAAGTCCCTCTGGAAGAATGATACTTTCTTGCATTATGGTCTTTGTTCTTGGACGCTCTGGCATCATCTTTGTCACAGTGCCTGCTGATTCTGGCCTCCAGGAACAGTGACATTTTCTGCTAACTTCTTCAATAATAACTACCACATCAATATTGTCTCCAAACCCCATGGATGGCCTACCCAACATCATGTGCCTTCTTAATTGTTGAGGGGTACTGTTGTGCGTCACAATGTGGAACCTTAAAGGCAATACCATGGCTCAACATTGAACGTAACCTGCCTGACAGAAAGTAATTCTCTATAAATGAGAATTAAGCCAATTAGCACGCTTGATGTCACATTGTTTTCTCCAAATCAAGGGATCCATACATTGGCAGAATGCCTCTGCATGGCTTCTTTGAAATTTCCAAGGAGAGACTAGTACGATATAGATCAGATAGCAGCTCCTCAATTACCCCGTTGCTGCTGGTGCAAAATCAGTCCTACTCTGACAGATATTTGGACTATTGCTTACCAACTGATACAATGTCCATTCAAGGTGCTGATCCTTATAAAGAAAACACCTGTTTTCAAACCAAAGAAGTGAAAAGAACCCTTGAGAAAATATAAACATCATGCCATATTCCTGTCAGAAATATAGGACCTTCAATGCTAGGAGAACAAAAATAGGCAACACAGAGTGAAACTGCATTACTATAAAGCAAAAGGTACAAAAGATGAAGCATCAAAAGGAAAGTTTCCTACTTGTAATACTGATTATCCTCCAAGGGAATCTTCACAAAAGTCCTAAGCACCTCTCTTTGAGCGTATTCATAAAGCCCCTTTCCAGTATTTAACTTAGGAAAAAGCTTTTCTGAAAGTGTTTACTTCTCCACATAGGATTAGCAAAATCAAATCTTTCTTCTGTCATAACCTTTATGCAGCTATTCACAAGAGCAAAGATGGCATGTTTTTTCCTCCCAGGGTGGTGACAGACTTTCATACAAATCAGACCATTCCTTTACCTACTTTCTTTTAAAATGTTTTGGCTCTTGCAGAGTGATCTTGCTACACTTTGGATATTAGAAGAGTGTTAAGATTTTTCCGAGGCAACACTGAAGACACGTAGACAATTAAAAACCTTTGTCAACTATTCACCTGATAAAGGTTGAGCTATGAGAAAACAAACCATTTCAAGATGGATTATTTATTTTATTTGTCATTACATGAAAGCTAACAAAACATGTTTTTGGATAGGCCCAAGGCTAATTCTACAAGGAGTAAAATTGCTACTTCTGCTCTGCTTAAGAACATTATGGAGACATGCAAGCAACCAGCAGAAAGTAAGCTCTCACTTGAGAGACACTATTGTCTTAAGTGGGGCTCCAGAGGGGATACCTGGGTAGGGAAGGGTTCCTTGAGAAATTATTTTGGTAGAGGGCAATTTCACTTGATTTTTCTCCTGAGGTCTTAGGGGTAAGCTTGCAATTTTATTCAATACACATGACTATTAAACAAGACCACATGAAGGAGAAGGAAACAGACTTACTAACAGTCCTAGTTCACAACCAGTGGAATCTTTATTTAACTTATAAGCAATCTACTCTCTTACCCAGGGCAAAATAATGAGAAAGTGATTATTTCTACCCAGGATCCCAAGTATCTCTGAAATTTGAACTGACCTACCTGCAGTTGAGAAGCATGATTGTATAGTGGAAGAATGTGCTTCATATAAGGACTCATGTCAGTTTTCAAGCCTTTAGAGGATGCAATCTACACTCTCTCTTTTCTTTATTTCGTTTTTTAAGATTTCTGAAAGTTTTTGTGGCCTCTACTCCATAAGTAATAACATTTTTGTTAAGGGTTGGCGGCTATTTTTGAATGAAAATAAGCAAGTGTCGCCCAATACAGCCTCAGAATATGCTTCTTATTTTTTAGTTGTTTTTTTTCCTCTCTAAAGAATGTGTTTTACATATTATATCTCTGTGTATGTTAAAAGTGCTCCAGAATCCAGCAGGTGTGAGGGATTAGTCAGTGATTATGATTATCAATGAGAATAATTGCTTACAAAAGTATTGAAAACAACAGACTAAGGCAGAGTTCTGTGGTTAGAGATCCATCTTTAAAACACAGTAAAAATTGACTGTTTGCCCACTTCTACTGTGCTCTGTTCTGGGACTATAGAGTTTGGTGGCTGATTTAAAGGGACTGTGCAGCTTTTCCACCAACGGACTTTTCTTACATGCTTCCTTCAAAAAAGAAAAACATGAAAACGTTTAGGCCAACAATTTTGCTCCGCGTACTTTTAAAAATAATATTTAATTTTCACATATGTTTTTATTAAACTACAAAAAATGAAAATAAATTTTGTCTTTAGAAAGGCATTTTTTATATTTAGAAAGTCTCTATCTCTTCATCAAAATTTGTTCTGGGATACCATAAACAGGCAGACACATTCTAAGCCTTAATGGAGAACCTGTTTTTACACCAATTATCACAAACGTCTTTTTATGTTTTTCTCAACTTACTTTCATCACACATTTTGTTACATCTGACATCTTTTATCTTATTACACCGATTATCCTGATATATGCCATTCATTATCTTCTATCTTGCTAAACATTTTGTCTCATTAAATATGTGATCTTACATTTAATAGTATCTCTCATCTCACACCTTATTGCATCTTTAATGGTGTGTCTCTATATAAATCAAGTAATCTCTCACAAGTAACTAATAGGATCATGTTAATAAATCCATCATCTCTCATTTTACAATACCTTACACCTCACTCCAATAATCTCATGTCATGAGACATGCATCTCTCATTTGACTGAATCAGTTTCTGCTAAAGTAGTTCATCTCTCATCTCATTAGTTGTCATTTTGCATCATATTAGAGTTCAGTTTTCATATCTAATGAAAAGTGTAATCTCACAGCTGATTACAACAATCATTTTGCATTAGTTTAGAGCAGCTATCTAGCCGTAACTGACATTAAACAACTGCATACATTTCCAATCTCTCTCTATCTGTGATATTATCACACCTAATTATAGTGATTGTCTCACACCTCACTACGCATGTCATTTTGTATTGGATTACACTTTTCTTCACACCTCCCATTACGCCTGATGCTTTGAAATTCATTACAGAGGTCATGTCACGTTTCATTACATCCATCATCTGTGACACCATTATACTGATCACCTTGCAGGTCATTACATCTGTCATCTCAAAAACCATTACACCTGTCTTCTCATATCGCATTACGCATACAATTTGACAGATGCGGGGGGCTGATAAGGTCATGGGTGGGGAGCAGAAGCCATTGCTGCAACTACCACCCTCACAGTCATTCCCACAAATATCACTTCTACCATTGCCCCAAGTGGTCACAGTTTCCAATCTGCTAAATGTTGTGCTACAACACATGGGATCGACCCCCACCTCCCCCAACTGAGATCATGACCAAAGTTGATGATGTAAGCTGCTGCTCAAACGTTAACTCAATATTTAATCTAATCGGTTTCCAGGTTACACAGATGCTCCTGCACCTTACCCGCCCAATCAACTGCCTTTTAGGGTGGTTGTCTGACTGACAGCCTGAAGCATACAACTCTGATGGGGGCGTGCCTACCTGAAAGAATCACCCCCATTGGGCTCCCCAAAAGCAGAAAATCCAAGCTTGGAGAGCAAAAGTTATGAAAGACCTTTAAAGGCCCCCGTAGGGTTCTAGAGTGCCGTACTAAACACAATGGAAGCCAAAGTGGAAGCATTAAATCATCACGCTAAGCATATGAATATTCAAGTCGACTTGCTCAATACACTTGACATCTTCATGTCAGGAAGTGATGGAAAGCTGGAGAAGGTAAATGCCTTAATCAAAAGAGTTCAAGCTAGCAATGACGACGACAGTGACTTTACAGTGTGTTCATGCAAGGAGGTGATTGATAATTTGGTGCGACTACCTGCACTTCTAGAGGAACTGGTTGGGGAAATAAGGAATCTGACACACAAACTAAAAACTAGCAAGGACCAATCACCCAAGGCAGGGGTTGAGAGCCCAAGAAGGGTCAGCTGTGAAAGTGAAGGCTGCATATTATGTAGGGAGGGCACTGGAGGAGGAGGCACTGACTAGATCATCTACACATGAGGTAAATAGAATGACACCTCAAGCAGAGGGAGGTACGTAAGGGGATACCCAGATCACCATGGGCCTGACTTGCCAAAAGCTCAGGCAAGACCCTACAGCCCCACTGCACCTATTATCTAATGTTCCAGCACCCCTCCCCCCACATATGACAAAGTGGGAAGGAAAATGTGTAAGAAAAGGCAGAAACCATATCAATCTGGTGAGAATGCCCAAAGTGCTAGCCCACAAAGGGGGCAAAAGCCCCACTTCGACAGGCACTATGCAAACCAAAGAGGATTTGGAGCACCACGGCCCCGGCGAGACCCAGGACAATGAACAGGACTCACTGTTCGGAATGGGGGGGGGGGGGGCGGGGGGGGGGAGTAGGCCAGCCCGGGAATAAGGATGAAGCATTCAGCAACACTAACGCTGATACAGTTGCTACCACCACTGCACAAGGATCTGCCATCAATTCCGCAACCTACACCCATAATCGGAGGTGTGGTGGACCCAGCACCATGGGAAGCCTCACAAAACAACAAGTAAGCAGGGAAGAGACCAGGGTAAAGATCCCTCCCTCACAGGTACAAGTAGGAGCAAGCCTCGGGGATGCCATCTGTCTGCAGGGCCCAGCTAGGGCGCCCCCCTATACAGCTCGAAGGGAGGGGGGCAGTTAGGTGGAGGAAATATTCCATCATTGACCTGTCAAGATGCCTGGACAGCTGGCCCAGCCAGGGCATCCCCCTGTACAGCTCGAAGGGTTGGGGGGGGCAGTTACGTGGAGGAAATATTCCATCATTGACCTGTCAAGATGCCTGGACAGCTGGTGGATAGAGAGAAATTAATGAAGATGAAACAATGGAGTGCAATTTAATGTCATCTAGTGCCAAGCAAACAATAGTGCTAGGAGCCAAGGGAGGAGAGTGTAAAACCCTAACTGGGTACTGCTTTGGTGTGCAGAAGCCTGTGCAGTATCCACACACAGAAGAAGTCGGTGCAGCAAACAAAGCCTTCCCTTCTACTGAAGTAAGAGAAAGAATCCTCAATGTAGAGTGCCCCCTAGGAAAGCCAGTGGGAAATACCAATGCCCCCTCCGATCATGGTGCCCCAAAGGTAAGCGTATTGTGGATGCCAGAGTTCCGATCTAGGGGAAGCCTCAATATCTTAAACCGCACAAACATTTTAAAGTTAATTAAGGGCCTCCAGGCCTTGTGGGAGTAGTCTCAGGATATTTACTCCATTAAATTCCTTGCACCGGGATGCAAGCAAGTATCAGAGCCTACTCTGGTCACGTTCAACTCATCTAACATCCCAGCTAAAATATTTTCTTGTAAGAAGCTGCTGAAATGTTGGGGTTAAGCAAATAGCTCACTTTCAGGAAGACCATTATTCACTGTCCAAAAGCAACCAGTGGGCAAGAGTGCTGGCGACAGTGGTCACAACTCCTCAGTCACCTCAAAGCAAAAAGTAGGGCAACAGCCATTTTCAGTTTTGAAAAGTGCAGTGGGTTGATCATCCAACAAGTGGAAATTCTGGGCTGATGATCCAAACAACTAAGGCCCTGTCGGCAGAAGGCTCAATAACAAGAATAGGAACCAAAACAGACAAAACAGACTTCTGGAGCTGGCTACCCTTTGCTCTATCAGCCGCACACCAACCTGACCACCACGTGGATTGAAACGAGGAATCCTTGGGTTATCACATGGCAAAGCGAGGCACCCTGAGTATGTGTGCCTGGAACTTGGGGGCCTTGCACAGAAAACTGAATAACCCTCATTGTCGGAATACCTTAATAAATTCGACATCATAGCTGTACAAGAGACATGGGCACTATCCAGTAGCCCCCCTAATTGGGTTTATTGAATACAACTGGTTGGCAGCAAGAGCAGTACTCATGGAAGAGCTAAAGGGGGGTTTATTACCTATGCAAATTCCAAACTCACTGCAAAAGTCACGGTGCTAGATATTAACGAACCAAGTTTGCTGGCAATTCGTTTGGAAGAATGGGACAAGCAGCAGACAAGCCTGCTGGTTTTAGGCAACATCTATATTAATGCCAAGGAAATAACAGCAACAGTCGATAAACTGATCAATCTGCTCTTGGAGTGGAAAGGAGACCCTCGGATGGCAAAGCTGGTATGCACCAATGACTTTAACTATAACCTCTTCCAAAATACAAACAGGAACGACAAAGACATTTTACATGTCTTGTCTAACTTAAGCCACCCCCCCCAAAACAGAAGGCAAGAAAAACATGGGAAAAAAACTTGCAATGGTCTGTGAACCACCCTAGCTGATAATGTTAAATGGCCGCCTCCCGGGGTATACCCCACCACCCTGGACAAGGTGCTCTGATACGACCTTCTATCTTGACTACGCCATAGTAAGCGCCAGTCTGTTCAGTAGGATAGCCAAATGCAAGATTGAGCAGAGAATGATCACCAGCCACAAAACATTGGGCTCTGTGCCAACACAACAGCTTTGGGCAGCACCAGGACCGTGCAGGCGGAAGCTTATACTAAAAACTTAAAACACCTCAAATGGAGTTAAAAAGAAACTCAAGACCTGGCAATTGATGCAGTGGATATACTGAAAGAAGCCTCAACCAACCAGCAAGATCCAGTAGAGGCCTGAGAACACCTCTCACAACGTTTAGTGGCAAGGGACCGGAAACCTCCTTGCTAAAAGGCACAAGGATCATGCAAAAAAGGAACGTTATTTGCCCGAAACCAATCTGCCGTATTAGATTACGGATCAACAAAACTCTCTGACAGCTGCGCCGAGCACTGCAGAACCATGCATTGTTAAAGTTCCTTCAACATGATTGCAGAAGATTGAACAGAGAGGTCAGACTGTATAATAAGGGGAGACCTGAAGTGTTATGGGCCATTCTCCTCTATTCTTCAAAGCAAAACGACCATAGGAAATTTTGGAAGCTAATAAAAGACCTCGACAAGGGTCCCAGGGCAGCAAGCAAAGCTAACATAAGCGAGAAAGAATGGGTGAACTTCCTAAGAGACCACTACAAGAAAGCATGGATCCCATCTCTGCCCCGGGACCTTGTCCCAGCCCCCTTGGCATGGCGTATACTGACAACAATAGTGATAGAGCCCCAGACACCTTAGAATACACTACTGTGATGTTGGAAAAAATCACAGAGAACTCATGTGCCAACTGCGCACCAGGCCCCAGTGGAATACCACCAGCCCTCCTGAGGGAAAATATCATGATCTGGGCATGCCACTGGATCTCAATGCTCAACCATGTATTGTTGGCTGGAAACATCCCTAAAAATTGGAGAGGGTCTGTCATATATCCCATTTTTAAAGGCAGGAGAGTTGCATCACAAACAACTATTGTTTGGTAGCTCTGCTAGATGTGGACCTCAAATACTTTTCAAGTCTACTTTTGCAAGTTCTCTAAAAAACAGGGGACACTTTCTGATTTAATGGTGGTAGGCCTTATACTGAAAACAGCGGGTGGGACCTGCACCCCACTGTTCATGTGCTCCGTTGACGTCAAGGCGGGGTTTAATTGCGTCCTCTGGGGGCTGCTCTGGGAAGAGTTACAAAGCTGGGACATTCTGCCAAAACTTTTAAGAGCAATCCAGCTGCTATACTCAGGAATTTGGGTAAGGATCGAGGTAGGGGATGGCCAGTATTTGTCCCAAAGACGTAAGAACATCTCTAGGGTTAAAGCAAGGATGCGTTTTAGCCTCACTGCTGTTTAATCTGTTTATCTCAGCTCTATCTCTAATCCTTGCTGAAGTGGTGTTGCATGCACCAAGCCTTGGTGGCCAAGAGCTGTGCAATATCCTATGTCAATGGCCTGCTATTGCTAAGCAACACCAGAGTAGGATTGCAAAAGTCTAATCAACAGGCTAACAGAGTATTCAGCTGAAAACCAGCTGGAAATCAATCTGAAAAAGACCAGTCATACCTTTAAACCGCCAAATTTAAAAACATGGGAAATGGTACCTCAATGGGTCAATGATCAAGGAAACATCAACATACACTAACCTAGGTTTCAAACAGGACTCAAGGGGGTCTTCTGCAGCACAAAAAAGGTTGTTACAGACAAAGCGGATATGCTAAACTTTGCCTTTTCCAACTAAAGGAAAAACTTGTGGGGACACATTCTAAATGAATTAATCATGGTGATAAAATCTAAGCTGATCCCCACCCTATCGTATGAAGGAGAAATAATGCCCGAGGGGGATGCTGTCGTTCTGGAGAAGCTCATAATACAAACGTAAAGACTGGTGTTACAGCTGCCAAGGTCTGTTTCTCCCGCCCAAGTAAGATTCGAGTTCTCTCTGTCAAAAAAATATATTGGCAAGGCAAGGGGCTTTTGTGGGATAGTGTCATTGTTTGAAAAATGCCCCCGGAAGACACTCCTTGCCTGAGATTAAATCGATCTCAAACGGGAGAAAAAGACACTTTGCCACATAACTACAGAATAGTATAGAGAAACTTGGTCTTTCAGACTTGTGACAACTGAATGTAAGCAACTCCATTTTTAAGAAAACTTTGAATAAATGTATCCTGCAGAAAAAACGTTTGGAACACAAAGCGCTATTGGAAAGAAGAGCCCAAGGGTGGTTGGAGATAAATTCATATGAAAATTGCAATGAACAACCGTACTTTGACTCAGCCCTTTCTTTAACCATCAAAAGGGAATTCATGAAAATGCAATTCGGCCTCCTCCCAACACTAAACTTTATACTTAAATGGCAGACTAAGAGGCAATTGGAGGACAAACTGTGCAGCCTATGCCATCAGTTGAATGAAACATTAACGCATACACTATGTCTATGCCCAAAGGTATTAGCAGTTCGAAGGGCCCTGCTGCATGAAGAATTCCTAGCCTTTGGAGTAAGAACCTGAAGGCCGGCGGCGATAGAGGCCCTAAATCCACAAAACCTTATGTTGAACGTTCGGCTGAAGCAGTTTTCAGCAATTTTTAACAATCATTAAAATTAATATCGGGCGCCAGAACAGGGTACTAGAAATCGAAGTGTTCTTTTTTACCTTCATTAAGGGCTGTTATGAGACGAATTAGAAAGACCTTTCCCCTCCCTATTGTCACCAAACGAAATTCCCCACTAGCCGGAATGTGTAGTTTTGCATAGTCACCTACTTTATTCTGAACTATATTTATAGTCTGGCTGCTAGCCCTGTGCAATAGAACCTGTTCTATGGCCCACAAGCTCATGGAAGATACAGGTTCTTGCAGTAAAGTAGTCCAGCCTTCATGTTTACATAATGTAAGGGCAAAGCAGAGCACAGCTAAGCGTGCAAAGAATAAAGTTTGCACAATGCACTTTCTATTTGGGTTGTGTGTTCAGACAGGCCGTGAGAGGCTTGGCTCACTTATTTTTGCACTTTAAATAGCTCCTGTTGCACAAGTGAATAGGCAAGAGCAGGATGGACGATGGTTCAGTCAACCAGTTGAAATACTTAAAAGATCGTATGAATCTATCGTTGAATCATTATGTCAGGGCTCAAAAGTTCTGTTAAACCTCACTGTCTCCTTTCCTTTAGTCATTAAGGGCCAGATGTATCAAAGGGTTTTAACCCCATTCTGCGCTATGGGAAAAATGCGTTGGTACATATGGCCCTAAACGAGAACAACAAGATATGATTGCTGAACACTTAAGCCTAATCATGCAAGATTTTTAGTCTTTTACTAGACATATGATTTTGAGATTATTGATCTGTGTATGTTTATGGTTTTAATTAACTAATAAATCAAATGTCATCATCATTATGATTAGCACATGGCATCATCTTGCAACCTACCCGGGGGACCTATCTGCTCTTTATCTGTACCTCCAGACTATTTATTATTAAGCATTTTTTTGAAACTCTGCTTACTCAATCCTCATGTGTTTCATTTCACTAGAGACATTGGCATGATGATTCAGCCATGTCTACAGAAACCTCCTATGTTTGTACTTACTTTTTTAAAGTATCCAGGTGTCACCCAGGAACGACACAAAACATGAAGGGCATAGCAACCAAGGAGACAGTCAATACACCGTACAATGGACAATGAAGCATACAGAGAAATGTACATGAGATTTTGCACAAAGATATACACCAGAGGTTCGCAAACTCTTCTCCTTCATCCATATGCTTCCATACCAAATCACTTTCTCCAAAAGAGAGGGACTGGATGACAATAATAAAGGGGGTCCTCCGGCAGGAGACGGGACGCAGAGCTGCTGCCAGCAGCAACATCTGCCAGCAAAACACCGCCTACGGTATTATGGAACATGATACAGTAGGCGGTGTTTTGTTGGTGTGGCGCTGCTACTGGCAGCAGCACCACCTTACTGTCGTCTGCCGCCATGACCGTAGGCGGAATTCCACCAGTCTTCTGGCGGAATTCCGTCTACGGGCATAATGCCGTGGACGGTCGGTAGCCACAGTGACGGTATATTGGTGGCTGTCACCATGGCGGTAGGCGGCATCTGGCACCAATATCATAATAAGGGCCTATATATTTACCAGAAATATTGTTACCAAAGTTAAGTAACTTTTACTTCCGATAGATACATCTTCTGCTGATTCCTCACTTTAAATCACCTTAAGAATGAGTCCTAAAGGAATAACCTCCTGGGACCTGGTGATTAACAGTCCCCATTAACCAAGGAAGTCATGCAGCATAGCTCTGGCAAAGTATCCGTCAATGTGTGCCTGAACTTTAAGGCAGTAATCTTTAGCAAATATATGCAAAGATGACCATATGCCACCCAGCAAATGTCAGCCACAGGCACAACTCTGGAGTGAGCTGTTGAAACAGCACTGACCCCAGTGGAGTGACCATAAACACCCTCCTGAGAGTCTTGATACAGAGGTTGATTCTAATGATAAATGGTGTGGTTGGTAACTTTGTTGTCCCGCTTAACTATGGCAAAGCCAACCAAAAGCAGATCATCACATATCCTATTGGGTGCTGTCGACTTAGTAGGAAATCACAACCTTAGGGTTGAGTCTATGCAGGTGCTCTTTGGTGGAGTGTGGAGGAAAGAAATATTAAAAAGTAACAGGACGGCCCCAAAGAAACGTAAATATCAGCTTGGGTAGGGAAGATGGACAGGTATGAAAGAAAGGCTAATCTGGGTAGAAAATGGTGAAAGACAGAGGAACTGAGAGGGCCTGAAGTTCTTCCACAATATGGGCTGAGGTTATGCCACCAATAGTACTGTCTTCAGTGTGAGAAGTGAAGTCGGACAACTGTGCATCAGCTCAAATGGGGAGGCCACGACGAAAGTCATCATAATATTTCAATCTGACTGAACAACCATGAATGGAATAAATAAAGCCTATTAGGAAACACATCTCTAGCAGAAATCTAATCTAGGATGACTGTTCAGGAAGACACATGAAGGCAGACAGATCAGCCAAATAGTTTATAACTGTAGCCACTGGTAGACTTATTGGGACTTAGTGTGAATAGCACAATGATGGAAAGACAAGGCAAAGGATTCAGGACCTGAGTACCTGAAGATCCAGCTACAACAGTTGATTCATCCAGAGCGGGGGAATAAAAGGTGGCAAAATGGTGAATGCCAATAGACGGGCGTACGAGTTCCTCTTAGCCTGGTAGAGCAGCGAGGATCAGCTGTGCTCACTACTAACTTATATTCCACAGGACTTTTGTCTGGAGCATATTCAGTTGAAATATGTACAAGAAACCCTGAGACCAAACGAATTCTGATGCAGTCCCTAGGGAAACATTCAAAGGCAAATGTATGGCACACAACTGAATATGCTTCCTACTCTTTTCCATGGCCATGAGTTCCATGTATGGACACCACACTTCAATCTGGAGATCAACTCGGTCACTTTGGGAGGTAGTACTTGCTCCTGGTCTTCTAGGGAGAGTCGACTCAGAGCATCACCTCTCAAATTAAGGGAACCTGCAAGGTGGGCTACAACAATAAAAGAAATCCTCATTACCGTGCTCAATGCCACAGGCATATCCCCACTTACTAAAGGGTCCATGGCCCACACCACCCTCTCTGCTGATACAATGGACAGAGGTAGTGTTGGTTGTCAGACATAATGAATGGTGCTCCCAAAGATGCATCCCATTGCATCCATGATTACTGCACTGCATTCAGGCAGCAACATGCATCTCATATTATCCATCACTTTTAATATGCCACAGACAGAGACTGTAGTTACCTGCTGCTTCCACCATATGGTTGCAGGTAACAAATTGCACACTGTCCATGGATTCCACTCTGTGGTAACAGTGAGATGCATATTACCTTGGAATTGTACACCAGAACAGCTGTCAGTGGGCAAGGCAGACTGCCCACACCTCCGCAAGGTTCATGTGTAGAGAGGGCTGAGAAGCTGACCAAAGACCTTACGCCATCAGGTGGCTTAGATGAGGTGTGACCAAGGTAACACTGTGCATGCAGAGGGCTGAAGGGGTGACACACCAGGAGTTTAGATGGATCCATCGACCAGTGGATATCCAAATAGGCAGACTCTAAGATCTTCTTAGAGTTTCCTTATGCTGGAGCCAGGCACCACTGAAGGACTTTCATCCGCCATTTGGTGTGTGGCACTGACAGTATACATTAGGCCATGAGGCTAAGTAGACATACAAAAATGCAGAACTTGGATCTGAGTCAGGGTCAGTGGAATTACCTCTTGAAAATCAGCAAGCTTCTGTGAAAGAGAACGACTTCATACAGGCCATGACCAGCATGACTCCAATGAAGGTTAGCTTCTACATGTGAGAAGTGAGATTTCTGGGCATTGACTGTGAAACCAAGTTGTGGAGGAGAGTCATTGTGTGCTGAAGGTGTACTTCGACCAGTGCTGGGGACTCACTTTCACCAGCAAGTCGCCCAACTATGGCAATACATGGACTCCTGACTTGCATTGATGCCATCACTTTAGTAAAGACATGTGAAGCAGTTATCAGTCCTAATAGAAGTGTGAACTACAGGTAATACCCATAGACTAACGGGGAGAATTAATACTAATCCAGGATCACTAGTAAAATACTCTGGTGATATTGCCAAGAACCATAGAGTTAACAAGTGCTTTGGCCAGTGCTATGGTCAGATTGTTTTATATTTAGCATCTGCTATCATGTTGCATGTTGCAGAGGAACTTAACACAACACTAAGGCGTCTACTAGAGGACAAAAGGTGAAGGCATTAGGAGAGGATTTTGGTTAAGGAATACATGTAGTCAAAAGAGAAAAACACAGGACTCCGCATCCTAGATGAGTTCAAAATGAGGTACCACAAAGCGATCCAATGAAGAACAGCAGCTACGCAGTTAAGCATTATTAGGGAAAGGAAAAGATGTAAGGAAATGAGAAGGACATGTGGGTGTCTAGATGACAAAGAAACCCTAATGAGGACATAGTGTTGGTGAGTGAGACGGTAAAGAGAGAAAAAAGGAGAGTTAAAGACCCACTCTGAGGGAAACAAACGGGTAGCAAAGTAGGTGAGAATAGCTTGGTATTCCAAACTATTGAGAAAGAGATCATATTTAAAAGGAAAAATAGTTTAATACAAACTGGTAGCACAAAGTTTATTAAGGAAGGAAAGGACAGTAGGACACTCAAGAGACTCAAGTTTGACAGATAAATCAAGAAGTATGAGAAAAGACAGAAGTTAATGTAATGGCTAAAAGAAAAAGAGTGGTGTCTGCTGACTGGAAGGAAATTCATCAGGTAATCAGGAGAAAGATATAAGGGAAGGTGGTAGAAGAAAAGATGTTCCAGTATTTTGGAGAACAAAATGGAACTGAGATACAGTGTAGTAGACGGTTGCTTTGCTTGTAGAGGCATGACCACTGAGAAGAAAATAAGTTACTTACCTGTAGCTGCAGTTCTCCAGTATTGGTATCTTTCATAGATTCACATGCTTGAATCATTCCCAGTCGTCGAGATGGGAGTCCCTGGTAATTTAATAACCATTATAGGCTGTAATGGCAATGAAAAGGGCCGTTTAATAGCCTATCCATGTCCTTTACAAAAAAAAAAAAAAAAGACTAAACTTGAACTATAACCAATCAGGCGACAGCACTGTCTAGAACACTCCCAACAGAGGCTGAGTCCCTCAGATTTTCAAGCACAAGTGGGAACTATAAGGGGAGCTTCTCTGGGGAGGAGGGTGGGTCGCATGTGAATCTATGAAAGATACCAATACTGGAGAACTGCAGTTACATGTAAGCAACTTATTTTCTTCTCCAGTATTGGATCTTTCATGGATTCACATGCTTGAATCAGAATAGCAAGCAGTTACTGTATTTGTATATCTTATAGTATTAGTGCAAATAGTGGATGGTGGGTAGAAAATAGATATATAACATTCCTATGGAATATAATACACAACACATCTCCAGAGGTACTTACGGAAACAAAGTAGTTGAAGTGGAATTGCCCCAGTTGAATGCACCCTACTTTTCTGTGTGAGGGGATTGCTAGTCTGAGTGGTAGAACTGGATTGTAGCTGAAATTCATTCTGCAGTGGTTGCCATTGTGACTGGAGCATCCTTAGGAGTGTGAAGATCTGAGCCCAACAGTTGGTCAGTTCACATGAATTGTTTAGTGTGATGTAAGTAGAAATTTTAGATATCACTTGATGCCTAGAGTATGAATAGACCTCTCAGCTGGTGATGTTGAATTCAGGAGAAAAGTCTGAAATATTATAGGCTCATTGAGGCAAAATCTGAAGGAACCTTGGGAATAAATCTGTGGATTGGTTCAGAGAAGAACTAAATTGCCTGTGAGACGCAAAAAGGCTCTTGTGTTGAGAAAACCTGCATCCTTTCCGCCCTACTTTGAGGTGAGCGCCAGTAACAAGACAACCTTCCATGCAGGAAATATGAGGTGTGCTCTGAGAATGGGTTCATATTAACTCATCATGAGTTGAAATAGAAGTATGTTCAGGTGCCAGTCTGAGGACGCAGCCCTTTCTGTAGGAAAACACTGAATACATTTTTTATGACTTGATTGATGATTCTGCAAGAGTAGACAGTAAAAATGGGATGAACAGCCATATCTTGATAATGCTGTAAGCTGTACCTTAACGGACGCATGTACCAACTGTGACTGAGCTAGTGATAAGAGATAGGATAGTAATTTGCCCGATTATGCTAGTAGAGGATGCAGGTTTGATTTTCTGGTGCCACAGGCAGAAACTTTCCCATTAATGTTTACGTGTCCTTATCGTGGCCTCCTCCTTGACTTGGAGAGAATACACGTGCAGTTCTGAGGAATATTGGGATCTTTGGGTTGATGGAATTTAGGAGAGAAGTCAGGTCAGGATGAAGGGCGTGGCCTTAATTTATTATCAAAGGTTTACTGAATGTTGGTAGGTGATTGTGGTTGTATTCTGATAGCAGGAGACGCTCAGTGAACCAATGCTGAACTAGCCACCTGGGGGCTATCAGGACAAGAGAACACTGCTTTGTTTCCTCTTGGTGAGAATCTTTGGTATTAAAGGTATTGGGGAAAAAGGTAGATATAGATCCCGGAGTATCTGTTGAAAGGCATTCTACCAAAATCCTGGCTGTGGATGCCAACTTGCATTGAACTGGCATTTGCCAGTTTTGTATGTTGCAAAGGGATGTAGAGCCAGTTTCCCCAGAACAAGAAGATCATGCTTAGAGCCGAATGATCAAACGCTCATTCTTGGAGGCTGTTTCCAGTTTTCTTTAGCATGTCTGCTATGAGATTTCTAGTCCAGGGACTATGTTCAGCCCGAAGAGTTCTCCTGTGCGTCACTAGCTAACACCAAATTTCTTGGTCTTTCTTGGCCAGCGCCAAGGATCTTGTGCCGCTTCATTTATTCACGTATTGCATGCTGGTTGTACTGTCCTTGCGAACTAACACCAAAGACTCTGCTACATTGGCCGGAAAACTTGGAGACCGAACAGCTGACTTTGAAATCTAGGTGAGTGATATGTATGCTCTGGAGCAGAGATCACTTTCCCCGAATTAGAGGTTCTGTAAATGACTGCCTCAGCGTTCCAGAGAAGTATTTGTAGTCTGAGACTACCAGACTAGAGCTTCCATCACCTATGTGAAAGTTCATCAGGCCCTGAAATGATTTGTTTGAATCTATTGTTTTTGTAGCTGCTCCTTTAAGGCATTTATTTTCAGGCATACAAGAGGGATTCTATTGATCGCAGAGGACCTGACGCCCAAAAGCTAATTGAACAGAAAGTATATTTTTTGATGGAGGAGTTGATTATCTCTGATAATTCACAAGGAGACAGCCTGTGGAACAACTTTAGGCAAGCCTCTGTGGCCTTGGATGCTTGAAATGCCATTGGTGCTTTTATCAACGAGTTGTTGAAGTTGAAGAAACCCTTCCTGGAAAAGCTGATCTGAAACGAAATGGAAGAACTCTGATGACTGGCAATGCAAAAACAAAAATATATATCTTGTTGCTGATGGAATACATATAAAAGAATTGTTTCCGGAAATACTTGTTAATTTCTGGAGGTGTACGCTGGATGGACACTATGCTGTTTTCTGGTTTATGAGGCAAAACCAAGAATAGAAGCCTCTTTCTTGCTGAGAATGTGGGTTTTTCTCTATAGACCCTTTGGTCAGAGTAGCTAGCACTTCCTTCCGAAGGTAGATGGCGGAATCTAGGTGAACTGCAACATATATGTATATGTGACGAGATCCAGGACTTATTTGTCTGATACTATTTTCTGCCATAGAGGACATTTTTGGAATGTTTTTTCCCCACTGGATGGTGTAATCAGCGCCAGAACGTTGTCACTGTAGGTAAGCTAGCCTAAGTGCTACTGAGAAGGTTGCTAAGTCAGATACTTTTCAATGGATAATTGTCTTTTTTGGGTCCCTCTAAAGATTGTTTAATTTGAAATTATAATGCTCCAAAAGATCATGCAGTTTGAAGAGTCTCGGTTGACTGCTTCCAAGTAGTCGTCAGCATGCATGCAGAGCATCGGCATGGTACTATAAAATATTCTATATATATTTGTACCTCAAACTTTTAAATGCTGTGGCCTTGATCCATAATATCCAAGGACCATTGACCCTGCCAGTTGTCAGAATACTATTGAAGCTTTATCTATAGCACAGACTATGATGACATCTCACTCCACTACAGCAGCATTTTTTTCCATCTTCCGGCAAACATTTTATTTATGTGGCCATGTCTGACCACATCTGGTGGCTATACCTGCCCCGTACTACCAGTGAATTGGCAGGCCGTACAGTAGTCTGGACCTAGATGAGAATGTGTCCTTGCTGGTTAGGCGGAATTATGAATGATAGGGTTTTCCATGATTGTAATTCCTCCTGGATATATGAACAATTGGAATAGGTTTTACAGCTTTCCTATTTAAATTCATAAAGAAAAAAAAAAAAACTAATTTGTTGTTTGCTATAGGAAACTGGAAGTGTTTGGTCGCTTGCTCCAAAGGGTATGGAAACCCCCAAAATAAATCTGGCGGGGAAATCCACCATTTGCGGCTGTAATATGCTCTGAATCTCTAGTATGAGATACATGGACCTGACCCATGCTCTGCAGTTGGAGGCGGAGTGGTGTAATTGCTCCATATATTGCCCCTCAATATATTGACTGTTGAAGACATGCTCATATTGGTACCTCAATGCTTGACACTAAATTATTCTGCATTATATGTGTTTTGCTCTTGTTGACAATTACGTGTTTTTGTCTTAATTTGTATTGTGATCAAGTTCAATGAAGCGGATGTAAACGACTAGGTTCATATAGACAATGTTTGTTGTTGACGAGGCCTTCGCCGCAGTCAAGGCCTTTGTAGAGGATGCAGTTATAGACCAGGCCAACGTAGACAAAGCATACAGAGACAAGGCCATCAAAGATGTGGTTCCATAGACTAGGTCAATGTAGGCATGCCCGGAGTAGTAGACAACCATCAGAAGAGGGTGTTGCAGATGAATTTCGTAGATGAGACTGTCACGGATGACTATCATAGAAGAGGCCGTCGTATATGACCGTCATAGATGATCGTCGTAGATGATACTGCCATCATAGATGAGGCTGTCATAGACAACCGTAATAGAGGAGGCTGTCATAGACAACCATCATAGATGAGGATGTCGTAGACAACCGTCATAGATGAGGATGTCGTAGACAACCGTCATAGATGAGGATGTCATAGACATAGATGAGGATGTCATAGACATAGATGAGGATGTCATAGACAACCTTCAAAGATTAGGCTGTCGCGGATGACTGTCATAGATGAGGCCGTCATAGATGAGCATCGTAGAGGAGGCCGTCATAGGCGACCATCGTAGATGTGGCCTTTGTCGACAACCACCGTAGACAACAGTCTTTGACGACCACTGTAGATGACCACTGCAGACAACCATCGTCGACGAGCGTCGTCGACCGTAGATAAGCGTCGACCGCGACCACAGTAGACGAGCATCGCTGACGACCATTGTAGATGACCATCGTAGATGACCACTGTAGATGACTGTTGTAGACGACCGTCACAGATGAGGCCACAGTAGATGACCATCGTAGATGAGGCCACCGTAGATGTGGCCCTCCGTAGATGAGGCCATCATAGACCACTGTAGATGACTGTGGTAGACGACGACTGTAGATGACTGCCGTAGACGACGACTGTAGATGACAGTTGTAGACGACGAATGTTGATGACCGTCGTAGACGATGACTGTAGATGACCGTCATAGACGACTACTGTAGATGACCGTCGTAGAAGACCGTCATAGATGAGGCCTTAGTACATGCCGATCGTAGATGAGGCCCTTCATAGATGAGGCCATCATAGACGACTGTAGATGACTGTCATAGACGATCACTGTAGATGACTGTCGTAGATGACCGTTCTAGATGAGGCAGTCATAGATGACCAGCGTAGATGAGGCCATTCGTAGATGAGGCCATCATAGACGAGCCCCTTCATAGACGAGGCTCTTCGTAGAAGAGGTAATAACAGTCAACATTGTCATCAACCACCTCAAAGTAATTCCGTGAATGATGATTTTACAGAAGGTTTTCAGATGCGTCATTGTAAGGTAATGATGGTCTCTCAGATGTATTGTCAGAGTTGAAGAGAGAGTTGAGGGTCTTTTTCCATTTTTTCTTTTTCTTTATCTCTGTTAGAAGTGCCTGATGAAGACTAATGGTAAGCCTTTTTATGGCTTTTCTGTGTGCCTTCTGGAGAGCCTGGCTCAACGTCCCCCTCTGACTTCTCCTGTGAGGTGAAGGAATCCTCACTGTCCTCAATATTAGTGACAGATCTAAAAAAATTTAATCCCAGCCAGTAATAGCCTCATCTCTCAGAATGTGAGAGTTTTTGAGGAAAAGGTTAGACATATTTATGTAGTCTTTTACCTTATTTACTTAGAGAAAGGAAATAGGAATTATAATCTTGGAAAAAGCTAAAAGCTGAAGTAAAACCTGAAGAACTGAGCAGAGCTCAGGGAGACTCTCTTCACACGACATGCAGTAGAAAATCTGAGGGACTCAGCCTCTGTTGGGCGTGTTCTAGAGGGTGCTGTCGCCGGATTGGTTATAGTTAAAGTTTGGTCCTTTTCTGAAAAAGGACGTGGATAGGCTATTAAACTGACTTTTTCATTGCCATTATAGCCTGTGATAGTGATATATATACTGATTTATTAAATTACCGGGGACTCCCATTTTGACGACGGGGAATGATTCAAGCATGTGAATCTATGAAAGATCCAATACTGGAGAATATAAAGCATGTCTAGTAGGAGCTGGACAAAAACAGGCATTACATTGATATATTAGACCAAGAAGAACTTCATGGGAGAAAGCATGTAGAATTGTCTGTAGACTGAATGGATCAGAGTACAGGATGGGTTTGCAGATTTGATTACTTGTATAAGCTTTGTTAGTAGTGATGTAAGTATCTTTTTGGGTAGCAGTTTTAGATTTGAAATAGCATTTTGAGCCATTAGCTGACAGTAAAGTGCATGTGGCAGATGTGCAAGGTGGAAAGAGTAGATTAATCCTATGTGCAGTCTTTGTGGGTTAGGAAAAATTGAAGTCTTAAGCTTTGGAAAGTGTGAGGATTTGATGTTATCTAGTGCTGATGATAATACAACCATGGCTTGTATGTATGGCTACACATTTTTGATAATCTCATTTTTGAATCCTTTGCTGAAGGCGTTCTTGCACATTGGTTTTCAAAACTCAAACATCAGACAAAATACAGGGCTGTTGCTATGGGCAACAAGTGGACAAACCATGAAGGGGACCAGTGTGAATAAAAACATGTTTTAGGGTGTCATTGTACCAGCTCAATTATGTAGTTTGCTGAAAGGTAGGCAGTCTTTGAGGATTTGGTTACAAAATGGTTGGAGTGAATCAAGCAAGTACTTCCCTTTAATTAGAGTGGTAGCATTGATGGAGAAAATAGCAGAAGAAATATAGACCAGAATATGGAAAATATGGTATGGTCAGAGACAGGATCATAGATGGTAAGTGAGGAGATCAGCGTACTCTATGTTAGTATTATATCCTCTGTTTGTGCATTGGTGAGTAGTCGGAGTACAGCTGTGAGAACAATCTTTACATAGCAGAGCATATAAAACGTTTTATTCAGTACGATTGACTTTTTGTACTATACTAACTATATCTCACTACCTAACTGTAATCATCACCTGTTTCACACTCATTCTATGCAGTGTTATTATCAATTAAAACTAGTATTGAGCACAAAGAGTAATTGAAGTGCTTTTTTGGTTGTCCCTAAAATGTAAAAATAAAGAATTCCTTAGCTCTCCTCTGAGCTCCATTCACATATTCTCCTCCTCCAATATTCTGTTAAAAGAGTAGTAATTCAACATCTACTTTAACAGAGTCCCCACCCACCGTGTTCTACCCACAAAAGCCATCCTGCTCTTTTCACACACTTCATCTCCCTGCTTTATGTCCACGGGAGCTCTCCAATATATTCTCTGCCACATTCATTCTGCCCACAAGAGACCACCCATGCTCTGCTCACACAAACTTCTCTAACGATACTCCACTCACGAGAGGCTCCAGCTCTCTTGATACAGGGTCTGCCAAAATAGCACTACCGCCTGATGCCCTTTGCTAACACAAAATCCTGTCTCTTTCTAGATGACTACTGCCATGCAGACCAGGCTAGTTCCCCAAATACTCCATGAGTTACTGGAAATACAAACCTGCTGAGTGAGAAGCCCCAGGTGGCTGGAGGTGGAGTATTGCCGGTTTGCTTGCTTCTCCACCAGTCGTTGCAAGGCTGTGGCCATAGCATGATGGTTGGATGCACTACTCTGAGTGATGCTGTCCTCTTGATCCTTCAATCCCCCTACTGCCGCTGAGCGATGGCGACTGGGACTCTGCTGGCAACTGACTGTGAATAAAAAGAAACTTAATTAATGAGTTGTATACTACGTAGGAGTTATGCCCCATGACAATGGTCAGGGAGCTGCACTATACACAGACAGCTGTAATAAGGGTGTTGCATGTTTCCCAGTACATCCATGATTACTGCAGCTGCTCCACTCCACAGCAGCGGTCATTGGCGAACTTACAACTTATCAACTTGTGCTCCAAGGCTACAGTCAGTGTGTAATATGCTTCTCATAACATCTGTTACCGTGGCTAGTGTGTGCAACTTTTTATACCTCATTGTAGCTGTAGATGATGTGTGACTGGCTACTGATGCAATTTGTCACCGTGGCTAAAATGAGTGGGCTGCACAGTGCCAATCGCAGCCATTCCAAGGCTGCTGACCCTAAGCTACAAATTGCTCATGTCTTATATCTACACACCTGAAAACTGAAAGCTGTACATTACTTGGATCTCCTGCATGCATAGTTACAGTCAGTGGGCTGCGCACACGGCTCACAGTTTCTGTGTCCCATGGCTGCAGTTAGTGGAGTATATCGAAGATAGGATCAGCAACGTACTGGAATCCAAATCACCAGGAACCAAATGGGCAGGGACCCATGGGACCTATGAGTCAATAGGATTAGGGTAAATGGGTTGGAAAACATTCCTACAGGAACTCATGAGCCCCAGGACATTTAGGGCAACATAGATGGGAATACATGAAATGTTGAAATAACAGATGTTAAAATTAGAAAAGGCTTTTAAATGAAAATGTTGCTAAAACAGTCTTGTTTAAGGTCATTAGTAGGATTGATACAACAGGGCACGCCTTGTTGCGCCGCAGGCCGCTGCGCACCTCCCGGCCGAACCGCAGGAGGAGCCGCGGCGTCTCCCGGCCGGGTCGCGGCGGAAGCCGCGGCCCGTGTCAAGGGTCGCGGCGGCCCTTTTCTCCGGCCACGCGCTGTTGTGAGGATGCGGCGAGGCCGGAGGCCCAGAATTGGGTCACAGTCCTCGGCACGCGACGCAGACATTGTTGTGGTGTGTTTGGGCCCTCCCCCCTAGCATTTACTTACCTGCCACACGCCTTCAGGGCCTTCTTCTTCCTCATGCATGGTTTTAAGGCATGCCTTCTCCTTCCCAGCATGCCGTGCACTTCCCTTCTTCCCTGCATGCATCTGTTCCTCTTGTACAAGGGTATATTTTCTATCTCTAGCTATAGCTCCTTCCCAAGCCAAGATGGTGGTGTTACTACTTCCTGTTTATCACTTCCTGTCTAGGGGTATATAAGGGGAATCATTTCTTCTTCTCATTGCGTTGCAACACTTCAACAGTGTTGGTCACGCTCCGGCTGGTCTTCGTTTGGGACGCCAGTCGTTCTTGTTCTGTCTTCAGTCTTCCAGATTTCCAGGATCCTGAGTTCTAATCCTCGTGTCCTCCTTCTGTTTCAGGGAGTTCCTGTTGGAGGTTTTTTTTCCCCCTTTGGGTTTTTCCTCTGGGACTCCTTCTGGAGGGCACGGACTGCGGTGGCTTATTATTGTCAACAGCACCGTGGCTACCGGAAGGGGTCGCCCCTACCTCGGTCAGAGCAGGACTTGCAGGAACCGGGGCCGCTCACCATTCCTCTCCAGTACCGACAGTAAGCCCAGGGTGAATCGTGTCAGATTGCAACGACCAAAACTTCAGTCACTGACCGGAACCATGGAGAATCCCGTGATGAGTATGGAACCAACAAGTCAAACCTTGCTCCTGACTATCCAACAACAGGCCCAAGAACTCCAACAGCTACGAACCGAAAATACGGCTTTCCGACAAGCCTTAGCCTCTGGAGCCACTGATGTTCCTACTGTCTCTGCAACCACACCTCGCTTCTCTGGGGATCCTAACAAATTGCGAGAGTTTCTAGATGCCTTGACAGTCTATTTCGCATTCCGTCCTTCACAGTTCATGCAAGACAAGACTAAGGTTGGATATTTGATCAGCGCTCTATCTGGCCCAGCCTTGGTCTGGGCAACCCCTTTGGTGACAGGCAATGATCCCAGCCTGTCTAATTATTCAAACTTTGTTGCTGCCTTTAAACAAATGTTTGAACGTCCTGGACTTGAGTCTTCAGCAGAAGAAGCTCTATGCGATATTCAACAAGGAAGTCAGGACGTTCTACAATACATCACACGATTCAGACAGTTGGCAGCTGAAACTTCTTGGGTGGAGCGTACTTTGGTGACCCTGTTTCGCAGGGGTCTTAGGGATGACATCAAATATGAACTAGTGCACTCCGCCAGAGTGGATAACCTCAAGGGTTTAATGGATCTGACCCTTGCGATAGAATACCGTCTAAATGAGCGAAGGGTGGAGAAGAAAAAGAGTCGTATACCATCACACTCGATGACCTCCCGAGTCCTTCCTCATCGCTCCGAGGAGACTCGCTCTGAACCTAAAGGTACTACGGATGAAGAGCCTATGCAAATTGACATGGCACGAGGGCCATTATCAACTAGTGAGCAGGAAAACAGGCGAAGAAAGGGATTTTGCCTTTACTGTGGTGCTGCTGGTCATCTACTTCGTACCTGTCCCGTCCATCCAGCCAAGCCCTTGGGAAACGCCAGCTCCCATCCTCCGTGAGAAGGGTGAGGACGGGATATTCCGAGATACCTGCCATATGTTCCTCTAGGGAAGAAATAACTGCTCTTTTCCTCTTACCCGTCACATTACACTTAACAGATGGCCGTGAAGAAAGAGCACTGGCCTTGCTGGATTGTGGAGCCAGTGGTATCTATTTAGAAGAAACCTGGGCCATGGAAAAACAGATTCTGCAAATACCCAAGGAAGTACCAGAGCAAGTCCACATGGTGGATGGTTCACTCCTAGCCTCGGGACCTGTCCGGCATACTACTCCTACCTTATGTCTGCAGTTCGGGAAACCTCAAGAAAATATTTCCTTCGACTTAATATCCTCACCGCATCACGTAATGATTCTGGGGATTCCATGGCTAACTCAGCATAATCCCTACATTAATTGGGAAACCAGACCATTTCTCTTTCCTCCCACTTTTGCCAACAGCATTGTTATTTAGCAGGAACCTATTGGTCCCCGAAGAGTGTCTTACTAACACCACCTAAGGTGGGATGTTCCATCAGTGTCCTACAAGGAGTACCCAGACATTATCTAGAATATGCCGATGTATTCCAGAAACCAGAAAGGCCAGAACTGTCACCCCATAGAGAATACGATTGCGCCATTCCCTTGTAATCAGATGCCGTGGTTCCTTTTGGGCGAATGTATTCTCTAACCGAGCCTGAGAAAAAGATCCTCAAGGAATATCTAGAGGAAAATGTACAAAGTGGTTTGATTGCCCCTTCCTCTTCACCTGCAGGGGCTCCTCTCTTTTTCGTGCCAAAAAAGACAAAAGACTTACGTCCTTGCATAGACTTTCGAGGATTAAATAAGATTACTACTAAGGATCGTTACCCTCTGCCTCTTATTAAAGACATCTTAGAAGCCGTCAGAGGGGCTAAGAAATTCACCAAGTTAGATCTTAGAGGAGCATACCATCTTTTAAGGATAAAGGAAGGTGATGAATGGAAGACCGCCTTCAGAACACCTTTCGGCCATTTTGAATATCGGGTGATGCCTTTTGGACTTACCAATGCTCCCTCAATCTTTCAAAGATTCATGGACGCTATTTTTTCTGATCATCTACACCAGACAGTGGTCGTCTATCTGGATGACATTCTAATATTCTCTGTTCACCCAGAACAACACACTAAACATGTACTCCAAGTATTGGAAAGGCTTAGACAACATCATCTATTTTGCAAACCTGAAAAATGCGAATTCGACCAAACTGAGGTAAAATACTTGGGGTATTGCATTAACCAAGTAGGTGTTGCCATGGATTCAGACAAGATTCAAGCCATTCTGGATTGGCCATCCCCCTCTTCCATCAAGGAAACTCAGTGTTTTTTGGGATTAGCCAATTTTTATCGACAGTTTATAGCTGACTTTGCCCAGAGAACCAGTTATATTACACAAACCCTTAAGAAAGACAATCTAAGGAAGGGTTTTTGTTGGACCCAAGACGCCGAATTCGCCTTTCAAGAGTTAAAGAAGGCCTTCATTCAAGCTCCCATTCTACGGCATCCAGACACCACCAAATAGTTCATCGTCGTCACGGACGCCTCAGAAAGAGCAATCGGGGCTGCCTTGCTACAAAAACAAGATGATGATGGGCTACAGCACCCTGTATTCTATCTCTCACACATACTATCCGACTCCGAAAGTAACTTTCCGGTGTTAGAACGAGAACTACTCGCCTTGAAGACAGCTTGCACGGAATGGAGACACTTTCTTATGGGATCGAAATAACCTTTTGAGGCACGGACAGATCACCGGAATTTACAGTGTTTGAGAAACTTTCAGTGCCAAAATAGTCGGCAGGCTCGATGGGCTTTTTTATTTAGTCAATATGATTTTTACATCACGTATATCCCTGGTTCTCAGAATATTTTGGCAGATGCCCTATCCTGTCGCTACCCTGAGTGTAGCGATTCTCCTGTACAAAACCTATTTGAAAATCATAAGATCATTGTCCTAGTACAGACATTCTTAGACAAGGTTAAGACTGAATATTCCAACCTTGAAATAACTGAAATGAACAAATTACGACCGCAGCTTCATAAAGACCAGGAATACTATTATTACAAAAAGGCCTTGTTTCTACCTACTAAGATAGTCCAAACAGAAGACCTACGTATGTGCCACGATTCTCCCATCGCAGGTCATCGCGGAATGAAGGCTACCAAGAGCTCCTGCTTTGCCCTTTTTGGTGGCCCACAATCGAAGCAGATACTGAGGACTATGTGACTTCTTGTCTCATCTGTGCACAAGCCAAGACACCTCGCAATATACCAGTAGGAGTACTCCGTCCGTTACCTGTTCCACCAGGTCCATGGCACACTATCTCCACTGATTTTATGTGCTCTTTGCCCCCTTCGGTTGGAAATCGGGTAATAATGGTAACAATTGATTCCTTCACAAAAATGGCACATTTCACGGCATTAAAGAAACTACCTACGGCTAAGGAACTAAGTCAAATCTTTATTCAGGAGATCTTTCAGCTTCATGGCCTGCCACAAGTCATTATCTCAGATCGGGGTCCCCAATACATCCCCCGATTTTGGAGACAATTTTGTTAGACACCAAGAATAGAGGTGGCCTTATCATCAGGTTTCCATCCCCAAACGAATGGACAGACAGAACGGCTGAATCAAGGCCTTGAACAATATTTACGTAGTTTTTGTAATGCTACGCAGAGCAATTGGTCTACGTACCTACCACTTGCAGAATTCTCATACAACAATTCAGTACACAGTGCTTCAAAAGTCTCCCCTTTCTATTGTTCTTATGGATTCCATCCAAAGGCCTTTCCTATTCCTCTGAAAGAAACCTCTAATCTTCCTGCCATTACCTCATATGTCCGGCAACTACGGGGTATCCAACGTGTCATACATTCAAATCTTTTAGCCACTAAAACACTCATGAAAAGAATGGCTGATAAGAAACGTTGTGAGGCCCCGCGTTATCAGATACACAATAAGGTCTCGCTTTCCTCTAAATTCTTACCACTCCGACTAACCCAAAATAAATTTAAACCTCAATATTATGGCCCATTCCTGATTCTTCAGAAGTCAATCCTGTGTCTGTTCGTCTTCGCTTGCCGCTGACTTGGAAAATACATCCTGTATTCCATGTATCACAACTCAAACCCTACATCCCTGATCCTTTTCGCAGACAATTCACCTGTCCTCCTCCTCAATTGATTGATAATGTGCCTGAATACGAGTTCCAGGAAGTCTGTGACTCTCGGGTCTTCCGTGGTCGTCTCCAATACCTCATTCATTGGAAGGGCTACCCTGTGAGTGAATGCTCCTGGGAAGACGCACCTTCGGTGCATGCCCCTCTTTTGATCCGTAGTTTTTTCCGTCTTTTCCCTCACAAACCTGGGGTCTCGGGGGGGGGTACCTACTATTCGCTGCGGGCACTGCGGCACCTCCCGGCCGAACCGTGGGAGGAGCCACGATGTCTCCCGGCCTGGCCGCGGGGAAAGCCGCGGCCCGTGACAAGGGTAGCGGCGCCCGCGGCGGCCCTTTTATCCGGCCGCGCGCTGTTGTGAGGACGCAGCGAGGGCGGAGGCCCAGAATTGGGTCACAGTCCTCGCCGCGAACGGCGCGCAACGCGGACATTGTTGTGGGGTGTTTGGGCCCTCCCCCCTAGCATTTACTTACCTGCCACACGCCTTCAGGGCCTTCTTCTTCCTCATGCATGGTTTTAAGGCATGCCTTCTCCTTCCCAGCATGCCAGGCACTTCCCTTCTTCCCTGCATGCATCTGTTCCTCTTGTACAAGGGTATATTTCTATCTCTAGCTATAGCTCCTTCCCAAGCCAAGATGGTGGTGTTACTACTTCCTGTTTATCACTTCCTGTCTAGGGGTATATAAGGGGAATCATTTCTTCTTCTCATTGCGTTGCAACACTTCAACGGTGGTGGTCACGCTCCGGCTGGTCTTCGTTTGGGACGCCAGTCGTTCTTGTTCTGTCTTAAGTCTTCAGTCTTCCAGATTTCCAGGATCTTGAGTTCTAATCCTCGTGTCCTCCTTCTGTTTCAGGGAGTTCCTGTTGGAGGTTTTTTCCCCCTTGGGGTTTTTCCTCTGGGACTCTTTCTGGAGGGGACGGACTGTGGTGGCTTATTATTGTCAACAGCACCGTGGCTACCGGAAGGGGTCACCCCTACCTCGGTCAGAGCAGGACTTGCAGGAACCGGGGCCGCTCACCATCCCTCTCCAGTACCGACGGTAAGCCCAGGGTGAATCGTGACACGCCTCCTTAGAAGACTACTTGGACCTTAAGCTTGGTGTCTGCTTTTAAAAAAATAATCTACCATCAAAATATTTTCTAAGAATGTTGCTGGCTCAACCACCAGTTCCTCATCTCACTTTGTGAGGGAATGGAGTCGGTGTTGAAGGAGACCAACTGGACTAAAGTTGCAGGGACCAAATAGAGAAACAGTTCATTGGTTTCTGCTCTCATTGATAGGTGAAGATAAAAGGAGTCAGCGGTCACGGGGAAAATGAATAGTCAATTTCTGAAGTTAAGCCACTCAGAAGTCTTTGGAAATAAGCTGGAGTGACTTTAATGCAATGGCGGAGAGCAGATAATGGGTAGACTGTGCAGTCCAAAAGACAAGTAGAGAAGAAGCTCCAGATCTCAAAGATATTCCACCAATGCCATAAGGAAAAAGAAGCAAGGAGGGACAGGAGTCTCATCTGCTACAAAAGAGGAATTAATATCAGAACGGTAGTGAATAGACTATGAGTAGAATGCTGTGATAATGCTACCTTTTTGCCTTACAATTTTAGGTGGAGGCAGATACAGCCATTCAATATGGATACTGAAAGGGCGTAAAAACGTTTATGTTTCCACCAGTACCATAATCAAAGAGTGAAGGTAAAGTAACCACACTCTCAGAAAAGGGGAGGCAAAGAATACATTGGGCCATGATAAGGTTCATGTGACGAAAGCTGGTATCAAAAGCCCAGATTAAACTGGAAAAATAATCCCTAAAGACCTAAAAACTATGGAGGGTGCCTACAGAGTTATATCTAATAAAAGGCTTTAATTTAAATCCTGTACCTGTATTGATCCTTATGAAAAAGGAGAGTGGGAGAAACAAATGATAAACCTACTGCAAAATTCCACCAACTTCAAATCACAGCCCTGCGTAACAAAGTACAGAGCCTGGGAACGAGGTTGGAACTGCACTTTTTGAATGTTCTAGCAGCACATTTTCCTGGATATTGTCAGTAAAAGTACACCTGATTTCTGAGTGGTGTTCTATCAGAGGACTTCCACTCACAGACCCTGAGGGACTGACACTTAGGCCCTCATTACAACATTGGTGGTAAATGCCGCTTACCGCTGTGCTGACGGGCGCCAACGTGCCGTGACCGCAGCGGTATACTGCTACGGGTATTATGACCCACACAGAGAAATCCGCCACTATACAAACATCCACACAAGTCAGCTAGACCAACGGTCAGTGATAAACTGGCAGTAGCAAAACCCATACCGTTACGCCAACAGAAATACGCCCACAGCATCATGACCCACAAATCACTGCGGTGGACATTCAACCGCGGTAAACCATTGGCGGGCGGTACAGACTGCCGCACTAAAAATACACACACACTAACAAAACTAAACCACAATGGACAATTCAACTTAAACACATCTGACACACATACACACACCACACCCACACACCCAATCCAATATAAAACACACACACACACATTACCCACAACTCCTTACAACGAAAAAAAATATTGCCAACAGAGAGAGAGAGAGACAAGCCAGGAGCACCCACTGAATCCGAGCCACATAACACCATCACCCATACACCATCCACACACCTCACAGCACACACCTCAACATATACCACTCACACTACACCCATGGCACCACAAAGACACCCCAGGTTCTCAGAGGAGGAGCTAAGGGTCATGATGGAGGAAATCATCCGGGTAGAGCCACAGCTATTCGGATCACAGGTGCAGCAGATGTCCATTGCTAGGAAGATGGAGCTATGGCGGAGAGTCGTGGACAGGGTCAACTCAGTGGGACAGCACCTAAGAATAAGGGATGACATCAGGAAGAGGTGGGACGACCTACGGGGAAAGGTGCGCTCCCTGGTAGCAAGACACCAGGTAGCTGTACAGAGGACTGGTGGTGGGCCCCCACCTCCTGCCCCACAACTAACAACATGGGAGGAGCAAATCTTGTCGATTATGCATCCTGAGGGCCTTGCAGGAGTAGCAGGAGGACTGGACTCTGGTAATTCAAATCTTTACTACTTTATCCCCCACCCTACCTGCATGCCAGCACAAACAACAACCCCTACCCTCATCCCCATCACCCCACCACCTCACATATACCCCACCATCACAACCCACCCATCCCAATACCATGCCATGCATGCAACACACATGCATGGACCCCCATCACAGACCTGCATGGACACCCATCACCACAGCATGCACACTAGTGGCAATCACTTTGCCAAACTAAGCACAACTCACACAAGCCACAGCTGCCTTGCTACTAACAACCATAGAGGTAAACATATCCATGCATAAGATGGCACACGCAGATACAATAACATTGCATTTACATCCCCACAGGACCACCACTCAACGTCACCGGAGAGGAGGTGCCAGCCACATCCAGTCCCCCCCTGAAGAGGCCCACAGTGATGACAGCAGCTCTGCACGCCTGGATCACGATGACCAACCTGGCCCACCAGGGACCTCTGGACAGTCAGTGACACAGCCACAGTCCCAAACCACCACAGAGCCTCCCCCTTCAGGAAACACTACCACAGCACCCACCCAGCGGGCCCATACCTCTGTCCCTAGGACACGTCAATCAGTAGTGTGTCCACCACTACAGGGAACCCAGGCAACCCCACAAACACAGGACGATTAGGGACCTGGGGTCAGTGGCAGCGGGCACACGGTTCAGGGGACAGAGGCACAGGACAACAGGGAAGCTGGAAGGACTGCTGTGCGACATGGGGAGGACAGGCCCAGGGAACTGACTCTCCAGGAGGCACTCACCAACATCCTGGGAGCATACCATCATTCCCAGGACACCATGGGCCAGATACTGTCCAAGTTGTAGGAGACCCAGCGGCTGCGGGAGGGACAGTACCTGGGGATCAGGGAGGACCTGAAAGACATCCACACCACCCTGGTCACCATGAGGGAGGCAGTGGCACACCAACAGCCCCCTGACATTAGCCAAACCGAAGAACAGCCCTCCACCTCTGCCGGCGCTAATGGACAGGAGGTCCCGCCACAAGACCAAAAGGCCACCAGCACCCAACCCCCTGCAGAAGGAGACCCACCCCGCAAAAGGTCCCTGCAATCCAGGCAGAAGCCAGAGAACATTGCCAAGACCCCCGCCAGGAAATAGGACTCTCCTGATTGTCACCCTTCTGTCTCACTCTGTCACCGTGTCCACCTTGAACTGCCATTGCTCCACTTCCTATGCCCCTTCGGACAATGCACCTGTGATACAAATAGAATGGACTCTACCCTGGACTTTCCTCCATCAGCAACCCAGCCCATTGCAATACCCCGACCACCTATTAGCACATAAATAAACACCCTTTGAACAAATTCAAGTATGGAGTCTGTGAATTCTATGACAAATGTATTAGTTTCACAAACTGTAAACATTGCAATTCAAATGTACTGTAATATTAACATAGGTATGACCTGTAGTGGGCAGCAGTAAACAGACCAAGAGCCAGAGTGGGGCACAGAGATCTGAAAATAGAGATGCCAAAGGGTACAGTAAGTGGCCATAGAAATAGGGAAATCAGGCTGTCATGTTCAATGTCAAACACAATACTGCAATGGAAGGTGAAGTTACAGTGTCTTACCTGTGTGTCACTGGAAGTACTGTTGAATGAGTGTACTTCTGTTGTCCACATCTTCTTCCTCTGCCTCCTCTTCGTCACTGTCCACAGGCTCCACCGCTGCCACACGACCATCTCCAGGTTCATCCGCCTGCAGAAAAGACACCTGGCCTCTCAAGGCCAGGTTGTGCAACATGCAATAATGATCTGGCACACCTTCTTGGGTGAGTAGTACAGGGATCCACCTGTCAGATAGAGGCACCGGAATCTGGCTTTCAGGAGGCCAAAGGTTCTCTCAATTATCCTCCTTGTTCACCCATGTGCCTCTTTGTAACATTCCTCTGCCCTTGTCCTGGCATTCCTCACTGGGGTCAGTAGCCACGAGAGGTTGGGCTAACCAGAGTTACCTGCAAATATTCGAGGGATACCTGTTAGCCACATACTCACCCTTAGGGCCAAACCCACACCCATATACCTACATCAACTGGGTGGGGACCATGGGCTCACCTATTAGCCACACCCGGTGCCTCTGGAGTTGAGACATCACATATGGAATGCTGCTATTCCTCCAGATAAAGCCATCATGCAATATGTGTACCATCAATGGCACCAATGATGTTAGGGATATGTCCCAGGGCATAAAAGTCAGCCTTCACTGTGGCCAAATCCTCCACCTGGGGGAATACGATGTAGATGCGCATGTGTTTCAGCAGGGCAGACAACACTTTGGTCAGCATGTTTGAGAACATTGGCTGAGACATCCCTGATGTCATGGCCACTGTCGCTTGGAAGGAACCACTTGCCAGGAAATGGAGCACTGACAGGACCTGCACTAGATGGGGGATACCTGTGGGGTGGCGGATAGCTGAAATCAGGCCTGGCTCCAATTGGACACACAGTTCTTGGATTGTGGCCCTATTAAGTCTGTAGGTCAGGATAATGTGCCTGTCCTCCATTGTCGCCAGGTCCACCAGGGGTCAGTACACAGGGGGATGTCTCCATCTCCTATTCATCCTCAGCGGTTGAACTCTAGGGTGAAAAACAGTGAGCAGAGGTTCAGATTCACACATATGTTAAAATAAATATGCATTTCTTCCTTTACAGAAACAGTATGTGAACTAGAGAGTCAGTTGATGTGCCAATGTCTGCTGTGACGCAGTTAGGTGCCCTGGCCTGTGCCCACCTGAAATGGCGGCTGCCTGACCTGTGAGGAGAGACAAGTGGAAATTAGGTAATTCCGCTGGCGTTGTGTGCTGTTGCGGTCGGCAGTCAATGACCGCCGCGCAACATCGCATTGGTTATCATTGGGCCCTATGGGTTCCAGGAGCCAATGGCGATGTACACAGGCGGTGACGGTATGAATCGCCGCGGACGTGACCGCCATTGTCTATCTGTTTACTCACTTGCTACCTGACCTTCAACAGGAGAGGACCTACACTGCAAGTACTGCTGTGACCTCTGTCTGGAAGCGACAATAGCTCGAGTGTCTGGGTAAAGGACCTTGCCATCACTTTAGGGGAGTTGGAGGGACTGGTGGATGGGGTCCTACCCCAGTACACTTTACTCTATGGTCTTCCAGACAAACGGGTGAGTACACTGTGAGCATGATGCTTGGGCCATGAATGTATGGATTGCTGTGTGTGTGTAAGCCCTGTGTAGGGGGGGGCTGAGGGGTCCTGGGCAGAGTGCTGCATATATGGTGGGGAATGTATGTGCGTAAGGGGATGGGAGAGAAATAGTGGGCCAGGAGTATGACAGTCCGGACGGTATGACTAATCCCTTTTCTGCTGTATTTTTCCAGCAGGTCAGCACCCACCAGAAAAAGGGTATTTGGCGTGCCATCGCCAAGGGGGTACGGACCCTGGGGGTCTTTGACAGGCAGAGCACCCACTGCTGCAAACGGTGACAGGACCTTCACCGCTGGGCAAGGAAGACGGCAGAGGCCCAGCTGGGGCTGGCCTCCCAACGAGGAAGGGGTGCCAGTCGTACCCTGACCCCCCCTGATGTTCCACATCCTGGTGGTGGCCTATCCGGAGTTGGATGAGCGCTTGAAGGCATCGCAGCAGCCACAAGGGGGTGAGTACAGATTAAGAATCATGACTTTGCAAGCGGTAAGGTTTTACCTGGGTGGGGGATGTTGGCTGTGGGTGCCCCTAGGCCAGGGCGAACATGGCAGGATATGTTCAATGATGGGCAAGATCAGATGCACTCTAACCACAATAGTATTAGTGGGCATCTACTACTGGGCAGGGTCCTGTGGGTTTCAGGTGTGCAGCTAATGGCATTAGGCATTGTATCCCATGGGCTGGTGACTAGCATTGTAACTGGTAGTGCATGGCCCAGTGCATAGGGCTGTTCCCTGTGTGTTGTGTACGCCAACGGTAGTGTTGTTGCTGGCATTGACCAAGTTTATCCTCTGTCTCTCCCCCCCCTTTTTGTCACCCTGTCCTTGTGTGCATTAGCATCATCTGACAGAGGAGCAGAGGCACCGGCGACGGAGGGAGCTGCATCCCACATGGGCCTGGAGGCTGAATCCACCAACGGTGAGGGCACCAGTGGGCCGGAGGGCGAGGGGAGCACCACGACGGAGACAGGAGGTGATACTACCGACAGCGACTCCTCCTCCGATGGAAGCTCCCTGGCAGTGGCAGACACCTCTGTGCCCACCCCAACAACAGGTACAGCCGCCACACCAGCACCACCCTCCCAGCAGCCCTTCAGCGTGTTTCCCGTGCCCGCTCACCCAGGAGTGTGGGCATCTCCTTTGCCCCAGACACCTCAGGCCCTGCCCCAGTCAGCCCTGCTGCCCTCAGTGAAGAGGCTATTGACCTCCTGAGATCCCTCTCTGTTGGTCAGTCAACCATACTGAATGCCATCCAGGTTGTAGCAGGGCATTTGCAACAAACAAATGCATCCCTGGACGGCATTCACTCTGGCATGGTGGCCCAACAGAGAGCATTCCAGGCTCTGGCTTCCGCACTGATGGCAGCCATTGTCCCCGTCTCCAGCCTCCCCCCTCCAACTTCCTCTACTCAGTCCCAATCCCCTCAACCCCAGCCTATCCCAAGCACACCTTCAGACCAGCAATCACCCAAATCAACACACAGAAGTGGTTCAGGCAAACACAAGCACCACACTTCATCTCACAGGCAAACACACATGCACATCCCCATGCAGACACACCAACATCCACTGCGTCCCCCCTCCTCCTAGTCATCCACCCCCTTCCCAGTAGCGTCTCCACTCACACCTGCATGCACTACATTCTCATCCACTGCCTCCATCACCAGCACGCCTATCACTACACGCCCCTCACTGGCAGTCACCACCCCCACATCCATGCACACATCCCCTATGTCCTCTCCCATTGTGTCTGTGACCCCCTCCTCCCAAAGTACACAAACGCACACACACACACACACACACCCCCAACAGCCATCCACCTCACAACAGCATCCAGCCCATGCACCTGCACCTAAGCACAGCAGACTGACACCTCCTACAACCACTCCCTCTTCCTCCACTCCCAAACCTTCACCCTCTTCCCGCCCCAGTGTCCCTAAAAAACTTTTTAGGCACCCATCTGCCCAGCCACTGTGCCAGCAACACCTGCCAAGGCCAAGAAGGGTCCGCCACCTGGCAAGGGCAAGAAGGGGACAGCAGCCAGCAAGGGGAAGGAGGTAGAACCAGCCAGCAAGGGCAAGTCAAAGACTCCAGCTGGCAGAAGCAAGGAGGCACCACCGTCTGCCAAGGGCAGGAAGGGCACAGTACACCAGTCATGGCACTTCATGCTTCCCATGCCACTGGATTCAAGCTAGCCTGACTGATGAGGGGTGAAACCCCGAAACCGGTCCCAGGATGCTTGTTTCCGGTCCAGTGAGGACCTGGCTTGGCAGTTCGGGCTGGACTGTTCCCATGAGGAACAGGGTCAAGACTGATTTGCATATGGCTGGGTCCAAACTGGGGTGGCATGGTGAGCAAAAGAACGATGGATTAAACCCAGATCTGTGACTGGGGGTGAGTGTTTGACAATGTTCAGCATTCCGTCCATCACTTGTTGTTTTTGCTTTGTCGCCCTAAGTGGGAAGGGTATGCCCAGACGTGGGTCCCGTGCTTCCCATGCCACTGGATTCAAGCTAGCCTGGCTGATGAGGGGTGAAACCCCGAAACCGGTCCCAGGATGCTTGTTTCCGGTCCAGTGAGGACCTGGCTTGGCAGTTCGGGCTGGACTGTTCCCATGAGGAACAGGGTCAAGACTGATTTGCATATGGCTGGGTCCAAACTGGGGTGGCATGGTGAGCAAAAGAACGATGGATTAAACCCAGATCTGTGACTGGGGGTGAGTGTTTGACAATGTTCAGCATTCCGTCCATCACTTGTTGTTTTTGCTTTGTCGCCCTAAGTGGGAAGGGTATGCCCAGACGTGGGTCCCGTGCTTCCCATGCCACTGGATTCAAGCTAGCCTGGCTGATGAGGGGTGAAACCCCGAAACCGGTCCCAGGATGCTTGTTTCCGGTCCAGTGAGGACCTGGCTTGGCAGTTCGGGCTGGACTGTTCCCATGAGGAACAGGGTCAAGACTGATTTGCATATGGCTGGGTCCAAACTGGGGTGGCATGGTGAGCAAAAGAACGATGGATTAAACCCAGATCTGTGACTGGGGGTGAGTGTTTGACAATGTTCAGCATTCCGTCCATCACTTGTTGTTTTTGCTTTGTCGCCCTAAGTGGGAAGGGTATGCCCAGACGTGGGTCCCGTGCTTCCCATGCCACTGGATTCAAGCTAGCCTGGCTGATGAGGGGTGAAACCCCGAAACCGGTCCCAGGATGCTTGTTTCCGGTCCAGTGAGGACCTGGCTTGGCAGTTCGGGCTGGACTGTTCCCATGAGGAACAGGGTCAAGACTGATTTGCATATGGCTGGGTCCAAACTGGGGTGGCATGGTGAGCAAAAGAACGATGGATTAAACCCAGATCTGTGACTGGGGGTGAGTGTTTGACAATGTTCAGCATTCCGTCCATCACTTGTTGTTTTTGCTTTGTCACTTCAGCTGTCCGAGACTGCAGATGAAGGCCTGGAGGATAACACCACCACTGCCTGCACCGCCACCTGCACCGCCGCCAGCAGCACCACTGCCAGCAGCAGCAGCCCCAGTGGGGCTCTCTTTTTCCTCCCCCCTCCCCTGTGTGCTAGGTGCAGTACTCACCGTGGTCGCCTTTGTCGGCGTTCATGTTCCTAGTGTATGATAAGGTACACCAGCATGGGGAAGATCTGCAGTTCGGGCTCCATGGCGTCCTGGTTCTTCCTTGAGAGTCGAGAGGTTAGTCGTTTCCCTTCAGAGTAGTGTTTCCGCCGTGCTTTTGATGGCTTTGGTACCACCCCGGAAAAGCTGGCGGATAGGCATGTTGTAATGCAGTGGACGGTACATTGTCTTCCGCCTGGCTGTTGGCGGTTACCGCCACGGTGTTTGTTGCTACTGCTGTGGTGGTCGGAGCGTTAAGGTGGCTGTCTGTGTTGCCGGGTTTCCACTGTGGTCATGATTACAAAATTTTTACCGCCGGCCTGTTGGCGGTATTACCGCCACTTTATCACCGACCGCCAGGGTTGTAATGAGGGCCTTAATGTAATAAAGTAAATTACCAAGTACTGCATACAAGCAGCCCTCTTTAGTCAAAATGAATGTACAGTGTGTCAAACCGGATTTGGTTTGGCCCTTGTTCAATAAAAACACAAATAAATTAATCAATCGTTTACTTGGCTTTCCACCTTTTCTGCTGAATACTTCAAACCACAATATGCTCAGACATATTAAAAAGATGGCCAGGCTCCTGCAATGTTTCAGTGTAATGTTTTCAAGGACACAAACTGGTTATTTTGACAAGTGGCAGTCTAGCTTTTTAAAGCTTATTCTTATCCATTTATCTCCCTTATTTGGCAAACAGCTGCATCTTGAGAAGCCAGTGGCATAAGAGTGCAAGTCTGTGTTTGCCACTTACCGGGATGACTGTAATCTCACACCCTCCCAACAGTTCACTGTTTGGATAGGAGGATCAAATGATGATCTCAGCGGAGTCTAGAAAAACTAACTCCCATGAAGAGTGCAGTCCACAGCTACTGTTCCGCCAAGAACCTAATAGTTGCGTTTCATTGTGCACCAGCTACACTGGCCCTCTGTGATGTGCAGCAGATATAATTCATTCTCCTTGAGCTTACTGCCTCACAAAAAAACATTGTTCCCTCTGGCAAGAAAGATTAAACTGTAGTACAGACCAACATGTGTACCTGCACTCCTCAAAAGTAACAAACTAATTTCTGCAAATACCCTTGCTTTAGCATTTGTTCTGTTAGTTTTGAGAGGTAACATTATTCTTAGAATTGCATTCTTCCGTCAAGAAACCTTTCACTAGAAAAAAGGCATGAGTTTTGAACCAGAAATTACAATGCATGGCATTGAGGGCATCTTTCAGAGTATAACTTCCGCCCCCTCCTTCCACAGATGAATGATCCAGTTAGGAAAAATTCAAATTTGTGTTCCAGAGGCGGATTTGCACCAGCTGTAGGAACCAACCGATCCATAAAAGTCCAGGATCCATGCTATAATCTCCAAATCTCAGAGGATCACTCATTTCACACACTGCACAAGTCTTTCCCTTTTAACTGCAGAGGAAGACCAACAAGGCTTCAAAAAAATGCCCCCCTTTGAGAACCTTTCTGAGCCAACACTCAGCAACCCTGGATCGAGAACCAGCAGTTTGCTTGTGCTGCTATTAGTTCTTGTTTTAAGAGATATGAATAAAAATTTCTTAGACACAGAAGCCTATTATCACTACAACGCTTCTGGTCAATGTAGAGTCAAGGTGCTCAGGCTGTGCCAGTGAGAATCACAGGTTAAACCTGAGTGACCCTTTCTGTCAATGTCTGAAGTCCAGTGAGAGTTCAACCTAGATCCTGCAGATGAAATCTTCATAGAGCACATTCTGCCAGATGGAGTTCATAGCTTGAAAACAACTCAAGTAAGGGACTCTGGAGCAATATCCACCTCTATTGACACCTAGTGACTGGGTGAGCGCTGTCTATGTACAATCACTCACAGGCTGGGGCAAGGCATGTGTGATATTAACAATTTACCATACACTCTCACAATGATGATATCTAAAGGCAAATCTGAGGTACGTCCAATGTTTTTTTTACAGAGAAGATTGCAAAATTATGCATCTTGGAGAACCATAGATGCCAGTCAATTCCTCCAGAGCAACACCTCCAGAATATGTGCCTGAGTTACACTGTGAAACATGTTTTGAAGGCACAGGTTTAGGATAATCTTTATGCCCCAGGTTAATTGGGGCACAATGAAGTGCATGCAGTAGAGTCCAGGTAGTTCCCTTAATCTAGCATCAACTCACTGACTCCCAGAAGAAGAAGCTTTTGCATCTTCTGTAGAATTCCTAGAGGTGACGTGAGGGTATATAGAAGGGGAGGCAGTGGGAACAGGATGGATGTTCATGGAAAGACCTTTAAATATAGGTTTCTCCATCAGCCATGTGTAATGGAATATTACAAGATCTGAAATAAAGTAAGATGTTCTCTGACTAAATGTGCATGCTCATTGATCACTGTAGAGCGCAAAATCTTACTCTTAATACTCAGATGCAGCATCCAGTTTAATGGGAATATTTTCACACACTCGGGTGGCACCTGACTCCTCCATAGGAAGCACTGGAGCATCTAAAGAGAGGAGGCATCCACAACATAGAACCTGTAACCCTTATTACTGCCTTCCCCTACCAAAAATGATGGCTCCTATCTTTCATTAGTTGCAGATGTCTATCAAAAGTGGGCCAGAATCCAAATTCTTTTTTTCCCATTAATCACAACTTGTAGATCTTAATCCAATCCAGCAACCCAATTAGAACTTGTAACAACACAAATTAACCAGCCACTCAAAATAGAACATAAAAAAGGTTGATCAGAAAGCTGTCTTTCACTGTACAAGGTTCTCCTGATGGAGGTTTAGTCGGATCAACTTCATGCAAAATTTTGTTTTTGCCACCGTCGCAAGATGATCTAAATAGTGCACATTTGCTCTCTAGTCTGTTGATTCTAATGAAAGATTACAGATTCCTACACCTCAAGTCCTTGGACATGGTCTGCTGCATTTATGTCGACCTCCAAAGTAGCACTGACCGGAGACAGACATGAGTTTGCAACAGTCCTTATAGGCTTGAAACCAGTGATTTTAAGGGGTGGCACTCCTTGCACAGTGTAGAA
Organism: Pleurodeles waltl; assembly: GCF_031143425.1. NCBI lineage: Eukaryota > Metazoa > Chordata > Amphibia > Caudata > Salamandridae > Pleurodeles > Pleurodeles waltl. The sequence continues at coordinate 981,776,198 of NC_090448.1, forward strand.
TATTTGTGAGATTTTGACATTTAAGAGTCTCAGAGAAATGAGAGGGAGCTCAGGATCAGCGTCTGGTGGAGTGGAAAGAAAGGACCTAACATCAGAGTGTAGGAGTCACGTCAATATAGGCCCCACATGTCATTTCCAGAGCAGGAACGGAGTCGGTGCAGTGCCACAAGGTGCCACCTTCCAGCATGCAGAGGTACTGCTGAAAAGTTTCCAGATCCAGTCTGATGTCTAAGAAGTATTCAAAAGTTGGGAAATCAGTGGCTAGAAGTCTATATCAGAATGAACACCTTTTTATCCCACTTTATTTCCTCTTTAATTGTCAGAGATGGTCACACTAGCGACTAGCAAAAGGTAAGCAGCGCCTAATGGCAAACAAAGGAGGCATTTCTTGTACCACATGGCCCTTGGGAGGCTAACCATTTAGGGCAACAAGAAAAAGAATTATAAAGCAGCCCAACCCCCATCAGGACACAAAAGTCCTAATGCTATTTTATGAAACTATGACCCTTGTTACTCTGCTATAAAGAGGTATAGTCTCAGTTTGTTAACTGAGTACTCCAAGACTGTCATGGAGTGGCATGACTGCACGATTTATATATGCAGAACTGCTAATGAACAAGCAAACAAGCTGCTGGAGGATGGGAGCTGGTAACAAGAGGCAATAACGTGACAAAAGAGGGACTTCAGTGCAAGGGAGCTCTGGAAGAAGAGGACATTGTCAGTAAGTATTTGATTGTCATAGGAGGGGAGCAAAAACAGACAGCTGTGAGGTGCTATCAGTGGTAGGCTATCCTTTTTCTCAAAAATACACTGTTTTCTTTATACTGGTGACACTTGGAACCAGCAGTCAGACAACAGAGTAATTTCAGCTGAAGCCCAGCAGCGCTTGCCTGATATACTTTGCTGGTGTGTATATGCTTGTATGTGCTCCCAATTCTCCCTATGTGCAATATAAGAAGGAATACTACGATGGTGCTCATGTACATACCTTACAGCATACAGCTTATATCCTAGTAGTTTCAAGTGTTACTTTCACCACTTGTGTAATCCTTTAGTTACCCACTGACTCTTCTTCTATACATTAAATCCAACATCTCCAGCGGGATCGGTGCAACCCCACAATGGATGTAGGTGGAGATTTTCAGAGGATCAGTCTACCAATACAGCACATGTTGAGTGTATGCCGTATGACAAGCAATGTTTATGGGGATCAGCATATGCAAATGATGCATGGCACAATGTGCACTGAGCAAAGCCTCAGCCTTGTGCCCTATGTAACACAAGCTCAAGGATTGAGCAAAAAAAAAAAAGTATGAGATCAAACGAATCCCAAGAAGGATTAAGGGTATTGGTGCACTGAGCATGAGCAAAGTATGTATGTATGTATTAGTAGCACGGATAGTTTTTTCATGGACACATTTTGCCACGTTCATGAAAAACCTAACATATATCCAAGGTTGTGTCTTGTCTGTACTAGGGATTTAACCAAGAGCTCACTGAAGGCCCTAAACAGGCTGAAGAAGAGGAAGAAAATAAGTTACTTACCTGTAACTATAGTTCTCCAGTATTGGAATCTTTCATAGATTCAAATGCTTAAATCATTCCCCGTCGTCGAGATGGGAGTCCCCGCTACCTTAAAAAAGACCATGCTCCCAAAGACATAACAGCAATAACCTACAGCTCTAATCTTAAGTATCGTATCCAAGTCCTTATGTAAAAAAGGACCAAACTGCAGCATTAACCAATCAGATAACTCCACCCTCCTGAACCCTCCCGAGAGAAGCTCCAGTACCTCAGATTTTCGAAGCCCTAGTTAGTACCCTAAAAGTTGATCCAGAAAGCAAAAAGGTGAGCTTCCCTCTATCATACCTAAATTGAAGGAAAGGCTCTTGAATGGTTAGAGCCTGGATTTCGCTGATGCGTCTGGTAGACGTAAGGGCCACCAGAAGAGCTACTTTCCATGATAAGTACTTCAATTCCGCTCTGTGAATGGGTTCAAAGGGATGTCTCATAAGCTGAGATAGAACCGTGTTGAGCTGCCAGGAGAGTGGAGGAGGTTTTACTAGCGGAAAAACTCGAAAGAGTCCTTTTAGAAACTGTTCTACCAACCTAGAGGACCATAAAGATGTCGATGAACGTCTGAAACGAGATATGGCCGCCAAGTGCACTCTGATGGACGCATGAGCCAACCCCGTTGATGCTAGATGGAGGAGATAGGGCAATATCTGCTCTGCAGGCGACAATAGTGGATTAATCTGTTCTTTCTGACACCATAAACAAAACATTTTCCATTTCAGAGAGTATGATTTATTTGTGCTATCCGCTCTGGCCTTTGAAAGTATTTTCCTACATTCGGGGTGAATGTTTAAATGGGCAAACTCATTGTGTTCAAGAGCCAAGCTGATAACTTTAGTGATTTGGGGTCCGGAGGCAAAACTTGAACCTCGTTCCTTGTCAGGAGCTGCGGTGAGACTGTCAGTGGACTGCGGTCTGTCTCTGAGAACAGGAGCAACTCTGAAAACCAATGTTGGCGAGGCCAATACGGAGCTATCAGGATCAGTCTTGATTTTTGTGAGCACTCTTGAAATCAGGGGAATGGGTGGAAAAGCGTAGGCAAATATTCCGTACCATGCCATTGAAAAGGCATTCCCCCCACGAGCCCGGATAGTGCACCCAACTTGCATAAAAGCGGCATTTGGTGTTCTGTGGAGTTGCCAAGAGATCTAGGTTGGGCTTTCCCCACCTCTTGAAGATTTGGTCGAGCACCTCCTGGTTCAGCTCCCATTCGTGACAGGAGGATGTTAGTCTGCTGAGGGTGTCTGCCGTCTCGTTCTGCCTTCCTGGCAGGTGTTCTTCTCGTAAACTGATCCCGTTTCGAATAGCCCGATTCCAAATATTTTGAGATTCTCGAGATAGGAGAAGAGACTTTGGGGGTTATTCTAACTTTGGAGGAGGTGTTAATCCGTCCCAAAAATGACGGAAAAGTGACGGATTTACCACCAGCCGTATTACGAGTCCATTATATCCTATGGAACTCGTAATACGGCTGGTGGTATATCCGTCACTTTACCGTCACTTTTGGGACGGATTAACACTCCTCCAAAGTTAGAATAACCCCCTTTGTTCCTCCCTGCTTGTTCAGGTAATGCATCGTTGTCGTATTTTCCATTCTTATGAGAACCGCAGAGTGTTTTGTTCTGGGGAGGAAAGCCTGCAGGGCCAGAAAACCTGCTCTCAACTCTAGGAAATTGATGTGGTATTTCTGAAAAGGGCTGCTCCACCTTCCGCTGACCTGTAGATCTTGAAGGTACACCCACCAACCTTCCAGCGTGCCATCCGTGGTAATTACCAACAGGGGTCGATGAGGCAGAAAAGAAAGACCTACTGCGATGTTCAATTGATCTGAACAGTGGAGCGCTTCAATCATACGAGGAGTCACTGTGATGGAATAGTTGAATGAGCCCTGTTTTTGAATCCATTGGAGATCAAGCTCCTCTTGCAGGGGCGCATTCTCAGGCGACAAAAAGGAACTAGCTGAATGCAAGATGACATCATCCCCAGAAGCAATTTGTAGTTGCGTACTGAAAGACTTTCTTCTTTGAACTCTGTAAGAGATATGAGCTTGCTTTGTCTCCCCACTGAAGGGAAGGCCTTTTCCCTGATCGTGTCTATTATTGCCCCTAAAAAGGTCGTTACTCTTGTTGGTAAGATCTTTGACTTGTTCCAATTCAGAGTGAGACCCAATTCGTCAAATAATTCCATGCAAACCTTCGTTGAGCCGTGAGACTCTTGATACAACTGTGCTTTTATTAGCCAATCGTCTAACTATGGAAAAATCTGATATTTTTTCCTTCTCAGCCAAGCTGCTACCGGAGCTAGACACTTTGTAAATATTCTGGGTCAGATTTTAAGCCAAATGGAAGAACTCTGAACTGCAAATGGCTGGCAACTACTGTGAAATGCAGAAATGTTCTGTGAGCAGGTGAAATCGGGATATGAATGTATACCTTCCTGCAGATCCAAGGTTGCCATAAATTTTCTGTGATTCATGCAGAGGAAAATGTCCTGCAACGTGACCATGCAAAAGGTTTGATGTTTGAGGTATTTAAGTCCCTGAGATCGAGAATGGGATGCCATCTCTCCCAATTTTTGCTTACTAGAAAGAAACAGGAGTAAAAACCTCTGCTCTTTTCTGAAGAAGGGACTCTCTCTATAGCCCCCTTCTTTAGCATGGTCACGACCTCCAGCCGGAGTTGTTTTAGATGCTTTTGAAGGAAGTTATGTGGACGGCGTGAAGGTGGGATTTGGATGAATTCCAAAGTGTGGCCAAATTAAACTATCTTTAATACCTACTGGTCCGACGTTATTTCTTGCCATTTCCGAAAAAAGTGGGATACTCTTTCCCCTATTCTGTTAATTGGTGGTGGGGATGCAGCCGGAGCCTAAAAGCTGTCAATGGTGTCGAACAGCGTCCTTGCTCTGACGCGCTCTACCCCTAGGAGGAAGCTTAGAATAGGAAGCCTAGGGTGGCTGTCTGTGAATATTGCGATCGGAACTGCTAAGTCACATAGGAGGGATACAAACGCTTTGTAAACTCCCTCTATATGATGGGATTCCTCGACCCATGGAAGCTCGAAAAGGCAACATTATGAATTGTAGGGTCCCCAATGATCTGGCGGTGTCTGTATTAGTTTTTATCGCTTGCAAGGCTTCATCCACGTGTTCGCCGAAAATAGCCTCCCCATCAAACAGGAGGTCCAATACTTTATTTTGTACTTCTGGTCGAAAGGAAGTTGCCTAAAGCCAGCCTTTCCATCGGAGCGCCGCCCCACTTGCTAACTGACGAAAAGCAGTGGTACCAATATCCATTGCGCAATCGATAACCTCAGCAGAGGTGTGCTCCCCTTCCAAAAGGATTTTCTTCAATTTTTAATCTTCGGTGAGGTGGTCCAGATACAGAGCAATATCAGCCCATGGTTGCCTGTTGAATCTGCCCAAAATTGCCAAAGAGTTCACTGCTCTCACTATAAGCCCTGACATAGAGGAGAAATACTTCCCAATGTTGTCCATCCTTCTACCTTCCTTGTCTGGGGGCGCTGTAATTGGCATTGATGGATTTTTTGAACGCCTCTGCGCTGCCTGGGTTATGACCGAATCTGTCTTCGGGTGACCAATGAGACAAGTTGGAGCGTCTTCTGGAGCCTTATACTTTTTGTCTAACCCGTCACGCTGTCACAGTAGCTGGGCTTTTGATTACTTTTAGAACTTACTCCCAGGTGTTACCTACTATGGGTATGGAGCATATACTCTTTTGAAAGGGCTCCTTGAAATCGTATAGAAAGTAGTCCATCTGCTTAGATGGCATAGGCAGTGCAAATCTCTTTGCTGCTCTTTCAAGCAGATTATGGAAACCCCCAATGTCTCCTGGGGGTGAGTCCACCGGAGTAGGCAATGTAGATGAAGGGGTTGGCAATATACAGTTGTCTCAATCAGAATACGCGCAGTGAAGCTCCCCTTCCTCTCTCTCCTCGTCCAAGGAGTCTGTAATCTGCATGAAGGTTGTCTGCGGGTTACTCCTTGCCGATCTAAGCAACAACATAGGTTGTGGTACTGGGGTGGCAGGTACCGACGTGGAGGTTCCACTGGGATTTTCTCTGACTGTGGTGCAGACGGAAACCTTTTCTTGTAGTCTGACAACTTAAGCTGCAGATCAGAGATAAGGGAACTTGGGATACAGACCATATCCTCTGGCACACCTGGTTGGTCTCTTTAAGGAGAATAATACTGCTGGTAATATACCTCTTCATTTTCCTGACACTTAACGTGGAGCTGGGAAAGACTATGGGCTGCCTCAAATGGCCCATCATCATCAGAATCCGCATCCAGTAGACGGGCCGGAAGTAAAGGTGTGACACTACTTGGAGATGTGGCATGGGGAGTTATATCCCCTTTTCCAGTCAAGGCCTGAATTTTTCTCCTTGTTGACGGTTTCAATGACAGTGCCGTCGACGAGGTCGTCGATGAAGTCGTATCCATCTGCGAGGGTCCGCCTCTGGTCTCCGTCGACGGTGTTGCCAACAATGCTGTCGTCATCGGACTCTTCGGTGTCGTCGTCGGAATCATTGATGACATCAATGACATCCTTATCTTCATCGTCGATGGTCTGGATTTAGTTACCGTAGACGTCGTCGATGAGCAGGAAGCAACAGTCGAGAGGCTGGTAACCGTAGTCGCTGATGCCGCCGCCGTATATGTTCGACGATGACAGTGTCGACGACGATGACTTCGTCGACGGTAGAGTTGTCGACAACGGCCTGTCATCTGGGGCTGAAGAAGGCTTTCTGAAAGTTGTAAGAACTTTTGGTGGAGCTGTGGAAGGCTCTGAAGAAGGTTTAGACACCTCCTTTGAAGTTGAAGGCTGGTGTTTAGACTTTGAGGTAGATTTCCTTGCATGAGGTTATGTTGATAGACTGCGGCCTTCCCCAGACCCATGTCGGGTCTTTTTAAAAGTTTTTGACGGTTGTCCTGAACCCTTTCCAGAGTGAGGCGATCTTTGTCTCTTTTGGGACTTCTTAGAAGACCAGGAAGATTCCTCACTGCCAGGGTTCTTCCTTGCTTTAAGCTTTTGGAGCCATACAAGCAGTCTTCCCTCGCTATCCTTTAAAGTTTTTGAGGAAAAGGTACAACATACCTTGCATTCAGCAGCAGAATTTTCAGGATAGAGGCAATATATACAATCTCTATGTGGATCCTCAGAGTAGAGCCTTTTCTTTCCACGTGTACTGCAGGCTCTGAAGAGACTTTTCCTCTCTCTGTCAGACATTATGCTGATAATGTCAGGCTCCAGAAATTCTGAGTGTGAACAAGAAACACTCAATAATAAAGAAGAAATCCATATATAGTGGTAAAATCTACTTCAACAGTAACTCAGAGGAGACTCCCTAGCACGACGTGTGGTAGAAAATCTGTGTCTGAGGTACTGGAGCTTCTCTCAGGAGGGTTCTAGAGGGTGGAGTTATCTGATTGGTTAATGCTGCAGTTTGGTCATTTTTTTTAACATAAGGACTTGGATAGTTTACTAAAGATTAGAGCTGTAGGTTATTCCTGTGGACATGGTCTTTTTTAAGGTACCGGGGACTCCCATCTTGACGACGGGGAATGATTCAATCATGTGAATCTATGAAAGTTCCAATACTGGAGTAAGGACATTTTTTGTGCTGCTATTCCATTCTAATATTTTTACTATTAATGAGGATCCTACTTACTTACTGTAGTCCTGGTTTTGCATTCATTACCTATTCATTGAAGTCATAGAACCTGTATCTTCTCTTGGGCATCTGGCAGAAGAACAATCTTACTGTGGTCATGGATTTACGTTCTTTGCCTTCTCATTGAAGCCATAGGCCCTGCATCTTCTCTTAGGTATGTAGTACAAAAAATCTGAAACTTAATCCTAATCTACACTATTCTGATTCAAAAAGAACTGACTCCCCAAGGCAACTGTCATTACAAGGCTTCATAGATAGCGGAAGCTCTTGTCTTAAAGGGACTGAGTATGTTATAACTCTTATAATGTAAGCATATCAGGCTGCATTTTTCCTCATAACTTAGAAATGTAGAGGGCAGATATTACATGTTCTGCAATGTAGCTTTGAGAAAAGGTTTCTAACTAACTGTGTTAAGTTCAGAAAATATTGTTTGTTATAGTCTGTTGGAGGGTGGTCCACAAATCTGGACATGTTGCATTTAGATGATATTAGGACATTTAAATTGGTAAAAAGTGTTCTGGGGTCCAGGCACGCAGCAGAGTTATAATTCTACAATAATACCTCTGCTGAGTGCGTAAATCTCCGTAACGCTATCAAAGAAGACCCTACAAGGCAGAACCTGCCAGCTCCAAGATGTTGATTTTCTCATAGCATTTTAACAGAGGTTGCAAATCTAAGAAGAGCCAGTCTTTTACAATGATGTCAGTTCCTGTTAGTGCCATCTATAAGGATGCATTTCAAAGCGAAGGGTGGCCTGGAACACAAATGTTCCAATATTTTTCGTTTCATTCATCGCTCCTTTGCTACCATTTTGTTCCAGACTTTTGCTCCTTGCAGCTAGAACTTTCATCTAGGTGCCGTGCTAATCCCTACAGTATTACTCTTAATCTTCAGTAAAGATTTACAGGCTCACCATAAAGGTTTTATTTTCCTTTTGTGGGATTTTCTTTGACTTCTAAGTGGGACCCTGCTAAGGAAACACTTGTCACCTTATACATTTACTATTTTGTACAAGGCAGCTCCCTGGCTACTTGGAAAGCTTGCCTTTCCCTGAGATAATCAAGAAGGGGACACAACAGACCTTCTCAATATCTAGATCTTGACTGGCTGCCAATAAGCTAATATTGTTGAAATTATTATGGACCAGTATTAATCATCATCTTCAAACAAGGTTGCCAAGGAGATTTTGTTTTACCCTCTGTCTAACTGCTTGTTTACTGTGAGACCCAGATTGTCGAAGAGTCTGAGACAGGTTGTCATATCTTGGATCGCTTGTTGGGACGTGGCTGCCTTTACGAACCAGTCGTCCCGGTATGGAAATACCTGCAATCCTTTTTGCCTCTTAAGTGGGTCTCTCTTAAGGAGACACTTGCCACCTTTCGCATATACTAATCTGTACAAGGGTGTCCTTGGCTGAGTCGCCCTTTCCTTGAGCAATTTTGAGACCTTCTCAGTATCCAGTCTTCTGCAAGTTATTACTGCAACAGCATGAGCTGGCCAACTGGCACAGTGAGCTGATATTGTTGAAAAGTTCTGGATCCGGTAGCCAACCATGGAAAAATAATTATAATGAGGAATTAGCCACAAAAGCGTCAACTGGTACCAGTAAACTGATATTGTTGAATAGTTCAGGATCCAGTAAACAGTCAAGGAACAAGAATAATATTGAGGAATCAGCTATAAGAAAACAATATGGGCGTGATTTAGATCTCGGCAGAGGGGTTACTAAGTTGCAACTGTGATGGATATCCCAGCCACTGAAATTCAGATACCATAGAAAACAATAGTATTTAGATTTTGGTGAATGGGATATCTGTCACCATTACGATGGAGTAACCCCTCCACCAAGATCTAAATCAGACCCAATGTTAACTGGCATCAGTGAACTGATGTTGTTAAAAATGTCTGTATCCTATAAACAACAGAGGAACAAGAATAAGATTGAGGAATCAGCCACAAGGAAAAACTATATAAACTACTAAGAGGTCTCTTTAGGGAGCCCGCTTAGTTGCAATGCTTGGACAGTGTTCTATACAAATCTGCAGCATGTGGGCAAACATCTATGGCTTTCCTTTGCAGACCTGTGCCATACAGGGAATCTGAAATATATTGACTCACTTTTAGAGCTCTACTGCAGAAACTCTGGTATACTAATTCCAATGGGAATGGAGCACTTGTACGCCATCTTGAATGTGTGAGAGAGAAAATGTGTTGAGTGGATTCCTGACAAATTCAGGTAAAGGCCAAAATGACTTTAGGACACTGTATGCCACTTCGTCCACCATCAGCCTTTCCCAATGTTTGTTATCCCATAAGGTGAGCTAATAATGCCAACAGGGGCCGGGGCTTCAATACAGTCAGCTTATCACACAACCCCACACAAATTGAACAGCTTCAAGTCTCACAAAGTCTGTGTAGCACAGCAATCATAAACCAAAAGTTGATTAGGCTTTGGCTCATATCATGATTTTAAATCTGAACACAAGTTTCCAGGTTATACATTTCTTCAACTTGATGAGAATCAGAATGCTTCCTTTATTATAGTCTAGTGCAACAAAACTAAATGTGACTAACTGAGAAAAGCTGTCATATGTTCATGTTTTAAAGTGGACTGGATCCGCCAAGTAAATTTGCGTTTGGGATAGTACTTAGGCGACCATAATGCTTTCTCTTGCAGCTGCCTGCAGCTGAAATCCAAAGCATGTTCTAGGTCCTGTCACATTTTCTAAATGCAGGACTCAGATGTATGTTCAGCATTTATCTTTTAGGAGAGGCCTTTGTCTATTGTTTCAAATACATTGTGTTTAGATTTGACCAGTCTTATTTCTTGTTTGGGTCCACACTTCAGCCAACAGAGATTAACAGTGGTGCATTTTACTTATCGTGTCATCAAGGATTTAACCGTAGCAACAAATACTGCCTGCTTGCTTTTTCTGCTTTCTTCTTAACCCAACAGCTGGTGAAAACAGGTGCACAATAGGGCAAACCAAAAAAACAATTTGTTGAACTACTTAAAAGAGGAAGGCATGGATGAAGTTACCCAGCATACAGATGTGTGCTAGCCCACACAACAAAGGAAGGCTACAGTGCACAGGAGGAAATACAGAAGTTGGCGCAAACTTACAAAGCAGATTATTGATCTCATCTCACTGGATAGGGAAATAAGTTGCTTATCTGTAACTGTAGCTCTCCAGTATTGGTATATTTCATAGATTCACATGCTTCATTCCCCGTAGTCGAAGTGGGAGTCCCATGGAAGAATAGAAAGCAGTAGTCAATGACATTCAGAATAGTTACTGTTAAAAAACTTTCACTTTCATAACTTATCCTCATTATTTAACAAGAACCAAAGTCCAGCCAATCAGAGGGCAGCACCCTCTAGAACACTCACCAGACGCTTCATTCCCTCAGATATTCTAGCACAAATGGATTAGAACCCAGATCAAAAGGAGAGCCTCTATGCGGGGAAGGGGAGTCACTTGTGAATCTATGAAAGCTACCAATACTGGAGAAATACAGTTACAGGTAAGTAACTTATTTTCTTCTCCAGTATTGGATCTTTCATAGATTCACATGCTTTAATTAGAGTAGTTACCAGTTACATCACTTACAATTAGTAATATAATCAGAATATTGCAGATGGTGGAAAATACATTTATACACATCTCACCTTATTGAAATCTATGGCGCAACACTGCTTGTTCCACAGCCACATCACTCTTGTCAGAGGAATCCAGGCAATAATGTTGTGTGAAAGTGTGTCTGCTCGTCTATGTCCCATGACAAAATATTTGTTGGATAGGTACACATGTGATGAGAGCTGTGGTAGTGCATACAGCCCTGGTTGAATGAGCATTGACCTTGCTTGTCAATGGCCTTCCGGCTTGACTGTGGCAGAACTGGATAGCTGTTGCATTCCGTATAGCAATGCTTTGTTTGAAAACTGGGAAACCCTAACAGAGGTTTCCATAAGCAATGAATAACTGATCTGTCTTGCAGAATTGTTGTGTGAAAACGCATTTTACAGTTCTTAGGTATGCTATGCCTAGTGGCCCCTGTGATACACAATGACAATCTCTGCACAGGCCTTTCATTAAGGAAAGAGGCCTACAAATGTAATTTGCTTCTGCTAGGAACGCATTATGTTGCAAGGCTTGCTCTCTGAACAGCCACCATGAAATATCATCGTCATTGCATGCTAACTGAAGCAATCTCCCTTCTGGAAAGTACCAGTCTGAGTACGTGATGTTCTCAAGTTCTGTCACAAGATGGACCATGTGATATTAGGCACGTAGGCCACCTTGTGTAAAATCCTTGTCTATGCTTTACATTGCTATATATGGTGTGGTAGGAAGAACCACCTTCCGCCATAATGTAGAAATAATCATACGTCAATTTTTAAGAACCAATAGAACGTCAAATTATGTTTGTGGTTTAATGCTATAAAATATTGTGTATTACTTCCTTTAATCAGGCTGTTTGTGTACCACTAGTACCGAGCATCCTCCATGTACATGTCTTTCTATCTCTAATAAATTCTTTATGTTTACCTAGAAGAGCTGGCTAACGGTCGTTTGTATCCTGGATGGGTGCTGAATAATTAGGCTTCTACAGTTGTGTTCTGTGTAAAGTAGAATTTGGTACATCTCTTGATGTCCAATGTATGTCAGGCTCTTTCTGCAATTTTTTGGGATTGGCAAAAAAAGTCCTAGGTACTATGGGTTAATTCAAATGTAAATCCTAAAAAACATTTGGAATAAACTTAGGATTGGTCCTCAGCACTATGTCTTGCTTGAATTGTAGGAATGGCTCTTTAATTGTGAATGCTTGAATATAACTGACCCTTCTTGCTGACGTGAGAGCTATAAGAAGAGCTGCCTTCCAAGTCAGGTATTTTAGGTCTGCTTTGTGAATCGGCCCAAACGAGGCCTTCACAAATTCTCCGAGCATTATATTAAGGCACCTAAACGGAGGAGGTGTTTTGACAAGAGGAAGTGCTCTGAAAAGGCCACTGAGGAACTGTTTGAATATTTTGCTAGACCACAGTGAAGGTGATGTACTAGATCTCCTAAACTTTGAAATCGCTGCTAGGTTAACCTTAATAGAAGAGTGAGCTATAGGTGATGATGAGAGGATGAACACCAGCTTCCGCACATCACAAGCAGAAATGCTTCCATCTAAGCTTGTAGGATTTGTTCATGGTTTCAGCCCTGGCATTTGCAAGAATTTCTCTACAGTCTGTAGGAATATTTAGTGCTGCAAATTTGCTGAATTCAGGAGCCAGGCCAATAAATGTAGTGATGTTGGATTCAGATAAAATACCTGGCTGTTATTCATTGTTAGCAACGCTGGCATGGGTTTCAATTGAATGTGAGTCTGTTCCGAAAGCAGTAGGATTTCCATGAACCAGAATTGTCTGGGCCACCTGGGATCAATTAGGATTACCTGTCAGGGTTCCCTTTTCAGTTTCTTGAGGAACTTCGAGATTAACGGGATCCAGGAAAAGCGTTTTCAAATATCCCTGACTATCTGATCAAAAATGCCTTCCCTTACAATCCCTCCTGTGGCTGCCAGTTTGCGAAGAACTAGTATTTCCGATTGTCCCTTGTTGTAAACAGGTCTAGGTTTGGTGTGCCCCAGTGATCGAAAATATCTTCCCGCATTTGTTGGTTGAGCTCCCATTTGAGACAACTGGTGTTTGTCCTGCTCAAGTTTTCTGCTAGGATATTGGTTGCTCCGGGCACATGCTCCACCTTGAGTGTAATTTGGGGTTGTAGAGACCATTGTCAAAATTCCTGCTCTTGTTGAGCCAGAGCTCATGATCTTGTGCCTCCCTGTTTTTTTATATCATGCATGCTGGTGGTGTTGTCCATGCGAATCAGCACTGGTGACTTTGCTATCCTGGGGAGAAAAGAGATTAGGTCTAGTGCTATAGCTCTGAGTTCCACAAGATTATGCAAATTTTCTTCTGGAGAATGTTCCACTTCCTGTAGAATGTTCAATCCTGTAGATGAGCACCCCATCCCTCCAAGGACGCATCTGTAGTTATTACAAAGTAGGGGATCTGGGGAAGGAATGGTAGCCTATTGGATAGGTTTACAGTCTGAGCCCACCACTCCATTGATGTTATCATGGTTTACGTAATGCGAATGATGCCATTGAATGACATTTGGGTTTGTACCTCTTGCTTGTCTAACTCTTCCTGTAATGGTTGCATGAGAAGGTGGCAATTTGAAATTAGGGGAATGCAAGATGATATGATCCCAAGGAATGATTTGTATACTTGAACTGAAACAGACTTTTTTCGGGATAGATTCCTTGCTAACTGCTGAATTCTCAATTGTCTTCTTGTGAGATGAACGCCTTGTCCTCAATGGTATACCAAAAAAAAAAAAAAAAAAAAAGGTTAACATTGTGGACTGTGTGAGAGAGGATTTTTGCTTGTTTATAGTGAGGCCCAGATTGTCAAAGAGTCTTAGACAGGTTGTCATATCTTGTATCTCTTGTTGGGACGTGGTGCCTTTACCAACCAATTGTCCAGGTATGGGAATACCTGCACTCCTTTTTACCTCAATTGAGCTGTCAACTGAGTCAGATACGGGCACTGATTTTAGCCCAAATGGGAGAACTCTGAATTGGTAGTGGGTGCCAGATATGTCAAATCATAGGAATTTGTGATGCTTTGGGTGGATTGGGCAATGGAAGTATCCATCCTGGAAATCTAGTTCTGTGATATTGTCCCCATGATTGAGGAGGTGCGGGATATCTTGAAGGGTGACCATGCAAAAGTATTGTTTTCTTGAAAAAGTGTTGAGTTTCCAAAGGTCTAAGATGGGGTGCCAATCTCCTGATTTTTTCCTTACCAGAAAGAAAAAAAGTAAAAACCGATTCCTCCCGGAGTCTTCAGAACTTCTTCTATTGCTCCTTTCTTTAGCATGGTGGACATCTCCTGCAAAAGCAGCTTTAGGTGCAAATGAGGCACTCCTTTTGGAGGAGTATTTGGTGGTTTATTCATGAAGTCTAGGGTGTGAGATATTACTTCCAGGACCCATCTGTTTTTATGAGGGACCACTGTGGAATATCGTTTGAGATTTGACCCCCATGTTGCTTCTATGAGTTGCGGGAGATAGCCAACACCGTAAAGGGGTTACTGCTTTCTAGCAGTCTCTCTCCTTTGGGGAGGTTGCTTATGCCTGTGAGCTTCTCTGCATGTCAGTGTTGGCGGCTTTCTATACCGCTGCTGTTAATATTGAGGTCGATATTGGCTTTGAAAGGACTGGTATTATTGCTTGTACGGCTGATAAACTCCTCTGCAGGGATAAGATCCTCAACCCGTGGCTTCTTGAAAGGGTTGTTTTCTGAAGTGTAATATTCCCAAGGACTTGGCCATGTCAGTATCGGCCTTTATAGCTTAAATGTTTGCCGAAAAGTGCTTCGCCATCATATGTCATATTGAGGATCCTGCTCTGTATTTCTTGCCTGAATGATGTGGACTTGCCCTCTAAGAACAGCTTCCACTGCCTGCTGTTTAAAAGCAGTTGACGACATGTCAATCCCACAATCTATGCCTTCAGCTGAGATTCTCACCCCTTCTTGCAGATTGTTTTCTGGCTTCACCCTTTGCCTCTTCTGGCAAGAGATCACATGTATGGAGTGATGTCAGACAACATCTGCCTGTTGTAGCAACCCAATATCTGTAGAGAATTAGCTTATCTGACAGTAGTGGATGCCATGGACGAGAACTGTTTTCCAATATTATCCAGCCTACACCCGTCTCTATCCCGTGGTGTGGTAATAGGGGCATTTTGATTGTTTGAGCATCACTGGGCCTCTTGTGATATTACAGAGTCCAATTAAACAAGCCAGTGAATCGTCCGATGCTTTGTATTTTCTATCCAGTCTAGGCTGCACTGCAGAGGCTGTGGCTGGATTGTTCATAGTCTTGATACTTTCTTCCCAGATAAAATCAACAGTGGCAATAGCTTGGATTGATTTTGTCATTGGCTCCTTGAAATCATATAGGAAATAAGCTAATTGTTTAGATGCAAGGGGCAGTTGGAACCTTTTTGCTGACCTTTCCATAAGGATGTGCAAGCCACTGATGTCATCTGGTGGGCAATCCCCTGGTGGTAGTACTACTAGGGATGGTGTTGGTATCAGGTAGCTATCCAACGTATTGAGAACTGCATTAGTGTCTCTGATCTCCCCCTCCTCGTCTGTGCGAGGTGTGCCATCTGGTGGTGGCTCAACTAAAGTACTGGTCAGTGTGGGTAATGAGACTTGCGGAACAGCTGAAATACGTGGTGGGCGCATAACAGGTGTGTGGACCTGAGGCGACCTCATTGGTCATGGGGTTTGTATTGGATGCGATCGCATTGGTTGTGGTTTCGGCATGTGATCCGCAGTTGCAGGCTCTGGAACTGTACTAGTTTTGGAACATATGCTGAAGATTATTGACTAAAGTCAACGGCATTTGTATTGACTCACCCTGTGGTTCATGTCGACCATAGCCAGAATATTCCTCTTCATATGTATAGGGTTGCTCCTGTGAGGCATAATTCTGTTTCCCATAATACTGTCCTTCTTCTTCATCATCCTCCCAGCATTTCACATGTGGTTTAGAAGTACTGTGTGTTGCCCAAAAAGGACCTTTGTCCTCTGATTCATCATCATCTAGTAGATTCGCTGGTGGAAAAGGTAAAACCATGCTAGGTGTATATGAGCAGGTAGTAGTGCCACTGTGGGTATTTTGGCCCCACTGGAAATAAGGACAACATCATGAAAAGTACTTTAGTTGATGATGCTTTACTTGGAACCGTCATCGACCAGGTCTTCATTGGAGGTGTTGTCTTCAACGGGGCTTTCGTCAGTGTAACCATCGTCAACAGGACTCTCGTTGGCGTTGTTCTCATCGACAGTGTCATCGACGAAGACTGTGTCTTCGCTGTCTTTTTGGTTTAGAGGGCTTTTGTGGTTATTACCATCGTGAAAGCTATCTCAGATGATGAGAGAATCATATGCGATGCCACAGAGTAAAATGTCGATGTGTGTGTAGTAGTGGTAACTGTCAATGGTATTAACGTCGACAAGAACTCAAATTTTGATGTAAAACCATTTTAAAAGGTTTTGTTGTCGCCAGCAGAGACTTGGAGGGTATCTTCCAGTGTGCCTCCTTTAGAGAAGGAGTAGGAGGTTCAGTTGAAACCTTTTCTGAGGAGATTATTTCCTTTTTTGATGTATGTGGAAGTTCCTCAGATCTCCTTAAGGGCCCTGATGAGCCATGGTGGGTCTTCGTGAATATCTTCTTACCTCACTACACCTATTCTTTTGCAGGGTTTGCGGAATCATCACTGTCCTCCTCGGACAAAGGGTTTCGTTTGGATTTTAATTTTTGGAGCCAAATTAAAAATCTTTCTCTCTGTCCTTCAAAGCCTTTTGGGAAAAAGTGTGGCATATCTTACAGCCTTTTACCATGTGTTCAGGGTGTAGACAGTAGATGCACTCCCTGTGTGGATCCTTTGAGTGCAGCCTCTTTTTTCCACAAGCCCCACATGGTCTTAACAGACCTTTCTTAGCTGGGTCTGATGTGGTTGTTCGGTCAGAATAAGAATAAGCAGATTTTAGTCTTGTCCTGAAGTGAAGTATTCTTCAAATCTGGAGAAAAAACTGTATTAAACTGAGTAGAGCTCAGGTAGACTTCCATCATATGAGGTGTAGTAGAACATTTGAGAGAATGAAGCTTTTGTGGTGAATGTTCTATAGGGTGCTATCGCCTGATTGGCTTGACTTTGGTTCTTATTAAATGATGGGGATAAGCTATGAAAGTGAATGTGTTTTAACATTAACTGGCCTGAATGTCATTGACTACTGCTTTCTATGATACCGTGGGACTCCCCCTTCGACGACAGGGAGTCAAGCATGTGAATCTATAAAAGATCCAATACTGGAGAAGCTCACTTCCCTCTCTTACATTTTAAAGGCAGGCTAGGGTTCCATATTTAGCATGTTTATCAGGCCCATTACTCTCACTGAGTCAGTGCTATTGTTAGCTGGCCATAGAAAGAAAAATCTTCAATAAGCAGACCTATTAGCAGTGAACTGGAACAGATGCAATCAGAAATGTGGAGACAGAGAGAGCTCATGTATGTGGACTGCTGAAAGAAGCTTCTGGAAGGAAAATATGAATGAAGTTCGATTTACCTGTCAAAATGCTGTGTCTGTAATCCAAAACTGATCAGCTAAAACTTATTCTAGAAACAGAGTTCACTAGTGTATCTCTACACTGTGCTTGATCAGAGCTTCATGCTTTGAATTCTGCCTGGGATCATCTCCCAGACCTTGCCCTCTGGTATATTATGCCACACTCACCAGCTTTGGCAGAGGAAGGACGGGAGAGCCTCTGACTGTAGATCTGCGCAGCAGTTTGCAAAGAGGACACAGATGTAGCTGTCATGATGCCAGACCGGGAACGTTGAAGCCGCTCGGGGTGGGATGTCTGTGAGGATGAAATGGACGTGGGGTAGGCCCAGTTTTCAGTAGCAGCAGTCTGGCCTGGGGATGAGGAGGAGGTCGAAGTAGACATCCGAACCAGGGGGTTACCTGTGTGAGGGCCTGATCCTGGTGGAAGGTCTGAGGCCAGAGGGAACGGCTGCCCTGTAGGCACTGAGGAGTCTTTGATGGATGAGTGGGAAAAAGGTGGAGAGCTTCCCGCTCTTTGGACTGTGATACCAGAAGAAGATGGGCGAGAGTGGGATATTCGTGGCTCTTCATCCACTGCAGCTGTTTCTGCAAGGGAGAAAATGGTAGGTGGATTCAGGAAACACAAACTGAGGCACAAGTATTAAGGACATTTTGCATCCGAGGGAAGCAGAAGCTTGGGAGGTGTTGTAAGTGTTACAGGGAGCTTTTGTTACCATCACCCAATCAACCCAGATATCTCCGTTCAGACACACTAATACCACAATCCTTATTTCACTCAGTCTTAAGAGCATGGGCCAGGCCTTTGCACCATACCTTCCCCTAATGCCTTCCTTCACACTATTTTAGTGCCAAACTCTGGGATTGGGACACACACCTTCATCCACACTTTCCAATCATCACTTCACAGTTTCCAGATACCTGCACTGATAGTGCCAATTCTCAAGCAGGGTCATTTCCCTTACTCCTTCTGTTCCCAACTCTTAGATGAGAAGACCTCCCCTCACATCCTTCTAATGTTTCACTCTGAGAGCAAAGAACCTTCACTTTCATCCTTCTCACACCAATGTTTAGGTGTGTAGGGTTTTCTCCCTCATCCTCGGATCATGTCTAATTCTGAGAACTGCACACCTTCCCTCATACACTCTCTAGCCCAACACTGGCAGCTGTACTTCATTGCTCACACCCTCCAAAGTCTTCATAGTTTCCTTTTCTTCACTATTTTTCGTAACAAACTCCAACAGCAAAGCATCTTAACTCACAGTTGCTTAAGTCCATCTGACTGCGTCAGGCATCTTTCCCATGCACATTTCCTGCCAGACTCAGAGCAGAGGTTGGTTCATGTCTCCCACACCTCAATTCCATCAGCAAGCAGATCAATTTCTCTTTCAGTCTTTCATGGATAAGTCAAGCAGCACAGTCTTTTCCCTCACACCCTTCCACACTCAACAATGGAAGTGGGGTGCTTTCTCTCTCTGATCCTCCTAAGTCTGATTCTGTTAAAAGTCTCATTCTTTTATAGCCCTTCTATGCCTAACTCAGAGTATGACACCTTAACTCATATTGTGAACTAGGGGCCAGAACTACTAGAAGGTTTTGCAGTCGCAAACCGTATGATTCACAAACTCATAGGGTTTCAGACTCCAAAATACCCTTTTCTCATTTATTAAACCAATTTTACACGTCAGTAGAAATGGTTACCAGTTTACAATCAGGAAGGGATGTTTCTTTCAAACTGTGAATTGTACCATGTGTATCAATGGTTTACAACTGTAATTGTGGTCGCAAACCAAGAACAGTTACTGACTCCAAAGTTGGGGTATTAAATCCATATTGAATCCCCACTGGTCTCCTTCCTCTTTGGGAATTAGCGCCAGGGGCACCTTTGGGTGAAGTAGGCAACGGCCCAGGAGACTAATGACAACTCTCGCTTAAGTTTTTTTTAAACTGCTTTGTTTTAAAACAGTCCTGTTTCCCTTAACAAAATCGGGCAGCTTTTAACAAAAACCCCCCAAAAAAACCACCAAAACCATTTTGAAATGCAGTCACAGGAATGGTGGTCTGCTGTTCCTTTAAAGCTACTGGACCCTGAGATTGTAGACTGCCTTTTTAATATACATTAGGCAGGTAATTCTGCAACCCTCTTTGATACCTTATATATAGGTTGGTCTGCTAAATTAGATACTAGTCGCAAAAAATTTAGTCATAATTTGCAACCACTTTTTGCACAAATATCTTAGTACATTTAGCCCCAGATGCTTTCCTGCCCTTCCCTCAATGCTATGCTCTCAGAGTGGGGCACCTACACTCCTGCCTTCATTAATTAAAATCTACTACCTAATATCCTCAAGAAAGCCTTCCAATAATCCTTTCTAAAGCTGTTTCTCATCAACGGGAAACCCTTAAAAAATAATTCCTGTATCTGCAAAAGAAAGTGGCAGTAACTGAAGAGCAGCTACCAAAATCCTAGAAAGCAGACACTAGCCCATGGAGAATCAGACACTGACATCTTGTTCTGATAAATACTTAATCCTTGAAGGCCAACGTCTACAGCAAAAGCAGCAACTTGAAGTGGAGGAAAAGAAAAACACTGCATTTCCTGTCACCAATTAGTAAAACAAAGCATGGCAACCCACAAAGACAAATGAAGACCCTGCTGTTTGTCAGAGTTTTAGGAACATGAAAGTTAGAGGTAAAAGTGAAGAATAAAGGGTCAAACTAGCAGGACACAGGAGCGACACTGTATCAACAAACCTTCATACTTTAATGTCTATAAAAGCTCCAGGAGTTTTAGGCCCCAAATCAAGGTGTCACAATGATACAAAAATTCAGTAAGCGGGAGCTAGACATGATGGAAGTAGTAAATACGGGCATTCTTTGGGTCCATGACAAATGTCAGGGGCACGCGAGAGCAGCAATTCTATAGGTTAGCAATGTGAATAGACTGCTTTTTGGCAGTGTGAAGCTTTTGAACTTTTAATAATCCGCATTCGAATAACATGAAGAGTAATTCAAAAGAGACAATTACTATAATATTATACATATTCCAGCCAAGTACTACTTACTGTTGGATTTGGCAGGCTTGAGTAGTTCTGCATAAAGGCTGTTTGCTGGAGCCTGTGGTAGGTCTCGCACTTGAACTTCTTTGATTGTTTCCAATTTGTCTCGATGATCTAAAATCATATCATAGGTACACATCACTAGGTCAATCTCAAATCTTAGTGTAGATACATTTAGGAAGACACTGCCAGAGAAGGAAAAACTGTGTGACTTCCTTCTTGCTCTTGGTCAAAGAAGGATGCTTAAGAGGAAATCTGTAATGCAAGGAATACAAACCCAGATTTCATATAACCTAGCTCTGAAAAAGAGAGCTCCTAACCCAAATTTCAGAAGAAGGCCCAACTACTGTTCTGTATAACATTAAAATATTTATGCAGCCTAAATTACCAAGAGTGACAGAGGCTTTCATTATAACATGTTAAGTGATGTATTTCCAACAATTACTTTTTCATTTACTTCATAAGAGTTGCAGCTGGAAATGCTGGGCCTTCGGTTTCATTTTCATTTTTACAATGTCACAAATGGCTATCCGTGTTTACATATGAATATACAAATTTGGTTACATTTTCCATAGTGTATGTTGATTAACTGCTGGTGGGCCATGGTTGTTATTGGTTCTATGTACAGTGGTGTTTGATTACTGTTGATAGCGTGCAGTGTGGTATTTGCTTAGCTTTGCTGCTTTTACCTGCATGAAGTGTATTGCTGGTTCTGTGAAATTTGGCATTTGCTTGATATTGGGTTCAAGCAGAAAGTCAGTAGCTTAGCATTATGTTTCACACAGGAAACGTTTGGTGGCTGTTGGTTCTCTGCACACTGGGGTTTGGTTACTGTTACATGAAGCACTGGTGATCAGGGATAGTTAGTGACATGTTGTTTAATTTTTTATTGCCGCTGCGTCCATGAATAGTGCTGGCTGTCTACCCAGGGCAAAGTAATGTGCTGTATCTGACTGCAGGTGCAACATGCAGAATGGTTTAATTGCAAGTAGCAAGCATGCAGTGCAGTATGAGATTGCTATTGCTTCCAGATATTATTTAATGTTGTTTTCATAAACCGTTTATGTTCCATGTCTTGTGCTGCTTATTTCAAGTTAGTCCAAGTAAAATGCTGCTCAGTTGCTACTGGAAACTAGTAATGTGGCACTTGTTTGGTACTGTATACAGTGTAGTGTTTGACTTCATTTGTCCACTGGAGTATGAGGTATCGTTTTCACAGACTCCTTTCAGTGTGGGTAGTTCAGCTTCTGACTGCTCCACTGTTGGTGGTACTTCCTTTAAGCTCTGAGTGGTCTTGACTTCCATTTGTGCTGACAGTCCATGATATGGGGCTTGGCTGCTAGTGGCACAACCTAACATAGGACTTAAATGTTGAGTTGGCATCTGCCAATTCATTGGCAACATAGTGTTTACTTTGTAGTGGACAGATAAATGGTGCGACTATTAAGAAAACAAATACTCTGCACACGTAGGTTAAAATAGTATTTTGACAATAAAAGTTGCTCAATCTTCTGTGTTGGTTTACTTGCTTTGTTTTGTGAGAGAATAAGCAACAAGCACAATAAGCTTATAGACCTACAGAGCACAGGCAGTAAATAGCAATATGTATTAAGTCATTTACACACTTATCTTGGTTTGCCACATTCGGATTAGTGTTGGGGCCACATGATTTACTGCCTCACTCTTGTTTGCTTGATATGGATATGGGGCATAATTAGCGCTGTCTTTTAACCATTAATGGAAAAAGGGGGCTGGTCTATTTGCTGAGGCAAATGTACACGTGTAGATTTACTACTTTACTACAAGGAAATGTAATCTTACAATTCTGAGTAACTTTACAACTTTTAGCAAGTCCCCATTTCCGAGTTTTACCCAAAAGTGTGGACTTACGCACATCCACCCCAAAACTAGTGGGAAAAGAAATCTAAGAGTAAATTTATTAGTATAAATGAGCTACTTGTAACTTTTCATATGCAGAGATGACCACAATAGAGTCTGAGATTTCCCTATGGAAAAGTACAGGGAAAAGTTAAACATAAACAGTTTATCGAGGATGTAAAAAAAAAAAAAAAAATTGTAGCTTTTTAAAATTATTTTCAATATGTAGAACATGTAAAAAAAAAAAAAAAAAAAAAAAAAAAAAGTAAAGAGTAATAAAAGTGCCATAGTCAAATCAGGACCAGTTCTACATAAATCCCTGAGAACATTTTTACAAAACTTCATGAGAATGTAAGATTAAGAGTTATAATTGTTATGCACCACATTGCCTTTCAAGCTTGGTGCCACAGTGCATGGCAATATAAATTCAGTATGAAGCAATTTAGGATTTACCAGCCAAAGTCTTTTCTACATCAAATGACATGTGAACACCAAATAAAATTTTTTTGTAGCTTTTGAAAATTATTTTCAATATGTAGAACATGTAAAAAAAAAAAAAAAAGCTACTGCACTTTTATTTTTCAATTAAATAATTCCAATATATTAAAATAAAATTATTTTGAAGCTATATTAAATAAATTTCAACCTACAGTATTAAGTTCATATTTATTATCTACTAAAAGGTTTAGAATTTTGTTAAATTAATGTATTTCCAAAGTTATATATATTTTTAAACTTACGTAATTAAAACTGTTATAATAAATTACTAATTATCATTTATAAATATATCTTATTAACATTAAAATATATTATATATATATATATTTAAAATGTCTAATTGAGTTAATATAACTTAATACTACTTTCTTTGGGGTTATATTTTAGGTCTCTGACTCCATTATTTTCTATGGGAGGTTGCTGCAGTTCCAGTGGTTGGCCACATGTGGTGATGAACTTCCTCCAAGGTTGAGCTGTAATACGTGTGCAACTGATTTGGAACCTTTTTGGCTACAGTAGCTTTAGAAGTGCAGTTTGTGACTAGCAGTGGGCTTACCCTTTTGTGGCTGGGTGGGTGTTTGTAGGAGTGCATCCATCCCTAAACCCTTCCTTACTCCTCTCTAATTTCCCCCATCTGGCAGTAAGCATTTCCCATTTAACAGCCAGACACTCGTTCCATCAACATTTACTATTAAAAACATAGGAATCAATGAACATATATCTCTGCACTGAATGGAGATTTCTGCACATAAAAGGTAGCAGAGGTGAGGCATAGACCTCCACATATAGCTTTGTGAACAGAATTTTGTAGTGTGCGAGTAGTACTAATGTGAAACCAGAAAACGTATTACAAAATATAGTAGGAGAATAGGCCCGCAAATATTTTTGGTCTTTTCTATCTTGATATACTTTCCCCTTGACCTCTACTTACCATCATGAGCTTTACTGCTATTATCATCACTGATCTTGCCCGTCTTAGAGATTCTGGAGTTTGTTCCCAAGAAGACACTGGCAGATTTGTTTTTTTGTGTGTAGAATGTCAGAACTTCTTCCAGTTCACTCTCACTAAATTCCAAAGAGAAGCAAATGATAAAGTAAGAGTAATAGAAGTGCCATAGTCAAATCAGGACCAGTTCTACATAAATCCTTAAGAACATTATTACAAAACTTCATGAGAATGTAAGATTAAGAGTTATAATTGTTATGCACCACCTTGCCTTTCAAGCTTGGTGCCACAGTGCATGGCAATATAAATTCAGTATGAAGCAACTTAGGATTTACCAGCCAAAGTCTTTTCTACATCAAATGACATGTGAACACCAAAGGTGAGATCGCTCTTGAGGCCAGCCTACTATCACTTTGTAAATGCAAAGTATCATTGTATAACAGAGGTGATTTCTCAGACTACTATGTAGAGGTATGAAGGAAAGACTTTCAAAGGGTGAGTCATCTTCATAACACCATGGCAATACAGCCACTGAATGCTGAATGGTCCTTATTTATGATGTAGGAAAGCATCTATCATCTTGCTCAAGATTTAAGGTCCTCAACAAGTTATGAGAAAAGAGACAGCACCATTCTATTCTTCTTTCTTGGAACTCATCTTGGCCATGAAGAATCTCCATTTCCAGAAAATACTGGAGTGAAAGCTCACCAGTATTCTATACAGAGAGTATAAGCAGCACATTTAAGTCTGACATTGTATTACTGCCTGTCCAGCTTCTTCATAAAATAACCAGTAAATAACTAATTTAACTTCTGCAATGGTGATACCATTGATGATGTCCACTTCAAATCTGGCATATTTTGTAACATTTTCTTTGCTCAAAAGCTTGATACTGAACTGTAAACAAACAGATCCAAAAACGGAAGGGCCCAAGAACCACTAGACTCCTGTATGAATGCCTGTTTTATAGATTGGGGGACTTGACCAGAGGACAGGGACCCACGTCCTCTAAGGCAAGACAGTAAACAAAAAGGGTGAAGTCCCACTCAGAGAGTTCTTGATTTTATTGTTGTGCAAACATTAAAGTTCCAGTTTCACAGTCAGTCACTGGTTAGTAGGACAGAGAACAAAGTCCAAAATCCAAATATGATAAACATAGGATGAATAGAAGATCAGCCAACACGTGTTTCGCCCCCTCTGGCTATATATAGACCGGGGCTTTCTCTAGGCTCGCGAAATGAGGCAGACATGTATTAGTAGCAAATTGTAATAATCCTTTTCTGCTGTAGCAGTTTCTTTATCCCACTGTGGTCACTGTCAGTAATTTCATGTGCTTCAAACTCAACATTTACTTCCTCGTTTATTTCTTCGTCTGAATCTACGTCCTCTTCCTCGGAACTGTCATCTTCTTCGGAGTCGTCCACCTCCTCCCGGTACTGCTTCGTCGGCTCCAGAGCGGGTTTATACTGAACTGTGAATATGGTGCAGAGTTGTATTATGTCTTGTCATTTGCATCAAACCACATACATAAACTTCTCTACAATGGAAACTCTTGCATTGTCACCTGCATTGGTCCATTATTTGTTGAAAGCTTTGTCAAAGATAACTGTGCAAGAGATGCCGATGTCCGTCAGTTCTGCTAACAGAAGGTCACACCGGAGTCTCCATCTAATGCCCTTTGATATCAGTAGCAGACTGGTGAAATTTTGCCTCTGCTTTATCAGAGATGGAGGCAAAACACTTTACACTCTGAATAACTGCCTCATGTGTCCTGAATGAACAATTTGTTCTTTTATACAAATCTAAATTATCCTTAATTTCAAGAGGAAGACTCGTCCTTAGTGGAATTCGCTGTTGGACTATCACTGCTTATGGCAGAGGATCAGTCAGACTCCTTTCAAATCTTGCAATGAGTATTGGTCCTGCTGGTAGGGGGCAAGCAGTGTTATAAAATAGCATTCTAATGCACATAATATCCAACTTGAGACAACTGGTTTGATGGCAGCTTTCTGAATAACTCTTTCAAGTCACAAAGAGTTACATGCAGTAGCGGCTGCCATTTATTTAGAGTGGTAGACTTGTCAATGTCCTCTTCGCTCCAATGTCTTCTCTCCTTGAAGCTCCGGACCCAGGAAACTGCACTACCCAATCCTGGAGCTGCTCTCATCTTGTTAAACAGCATAAGAAAAGCATCAGGTTTGGAGGGAGGGCTTCTCTCAGCGCTCTTAAGAGCACTGGAGGCCTGTGCTTCCTCTACAGGTTACAGAAGTTTAAAATGTGCATATCTGGCCTGCTGGCACTCAGAAGCAATTGCCCGGCCCTGACACTTGGTTCAGGATGGGTTGCTGAAAAATAAATTGGTAATAAAAAAACTTTACTCCCAATTCATTTTTCTGCTGCTCTGGGGCATTGTTTCAGCAGGGCGACGTTCCTCCTGGTCCTAACTAAAGAGCATACAAAGAGCAGGTGAGCACCAATGGTATTTTGGGTGAGACTGCCAAAACAGAACAATTATGAAAGAACACCAGGAGATACATAGCCCTGTTGATATGATTAGATAGCTGGCAGCAATACCATGATGGAAGAGAACTGCTGTCTTGTCTGAGAGCAGGGTGACTAGCAATGCCAAACTAGACTGTAATTAAATATTTAGAGGCAACTGTAAGGGTTTACAGGCATCCATATATTATATGATTGCATAGACACCTGCAATTCCTCTATTAAAAACCTGTCTAATTTCCTTATTACCGTCTTCTTCTGATTCCATTTGTCACATGTAATATGAAATGGCATCACTACTCTAATCATTCATTATAGTTGAGTGTAAAGCAAAGACTAGGTCAAATACTAACACATAAAAACAACTTTAGTGAAGATTATCTGGTCAGCTTTTTTCCTGAAAGCTCAGTCAATCACTGGTAAGGTTAATGTTTTTTGGTTCACTGCTCCCGTTGAGTGCAGGAGAGAAGGCATCTATTTTCACTTTACCATGCATTCTAAAGCCCCAAACTAGCTTTGATAGTGACTTATAAAAGCTGCTTAACTTAAGTATTTGCAAAATATTAGACTCTGCACGCTGACAATAACTTTCACAGCACAGTCCACAATTATTCTACATTATCTGCAGACAGGAGATCTGCTCCATCAGAAGGAGCATGATAACAACAGCTTAAACATAAAAATGATTGGTGAGGGTAGTGATGGGGACCTATATTATTTATAAGGAAAAAATGTCACTTATTTTACATAAAAAGGCTATTGGAATTCAGCTTGGAGTATGATGACCCTACAAAGGAATTGACAAAGAGACAGCTAGACTTGATAACCTATTGGGCATTTGGACATAGCACCACAGTTTCAACTAACAGTAACCATCACTTGTGGTTTCATTTAGAAATTGTAACTTGAAAGAAAGTGTCATTAATAGGTCCTAGTTTTGATCAAAGTGCCTACTATAATAGTATAGTGGTTAAAGAACACAGACTTAGCTTCAGTGGCAGTGCAGGCTTTTACAAAGAAAATAACATGGGAACAATAAAACTTAGTAGTGAGAGAAAAAGGTGTCAGTTAGAAGTCTGGTCGATGAAGTTAGACAAGTGGGTCTTACATTTTTTCCTGAAGGAGAGGCAATTTGGATTCATGCGATAACAAAAAGGTTGAGAACCTACTTTCATATAGGATTTAGAACTTGCAAATTTCGTTATGAAGTGAGATTAATACTCCGAGTCAAATTGATGAATCCAGGTATGTGCACAGCAACAAGGGATTTAGCCCGTTACACTTAGCAGCCACACATTTGATCACTTTGACTGACCCAAATAATGGACTCCTATTGATAAATACTGCTAGCCTTTAAAAAGACTGAGGTGAATCCACCACTAGCGGGCAAAACACGTGTCGGCTGTCTGGTCAAAAGCCTATAAGTCTTCATCCAAAAAAGACACCAACAAGTGTCCTAGATATCCAACACACTAGGATTTATCAATTTGACTCGGAGTATTAATGACACATCGTAACAAAATACTATGTCAGGACTGGAGGCAAGCATTAGGCTTTTCTTTCTTCACTTTATTCAGAGCAGCAGCGTTAATCAAGTGGTTACGTGATCATTAAAACAACATTTCCCAGCCAACATTGGGAAAGAACAACAGCGACGAAGGACTTCCATTTGCATTCAATCAACAGCCATCCAACGTCCGAAGAACCTGATTCCACAGCTTCCCCTCCTCTTTCTTCACTGCTCCCGCAGTGAGCTAAGTACTGTTGATCCTTTTTCCTGTGTAGCGATATATGTGGCATGTCTTATATACTCTCTTGCAGTGATTGACTCCTGCCCTTGTTGCTACGAGTTACAGAATACTCCCTACGGCCGCGGGAACGCTTCCCATCTCCTTTGCGGCATTCACAGCAAGGCTCCGAGCGCAGTGCGGTCTTCCGACCACCACAGGGCCCCGTGCATTCCTGGCATTCCATGCTTTGCGCCTCTTACCCGGGGGGCAGACGCGCATCAGTATCATTAGACTGAACAGCGATAACTGACATGCACCCACAGCTTGCAGTCTCCAGGAAGTTTTTAATTCCCCACGCTTGATGGGAGCTGTCCAGTTTGATTACGTAGCAGGCCTGGTGCCTGACACCTGCAGGGTAAGGCTCAATTACATATCATGGATGCGGCCCAGGTCTATAACATCGGGGCTACCAGCCGCCCCCACTCCCCACGTAATACTACAGGGGAGAATTAGCGTCCCGCTTTGCCCTAGTGGCAGAATTAAACATACTTCACGGCACTACTAAGCTTGCCAGCAACTATATTGCCCTCAGAGCAGCAAGTGCTGTGCAGAGTGTTGGTCACAGGCCACAGTGTGATAATATGACTGAGAAGCTCCATACTGAAGATACCTCTGGGGTCTATATGGAGGAGGAGCAGATCTCCTACCACTCCATTGATAGAAATTTCTGCCACATTATGGACGCCTCCATATATAAGGTCGTCACCCAGCTCATGGCTCCCCTAGAGAAGAAAACAGATCTGATGGCATCCCAATGCCCCCTACCTCTTTCAAAGGATGATCAAGCTGGACGCTCTGGACTCTCAGCTGTAGGTCAGGCGAAAAGTCCGGACCCTACACGGAAACACGCAGGGGAAGATGACGCCCTAGAGACCTTTACACGGCTCAAAAAAAGCCTTTATGGATCACCCCCAGGATGCTGATCCTATGCCTGACAAACCTGATGAGTCCCCGTGCTCTTCAGATGCGGCCATTGACCCAGAAGGGCCTGTGCCCCTCTCACTCACTGCCCAAGGAACAGGGGACGTCCCTCCGGACGATATGCTCAATCCTGATGACCTAGTTCGTCCTCGCTCGACGGCATGGCTGCCATCACCCAAAGTAGCCAACTACGTGGCCGGGCGCCTTCGCAAACCACTGGATAAGGAGGTCTGGAATCACCTCAAAGTGGAATGCCGTTGCCCCTCCCTCCAGGACAAAGTGGCATTCACCCCCAAGACTGAAACCAATATGGTGACATTCCTGGGTAAATTCATTAAAGACCCCAAGAAGGGGATCGACCGGTCCTGGCGGGCCTGCTAGGAAAAACTCCTGGACGTTGTTGGCCCGCGCACCAAGATCCTGGACATGGCGGAAGACGCGAAGGCCTCCGGATCCCTCATATCCCCGGACGTATTGTCATGATGGGCGCAACTGGCAATTATCCTTCTGGGCAATGCCAATTGCTCACTTTCCATGGAAAGGCACAGGTCTCTTCTGTTCAAGGAAGACCCCAAATTGAGGGAGTTGGCGACGTCGGAGGCAGGTCCAGTTGCCTAGGGTGGCCTTTTTGGAAAGCCACGCATCCGTGAGCTCAGCAAGTTCGTTTCCACCTTCACGTCACTAGATAAGGCCCAGACATCCATCAAACAGGTCTTCTCCTCCCGGGTTTTTGCCTTGGCCAATCGAGGAAGGGGACGCTCAACTGGCCGTCCACCTCAAAACGCCTCCAGGGAAAGAAGACAGTGGCAGGAAACGTCTTGCTTTGGATCCTTTTATCCGACCCGTCGATTTCAGAGGCACCTTCAATACCTCCAATACCCAACAAGGTGATTATTTCTCACACTATGGGGTGTGCTCTGGGGGGCAGGTTGGCACAGTTCTCTCACAATTGGGGAGATATCACCGCAGATGCCTGGGTTCTGCAGACTGTCAAAGGGATTCACATAGAGTTTTATGGCTCCCCTATAAAGATAACGAGACACCGACCGCTGAGTTTCTCACCATCCCAGATGGTTCTCATAGACACAGAGATCTCTGATCTATTGGAGAATCAGGCTATCACTCCAACCTTTCCCCCACCCCTCAGGCTTTGTCAGCAACCTCTTTCTGGTGGAGAAAAGAGACGGGGGTCACCGCCCAGTGATCAATCTGAGAAAATTCAACAAATGGGTGATATTCGGACACTTCAAAATGGAGGGCATCCACATCCTACAAAATATTCTCCAGGCAAACAACTAGCTAGTGTGTCTCGACCTGAAGGATGCTTATCTAACAGTACCCATCTTTCCGCCTCATCGTAATTTCCTCCAGTTTCAATGGAGGGGACAGACGTTTGAGTTTACCTCTCTACCTTTCGGCCTTTCTTCCACTCCTTGGTGCTTCACTAAGCTCTTATGTCCCGTGGTAGAGTTCTCATGTTCCAGAGGCATCAGGCTCATAATTTATCTGGACAACCTTCTTCTGATGGATCAATGTCCCCATCGTCTCTCTCTCCATCTTCAATTTTCCATTCATCTTCTGGAATCTCTAGGCTTCATCATCAACGAGGTGAAGTCAATTCTAATTCCAACCCAGTCCCTCCAATTCTTGGGTTTCGTGGTGGAGTCCGTCAAAGCCACCCTCAGCCTCCCATCCTGCAAATTATTCAAAATTCGCCACAAACTCAGACGTACCCTTGTCAAGGGTACGATTTCCCTTCACCATCTTGCTTGTATTGTGGGCCTCCTCTCATCTTCCATTCAAGCGATCTTTCCGGGCCCCCTCCACTATGAGGACTCCAACGGCTGAAAATTTCCCATGTACGAAGGGGCCTCACTTACCCTCAAATGGCTCCCCTCTCAGACGAGGCCAAGAAGGAAATCCAATGGTGGATCGCTCACATGGAAGCATGGAACAGCTGCGCCATCTTCGGTTCACAACCGTATCAGGTCATCGAATCCGATGCCAGCGCTTCCGGCTGGGGAGTGCGATGTGGGGAATTTACCACAGGTGGAGTGTGGTCTTTCGAAGACCGTTTCCTCCGTATCAATCGCCTAGAGCTCATGGCGGGCTCTTTTGCACTGCGTTGCTGGATGAGGGACAAACCTCAATGCTGCGTCCTGTTGAAAATGGACAATGCGGCGGCAGGGCGTTATATCAACCACATGGTGGGGCACGCGTTCAAAGGCTCTTTGCGATCTAGCGAAATCCTTCTGGGAATACTGCCTCGACAATCAGATATCGGTGGTGGCAGAACATCTGCCGGGAACCTCCAATCAGGTGGCAGACTGGCACGACGCAAGCTTATGGAAGCTCCACACAACAGTCTTTCAAGCAATCAAAGCCAGTTGGGGTCTCTTTTCCATAGACCCTTTTGCCTCACACCTGGATCACCAACTCGACAGGTACTACAGCTGGAGATCGGATCGCAGAGCGATCGGCACAGATGCTTTCCTCCAGGACTGGTCCCAGGAACAGGGATATGCGTTTCCCCCATTCACGATGATAAGGAGGATGTCATTCTATCTCAGAAGGCGGATCTGGTGCTGATCACACTGACCTGGAAATCTCAAGCCTGGTTTCTGGTTCTAATGGAACTTTCTTGGGATTTTCCAATCCGTCTACCCCCCTCTCCCAGATCTTCTGCACAATCCTTCAGGTCGCCCTCAACCCCTTATAGAGAAGGGGAGTCTCAATCTGATGGTGTGGAGGATTACCGGGAATGTTGGAAGATCCCAGGAATTTCGCAAGAGGGTGCTGCCCTCCTTGCCAGAGCCTGGTCAGAGTACTAACAGAAGGTAAAATTCTGCATGGAAACGCTGTATGGGTTGGTGCTTTCAAAGGTATCTGGATCCCATGGGGGCAGGAGTTGTCCGTATAATTAATTTTTGGGCATCTCTCCCTTCGGATGGCATATAGATCAGTTAATACCTTCAGCTCTGCTATTTCCGCAGGTCACTGTCCGATTGAAAGTTCTCCCGCAGGACAGCATTCTATTGTATGCAAACTTTTAAGAGGCATTAGACTGTCTCTGCCTCCCCAACCCTGCTATTTTTCCCTTTGGGACGTCACTAAGGTTTTGACTCCCTTCCAGAATTGTCTGTCTCATAAATATCTCTCCAGAAAACATATGTTAGCCAAGTTAGCAACCCTTCTATGCCTTATATCCTGTTGCAGGGTTTCAGATGTCAGAGCCTTGGATTTAACAGATAGAGGCCCTCATTACAAAGCTGGGGGTCAACGACTGCCAGGGATGAAGTGGCGATCGTGCCGCCAACAGGCTGGCAGTACAAATCGACATATTTTGACTGCGGCGGTAGCGTTGTGGTCACACCGCTGGGACCGGCGGTTTTCCGCCATGGTTACCCCAGCGGTCAGAATCCGCCAGGGCAGCGTTGCTTGCAGTGCTGCCCTGGGGATTTTGACTCACCTTCCCGCCAGCCTGTCCATGGCGGTAGACACCGCCATGGAAAGGCTGGCAGGAAGGGGAGTTGCGGGGCCCTTAGGGGCCCCTGCACTGCCCATGCACTTGGCATGGGCAGTGCACAGGCCCCCAGGCACAGCCCCCCAGGCACAGCCCTGTCGTGATTTTCACTGTCTGCCTGGCAGACAGTGAAAAGCGCGACGGGTGCTGCTGCATCCGCCGAACCGCCACATTGCCGCCGGCTCATTAGGAGCCGGCTGCAATGTTACAGCCGACATCCCTGCTGGGCCGGCCGACTGGCGGTACAACCTTGGCGGTCGGCCTCGTCCAACCGCCAAGGTTGTAATGAGGGCCTGAGTGTTTACTCCGGAGGGTGTCTTATTTCACATTCACTGGTGTACAAAATCTAACTCTCGTACAATTTCTTATCCCCAACTCCCACACATTCCTAAATTGTGCGTAGTGTGAGTGATTAAGGTCTACAAAGCCATGACTAGTAACCTCAGACCACATGGGGAAGATTAACTCCTTATCATTCTAACAAAACCCCCATAAAGCTGTTTCATCTCCTAGAATTGCCAGATGGGTTTAAGTGGGCTATGAGTGAGGTAGGAATAGACATTTCTATTTTTTGGCCCATTCCGAGAGAGGCACGATGGCATCCAAGGCTTTCGCCTTGGGGACTCGCTTGGTGGTTATTCTTAATGCAGCCGACTGGTCCTCTGTTTCCACGTGCAAAACCTTCTATTTTAGATCCATCCAAACCATGGCCTCGCTAGTGGCCGAACAGCTTTAAAATAGCCTACTCCTCGCCTCTGGTCCTGACATAGAATGAAAAATGTCCTAGCTGTCGTAATGGAAAGTTTCAATTCTATTAAGGACACATAGGCGAGGATTACTCCTCCCCCCCCCCCACACACACACTTATTTAGATCCGGGATCCCACCCTGTCTAACAGGTGGGTAATCTGAAATGTATTTTCAATTTCCAGATCTGATGGGAAACTTGAAAAGATTTGTAGTCTTATATTACCGCATGGTTCTTCTGTACGAATTCATCAATCTTGAAACCTTGGTGAAATCTTGTTTGGCATGTTTGGGCCATATTTTATTAAGAGGCTTGGAGTCATTCACTCTATACCTTAGTAGGAACGGATGTCTCGAAGCAAGAATAACAAGACTCATACTAAATGGAGGTCGCAGGAAGAAAGGGAAGGGGAAGCTATGGAATCAGGCTCTTTAGACGCTGGATGGCTGTTGATTGAATGCAAATGGAAGTCCTTTGTCACTGTTCTTTCCCGAAGTTGGCTGGGAAACATAGTTTTAATCATGAAGTAAACACTTGGTTAACGCTGCTGTTCTGAATAAAGTGAAGAAAGAAAAGCCTAATACTCGCCTACGTGTCCTTAATAGAATTGAAACTTTCCAAATTTTCTTTGCAAGTTTGAAATCCTATAGGAAAGTGGGTTTTCAACCTTTTTATTATCGCATGTGTTTTGTTTTGGGGCAAACTGGCCCACAACCCCTTTTGACAACCCCCAGTATGGAATACAAATGGGCATTCTATAGGAAGAGAGAAGTAGGCCACATAAACTTCGCTCTTTGAGCAATTTGGATTCAGTCTACTGATTTCAGGTATCTGGGTACAAAGTCTGGGGCTAAAAAAGAGATAGCCTGTTTTGCCATCTTGCATTCTTGTGTTAGATATGGCAAAAAGAAGACGAGATTTATCTCTTCTCAATATTTCTCCCCTGGTGTATGCAGTAGTGTGCATGCCTTATTTCTTGCAAAAGTTACCAAATTACATTAATTGGCCAAAGCCAATGGAAACAACAAATGACATGTCAAAACTTATTATAAATAGTAAATCCTAACAACTTGAAAAGAAACACAGGAATATATTGAACTACTCACACACACTTACACACACACACACACACCTTACTTACCTTTGGTAACGCATTATCTGGTAG
This sequence comes from Pleurodeles waltl, assembly GCF_031143425.1. Lineage (NCBI taxonomy): Eukaryota > Metazoa > Chordata > Amphibia > Caudata > Salamandridae > Pleurodeles > Pleurodeles waltl. Next base: position 981,810,689 of record NC_090448.1, read on the forward strand.
AGACAGGATCTAGTTACAGCTTCCTTAGTTTAGGATATACCCGAGGTGCGAGCCTGGATCCAGATTCCCTAGCACCTCTGGAAGAGGGCGATGTGTGACTCCATATCGTCGTCATCGTCGATATAAACCCTTGCCGACGTGCTGTAGGAAGTTGGCCTGGTGTGTGCTGAGCACCTATGGTGTTATCACCTATACCAGGTCAAGGTATCCCTCATTAGTGAAGTGTAGGCACTGTCTAGGAAGTCAGGGGTCTCTAGAGGTAGCTGTGGATGAGGAGCCAAGACTTATCTAGGAGACATGCAAATCTTATCCAATACCACTATTTTCACACAGCACTTACACACATGAAAGAACCACACAGTGTTACAAGAATAAAGGTACTTTATTATAGTAACACAAATACTAGAATACTGAATAGGCAGTCCCCCAACTGGAGGTAAGTAAACACATTATTACATAAACATTAGCAATCAGTAAATATCATAGAAAGCAATAAGCATTGGTAAAAAATACTAAATAGTGAGTGCCCTAGGGGAGGGTCGAACCATATACTAAAAAGTGGAATGTGCAAGGCAGTCTCCCATCCAAGGAAGTGGAATCAGTGGAGGGGAGATGGAGGGACTAGGAACCCCAAGAGGTGAGTACCAGAGTGCAGGAGCCACTACCCACCCTTCTGTGGATGCAGGACCAGGTCAAAGGTGGACGAAGAAGGTCAGCAGTAAAGCACGGGAGCTGAAGAGGAGTCACAGAAGTGATGCACCTGATGTCCCACATCGGCAGTCGTAATGCAGTCAGTCAGAGGTGCTGGAAATCCACCAACAAGCTTGGCAAATGCAAGAGTCAGAGAAGAAGGTTTTGCAAGGCTCAAGAGAACCACTGCGGTCCAGGGGACTCAACCCAATGAGAGGAGTCCGGGGCGACCCTCAGCAGCTGGAGGGGTCACAAGAAGAGGAGGCAGCCCCCACAGGCAACCCACTGGCAGCAGGCACAGGAGTCGCCGTGAGGCCCACTCAGCACACTTGAGGAGGAGTCCCATGTCACTGGAGCAATAGTAAGGACACTGTTGTAGGAAGCTGGCTCTGTATATACTATCTCAAAGTGAGAGATATTGTGCACAGAGTCCAAGGGTTCCCCTTAGAGGTTGATAGTGGCAATAATAGATAATACTATTGCTCTATTTGTGGTAGTGTGGTCGAGCAGTAGGCTTATTGGAGGGTAATGTTAAGAATTTGTTGTACACACACAGACAATACATGGGAACACACACTCAAAGACTTAACTCCAGGCCAATAGGTTTTTATATAGAAAAATATTATTTTCTTAATTTATTGTAGAACCACAAGATTCAGATTTCAAGTAAATATATAAATTGTAAGGTACTTGGCATAGGTAAATATAGAACTTTGAATCAAAACAGTAATGTACACAGTTTAGCAGAAAATGGCAATATGCTATTTTAAAAGTGGACACTGAAAAATCCAACAGTTCCTGGGGGAGGTAAGTACAAGTTAGTTTAGCAGGTAAGTAAGCACGTACATGTTCAGTCTCCGGGGCATAGGCAGCCCACCGCTGGGGGTTCAAGTCAACCCCAAACACCCAGCACCAGCAACACAGGGCCGGTCAGGTGCAGAGGTCAAAGAGGGGCCCAAATAACATAGGCGCCTATGGAGGCTAGGGGTCCTCCGGTTCCGGTCTGCTAGCAGGTAAGTACCTGCGTCTTCGTGGAGCAGATCAGGGGGGTTTTGTAGAGCAATGGGGGAGAGAGGGGGTCCCAAACAGGCACACAAAATACACCCTCAGCGGCACAGGGGCAGCCGGGTGCAGTGTGTGAACAAGGCAGCGGGTTTTGTGTTGAAATCAATGGAGGGACCCAGGGGTCACTCTGACGATGCAGGCAGGGCACAGGGGGGGCTTCTCGGGCCAGCCACTGACTGGGCAAAGATGAGACGCCTGCTGGTCACTCCTGCACCGGTAGTTGGTTCCTCTCAGGCCTGGGGACTGCGGGTGCAGTGCTTCTTCCAGGAGTCGGGTTCTTTGTTACAGGGCAGTCATGATCAGGGAGAGCCTCTGGATTCTCTCTGCAGGAATCGCCGTGGGGGTGCAGGGAGGTCGTCTCAGGGTGTCCACGTTGTTGGAGTCGCCTGGGGGTCCTCTCTGCATTGTTTTTTCTGGACATGAGCTTGGGGTGTCGGGTGCAGAGTGTTGGGGACTCACACTTCCGGAGTGAGGCTAGAGTCCCTTTAAAATTGGTTTCTTCTTTGTTGTTTGGACAGAGCTGCTGTCCTCTGGAGTTTCTTGGTCCTGTGGGTTGCAGGGCAGTCCTCTGAGTCGGCAGAGGTCGCTGGTCCCGCTGGATGCGTCGCTGTTGCAGGTTCTTTGAGTCTGGAGACAGGCCGGTAGGGCTGGGGCCAAGTCAGTTGTTGTCTCCGTCGTCTATACAGGACTTTCAGGTCAGCAGTCCTTCTTCTTGTTTCAGGTCGTCAGGAATCTAAATCTCTTGGTTCAGGAAGCCCTTAAATTCAACGTTTAGGGGTGTTTTTAGGGTTAGAGGGTAGTAGCCAATGGCTACTGTCCCTCAGGGTGGCTACACCATCCTTGTGCCCACTCCCTCTGGGGAGGTGAGCACATCCCTATCCCTATTGGGCTAAATCCTCCAAAACAAGATGGAGGATTTTCCAAGGAGGGGGTCACTTCAGCTCTGGTCTCCTTGTTTTTTCCCATTATCTCTCCGGACTTGCCGCCAAAAGTGGGGGCTGTGTCCAGGGGGCGGGCATCTCCACCAGCTTGAATGCCCTGGGGCATTGTAACACAAAGCCTTTGCCTTTGAGGCTTACTGCTAGGTGTTACAGTTCCTGCAGGGGGAGGTGTGGAGCACCTCCACCCAGTGCATGCTTTGTTTCTGGCCTCAGAGAGCACAAAGACTCTAACCCCAGGGGGCCAGAAACTCGTCTCTTCAGTGGCAGGCTGGCACAGACCAGTCAGTCCTGTACTGAAGGATTGGGTAAACTACAGGGGGAATCTCTAAGATGCCCTCTGTGTGCATTTTCTTTTTTAGTAAACCCATCACTGGAATCAGTGTGGGTTTATTATTCTGAGAAGTTTGATACTGAACTTCCCAGTATTCAGAGTAGCCATTATGGAACTGTGGAGTTTGTTTTGACAAACTCCCAGACCATATACTTAATATGGCCACACTGTACTTACAATGTCAAAGAATGGACTTAGAGCCTGTAGTGGCATATTGCTCATTCAGCTATGCCCTCACCTGTGGTATAGTGCACCCTGCCTCAATGCTTCAAGGCCTGCTAGAGGAGTGACTTATCTATGCCACAGGCAGTATTTTGTGTGCATGGCACCCTGAAGGGGATGCCATGTCGACTTTGCCTTTTTCTCCCCACCAACACACACAATCTGCAATGGCAGTGTGCATGTGTTAGGTGAGGGATCCCTTAGGGTTGCACAATACATGCTGCAGCCCTTAGGGACCTTCCCTGGTCATAGGGCCCTTGGCACCACTGGTACCTTTTACAAGAGACTTATCTGTGTGCCAGGGGTGTGCCAATTGTGGAAACAATGGTACATTTTTGAGTGAAAGAACACTGGTGCTGGGGCCTGGCTAGCAGGATCCCAGCACACTTCTCAGTCAAGTCAGCATCAATATCAGGCAAAAAGCGTGGGGGGGGGGGGGGGAGGTTATAACTGCAACAAGGAGCCATTTTCCTACAACTGTGCTTTGCAGGAAGGAGTGCTGGAGACCGGGGCTACACAGAGCCTGAAGATCCCTTGGAGGAGGAACAAACAAGCCTTGGTAGCTGCAAGAGGCATGTTACACAGGGGTACTGTCCTGCAAGGAGAGACAAGGGCTACCGTCTCCGAAGTTGGACAGCCGGTAGAGAGGATCAAGGAGACCACTCCAGACCAACACCTGTGATGCAGGGTCCACACAGCTCCGGATGAGAGAATATCCACACAGCCGGTCGTCATTGCAGTTGGTGCCTGCAGATGCAGGGGAGTGACTCCTTCACTCCAAGGGAGATTCTTTCTTACTTCTAGTGCAGGCTAACGATTTGTCGCCCTCAGAAGATGTACAGATGGGGAAATCTTGCGGTTGCTGGAAGGAGCCGGCGAAACAATGTTACAGAGCGGAGTCGCCACTGAAGTTGCAGACTGTCGGTTCCTGGAGTGTTGAGTTGCAGTCACAGAGGCCAGAAGATGAAGTAAACGATACAGAGGAGTCCTTTTGGAATCTTGTACATCAAATCTGAGGACCCACCTGAAAAGGAAACCCTAAATAGCCTTGGAAGGGGGATTTGTCACCTAGCAGGGTGACCACCTATCAGGAAGGGGGCTGTGACATCACCAACCTGACTTGACCACTCAGATGCTTTCAGGGGCCTCTGCCCACCTTGGATTCAAGATGGCACAATTAAATGGCCAACTGGAGGAGCTGTGGGCACCACCCCTGGGGTGGTGATGGACAGGGGATTGGTCACTCCCCTTTCCTTGGTCCAACTTTGTGCCAGAGCAAGGACCGGGGGTCCCTGGACTGCTACAAACCGATTCATGGAAGGAGGGCACTAAATGTACTCTTCAAAGCATACCGGTGGCTTGGGGAGGCTAACCACTCAGAAGTCCTGTAACACCCTTCTCCAAGGGAGAGGGTGTTATCTCCCTCTCCCACAGGAAATCTTTTTTTCTGCCTTCCTCTGCCTGAGCTGGTCAAGCAGCAGGGCAGAAATCTGTCTGAGGGGTGGCAGCAGATTGGGCTGCCCGGAAAACCCCAGAAGACTAGTAGGAGCAATGCTGGCGGTTCTCTAAGGAGCCCCCAAAGTGCATGGAATCATACAAACAATACTGACAACAGTATTGGGGTATGATTCCGACATCTTTGATACCAAACATGCCCAGGTTCGGAGTTACCATTATGTGGCTGGACCACAAGTAGTGTGTCCAGTACACGGTTTAAATGGCTTCCCCTCACTTACGAAGTCCAGTGTAATGGAGCTAGAGTTCATAGGGGCACCTCTGCTCATGCAGGGGTGCCCTCACACACAGGTACCTGCACCCTGCCCTTTGGGCTAGGAGGGCCTACCATAAGGGTGACGTACAGTGACCTGGTGCAGTGACCTGTAGTGAAAGGGTGCGTGCACCTTTTCATGCAGGCTGCAATGAACGGCCTGCAGACATATTTTGCAAGGGCTCCCATTGGTGGCACAATACATGCTGCAGCCCATGGGGAACCCCTGTGCCCCGGGTACCTATTTACTATATACTAGGGACTCATATGGGGGCACCAGTATGCCAATTGTGGTGTGTGCAAAGTCCTAAGTAACCAAATTTAGAGGGAGACAGCACAATCACGGAGGTCCTTGTTAGCAGTCAAACCACACTGACAGCAGACAAAAAGTGGGGATAAAAAGAGGGTACTTTCCTACAGCTCCGACATCAGTATCTTCCGTGACCATTTTCCAGTCTCAAATCGTGGAGCCACATATAGAAACTGCCTATTGAAAAAGTGTGCTAGCACAAAAGACACCCCTTTGTCGAATAATCACTACATTCTTAATTCAAGGTCTTGATTTCCATAGCAAAATCTTCTGAGACCAATTTGCAGAGCAGGGAGGATGGGATGATTGTTAAGGAATCTGTGGCTAGATCCTGTCTCTACCAGAGAAGGCGCTACCAAAGGTAAGTAACTTGTTCATCTGACATCTAGGCACAGATTCCTTACTTTAGAATCAGACCCTGAAGGCCTAATTTTATCCAAGGGAAGAACCCGCTGGCGTGAACACAGACAAAGCACTTGGTACCTCCTTGAGACACACAGGTGCTCCAGAGAGAGGTGATTCACCAAAGACAGTGTGAAAGGAAGTGTATTATTCACACAAATGGTCAAGAGTCACCCCATCCCATGAAAAGTGAGGGAGACATGGGGTAGACTCCGACATCATTTCATGGGAGGCCGTATGCAGAGAAGTCGGTACCTTTCGTGACTACACGCTTGCATCAAAACCTACCTCCTGACGTCGATAGAGAATGGCATCCACGAGAGCAACTCATTCCAGGTTGGCTTGGACGGTATTTGACCAGTCCAATGCTGTAATACTGTGCCTGGAGTGGTAAATGGCTTTTGTCATTTTACAGCTCAGCGAGGATGCCACTATGTCAATCCAATGCTTAAAGATTTTGCTGTACAAATGGCAAAAGACTTTGTCACTATCTAGCTCGGCGAGGATAGCACTGTGCTGATCCTATGCTTAAAAACTTTGCTAGATAAGCAGACATTTGAGGTGAGCAACTCCAGAGTGTTGCTGGTGTTGCAGGGTGCTCCTTACTAGAGCAGCTCTCCACCTAAAATTGGGAACTTCCCAGAGTTCTCCTTTGTTTTTTGCATAATTTATGCATCACTGTAACCCTGAAAGGGCCTTGGTTTGACTTATACTGGGTACTCCCTTGTGTCTGGACAAAGGTATACCCCTCTGAAGAGCTCTAATGAGAGCGAAACACGTGTCAGGGGTTGATTTACTCATTCCAGGTTGGCTTGAACGGTATTTGACCAGTTCAAAGCTGTAATACTGTGCCTGGAGTGGTAAATGGCTTTTGTCATTTTACAGCTCGGCGATGATGACACTATGTCAATCCTATGCTTAAAGATTTTGTTGTACAAATGGCAAAAGACTTTGTCACTATCTAGCTCGGCGAGGATAGCACTGTGCTGATCCTATGCTTAAAACCTTTGCTAGATAAGCAGACATTTGAGGTGAGCAAATCTAGAGTGTCGCTGGTGTTGCAGAGTGCTCCCTACTTGAGCAGCTCTCCACCTAAAATTGGGAACTTCCCAGAGTTCTCCTTTGTTTTTTGTATATATATATATATATATATATATATATATATACACATATACATATATATATATTTTAAAAAGTACACACATATATAAATAATATAAATAGACACAGCCCCTCATCATAAGCTACAGGCTTAATTCCGAATTAAGAGCTGGGTAATAATTGTCACACCTTCCCAGTTTTCCACTGATAGATCCAGGTAAGTTAAACTTGCCAAAATTTGTTGGGAGGAAAAGGCCTGTAAAAAGGTGAACTATGCAGAATTGTGCTTAAAACCGATTCTGCACGTTAAAACTAATTTAGTAGTTAAAAACTAGGAGTGGGAAGTATTTACCACAGGTGGTAAATTAAATGCATCACCCTGTGGTAATGGTATTTACCATGTGTGTTTCATTTCTTACCTAGTATGCTCCACTTGTAATGGGGGACTAAGCAAGTAAATGAGTTGAACTACGTTTGTATACAACTTACATAACAAGACTTTTTTAATGGAACCACAGAGCCTTGATGTTAGCAAAAGGTTTACAGAGGTTTGATTCCCAGCAGTGATCTTTGGAAGTGAGTTGGGTGAGAGGGTGACTTCAGGGAGTTCTCCCCACGAGAATATGAACAAATTGTGTCAAAATAGTGAATTTTCAAATATATTTCTCCTAGCTGATAAACACAGTAATCACACTTCTGGGGCGAATGCATTCAGAGATGTTAAGAAATTGGCAGGGCTGTGGTCGATGAACAATCTCAAATTACAGGGACTAAAAAAAGGTTGGAGTTGTGAAAATGGCCATTGAGGTCGATATACTAAGCAGGATATGGTTTCTATGTCAAACAATTATGCAAAGTGGTCCATTCCTTATAGGTATTTCTGGCAGCTCAGTGGACTAATGTTTATCTGACTGGTCCATTCAGACTTCTATCCCTCTGATATTGATAAATGATTGATGGGCACCATCAGCTGTGTAACAAGTCCCTAAGATGTACCCTCGAGGCAGGATGGGTGCTTTTCAAATACATGTTATTTTGAATGGGAAAAAGTGAAATCCAATAAACTGTTATACAGAGGTACCACATGCGATTACCCTTTTTGTATTAATTTGCCTTTTGGAATAGTGACCATAAAACCACCCAGTGGCAGCCTCTGAGTGCTTTTTGTGAGGTAAGAACACAAGAGAGTGGCAAAATGTATCTGTAATTAAACAAGTGCAGCATTTAAAGTGGAAGATGTATGAAAATTACTCTTTTCACACTCAGTTGAGGGGGAAGTTGAAGGTGCCATGTTATTTTTAGCTTGATGGGTAAAGAATGGTGAATAACCAAACTGCCCTTCAGCATACTGCCAGTCAGTACAGGAAGACCCAGTGACTCCAATATATCCACAGATACCTTGCAAAACTAAAGCAGCTAGGTCTATGCTGGTCAACCTATAAGACTGCAGTGCCCGAGGGCGTGGCCACGTAGGCCAACAGGACGGTTGGGTTTTGGGCAAGCTCTGTAGCCCACCGAAAATCCACCAATATCCTGCCTGACGAAGTGGCCCCTGGGGCTGCTAATCTGCCTGTGGTGACTGGGGGGAAGGAACGGGCACGGCTGCATTGGGCCGAAGAGTTGCTGGACCGGCACAGTGCGGCCATTCGCAGTGCCTACCTGACTCTAAGATGGCGGGCCCCGCTTGAAACTGACCTGAGCCCACGGCAATGAGCCCTTCTCCTGGGGCCTTGGGCTGGGTGGCCCCAGGCCAAGACTCTGTTCCAGTGGCACTGAGCCCCCGGAGGGACAGAAGTCGTGCTCCCCCACCTTATACTTGAAGTGCCTGCTGGGTGGTGGCCAGCCAGTCCCTCTACTGCCTGGGACCTGCTACGGGGAGGCGAACTCTCTAGGCAGCCTGAAGGGACTGAAGAGTGCTGAAGGCCTGGAGAACATTGGGGTGTGTGTCCTGATGGCCGTCCACCACTGGTTGGGACTGTGGTGTTGGGGCGGGCTGCCGGGAGGACACCTGAGGTGAAGACAGGCCGGCTGGTGGAGGTCCCCTGGGCTGGCTTCGGACTGGTGCTGGTTGCTGCTGGTGTTTGACTGGCGCTGTTTGGGCCTTTTTCCTCTGCCCTGTGATCTGGGGAGACGGGGCCGCCTCGCCATGGGCCAGACCAGGCCATCGCTGCCCGCATAGGCACAGACTAAGATGGATCAATACATGATTCCCAACCCTGCTGCAGATAATACTGCTGGAGCGTCTGGTTCCTCCCTGGGGCCCTCCGTGCCACAGCTGGACCTCAATGCCATCCTTAAGGCAATCTGCAACTCAAGGGAAGCTGTGGAACACAAAGTTAATGCACTCTGTATACACCTCTTACTGATCCGGCAGGACTTGCGAAGGGTGGCTGGAAGGGTCACCGAGGCTGAAAAGCACATTTCCACAACGGACAAGCTGGCCACACTCAAAAACCAGGTCTAAAAACTTATGTCTTTGGTGACAGTACTCCAAGATCAAGCGGAAGATATGGAGAACTGGGAGCAGCGCAATAATCTGCAGATAGTGGGACTACCAGAGAACTTGGACGACCCTGATCTAGCCGTGGCCCTTGAGAGATGTTTCCATACCTGGGTGACTGCAGAGACACTATCCTCCACATTCATTATAGAATGGGCGCACCGCTTCCTGGCACTTCGGCCGCCTGTAGGCGCTCCGTCCTGCCCAGTAATCCTTAGAATCCTGAACTTTAGGGACCGGTATGCGATCTTACGAGAGGCCAGAGCCCAACCGGATCTCCGCTACTAGAACTCTAAAATCTTGATCTTTCCAGATTACTCTAGGGCAGTGTAGCAAAAGTTCAGCTCCTTTGAGGCCGTTAAACAGAAACTGTGAGCCCTGTATCTCTGATACATGCTGCTCTTCCCAGCCCGCCTGAAAGTAATTTTTCAATCCAATATGTCTTTTTTTTTAGACTCTGGATCAGGCCTGGAAATGGGCGGCAGAGAAGCGCACCATGCGGGCCCTAGAGTTGAAAGAGGGGCTGGTAAGAGGTAAGAGGTTCTGGAGATCCTGGGGGGGCCTCTTTGCTGGCCTGATCAAGGAAGAAGTGCTCCAGTTCGCAGAAGTCGCAAGATGGGGGCGGGGAGCAGAATGGAGGCCCAGAGGCCTTGCCGCTGTGTGAGGTGCGGACGGAGACTAGCCTGGATGCTGCCCTGGTGGCCACTCCTGGCCTTTCTGGCTTGGGGGGAGGAGATGACAATTCCTTCGGATTGACTGCGGGTGCTGTGGGCTGGGCCAGGGGTGAATGTCCCAGTGAACTGGCCTGGACTATACGGCAGCCGCGGGAACTGATGGATCTGGGAAGGGGAGGTGGGGAGGAGCTGTCACAGCCTCGTGACAGGAACTGCTTCTTATTGCTTAATCTGCTGTTATCAGTTGACACATCTGTATCTGAGGCATTGTTTAGCCGCTAGGACCCCCAAAACTGAGTTGTTTAGCTTGCTGGTTTGCAGGATGTATTGGGAAGGGGCAACAGATGCTTCAGTATTAGGGGTGGTGTTGTTGGGGAGGTTCACAGGGAGTTGTGTTGCTATGTTTTTGTTAATTGCTTGTTCTCTAGGTTAGCTGTGTACTCAGTGAGAGTCCTATTTCACAACATGTTGACTCTCTCTGCCTGTGGCAGCCCACGCACTCTGCGGCTTTGGTCTTATGAGGAAGTTTGGCGGAGCACACCACAAACATACATTCTAATGCCATGCTCATGATACTCTCTTGGAATGTTAACGGTCTGCTAGACCGCATTAAGAGATCAGCTGTTTTGCGATATATCAAAAGGTATTGCCTTTGGTTGTTCTCCTACAGGAGACCCACCTGGTGAGTACCCAGTGTGCATTTCTAGGTCATTTTGTCTATGACCAGGTGTACTATGCTGGATTCTCCAGAGGCTCTGGGGGGGGGGTAAACCTCATGCCCCATAAGTCATTGCCCATGTCGGTGGCCAAGAGCCACGCTGACCCTCATAGGAGGTATGCTGGCATAGAGAGACGGTTGGCTGGCAAACAGGTTAACCTGGTTTCCTGTTATGTCCCTCCACAGTTGCTATGCCCCAATCTGACTGAGTTGCAGAGCCTCCTGCTGACCGTTCCACAGGGTACTATGATCGTAGGAGGCGACTTCAACATGGTTCCAGATCCCATCCAAGACACTTCCGCTGATCCTTGCCCAGGTCGGTGGTCTAGATCGACATACTTGTCGATGGGGCGAACTCCCTGGGCCTATGCAATGCATGGCGATTCTGGCACCCGCAACTACGAGTGTTCACCCATCAATACACGGCCCACCACGCAGAGGCATGAACAAACCTGATATGGCTCCCAGCAGTGGATATCCTGGCCTTGACTTCGGTCCAGATTCTCTCCCCCTGTATCTCTGATCACACTCCTATTCTAATGGGTTGGGTGCCCCTGACAAACACAGCACCCAATGTGTCGCTTCAGCACATGGTACCTGAAAGACCCTGTGTGTTGACTTCATAGACCAAGAGCTAAGGTATTATTTCGGGGAAAACTCTGGGTCAGTGGCGTTGCAAGGACTCTCTGGGCGGCCAGCAAACACTTCCTGAGGGTAATCAGTAAAGGATATGTCAAGTGGCGAGAAGCCCAGCAAGCCCAGCTGATAACTGAGTTAGAGAGCAAGATAGCGGACCTGGAGCATCAGGATCTGCGGTCAGAAGGGGGAGAGATGGAGAGACAGCTGGCGCTCGACGCAGAGGGTATATGAGCTAAGTGACAAGACCGGGAAGCTGCTATACTGGTTTGCAACCCACAAAGTCGAGGCCCAGGTGGTAGCGCTCATCAGGGACTCTGTACAGGAGGAGCAGCAGGTGATCGCCCACACTTTTGCCTCCTATTACAAGGATATCTATGCGCAGGTCCCTCAACCCCCAAAGGAACAAGAAAACCCCATTCTGGGGAATACTCCACAGCCGTCTGTTCCAGCTTCACAAGCTAAATAACTAGATTTACCTCCGACAGCGAGGAGGTGGAAGTCTCATTTCAGGCCCTCAGTCCGGGAAAACCTCAGACCCTGATGGGTACCCCATTAAATACTAGAAGAGGTTTCGCTCACACCTGGTGCCCCATATGCTGAATGCGTATGAGGAGGTGCTTCAATGTGGTTCCTTCTCCCCAGATTTCGACTGCACCACAATCGTGGTAATACCCAATGCTCAATGTTCATCTGATCGCCCTGTTTCATTGAACAATGCAGATTAAAAAATATATGCGAAGATTCTGGTGACCCAAATGGCCCGCACGTTGCCCTATTTGATCCTTTCCGATCAGTGAGGGTTTATGCCTGCCAGGAGCATGCGTCATTGTATACGACGGTTCCAGGTGGCACTTTCGCATAAGGAGAGACTGGAGGGCGGGTTGGCACTCCTGGTAGACTTCTACAAGGCTTTTGATACCCTGGCCTGGAACTTCCTTGAAGGTGTCCTGGTGCGAATGGGCTTTGGCCTGATATTTTAAAAAATGGTCCACCTCCACAACCACGACCCATTGGCGCAGGTTAGTGGCATTATGTCAGACCTCCTTCCGATTTGACGTGAGACGCGTCAGGTATGCCCCTCTCCCTTCTATTTGCCCTGGCCACTGAGCCACTCACTTGCCTACGATGTGACCTGCTTATCAGCGGCTGGAGATGAGGGATCAGTCATCAAGATCGTTTGTTCCTATACGCTGACGACATCCTGGTGTTCCTGGTGGAGCCCCAGAGCTCTGGAACCCATTGTTTAGAGCTCTTTACGCTATACCGCGAGGCCTAGTGGCTACGGCTGAATCAAAGGAAGTCCCTACTGGTGTAAGTACGAGGAAGTGCGGGGGCAGTGTCTGGTGTCCCGATATTCCAGAAAGGCAGAATGCATTTAAATACTTGGGAATTCATCTATCCCTGCTTCCAGAACTAGCTTGGCAACTAAACTTTCATCCCCTATCCCGGGCTTTAGATGGGTACCTGACCCACTGACATTGCCTGCCGCTGAACCCATTAGGCTGCAATGCCCTCTTCAAGATGATCAGTCTCCCTAGCTATCTGTATGTCCTGACAAAGTTCCCATATTCAGTGCCTCATACCTGGTTCCAGTCCCTCACCTTCAAACTTACCTCCTTCATATGGGCGGGAGGGCGACGTAGAGTGGCTTTTTGCTCTGCAAGGAAATCTCCCTATGAGGGTGGACTATGGATACCAAACATCTATATATATTATCTGGCTTCTCAATCGGTACCGATCAATGAATGGTTCACCAGTGGGTAGGATCATCCAACTTATCGTATGGAGCTCTACCACATGAGATTCGATGGCCTACTGGGTTCTTGTACAGTGGTCCGGTCCCGCAGGCCACCCCTAACTCCATGCGGGTGGGGGTGTGGTGTTGGAAGGTGGCCCCACGACTAATGGGGTGGGACCGGTGCTTTACTAAGCTGACACCCCTATGGCAGGGCACATGGTTTAGACAGGTGTCCCACTTGAGGGGCTTTAGGCAGTGGAACAACACTGGGATACCTGAGGCATGTGTATGATGGTGACTGTGCCCTTGTTGGCATGTTTACCCCCCCCACACACATACACTTTTTGCCTGATACTGACGCCAACTTGACTGAGAGTGTGCTGGGATCCTGCAAACCAGGACCCAGCACCAGTGTTCTTTCCCAAAAACTGTACCATTGTTCCCACAATTGGCATACCCCTGGCACACAGTTAAGTCCCTTGTAAAAGGTACCCATGGTACCAAGAGCCCTGTGGCCAGGGAAGAACCACAAGGGCTGCTGCATATATTATTCCACCCTGCCGGATCCACCACCAAGCAGATGCACACTGCCTTTGCAGCTTGTGTATGCTGGTGGGGAGAAAATAAATCAAAGTCGACATGGCACCCCTGTCAGGGTGCCATGCCCACCAACCACTGCCAGTGGCATAGGTCAGTCACCTCTCTAGCAGACATTACAGCCCTAAGGAAGGGTGCACTATAACACAGGTGAGGCCACAGCTGCATGAGCAATATGCCCCTACAGTCCATTCTTAGACATTGTAAGTGCAGTGTGGCCATATTGGATATATGGGCTGAGAGTTTGTCATTACGAACTCCACAGCTCCATAATAGCTGCTTTGAATACTGGGAAGCTTGGTATCAAACTTCTCAGCACAATAAACCCACACTGATGCCAGTGATGGATTTACTGAAAAATGCACCCAGAGGGCATCTTAGAGATGTCCCCGGTATGTTAGCCAATCTGCTAGTGCAGGACTGACTGGTCTGTGCCAGCCTGCCACTTCCAGATGAGTTTCTGGCCCCATGTGGTGAGAGCCTTTGTGCTCTTTGTGGCCATAAACAAAGCCTCCACTGGGTGGAGGTGCTTCACATCTCCCCCCTGCACGAACTGTAACACCTGGCGGTGAGCCTCAAAGGCTCAGGCCTCTTGTTACAATTCCCCCAGGGCATTCCAGCTAGTGGAGATAACCGCCCCGTGGACAAAGCCTCACTTTTGGCGGCAAGTCCAGTGGGAAAATGAGGGAAAACAAGGAGGAGTGACAAATTCAGCTGGGACCACCCCTAAGGTGTCCAGAGCTGAGGTAACCCCCTCCTTGCAAAATCGTCTATCTTAGCTTGGAGGACAGGGACCAATAGGGTTATGTCTATGTCCCCCTCCCAAAGAGAGTGGACACAGGAAGGGTGTAGCCACCCTCAGGGACAGTAGCCATTGGCTTCTGCCCTTTGATGAGCTAGGTTCAGGGGAGCCCTTAAATCCTGGATTTAAGGGCATTACAGGGGTCAGATTCCTGGCGCCCTCAGAAAGAAGGACTGCTAAGCTGACCCCCAGAAGACTGAACACGCAAACTGACTTGGCCCCAGCCTGGCCTGTCTCCAGCTTCAAAAGCCCTGTAAAAAGAAGGCGACGCATCCTGCAGGACCAGCAACCTCTGAAAAGCCTCCAGAGGACTGCCTGCACCCCAGAGGACCAAGAACTCCTGTGGATAGCAACCCTGTCTAGGAAGAAACTCCATCCAAGGACTCCTGAGCCTCCCCGCATCCGCGAGTCCTGTCCACTCTGCATCCAACGCCCATGGCCCATGTCCAGGTGGCCCAACCAACTAGAGCTGGTCCCCAGGTGATTCTGAGCATGAGACCCCTCCTGACCACCACAATGACACCTGCAGCCTGAATACGGAGGACCCCCCTGACCGCGACAGAACCAGATGAAGATTCCTGACACCAAAAGGTACCCCTGCACCCGCAGCCCCCTGGCCTGGGGGAATCTGCCCTTCCGTGCAGCAACGTCCAGTAGGCGGCCCTTCTCCGTGTCCAGCCTTTGGTTTCCTGTAACCAACTGCCTGGACTTCACCTGCAGCATCTTTGTGGCCCCTGGGGTCCCTCTATAGGAAAACATTGAGAGCCTGATGCTGTGTTTTCACCCTGCCCCCAGCCACCCCCTGCCGCTGAGGGTCTCTGTTTGGTGCTGACCTGTGCTTTATTTAAGAAACGTATAACTTGCCAATTCTAAACAAAGTGGTATTTATACATATATTGTATACTTACTTGCAGATGTACTTACCTGAAACTTGAATCTTGTGGTTCTAGAAATAAAATAACAAAACATATTTTTGCTATTTAAAAAACATTGACCTGGAGTTAGTACTTAAGTGTGTGCTTCACTTTATTGCCTGTGTGTGTACAACAAATGCTTTCCACTACCCTCTGATGAGCCTAACTCAGTGGATCCCAACCGGTGGTCCGAGGACCCCTGGGGGTCAGCGACGCCTCCTCAAAGGGTCCATGACTGCTTAGAAAATGTAATAATGTTAACAGTTTAGGTCCCCAGCTTTTTAGTAATGACTCATTGGGGGATCCCTGGATTACAATAATGATTCAGTGGGGGTCCCTGGGTTCCAGTACTGATGAATTGGGGGTCCACAGAAGCCAAAAGGTTGAAAACCACTGGCCTAACTGCTCGCACACATTACCACAAAAGAGAGCTTTAGTATTAGCTATGTTAGACTGTGTTAAGCCTCTAGGGAACCCCTGGACTCTGTGCACACTATATCTCATTTTGATATAGTATATACAAAGCCAGTTTCCTGCAGTGACCACTGATATCTTTCCATCAGCTGAAGGCCCACTATGCCCTGGCCAATACCCAGTTCTTTCGCTTCCTCCGGCTGTGCCACGCCCTACGGGCCCACCTGCCATCCGATATGTCCCTTCTGGATCATAGCCCTCTTGAGGCAAAACTTATTACGGGCCACATAGGGAATGGAGCCATTACTCAAATTTACCGTTCAGCGCTTACCAATGCCCCTGAAAGTCTTGCCAGACTGCGAGACAGGTGAACGACCTCGGTGGGGGAGCTGGGTGAGGACGACTTAAGAGAGGTGTACCTTGCACTCAGAGAACTGGCCACTGCGCGCCTACGGATAATACAGATCAGTTACTTCCACATGACACATTTGTCCCCATTGCGCCTGCAACGGATACGTCTGGTTACACCTCCTGGCTGTTTGAGATGTGGTCATCTGGAGCCACACCCTCTGCACATAGCATGGGAATGCTGGGAGGTGTGTCCCTTCTGGGAAATGGTGGAGCAGGAGATTTCTGAGGTTCTGGGGCGACCAATTGAGCTGACTGATAAGGTGGCGCTGCTGGGGCTTCTGGAGTTGTTGTGGGGGGCTGATCGAACCTTTGTAGGGGTTGCATGCCTGGTGGCCAAAAGAGACATTGCAGAACTATGGAGAAGCCCGGTGGCACCATCTGTGTCTAAATGGCGGGCGGGAATTGACTGGTGCTCTCAATTAGAAAATCTGATATATGAAGCACGTGGTTTCCCTTAGAAATATGAGAAAATGGGGGGGAAATGGCGGACTCATCATGGGTTGCCCCTCTGAGTGGAATTACTGTTTATGTGGGGGAAGGGAGTGGTCATCAACTATATTGATCTGTTTCTACTGTTATGGGCTCACTGTCTTGTCTTACTCACAAAAGAAATAAAATTGGTTATTAAAAAAAAAAAGAAAAAACTGCGGTGCCCCAAAGGCCCTCGTCTATCTATAGCTGTTTTGTGGGGATGTGGCAGAAGAAGCATCGAGTATCTGCCACTGCATATTCGAAATGGTCACCTATGAGCAATAGTTTCATGTTGTATCAAGATTAACCAGCCTAATTAACAAAGACTTTAAGGTGCTCATTTCTCCTATGTGTGTATCTTTTTCAGAATTTACGAATCTAGGACCACTGCCTGCTGTTAGAGGAAAATATTCTACACGTGTAAATATGACAAGCCCATCCTGGTTGGACGATTTGCAAGTGAAATATTATGGAGGTCAGTGGATTAGAGGATTGTATATTCAACGGCGCTTTATTTATGTAAAGCATTAGGAGAAGAGGAAAAGGAGACATTTCTGGCTCCCAGTCTACTTTGCTAAATCCATTTTTAAACAAAGGCTTGAAAGTATTTTAGGATGTGTAAAGTGGCGTAATTAAATAAAGTATTTTTCACTGGGAGTCTGGGTGATAGTTTGCCTGACAAATAAATGTCTTGAGCTAATGGCACCAGCTCTCCTGACAGAAGTGCCCCACTTAACGTTATTTCCTCAGACAAATATGAAATGTCACACAACTTAAAGGGAGCCGTCAGGAGCCCACCAAGAACGATTCTCAGTTTCCCCATGGGTATTGAGTGTCCCGCAGGAGGGAACTTTCCGCCTATCCATTCTGCCAAGCTATTTTCACGACATCCGGAGACGTAATCCCGATCTGACATTTTCAATAGGGAGTCACTGATGAGAAGTGAACTCATCCATAGCTCTGCTCAAGACCTACTAGTGCCCAGGGCAGAAAGAAGAGAACAGCTGCCAGCTCCAGAATTACAGTACAACAAGTGATGTCAGAGGGGTGTCCATTATAAAGTGATTCTTTCCTTTTGGAACCAAGCAGTTTTCCTCACCCTGGGCTTCCTGCCTTATTTTAAAATTGAATATTTAGGAGTAACATTTAAATAGAAAAGGTCACCAGTGCTTTGTAGGTCTACTGCACATGCTGATGTCTGGTTGAGAGCATAGATCACCTATGATAGATTTTTGGGTGGGAGACTTCCTAATGCTAGCTTTGTGTGCAAATTCACCTGCTGTTAGTTTTGGGTGAAAGCCTCAGTAATATAATTTTTATATGGAAAGCCCACTGATGCTTGTTTGGGTGCTGGACTCAGCAAAGCAGAATTAGGATCTCAGACTTTCTGATGCTGGTTTTGGGTCATGCGCTCAGCCAGGTTATGATGTCTGTTTTCAGGTAGCAGTTTTTGGCGTCAGGCTCACCGATGCAGTTTCTGTGTGCTAAGTTACCAAATGTAGAATCAGGCTGGCATGCTCACAAATGTTGAGTTTGGGTGGCAGGAACATTGAAGATACATTTTGGTGAGAATCTCACACACAGCAGGTTTTGGAGGCCAGCTCACACTGGTAGGGGTCTGAGTAGGAAACATACTAATTAGTGTCATGATGCTCCTTTCACCGAGTATGGATTTAAGCTCTAGGTTTGATGTGACATCAGCAGGGACAGCTTTCTCAGTTAAAACAGAGGAGCATTCCCTGATGCTTTTAAGCAGAAGGGGAAGGAAAAATAAAATGGTAATAAAGTGTTATTATCATTTTATTTTTCCTGGGAGATGGATTAGGGAGGGGCGGTGCTGGGCTGGAGGGGGCCGGAGCAGTGTTGGCGGGAGGAGTGGAGTGCACAATAAGTGCGCATGTCTGTTTGCCCGGCCGTGTACTCACATTAATCACAACACTTCTGTCATGCTGGTGACAGCAGCATCGTGATTGCTCTGTGCTGCCGGGAGGAGGACACGTGTCTCCATAAGAAAGGTATGTGTTTTTATTTTTTAATTTGTTAATCACACCCCCATACCCCCCGGCTCACTGGACATCAAGGATGACTAATTCTGGATTTAGGTACAGTGTGAGAAAAATTATTTTCCTCTACCTAGGTCTAACACACTAGCATGATTAATACATTGGGATACTTTAAAGGTCCCCAGACTTTACATAAACATTTTCATATTTGTGGCCATAGATAAAAAGCTCCAAAAGGAGCAGCCTCTTCTTCATTTTCAACTCTTTGATGTATAGGTTTGTGAAAGGTATAGCTTAAAGGTAAACATATATACCCACGGAATAGGCCTCCCTAGAGAGATGGGTGGTTCAGCACACAAAGATACCAAAGAGATCTCTTAGCACTGCCTTTTCAACAATAAGGGGGAGCCTCTATTGGGAGGAGGATGGGTCTCATGTGAATCTATGAAAGATTACAATACTGAAGAACTACAGTTACAGGTAAGTAACTTATTTTCTTCTCCAGTATTGAATCTTTCATAGATTCACATGCTTGAATCAGAGTAGTTACCAGTTACAATACCAAATCCATGCTTATATATTTACAGTGGAAGGCGGGTAAATAAAATATAGGATGGCTCAACTTATTGGAATAGATGGAGTAAAACTGCTTGCCCTACCGCTGCATCGGAGTTTTCAGCTTCTTCCAGGCAGTAGTGCTGTGTGAAGGTGTGTCTGTTAGACCGTGTTGCTACTCTGCAGATCTGTTGTATCGACCCACCCACAAATAGAGCTGTTGATGTGGATACAGCATTCATAGAGTGCGGTTTTACCCTATCTGTAAATGGTGTTCCTCCTTTCGCATGGCATAACTGAATGGTCTTTGCGATCCATCTTCCTATAGTGGCTTTGGTTGCTGGAAAGCATTTTCGAAGGTTCCTGTAAGTGACAAATAACTGGGTTGATTTATGAAATTGCTGCGTTCTACGCAAGTAGAATCGTAAACACCTTCTAACATCTAAGGTATGAAGTCCCTGTTCAGCAGGTGATTGAGAATTTGGAAAAAATGTTCTTAGAATAATGGGTTTGTTTAAATGAAAATCCGATGGGATTTTAGGTATGAATTTAGGATTTGTTCTAAGGAGAACACTGTCCTTTTTGAACTGCATGAAGGTTTCCTTTACAGTAATAGCTTGTATCTCACTCAGTCTTCTGGCCGATGTAAGAGTTAGTAATAGTGCAGTTTTTCCTGTAAGGTATTTTAGTTCTGCTTTATGAATATGCTCAAAAGGTGCTTTCATGAGCTGGGTCAAGACTATGTTAAGATGCCACTTTAGTTGGTGGTGTCTTTACTGGGGGAAAAACTCTAAAAAGCCCTTTCATAAACTGTTTAATAATCCTTGAGGACCAGAGAGATGGTATGCTGTCCTCTCTTCTAAATCAGCATATTGCTGCTAGATGAACTCTTAGGGATGAGTGCGAGAGTCCAGACCTTGCTAGTTGTAAAAGCTACGGTAAAATCTGTTCGGATTTGAAGAAATTGGATTCAAGCTATTTTGATGGCACCAATAGCAAAAACGTTTTCATTTTAATTATATGATTTATTTGTGGAATCTGCCCTTGCTTTAGCCAAAATGTCTCAACAATCAGATGGGATGTCTAGGTTTCGAAACTCATGGTATTCAGGAGCCAAGCTGTCAAATGTAGATGCGCTGGATTGGGATGTAGGATCTGGCCGCTGTGCATTGTTAGTAATGTATGACTGGGCCTCAGCTATATGTGTGGACGTTCCGATAGGAGGAGAAGTTCTGTGTACCAGAACTGTCTGGGCCAGTTGGGGGCTATGAGAATGATCCTGCATGGTTCCCTTTTGAGTTTGCAAATTACTCATGGGATTAAAGAAAATTGGGGGAAAAGCATAGGCAAATATCTTCGACCATCTGATCGAAAATGCATCTCCCCACAAATCTTTTTGGTGACGCTAACTTGCGTATTACTGGTATTTGCGGTCGTTCCTGGTAGCAAAGAGGTCTAATTTCGGCGTGCCCCATTGGCTGAATATGTTCTGCCGTAACTGATGGTCGATTTCCCATTCGTGGCAGGTTGAGGACAATCTGCTCAGTGTGTCCGTTATCACATTTGATGCTCCTGGTAGATGTTCCGCTCTGAGAGATATCTTGTTGAGAATTGCCCACTGCCAAATCTCTTGTGCTTGATGCGACAATGCTGGTGATCTCGTTCTCCCTTGTTTGTTTAAGTAGTGCATGCACGTAGTGCTGTCTGTTCTGATGAGCACGGAAGAGTTTGCAATTCTGGGAAGGAGCAAACATAGTGCTAGAGCTATGGCTTTGAACTCAAGGTAATTGATGGGCTTTTTCTTAGTCGGGATTGTCCCATTTTCTGCTGATGGAAAGGTCCTTTAAGTGCGCACCCTAACCCTGTAGGGATGCATCTGTTGTTACTACGTAGTCTGTTATTGGGGACAGATTAGTTAGACCTTCTGCCAAGTTCTTCCTTTGTGCCCACTAATGTATGGAGGACTTCATGTCTGTTATTTGTATGATGTCGTCGATGGAGCCCAGAGATTGTTCCCACTGCTTGTCTAACTCCTCTTGCAACGGTCTCATGTGAAGTCTGCAGTTTGGAATCAGAGGGATGGAAGAAGAGAGCATTCCTAGGAATGATTTGTATGTTCGAACTGAAACAGACTGTCTTTTGATTAGTTTGTGGGCGAATTGCTGCATCTTCATCTGTCCGTCTAACGAGACAGTTGCCTTGTCTGTGCTGGTGTTGATAACTTCTCCCAGAAAAGTGATCTCCATTTTCGGAATGAGGGAAGACTTCTGAAGGTTTGTAGTGAGACCCAACTTGTTGAACAATTTGAGGCATACTTTTGTGTGCTCTGTGTTTGACTGTGGTGATGGTGCTTTGATCAGCCAGTCGTCTAAGTCTGGGAATACCTGAACTCCTTTTTCCTGAGATGTGCCGCCACTGGGGCTAGAATCTTTGTAAAAATGCGAGGGGCTGTTTTTAAACCAAAGGGGAGCACTTTGAATTGAAAGTGAGCGCCGGCTACCTGGAATCTTAAATATTTTTGATGATTTGGAAGAATGGGTATATGGAAATATGCATCTTTGAGGTCGATTGATGTCATATAGTCTGCATGGTAAAGGAGTAGCAAAATGTCTTGTAAAGTAAGCACCCAAAAAGAGTGTTTTTTCAGATATTTGTTTAGTTTGCGCAGGTCCAATATCGGACGCCAATCTCCTGATTTCTTCATTATTAAAAAGAAATAGGAGTAAAACCCCAGTCCCTTCTGAGTATACAGTACTCTTTCTATTGGTCCTTTTGATAACATGAGGGAGATTTGTTTTAGTAGTTGTTTTAGCCGTGGAGGGGGTGGACACTTGGGTGGGCGATTTAGCGGCTTGTTGATAAATTCGAGGGTGGGCCCTTGAGATATGACATTTAGTACCATATGTCCGGTGTTAGAGTAGCCCATTGGTCTACAAATTGGGAGATTCGACCTCCCAATGTATGTGGTAATTTGGTCTGTGGTTAAGCCTGCGCTGGTGTTAGGTCGTGCTTCCTGGAAGAATCTCTACCTCTGGTGGGGTGTATCCCCCTAGCCGGTTGATTGTAGGGTGCAGCAGGTGGTTGTCTATACTGCTGAGAGTATTGAGGATGGAACTGTCCAAGGATAGGGTAGATATTGTTGCCTATAAGTCTGAAACCCTCTCCGAAAGGAAAAGGTACCCCTACCTCTGGCTCCTCAAAAAGGTGGTTGTTTTGTTTGTAATGTACCCAGAGATCTGGCTGTGTCGGTATCAGTCTTGATAGCCTTTAAGGTGTAATCTATATGCTTACCAAATAATGATTTGCCATCATAAGGCATGTTCAAAATCTTACTCTACACCTCAGGCCTAAAGGACGTGGCCTTTAGCCAGGCCTGTCTTCTGAGTACAGCTTAGCCAGGCCTGTCTTCTGAGTACAGCTGCTCCTGCTAGCTGCTGAAACCCAGTTGTGGAGATGTCAATTACACAATCTATTATTTCTGAGGAAGCTTTCTGACCTTCTAGGAGAATCTTTTATGCTTTGTCTCTCAAATCGTCTGGAAGAAGATCTATAAATTACGACAACTCCGACCACAGTTGTCTGTCAACCCTTGCTAGAATCACAAGAGAATTTGCTGCACGAACTATAAGCCCTGCCATACTTGAGAATCTTTTCCCAATGGAATCAAGACGACACCCATCTCTAACATGAGGTGTTGTGATGGGTGCTGATGGGTTCTTGGAATGCATCTGCGCAGCTTCACTTATAACAGAGTCTGGCCTCGGCTCTCCGATCAAACAAGCTGGTGCATTGTCTGGTACTATATACTTTTTATCCAGTCTTGGCATAATTGCGGAAATGGTGGCTGGATTTTTAATGGTACGAATACCCTCCTTCCAGATGAAATCTATTATGGGCATTGCTTTCATCGATTTCTCTCTGGGTTCCTTAAAATCATATAGGAAACAGTCTGTCTGCTTAGAGGTAAGAGGTAATTGAAACCTTTTTGCTGCACGCTCCATTATACTATGAAAACCACCAATGTCATCTGGTGGTGATGGCGGTTGTATGACATAATTGTCCCACTCTGAAGATGTGGAGGCCTGGTCTCTTAAT
The DNA here is from genome assembly GCF_031143425.1 of Pleurodeles waltl. Lineage (NCBI taxonomy): Eukaryota > Metazoa > Chordata > Amphibia > Caudata > Salamandridae > Pleurodeles > Pleurodeles waltl. The sequence continues at coordinate 981,834,050 of NC_090448.1, forward strand.
TCTCCTTCTTCCTCCTGTTCATCTTGCAATGTATGTTGGTCATCTGATGGTGGATCTGCTAATGGTAGTGTAGCTAGCGGAACCCCTGAAAAGGATAGTGAAGTGGGACGAGTAGAAGGAATTTGGTGAGGTGATCTCGCCGGTGTTTGGGGCTGTGATGAAGGTGCTGATTGAGCAGGTTCTGGAAAGCGTTTATAGTAGTCCTGCAGCATTGCTTGCAAGCTAAAAATAAAATCTTGCGACATTTGGATTGTCTGATCCTGAATATTATGTGATGGACTGGGCTGGTAGTTGTGCTGCACGTTTTCTGGTTCATAAATGCTGGAGTGGTAATATTGGTTGTCATCCTGGCATTTAACGTGCAATTCGGGGGGCTATGTGCTACTCCAAAAAGTCCCTCCTCCTGCGATCCGTTGTCTAACAGATGTTGAGGTGGAAATGGTGTGACTTTACTCGGTGAGGTGTGCTCTGGAAGGAGCAGCTGGTCTGTAGGAGACATGCCAGTAACAGGTTTCAAAGATTGTTGAGATGGTGTAGGCAATAGTGTTGTCGTCAACGCTGGTCTCGTCGACGATGGTGTCATCGACGGTGGTCTCGTCAACTATGGTGTCGTTGACGGTGGTCTTGTCGACGATGACGTTGTCTATGGTAGCGTCGCCGACGAAGATGTCTTTTTTTAGAACCTTTGTCAACGGTAAAACCATCAACGGTAAGGATATCCCTGTATCTATAGGTCTCGTTGGTGAGTTCGTCGATGGTACCGCCTTAGTTTTCTTGTAACAAAGGCTTCGTTGTGATCCTGCAGGAAACAATGGTCGTCTACGATAATGGAGACAAGGACATTATCATAGGCGACGCTGCCGTTGTGAAAGTTGGAGTCATGGTAGATGTCATCAACGATATCGTCGTTGATGGTGAGGAGATTTTTGAAATATTTGATTTTTTTCCTCCAAAACCATTTTTGATGTAGAAGTAAGCGATTTTGAAATTCTCTTGACAGAACTTTCTCTGGTAGCCGGTGTTGAAGGCTCAGAAAAGACTTTTGAGGAGGATTTCTTATGTGGCACCACCTCTTTTCCATTAGATTTTTTAAGTGCTTTTTTATGGGACTCTGAAGGCTCCACTTCCAACTATCTTCCTCTCTTGTGGGATTTTTCAGTTTTTGAAGAGTCATCACTCTCTTCATCAGAGAATGCATCCTTAGATTTACGTTTTTGTAGCCACAAGGAGAGTCTTCCTTTTCTGTCTTTAAGTGTTTTTTGTGAGAAAGTTCTAAAGATTTTGCAGTCCACAACCTTTTGGGAAGGTTTTAGTTACATTGCTTAAAAAGACCTTTTTTTTTTTTTTAGAGATCCTGACATGGTCAGAGTGTTCCAAGTAGTAATAAGAATAAATCTTAAAGCTGACCTGACAAGTATCCAGTAGAAGTTGTATTCTGAAGAGAAAAAATTAGCAGAGCTTAGGGACATTCCTATCACCTGACATGCAGGAGAAAATCTGAGGAACTGGAGCCACTGTGGTGAGGGTTCTAGAGGGTGCTGTCGCCTGATTGGTCAATGCATAACTTTGGTTCTTTTCTTAAGAAAAAATATGGGTAGGCTGTAAAATTGAATTGTACATTCCTTTTAAGCCTGTTATCATATTGTACGCTACTTATTATGGTGCCGGACACTCCAATCTCGACGACGGGAAATGATTCAAGCATGTGAATCTATGAAAGATTCAATACTGGAGAAGTCTAGTTTTTCCTATGAAGAAATGCATTGGCAGTCAGTCTTTCTTTCATCAAAAGAATGAAATAGAGTTTGTCATTCCATCCATGGACGCCAATTATGCATCTTTTGAACACATGAGATAAAACTATACAGACATACGTTTATTTAGACAATTTGAGTGTACACTACACTTTAGGAGATGCCTCTCTCATTTTTTGTGTATTCTGTTTCATAAATTATGGACTTTTGGAATGGTTAACCCGGGGTACCTGGAAGGACGTTGAGCGTGGCACCAGATATCACAACTTTTTGAAGTGGTGTCTTTAGAGTGCTTTCAATACTATCTTCCAAAAGTCTGTCACAAATATAATTTCTCTAAAAGGCACAAACGGTGTTTGTTCTTTAGCAGAATGATCATGAGACCTCTGAAAAATCGGAAATCCTCTGTCATGTGATTTTGAGATTAAAAAAACCCAAAATGGACAGTGCAAAAATGGCCGTCGAACGTTACGAACAGATGATCTGAATTTTTAAAAAGATCTGTTCTTTCCAAGCATAACCTTGAACCACTGAAAATGTGAAAATGTATGTTTTTTCAGCAAAAGAAGATTGAGAATTGGTTGGAGAACAAGAATATGTATTCAGTGATTTAGGTGTTATCCCGTCGAGACTTTTGGAATGAATAAACAAACTGTTCAAAGGTCAACCTTGTCCTTGGTGAAGACTAAATATGTCTCTGTTCAGGAAAGAGCCTGAAAAGATCAAATTTCTTTCGACCACAAATGGCAGCCTGCCAGGTCAGAGAACCAATATCACACCAAGCCAAAGGCTAAAGTGGCCTTTGCATCAGCAAGGCTAAGAACATTTTCAATTCCCGCTTGATGTGTAATGTGGTCTTAATGAAACTAATATATCAATCTACTGAACAGATTCACAAATCAATGCTAGAGCATCTCACCTAGAAGACAGATTATAATGGTAATAACTTCAATCTGTATAGTAAGTGAGACCCAAGCCCTATGTTTCCTAGAACCATACACAGTTTCCTCTTAAGTAGCCATGAGAACTCATCCACTTTCCTACCAAAAGTAGACTTGGAACTCCATGTGACCCCGACTATTTATTTGCTCATCTTTTGGAACAGCCCTGTCTCTCCATCAGATATGCCATGCATACTCTGGATGTCAGGAAAATTGTCGGAGCCTAGCTGGACAAAAGAAAACATGTTAGCGAGTCAACAACGCTTTATTTATTATAGTCCAGTTTCCAAAACTTCCACCTCCAGATGTTTTTGTTTGTCTCGTATAATAGTAAGAAACTCACTGAAACGCAAGCCAAAAGCTTATTCACCAAGATGGAACACAACACCTGCAGATGTACAGAGAAATGCTAGTGTCTCTGAAATCTGCTGAGCGGCTATGTAGACGTCCTGCATACCTTCGCTAGGCACTATCCAAAGCTGCTTCCCAAGTGGGCCCAGCCAAAATGAAAAATGATTTGAGTAGGACTTTCTCACTGTCACTGAATGTTTTTGTTAATTCTCTATATTTTGCCACAATCTGCGGGGATAGGCTTGTAATTCTATTCTGGTACGTATGACTATAAGAAAAGCAATGAAAAATGATAATTTACTTGACTGTAAGCTTAGTAGTCGATGGTAGAACCTTTACCGAAGTCATACACAACCCACACTCCTCTCTGGCAATACCTGTAGGATGGTAAATAAAAGTTGTACCAGATGGGGGTCCCTTAGTCCCCTATCATAAACAACTGCCAGTCCAAAGCATGAAGGAGGCAGCTGGCTACTTAATGAAGAAGTGTGACATTTCAGATTACCATTACTGCTGTCTATCTGTGTTCATTCCTTCTATTTTTTTAGCCCACAATACATTACAGTTTTTATTAGTATTTACAAATGCAGTTTTCCCCAAAATAAATATCTAATACAAAAAGTCTTCAGATACCCCCTGAACTGCTCTATTATTTATTATGCCCAATGAAGTTTGTACAATGAAGTACAAGAAATAAGATATAAAATATGGAAATCACAACAGGCTGTGAACAAGTAATAAATCAATACCAACCCGGATTAGGGTGACATTTATGAGTGAGTCATCACGCCAATTTGAGAGAGAAATTCCTCAGGCTTAACATGGAAATAGTACTGCTGTGTTTTAAGTACTGGGTGGGTCTGTCCACTAAATTGTTGTGTATATCTATTACAAGATTACATTTTTTGGCACATTTAGCATGTTCAACAGGATGTACTGTGTAGTGTACCTAAAAAGCACACGTTCACATTTAAGACCCAATTCTGAATAGGGGAGACTGTTTGTGGGGCCGGTGTGCACGCCTGACTACATATCCCCAGCACCCAGTGCAGTAGAAGCCGCCCACGCTGCCCTGCACGCGCCAGCAGGCGCACAAATATCGGACAGGCGATCCGCTGCACCTGAGACTGTTTGTGGGGCCGGGGGGCATAACCGACTACATTTCCCAGCTCCCAGTGTGATAGGAGACACTCATGCAGCCCTGAACGCGCCAGGAGGTGCACAAATACTGGAGAGGTGACCAGCTGCACGGGAGGGTGTTTGTGGGCCAGGGGCATGCCTGACTACATTTCCCAACACCCAGTGCAGCAGGAGCCACCCATGCTGTCGTGAACACGCCAGGAGGCGCACAAATGCTAGAGAGGTAACCTGAAGTGCGATAGACTGTGGCCCGCCTGACCACATTCCCCAGCACCCAGTCTGGTAGGAGTCGCCCACGCTGCCCTGAATGAGCCAGGAGGCGCACAAATACCTGAGAGGCGACCCGCTGCGTGAGACTGTTTGTGGGGTCGGGTGGCACGCCTGAATACATTCCCTAGCACCCAGTGCCATTTGTAGCATTCTCTTTTCTCCAGAGTCTTTGACTGTCTTTCAAAATTATTTGCTCGGTAAACTCAGTGGGTTAATGCATGAGCTGTTGAGTCCGATAATGGCTGACATCGAGGATGTCTCGCATAGTAATTGGCCAGCTGGGTTGGGGGCTGGGAAGGTTCCTTTACCTCAGGTTTTACCTGTAAAGAGTCAAAATTGTCAGACCCTGGTGGGTCCTCACATACCGGAAACTTGAACTGGGCCTCTTATAGCTAAACCACATATTCGTGGAGCAGCTCTTGTACAATCAGCTGTTCTGTATGCTTCGTATGTAAATTCTGCTGATGGTGCACTGCTGCTGCGTTTGTCTACGACCACGGGTAAAGAACATTTGGGGCTACATCGTCAACATTCTGAGCCTGGTCAGCATCCAATTATTTCTCCACCGATGTGCCCAGGGGTTGATAATGTTGAGGTAGTGGGGGATTCTGTGATCGTCTATTTGCATTCATCCTGTTGCCCCTATGTTGCAATTTTGGCCAATGTCCCTTCCCTGAATCCTTGGATTCAGTTCATTGGCGTTAAAGAACAAAGTGGTTCACTGACTTAGTGCGGATTCTGTCATCCCTACTTATAGACCCACCCAAATACTGATGGTGAGAAGAGTTGGACGGATTCGCCCTCTAACGAAAAACGTTTCTGCGGATTGTTTTATTATTAACTAAGTATCCCAGATTGGCTGGTGAAGCCCTAGCAAGATCAAAGGTAACTATTCCAACAGCAAGGGATAGAGTATTACTTCCCATGGACTTCAGTTATCGCCATTTACAAAGAAACTAACTGTCAGCCATAGTGTGATTGGTAACCGATCACAACCACAATGTAAAATCTTGTGTGCTTTACCCTTAACTATGTTGAATAGGTTTCAGGCATTGAGTTCTTTGCAGGATAACAATTGATCAGCACAAAGTGGGGGGTTTCTCCTCATAAGCGATGGAGAAAGGGTAGGGGAGCCCCCAATTGCTTTTTTTAAGTGTGAGGGTACCCCTGCATGTGCAAGGCACCCCCCTAAAGTCCCTAGGCCCATTCCTGGACTCTGTAAGTGGGGAAGTCACCTTAAGGTATGTAGTGGAGACTGGTCAACACAAATGGTCCAAATACATAATGGTTTCTCCGAACCTAGGAATGTTTGGCATCAAACATGTTGGAATCATGCAACTACACCGCTTTCAGTGCTAGTTGCATGATACCATGTACTCTGGGGGTTCCTTAGAGAATCCTCCAGTTCTGCCCGTGCAGCCTTGCGGGGTCTAGCTGTCTGCTCACGCTGCTGCTGATCCCAGACACTGTTCTGCCCTCCTGCTGGTGAGCCAGACTCAGGCCAGAGAAGCAGAACAAAGGACTTCCTGCAAGGGAGAGGTGTGTTCATGCAGTAGTACCCTCACAATTAAAGACATGAACACTGCCCTTGGGCTGAAGGGCCTACCAGAGGGGTGACTTATAATGTCTAAGTGTAGTGACCATTTTCGGTGGTGAAATAGTGCATGCAGCATTTCACACAGGCTGCAAGGGTGGGCCTGCAGACACAGTTTGCATGGGCTCCTATGGGTGGCACAATACATGCTGCAGCCCATGGGAGCCCTCTGGTACCTATTTCCCTCCTGGACTCCTCCATAAAGCTGATGAGCAGGATTCTTTTAATGAGGCTAGAGAAATGAGCACAGGACAATTCGATTTTATCAGATGCCCAGTCTGGTTTCAGGAAGGGCCTAGCTACAGTTGAACAATGTGTTAACCTGGATTTACTGATTGGGAAATGTACCAGGGCTAAGCCGGGTTCCTTATATCTTTGTTTTGTTGATTTAGGAAGTGCATTTGACTTGGTCAATCACTCCATTCTTTGGTCAACTCTGATCACCCTCGGTGCTCAGAGGGAGATTGTTTGTTTTCTGTCACGCTCATATGAGAATTAATCTTCTTGTGTATGTTTTGGCCCTCAAGGTGAATGGTCACCCTTTTTAGGGTCAGTAAAGGTATTTGACAGGGCTGTGTATTAGCTCCATTTTTGTTTTCGCGCTTTATTAATGGAGTGGATGACACTTTACAGGCCCTGTCAGCTGATGCCTCTAGCGTCGTCAGCCGTGCTATACCGGTATTATTACATGCTGACAACGCTGTGCTGTTGTCTAGGACCCCAATCGGCCTCTAGAAGTTGATTAATGCATTTGGAGAGTTCATGGCAACCCAAAAAAAATGGTAATTACTAATACATCTAAAACTGATTCTGTGGTGCTAAACCTAAAAACTGTGTATCATTTCTGAAATTCCCCTATCTCTAATATAAATTCCTTATGCTATCTAGGAATTTTATTTGCTGGCAATGATGTATGGGAACATCAGATGTTTAACGCTAAATCTAACATGAGCAGATGCTGCCATGAGGTGTTTAGGTTCTCAGATAAACTCAGTACATGCCCTTTTAAGGAAATGGTTTCGATCTGTGAGGCTAAAGGAGTGTCCACCACCACATTTGGGGCTGGTTTGTGGGGCAATAATCAATGTAACCCTCTCCAAAAATATGTTAAAGCACATTTTATGTTTACCCACCTCAGCATCATCTAAGACAGTCCATAAGGATCTTGGTATGCGGTACAGGGAGGATTTGCTATTTTTAAAGCCTGTTACTTTGGCATTTCATATGGTCGAAAGAAGAGACATTTTACAAAATTGATTATTCTAGACTGTTTAACACTGGATCATGCCTCTTCTATTCCCTGGTTCTTGTATGTAAATACAACTTTTAGCTCTATTTTTAACATGACTATATGGCATGAGCCAGCTAAAGGTTACATCCCTGACCAAGAGCCATGTCAAAGAAACCTTTCTTAAATTTAGGTCCGATCATAGATTGAGTAATGAGGTGAATAAATCAACGGTTGCCTTTTATGTGTCCTGTTATTCTATGGAGGGTTGCCAGTATTATTCAACTTATGTCAACAATTTTCAGCATCGCTATGTGTTGTCAAGATTTAGGTTAGGCTCGGATCACCATTTGGTTGCATTCCCAAAAAAGAAGAGCTGCCCTCCTGGCATGTTGTCATGCCCTTGTGGCGGGACCTAAACAGTGCACTATGCACTTTGTGCTCTTTTGTGGCTTTTATAAAAGCCTTAGGTGTTTTTCCTCTGAAGACCCTTTTTCTGAAGCACAATATCAGGGAGTATAATACAGCACTGGAATTTCTGTATGAACTTGGGGATCACCGAGTGTGTTTTAATGTAGCCCTTTACATACTGAAGGTTGTGTGTCAAAGGAAAAGTATTACGTGCTAGGGGATGGTTACAAGGGATGATTTTTGCCTCTATGTGATGTCTGATTCTTTGTATATATTATGTATATATTTTTGTAAGTATTTTATTGCTTGCATTTTTATGGCAGTTTATAACCTTGCCGAAATAACGTTTTTGAACCGAAGCGAGTAGGCACCTGTATGCCAAGTGTTAAAAGGTTGATCAGCTTCAAGGAATGGGAGGAGAACAGGATCAGAGTGTGAGGAGAAACTTTGGATGGGTGGGGAGCAGCCTCAAATTTGGATTTTCATATGAATAAGCAAGATATATTCATGGCTTTTGTATCTGAAGATTGCTTTCATAGTTGAGGTAGCTGGCAATTCTCGTGTGAAAATACTTGTCATAGAAGGTAAAGGTACTCAAAACTTACATCCAAGGCAAATCCACATTTCCCTTATAAAAAGAAATTGCTACATTCACTATAACGCCCCTGGAGTATCTGAGAGATAGATGAGACGGGTCCAAAGATGCTGGATGAGAAGGTCTGGAAAAAAGCTTTACGGAGGGAGTGCCTTTTTCAGAGTCATTCAGCTGAATTACCTGCAGAGGGTATACTACCAAAAGGTTCAGCTGCATTAAATGAAAAGGCACAGACACTTTGCCCACAATGTAACACAGACACAAATGATTTTGGCCACATGGCCTGGACCTGTTCTAGAATGAGAGAATATTCTGAAAAGATACCGGGAGCTATTTAAGTAGTGATAAAGTGACAGTAGATTCATACCCAATTTTGAAATTTTTAGGAATCTGATCAGATGTGGTGGTGGTAGGTTATGACAAATTTGTTTTAGTATTAGGTTTTTTGGAAGTGAAGTGAGACATGGCAAATAAGATGAGGACAAAGCAGACACCCACTGTCGGTCATTGAAGAACAGACAAGAGCAGCCTTTTGTAAAAGGAGTCGGATTATGTTTGAAACTGTCTGATGCAAATGGAGGCTGGTTTGCAACTGTTATTCAACAGAAATAACTTGTTAATGGGGCAATGGGTCTGGCAACTGAAATCAATGACAGTGCAGCATACAGATTACATCTATGGCCATGATGACACTCAGCGAAATACCAAATTCAAGTTCCTGTATGTTCTCTCTTGCAGTTATGTAAGGTTGAGATTGATGGAACATTCATTAATTAAAATATATTTTTTTTAAATATTTTTAAAATATCCAATTATTTGTGGTGTATCAAATTTCTCTCTTTCAAACAGACTTTTATAACCCAATATTTTAAAATCATCTGCAGAGTGCGCTCTCCTCAATCCCATTAGGAATCTTAAGAAAATTAAAACCAGCTTAGTGGTGAAGCTGTATATTCAGACTCTTAGTTCATGGTTTCTCTTACTAAAGACATTCAAAGTAAATTCTGTTCTCACGATTTATCTTTCAATACCTCTTGTTGTGGTTCAAAATCATTAAACAAATAAAAATAAATCAAGACCATCAATAGTGAGTTGAAATCCAAGAAATCAAAATACATCTTAAAATCATATAAAAAGTAAAAGGAAATCCAAATAATACCTTCTATTACAGTATATATGAATCATGCATAAATAGTTACACAGACACATATTCTCAATCAAGACATAACATCCTGAAATTGACCCATTCCTTTGGAAACCGCCATACTGGAGGCATTTACACAATGAGCTCCTTTCTGTAAAAAAAACTTGCTGTTTCCATTCCCATGTCAGAGAAATGGTTTTAATTATTTGACAATGTGAACGCTTATTTGTTACTGAATACCTTAATTCCGCATGCTAATCCCATAAAGTTCAAGTTTCAATTTAAAATGGAACTGAATGTATTTGAAGTTTTCTGGTTGCTGTTTCCAGTGTCCAATTTGTAACTCTTCTCAAACACAGACACACATTAAAGTGCCTGCCAACAGGCTACATTAACAGAATTGTTTATTGTTATAATTTATTGTATTGTTTTAAAAGAAGCAAGGTACAATGAAAAGCAATGTTTTTTTATGAATTGGTATCAGTGTGCTGATCCAACAGTTAGAACTTTTTTCTTAAAAATAGAAACCATTACAGAAATCGAAATAATTGTGGCTAAATAGACACTAGCATTACAAAACTGAAAAGTACTGCTGCATAGAAGTACAGTTCTATTATTGTAGCCTGCAGATGAGCGCTTACAACTTATTATTTTTTTTGTTTTCAGGAGATTTTGAGCCTGATGCGCAAAGCCCTTTTGTGTTTTAACTCAGATGTCGCAAACTCTATGATATTGGTACTCTCAAACGGTCTTTTTACAAGGCTCAAATGTCCCCTTACAAATGCAAACAGAGGGGGTTGGTGTGAAATGCACACCTTGCTCCTATTTATTAGCTAGAAAGGTATAAAACAGTGGTTAGTGACTGCAACTGTGGTTGTAAATCACTGATCAGATAGCGACCGCTGAGTAGGGGTAGCAACTGATTCACAACCCCTTTGGGAATCATGTCAGGGCCCTTGTTGGGAGTATATGCTCTAAAATGGTTAACATCTTTTTTATGGGCGAGCAGAATGTGCTCCGTCCATTCTGTAATCTCTCTTTAGGCTTGAAACCACGCCCATGCTACGTCAGTCACTCACATTGGTTTGTGGGCTTGCCTTTTAAAATCCGCTTGCTTTCATTTGTGAAAGGCATGCATACGTCATGCCTTTTCCGGTGTTTAGCCCACCTACACATCATCGGTAAAGTACCAAAAACATACGAAGCTCGATGTTTTTAGCCTGGAGTCCGGCCTACTTTATCTGTTTATTTGACACGCAGCGCGATCGAGCTGCATTTTACATAGCGCGATGGCGCTGCGTTTTTTTTTGCTTTACAACGCTAATAGCTCTAACTCGAACAAATGCGAGACCCGTTGCATTGAAAATGCTTGTTAAGCAGTGTATACCCTTTAACGTACACACGATGTTTATAATAAAAAAAAAATGTTTTCCCTTGGGAAATGCAAATGAAGAGATAGAGGTCTGCTGTCCCTTGCAGCCCTCTATTCTGGCCTTTGCAGCTAATTACAATGGGTCGTAAACTGCACCCTCTCTAATCAATATTCAATACACAGGTCATTTTGCCACCGTCTGTGAATAGGAATTACTCAAATGTACACAGGCTACACCGCAAAATAGCAAGCAGATCGTAAAATATTGTGCGCCACTTGCTCCCACTGCTTGCGACCTGCCTATATGTACATCAGGCCTTTCATTTTATTGTTCCAATATCCAGCATAGTAGCCCAACTACTGAAAGACAATCAATGAAGTTGAAGTGATGGAGAGTTACATACGCCTGCTAATTTAGACATTCTTCTACTTGCAGTTCTTGATTGTTTGTGATAGATGGAAAATGTGCACATATACAAAATGGCTGCTGTCTGCATCTGTTTTAAATTATTCTGTAGTAAAATTAAGATTTTTGTTTTTAAGGCAAATCACTAGACCTTGTAATTAATCTCTTATGCACTTCCACAGTTCCACACTTCTATATACCATACTCCTATTATGTGATGTTTCCAGCCTTAAAGTATCTGAAATAAGTTTAGCCAAAGCATCAGCATTGTCTTACAGTCTCTGAGCACCAAGAGACCAAGGGTAGGAACACACTTATAGTAAGTGTAAAGGAAAGCCGAGATACTGTCCTCTCAACTGTAGCACATTCCAGTGACATAATCAGTCAACTGGCTCGCTTTGACATTGAACTGCACTATGAAACCATGCAAATTTGTAATGGAGCGCTATATAAAAGTCACATTAGCTAAAATATTTGTGCATGAATTTATATTATGGGTGTCCAAAACAAATTCTAGAGGATGGTTCCCATGTCAGGTTTCAGGGTAAAACTAATGATTAGCAAATACATTGAATTTAAATTAATTGCATGTTAATTTATCTTGTATAGCTATGCAGATAATCTGGCTTGCACTCTGCCCTAGGAGGAGTAGATAGGTGATCCCTAGTTTAAAGTAACCATAGTAAAGCAAACCAAATATCCGCCACATTAAGATTGTTTAATCACTTCCACTTTCATTGTAAACTTAGGGTACATAACAAGATAGGTCTCTCCTATCTTTTTATGTGCGGAGATTCTGCAGTTGTAAAGGTACTACTTGTAAAATTCCTTTGCAAACAGTCATAAACTTACATAAAAGTGTAAGTTAACTTTTGTGAATCAGGCCCAGAGTCCATAAAAATGTTATTTTTTAAAATATTATTTTAAAATTAACGCAGTATTAAATTATTAATCCGAGGCACTTAAGGTGAAAAGGGGATGCTGGAATAGACTGGGAACTTTCTCATTAAATACTTTTTGCTCTGTCAAAATACATTTACCACAAATGACAACTCCTCTCAGCTGGTTCCATATTAACTCCTGGGGTTGCGACGTGGCCAAAAGGTTTGTGTTGCCAGCTCTGGAACATGCGGAACCATGGGAATCCAGATCCCAATCCCAGCCTCAGCTCAACATTCTGTGATTTTGGGCAAGTCACTTAGGGCCCTATTTACAGTGTAGATATTGGGGTAAAGGCAGACAGTTTATAAATCCACTACCCTGCCTTTGCTACGCCTACGCTACGCCTGCCAAACTGATAGATGTCTCCTGGGCCAGAGGACATCTCTACACATTATATTCATTGCAGGAACTACAGTCATGGTGGTTCCTGTCAATGTTGGAAAAATTTTAAAATCCTAATCGAAGGCACCGTTCAACATGAAGCTGACCTTCCAGTGTTTCCGAAGGTTTTTATTTCCCAAAAACAAGCTTCCAAAGCCAGTTTGTTTTAAAAAAAAAGCTAAGGTTTGCACTGACGAAGTAAACTTTACTCCATCGGCATAAACCTGGTGGTCTCCCCAACTCAAAACCCAGCGGGTAGCCAAGAGTTTGGCAGAGACTACCCTCTCCGGCAAACAGTACATCGGGTCCTTAATGTTCCTGTGTCTAAAAAGGCGACAAAAATGTGTAACATAGTCTGATTCTGTCATAAAACACTCTAATGCAATTGGGCCAAGTTCACACTACAAAAGACGGTGAAAAAACTCCACAATGCCCATTTACTTAAACATGCTCCATAGTGAAGATTTTAAATTTAGCAATTCTTATTCCAGCAACAATGCACAGTAGTAAGGAATAGAATTTTAACGCTCAAGCTATTCTTTAGAACTCTGTGGTAAAGGTAGATTAGACTGCTTTTGAAGTACGTTTTACTTTTATCTGACAAGAGTGATGAAGCTGTTTGAAAATGTTAAGGGCCTGTATCTGCTACCTTTTTGGATCACAAATTATAATTCCTATGACAAAAGTCCATAATTTTGCACATTTTCTGCAGGCTCTGCCGTAGAAAATGGTTAAAATTCTACAGTTATTAAACCTGCAACATGGCGTTCAAGAGCGTTTCACTTTTGTCGTAAACATAGAATGTTACCACTGTAGTTCTTAATTAAACGTTTGTGGTGAAGAACACTGGGAAATCAACTGACGGGTTGTTGCTGTTGGAAACACATATTGTATTCAGCTGGTCAGACAGCTTTTGGCACAAGGACAAGGAAGCTGTTTGAATTTATCAACCTGTGCCTTTATTGTAGTTTAAGGAGCACAAACCATAGGTCCCATGAAAAATTATGAGAGAAAACTGTATTCTATCAGTGATGGTTCATCAGGTGTGTAGCCAAGCAGGACAAGAGGGCGGTTGTAAGTTTTAATAACTCATTATGGAGTTGTAGAATATCTGTTTCATCCTGTTCAACTGATGGCGCAACTACCTAACAAAGGCAACTTAGGGGAAGGTGCTGATATCAGGGAGGAAATAGAGAGTGGTGCCTCGGCAGGGATCCGGGTCAATGGAGGCTCTGGCTGGAGGGGCCTTTATCACCAGAGAGAGAGAGCGTGAGAAAGAGAGAGGTGGTTTCTGTTTGTCTTCACAGTTACGCCCTGGGTGAGGTCTGTACCTATTGTAGCAGGTGAAGGGGGGTTCATTACCTGAACCACAGGTCCCCTTGCCAGGATTGAATACTGAGAGGCGTTGTCTCCTAGAATGTGACTCTCCTAGGGGTAGCCATGTGGGGGTTTCACCCTTTCACAGCTTTCAATGGACTGCACAGTGACTGCAGAGAAAAAAGGGGTGCCCTGCCTGGAGACAGAGTGTTGGGCTGAGGAGTCCTCATGGCTAACCTGGGAATCCCCCAGGGACAACATATAACATCATGGGCTGAGGGTGCCAATTGAGGGGAGGGCAGTTCTAGCCAGAGTTAGTAAGTTTTAGTGTTTACATTTTCAAGGTTAACATAAGCCCATTTGGTTCTATATGCTCAGACATCCACACTTTATGGCTGATAATCTGAAGGGATCAAGACCACAGATCCAGGTAAGATGCATCTCTTCCAATGTGAATGGGCTTCTCAATTAGCTCAAGATAGTGTTAAGCACTGCTGAACCTCATGGGGCTGATATACTGTTCCTCCTGGGGGATTTTTTTATTGCCCTAATGGCATGTACCAACTCCCCAACTGTTGAGCAAACTATCACAATGTGTTCGGTTTGTGTAGCCCACCCCCAATATCCAAAAGTTTCCTGGCTCAAATTGGTTCCATTATCCTTGAGCCACCTGATGGATTCACTAGAATAAGTGGGGGCTACAAAGGTCAAGTTGATTATGTGGGAGGGGATCCTATGGAGTTGCCATATTGGTACATAACAGCACCCCATGGTTGTATCCGGGACTTGGAGGGGCGTAGGGGGACAATATGTTATAATCTCTGGTAAGCTCGATGGACGAACTATCAAGATCTTCTCAGTTTATGTACCCCCCACCTCCAACTCCACCCATATATTCAAAAGCTTCTTGTCTCACATTGGTTCATCATCCTAGAGGCACCTGATTGATTCACTTTGATGTGTTTGGATTTCAATGGACTGGTCAATTAGGTGGGAAATATGTTAGGGCCCTATTTGGTGATGACCCTCTCGGTCATCTCCATTAGCAGGCTTCCTTGAACCCATGGCAATATATAAATCGAGACTGTATAATTCAATGGAGTGAGGTTGTATCTTCTCTGGAGCTCACTGATGATTCTCACGCGTTGACTACTTCCTTACACTTAGATCAGATCTGAATTTAATTAAATCAGTGCCCCTCCATGTGAGAGGGCTTTCTTATATTAGGATCGAGCTTCTGTTCCAGGGTATTCTCCCAATGAAACTACATACATGGAACTTGAACCCTTGGTGGCTCAAAAATCAGGAAATCCTAGACTCTTTCATAGAAGATACATTGCATTACTTTGAGACTAACCAGAATTCAATAGAATGTCCTCTGGTGGCGAGGGAGGCCTATAAGGCAGTCATACGAGATAGGACTATTCGTTTAGTGTTTCATCAAAAGAAAGAAAGACAGGACAAGCATTATCAATTGTTGAATGTGGCCATAGATGCTGTGAGAACATATAGAGCCACCGTGTCAAACACCCTACACAGGCTTACTATTGCAAAAAAAAAAAAAAAAAACTACAAAAAAACATCTTTAGCAGGCTAGCGAAGATACTGCTTACAAAACGTGGATGGCAGCACAAGTAAACTCAATAAACAGGAAGACAAGACAAGTAAACTTCCTCATTGGCTTACTTGCAGGGATACCACATCTAGATATAATGACATATTTAAAGGGGGAAATAGGTTTGTATGACACTCTCTGAGAATACAGTTTGCAAGTTTACCTGATAATAAGGATCTCTATACAGGGAACATCCCTTGAGTTCGCAGGCATATCTCCATACAGATTTTCAAAGGTGGCATTCCTAAATATACTGGAAGATTCAGGCTTTAAGAGTGCTGAAAATACACTTTGAACACTGGGGTTGACACGTACACTGAAAATTGCAGGAAAGTGACTTCTGCTTCCCTGGAGGCTGGTGAAATGGAGACAAGGTAGCGACAGATGTTGTGTTCTTGAGGTACCAATTTATCGAGCTTGAGTCTGCCTACTTAAACATCAGAAATATGTACTCCCCTTTGGGGCTTTTCTTGGGAATCAAAAATATCTAGAATAGATTAATTTTCCTTTTTAAAATAGAGGAAGTGGTTCTATTGCTTGTTTTAGAAGCAGAGATTTTACCTCCTTTCTTATGAGATGCAGTAGAAGTTTTGGTGCTGATTTTGAGGGGAGAAGATCTGAACTGAAGGGCGTGGCTCCTTAGAACGATCTGCACACACTCTTTTCTCTGCTTGTCTGTAGTTATTGATCTCCACTCAGCCAAGTGGTTTGTTATACTATCTCCCAGTAGATAATAGAATAAAACAGAAGCAGGGAAGCTTTCAAGGTTTCGATTTGGGATTTTCGTGATGAAAAAGACCTCTGCTGTTGGTGCTGTTGTTATTACCCTTTTCCCTAGCAAGATCGTACTGGGTCTGTTGCTCTCCTTGTGATTGCGAGTAGAAGGACAATTGAGGGGACAGACTCATCTGCTTTTAATGGTACCTTGTGTTTCTGCAACAGCAGTAGGAGTGATATAACATCTTTCTCTTCTTTAACCCTATTGACTTCTGAACTTCTACTTCCTGTTTCATCCTCTACATTTCTTCATCAGAATGGGGTCCATAGAGGAATATTCCAGTAAATGACAAATTCACTATTTTATGTTGAGAATCTGGATAAAGCTGGAGACTATTCAGCCTTCTTGCACCATCTCCAAAAAATCTTGCGTTCTGCCTTGCCGCAGGTCATCGGGAAAGGAAGTGAGTAACTCCCATTATGCTGTATCAAACTGACCTAACAACGCTGTACAGTTTGCAATTTTAAAAGCTTAGACTGCAGATTCACACACCTTCATTTCCACAGCACACATTCTTTGCATGTCTCTTTCTTTAAGCTGAAATTATCATGGAATTTCGTCAAACGTATTGTCTCAAGTAGAAGAGTTATATTTTTTTAACAAGCCTTTGGCAAGCCAAATTTATGGTGGGCTGGTGCTAGGAACTTCTCCTAAGCAAACTTTGCGAATTCCAAAACCATTGGTAAAACTGGTCTGGGGTAGTCTCCTGGCTGCAAACTCTCCATTATGACTGAGACTGTTGTACAGAGGGCTTCCATCTGGATGTTCAACTTTGCTGCACCCCTTATGAGAACACCTTGGAAAATTACAATGATATCACCTTCCAATTTTGTGAAACAGAGGGCGAGGAATACCTTCTTGACGGCAATCTGGACACCACCAACATTGAAATTGGCCTTCTCCATGGTGATCAATGGTGTCTTCTAGGCATCAAGAGTTCTGCTGACTAGTGCCTTGATGCCAAAGGTTGACAGGTCGTTGAAGGCCTCTATGTCGCAGGAGTTGATGTTGGTTGGAGTGGAGCCAAAATTATAGTGTTTGGTACCTGCAGTGTTGTTGTTGACATCAGTGGTGCTACTGACCTCCTCAATAGTGAACAGGTCAGAACCAATCCCGGTCTCAATGTCAACTGGTGTTCAATGGCAGGTTGGGATTGTCTAGAATTAAGATGATGTGTCTTCTGCATTACCTCTCTCTAGATCTCCTTCTGTGGGGGAGAGTGCACAGGCTGAGTAGATGGACACCCCCCCCCCCCCCCCCCACATTCCCCTGTGGTTTGTTTCCTCTGCTTTCTTCTTTCTTCCTGTAACTTGAGGTTCCCTGCTTTCCTCTGAGGAAAATGCCCACACAGTTTTGCAGGGCTTTCTCAGCATGAACCGGAAAGAGAATTGAGGCGGAGAGAGAATTGAGGCTCTGAGGTAAACCGCCAATACAATGCATGCTAGGAGAGGGAAACTGATGGCGTTTGAAAGGAAGTGTATGTTATTTGCAGCTAGTGCACTTCTGACTTGACTCACACCTGATGTTAACAGGTTATTTTGGATAATGTAGCACATTTGTTTCAGCTGGATGCTGCAAAGTGGGATTTCTGCTACACAGGAAGAAGTTTCTTACATATGAAAAATACAGTAAACACTACCCTATCATGCTAATCAAGAGGGTATCACTAGGCTGTGGAACTTTAAGGTTTTAGAATCCAACAATGCAGAACCTTGGTTTTGTTTTTAGGCCATTCATGAAAACATGATCCTCTATAACCAACACAGCTGCAGTAGTACAAAAGCAATTCCTCAACAAACCCCCACACATGCCATTCATATAGCCAAAATGCTCATGAATTCAGTAGCACTTAGTACACTGGACTACTGTAACAGTTTATTGGTGGAATTCCCCTTTTTACTTCTTCACACCTATCAACACTTTGCTACAGTAACTTTACGTAGTCTAGTCCACCTAGGCATACTTCTATCTCAGCATATGTTTATCAAACTGTCTGGCTATACACCCAAAATAGGGTCATACATAAAATACCAACACATATTCAAATCAGTAAGAGGCTTAGCAGCAAACTAACTTTCTGATCCTTTATCTTGATACACACCAACTAAGAACCTCAGATCCATTAACCAAAACCTTCTAACAAACACCTTAGCTGTCCTGTGTCCTCTCCAAGCTCTGTCTGTTCTACCTACAAAGCCACCTGCACTGGAACTCCCTATCAACAGAAACTCAAATAGGTCTCAATCTCCAAGGGTTCAACAAAGCACTGACATTTTATACATCACAATTTGAAAGATTAGAGTAGCTAGCACCCCTCTATTCACACTGCTGTAAATATGCTTAATTTAGCCATGCATATGCCATAAGAAAAAAAATGCAATTGTCATAGAATGCTGTAATAACTTCTATCCCCAAAGCTGCTCTCAGGTTTACAAAAAGCCTGTTGCAGGCTGCTATATAACTTAGGGTGTCAGTAAAAAAAGAATTGAGTCCATGCAAATGCAGTTGAGCAGCGTAGGGTCAAAGCAGAAGGAATAATGGCTCAGCAGAGATCTCTACGAATGGGCTCACAGCAGAGGGCGATGCAATCCTGATCAGGTATGTAAAGGGAAAAAGTGATTTGGTATAGACTACCAATGGCAGCTTCAAAGTGATCATGACTGAGAAACAACAGAGGAGCGCAGGTGCTTATGTTTACAAAACAAGTTGATGCTTGACAAACGAATGCACAAGCATCAGCTACATGTGCAGCAGTTATGAGTACAGGCAATTATAGGATATGGAGAAGACTGATAACACTCTCTATTGTGTCAGTGCCCATCCGGTAGAGAGGGAAGTGACCCACATTTTCCACTTGAGGTGGGATCATTAGGAAATATCTATGACTGCTCTGCCATTCTTACCTGGCCAACTTGACAAATGCTTGGAAATGCTGTGGATTCACTTCCTCTTCTAAGACTTCATTTGTTGCCATATCATGCTTCTTCTGAATCATTTCATCGGTTTCCTAGGTGGAAAGTTTAAGAAAATCATTGCATGGCCAGTATTTCAGAACAGCCAGGTACTCTCTTGAGCCAAACCCTCCATTCATGCTACTACCCCACACATGGATGTGGGTCTTCAGCCACATCAGGTGCTGGCCACATAATTACAACAAAACATACTGTTAGTGAAGTTTAATCATCAGACACAAACTTGCTAGTTTTGGGTCAAGTTTTAAAAGAAGACCTTTCCTGCGTTCGCGGGTTAATGCAGCATTTGCATTTCCAAGGAGACAAAAAGTTCTCTGAATCCGGAGTGAAAGTTCATCTGAATTCAATGCCTCGTTCTCAGATTTAGCTGATTCAACCATGTCAAAAATACTGGCAAGGGCAATAACAATGTCTAGTAATTTATCCCGACTTGTGGACCAGGCTTTATCTACCCCTTTCCTAGGGTCCAAACCAAACTTTGTGAAAAAGGTAAGTAATGTAGGGTCAATGTTGGAAATGGCAGTGACATTAGAAGGGATAAGGGGTCTAGGGCATTCGGATTTCAGTGTTGCCCTGGTCTGCTTGTCTATAGGAGACCTTAACCTGGTAGCAATGTACCCCGCTACATGGTCCAAAGGGGAATTTTTTTTGGAATATGGACGATGTAATAAAGTGGGGTCAAACATAGACCCATAGAATCGAAAATAATATTTTCAGCAGGAGAATCTTGGATATCTATCTTTGATATTTTAACCGGAGGGAAAAATTCTGAAATATCAGGAGAATCCTGATCATCGTCCATGTCATTGTTTGCCAAGTCATCGTCTGTGTCCAAAATATGAGATATCACCAATTTAGTGGGTCTTACATTAGTGTGTTTAAGTTTTTCTGTGCACTTAGAAGGTGACTTTTTGGACCCCTCCTTAGTAGGTGACGTGGGAGGAACCAAGTCCTCATCCTTGTGTGAGGAACCCTCACTAGTTGCAAGTGCGTTCTTTTTGTGTGAATAGGTTGAAAGCACAAAAATTAGAAAACAGGCTACTGCTTTGAAAAATCAAAAAACTGTGGTTAAAAAAAAGCTTTTTTTTTTTAATTCAGCTCTGCATTTTCCTGAAAACTGGGAAGATGGTGACTAACAGCAAACTTTTAGCTTATATAATGTTCAGGAAAAAAAAAATAGACACTTTTATGTAAAGTCGTTCTTTCCTATTTTTCCCAAAAACCCAAAATTTGGTTATATTCTGGCTATTTTCTCAGTCCCCTCCAGCGTAGTCCATAAACAATGGGTACCCTTTAGAATCCTAAGGATGTTGGAAAGAAGGGACGCAAATTTGGCATGGATATCTCATGTGGAAAAAAAACGTTAAGGAGGCCTATGCGCTAACTAGCCCAAATAGTCAAAAAGTGCTTAGCATTCTAGGGCAAAAAGTCCTAGCAGCGAAACGGTTAATCTTTTGATTTCTGTGGGCCCCACTTAATCATTACTGGTACCAGGGTCCCCACTAAATCATTATTGGAATCCTGGGACACCTATTGGGTCATAAGAAGAAGCCATGCACCGCGGCTTAAAACATTTCGATGACTTGAACTTCAAAATAATACACAAAAATACAGAAAGAAGCATTCATCAAACAAATACATAAAAAGACACATGATGAAGTATTTCATTTAATTCACAAACAAACATAAAAAAATAAAATTTCAAAAGGAAGGATGGGGCTTTTCTAAATTCAACTGGGGCCACTCATCGTTCCTACTACATTCTGTTTGTTGCATTTGCACTCCTCCCACAAAACAATCTTAGGCTGCCAAATTAATGTGCAGCTTTCAATTTCAAATTTCTTTACATTTACAGATTAATTTAAAAGTTCATATTTTTATTTTTTATTTACATACACTTTATTAATCTGCTAATATTATTTTCCTAAGTAGTTGTGGACACCCTGAGTAGGGTTTGCGGACCCCAAGGGACCCTAGACTACAGGTTAAGGACCGCTAATTTGGTGTAAGGTCCAGCTCATCGAAGAGCTGCAGACAGCTGTCGTGGAGGCAGATGTGGTTTTGAAGGTACTTCCTTTGGCCAGCCAGTCGTATGAATAGGAAACAATATGATGACCTTGTTTTCTAATTTGTGCAGAAGCTTGGACCAGTTTGTGAACAAGGTTGAGGCAAATATGAGGCCAAATGGGATGCCTTTGAATTGATAATAGTGATTGGCCACTTCAAATCTCAGGTATTTTCGAAGCCTGTGATGAATCTGAACATAAAAATATGCATCCTTTTGGTTTACGGATGTCACGTTATCCTCTTTCTGTATAAATTGAAGGACGTCCTGTGAAGTTATCAAGCAAAATGTTTGTTTTTTGAGAAACTTTATTAAGTTCCATAGATCTAAAATTGGTCTCCACTCACCCACTTTTTTTTGCAGCATTAGAAAAACATGAGTAAAAACATCCGTCTTGCTGGGATTGTGCTCTAACACATCTTTCCTCAACACTGTGAGGGTCCCAGTTTGTAACAGAGGAAAATGACTTTTGGGTGGAGGTGGGGGTTTCTGGATGAACTACAACATGTGGCCAAACTGTACTAGATCCAAATCCAACAGCCCAATATTATTTTGGCCCACTAAATATAGTAAGTCAATACAGGGATTCAATGTGACTATTGCATGTGTCATCACTGTTTTGAATATTTCTGGTAATGGGATTTGTTTTGCAATTTTCTTGCAAGGGACCCATCTGTCCTAGGATACTGGAGGAAATGCATTATATTGTGTATAAATCCGGTGGTAGGATTGTTGCTGTATTTGATACAGTTGGTACATGTAGGTTTGATAGACACACCTGCATGCATATTGCCTCTCTCTTCAGCCTCCCAGAAAGGGCTAGTGATTTCTGTGCTGGAGAACTCTCAAAGATCTTGCCCTGTTTGTATCGGACTATGGACCAAAGAGCCTCATTCACATGCCAACAAATAAGGATTCATAGTCACATGGCATTTCAAAACTCCTAGTTGTACCTTCAGTCTAAAGCTAACCATAGTCAAATTTGCCTGTGAAAAATCAGCTGCCCCCACAAGCTGTCTGAGACTAATAGAGGCAATGTCCATGGTTAGTGCAGAAGATTTATGTTCGCTTTCACAAAGATAATCCTTCGCCTCAGCTCTCTTGTCTAGCAGCAGATTTAAATATGAGTCAATATCTGACCACATCTGCCTGTCATATTGGGCAAAAATTGCCAGTGCATTGGACGCCCCAACAGCTAAAGCAACTGTTTCTGAAAATCATTTTCCAATATTATACAGCCTTCTACCCTCTCTGTCAGGTGGTACAGTACATGTCTATGTCAGATTTCTAGAACGCCCCTGGGCCGTCGGCATAACCACCGAATCTGCAAGGGGGTGTCCAATCAGCCAAGTAGGGGTATTGTCAAGAGACATATTGGGGGTCATTACGACCTCAGTGGTCTTTTTGCAAGTCCGCCATGTGGAAGACCGCCTGTGCAGGCGGTTTGCCGCTCGGCGTATTATGACTGTTGGCTGCTCTCCGTCGTTATTCCAACAGAGAGCCGCCAACAGCCATACTTGCGGGCGGCGGGGAAGTGGAGGTTGCTCCACCTCCACCGCCACACCAACAGAACACCGCCCAGCGAATCACTTCCTGTGATTCGCCGTGGCGGTGTTCTGTTGGCGGAGCTGCCCCCATGGCTCCCGTCCCCTCCCGGAGGATCGACGGACCAGGTAAGTCGATCGTCTGTTAGGGGAGGAGGGTGGGGGGGGGGGGGGGGAGGTGTTGTGTGCGTATGTAGAGGGGGTGTGTGGGTGCGTGTATGCTTGCGGGGGTGTTGTGTGTATGGGAATGAGTGCGTGTATGGATGTGTGCGTGCATGTTTGAATGTGGGTGTGCGTGTCTGACTGTGTGTGTGGATGTAGGCATGTATGTCGGGGTGCGTGTGTGTGTGTGTGTGTTGGTGGTGCCTGCATGCGTGTCGGGTGTGTTTGAGTAATGTTATGTTGGGGGTCGGGTGGAGAGGGGGCCCTGCCACCTTTGGGGGGTGGTGGGGTGTGGAGGGGAGGGAGTCGGGGTGGGGTGGAGGGTGGGGGAGACCCCTATCAGTGCCAGGGAAGGAATTCCCTGGCACTGGTAGTGCTTACCGCCATGGATTTCATGGCGGTTGAAACCGTTGGAAAATCCACGGCGGTAAGCCGGGTCCAAATACCGCCGGCGGTATACTGACGGCTGCCGGGCTGGAGACCCAGGTCTCCGCCCTGGCGGACGGGACGGAGAACCGACGGATGACCATGGCGGTAACCGCCATGGTCATAATTCACCATGGTAAGACCGCCAGCCTGTTGGCGGTCTTACCGCCGGTTCTCTGCCATCCGCCAGGGTTGTAATGACCCCCATTGTTTTTAATCAAGCCTGAGAATCACTGCTGCTACAGTGGCTGGGTTCTTCATTACTTTCAGGCCCTCTGACCACATATGGTGTGTAAAAGGTATGAATGTAATGTTTTTTCATGTTGGCTGTTTGAAATCATATAGGAAGTGTTAGAAATGGGGTTTCTAGTTGGCGGTCGGTTGCACCCAGTCCAAGTAGGGACCCTCACGCTAGTCAGGATAAGAGAGATACTCAGCTCAGATAAACCCTGCTCACCCCCTTGGCACGAGCAGTCGGGCTTATCTCAGAAGCAATGTGTAAAGCATTTGCACATTACACACAGTAATACAGTGAAAACACTACAAAAAGACACCACACCAGTTTTAGACAAATGGCCAATATGTATCTGTGCAAAACAAGACCAAAATGAGAAAAATCCAACATACAATAATAAAGATATGAATTTTGAAAGAATTCACTTAAAAATACAGTCCCTTGAAGTTGATAGCTCCGTCTGGGGCTATCACTGCGTTGTTAACAACAAATCCAACAGTTCAGGCCTGCCGCTGCATCGCGGTCCAGCTACTGTGTCGGGAAGACCCCCAAACAGTACCTTGGAAATGGAGGGCTTTGTGATCCTTGCGATGAGATCCGGAGTGCGGCGTCACTGGCATTGCAGGCGTCTGTTCTGGAGGTCGTGGGGGGGGTCGTATGGACCTTGAAGTCACACACATTGCAGATCGAACTCCAGGCTGATGATGAAGTCAGGAGCGCGGGTGTGGATGGTGTTGGGATTGCGATGTGACATGCGGTGCCCACAGGTCACGGTGCAGGCAGCGGCTCAGTGACGGCACCCTGCGGCGTCAGTGAGACCAGGGCTGTGGTGCGGTGTGACGTGCGGTGTCTCCAGGTCACGGTGCAGGCAGCAGCATCGTCACTGTTGAAGCGCTGTTGTCGGTAGGCCCAAGGTGGTGGTGCGGTGTGGGGCGAGCTCTGTGCGGCGCCTCTGGTTGTAGTGCAGACTGGGGAGTCTGTTGACAACACTAGAGTCGATGGTGCTGGCGTTGGTGGACTGGGGCTGCAGTGCGGGATGGGACGGTGCTTTGTGTACCTCACAAGCGGTGTCCACAGGCCACGGTGCAGGCAGCGGCACCAGTGTCAGCATGGAGAATCGGCATCAGGGATGCCAAGGCTGTGGTGTGAGCAAGGCGATGTGGAGTGCAGGGCCCACAGGTCAAGGTGCATGCAGCAGCTTGCAGACAACTTCAGGTGGCAGCTTTGGTGAGACCAGAGGTGTGGTGGGAGATGGGGCACGGCTCCATGTGGCGTCGTCTGGTCACAATGAAGGCAGCAGCATCGTTGACAGCACAACACAACGTCAACGACACTCCCTTCACACACAACGAAACATACAAATATGAGCTATGGTGGCCTGTGTGGAGAGGGATGAATGTTGTGGTTTAAGTTCGAGTGTTTTGAATTGATGTGAACAAGCTACCAACATGACCATGTTAAACCCTTCAGGCTATGATTAACATTACTCTGCTCACTAGGAGTACCATAGGACTTCCAGCTCCAGAAAAGGGATGATTCAAGCATGTGAATCTATCAAAGATCCAATATTAAAGAAAAATGTATTCATTTAGTTTTGTGCCAATAGACAGGCATATATTTAAATGTTTTTTTAGAAAACATTTATCTTTGTAAACGTACTATTACATCACCTATATGACTAGAAGGGTTCAGAGTATTAACAAAGCGTACAAGGGTAGTGGCGGTGAAGGTGCTGCACCTCCGTAATGTAACAATTCGTATTCAGCAACAAAGTCAAGGAGTTTAAGAAACTGGTGCCAAGATGGTCGAGTGCCCAACTACCCTGTGGGCACTAAGAATTGTGTACCGAGATACACAATAGCAAATAGTGCAAGATGACCAAGGCACACAAAGGTGCAAAGTCCAGCAAAGTTTGTAGGAAAAGGTATCCCTGGTAGTGTGAATCCGGAAGCGGAGAAATAAGCGCTGATTCCAAGTTGGTGTTGAACAGTGTCGTTTATTCACAGACAGAGTTTGTCGTAGGTAAGATTAGTCTTGCAGAAAAACAGTCAACACGTGTTTCGTCACACAAGTGACTTTATCAAGGCTGGGCCCGTCCGGCCAAGGAAAATGTAACAGTAACCGGTATGCAGGTAAGTAGTAGTTGTGTACTGAGTTTGGCAAGGACAGTAATTAATGGTCCAGTGGTCAAAGGTAGAGACGGGAAGGCCCTGATAAGCCTCCAAAATTGGTCCTGGTTAGAGCAACGAGGCACACCGGTCCGTCCGAAGAAACTACTACTTACCTGCATACCGGTTACTGTTACATTTTCCTTGGCCGGACGGGCCCAGCCTTGATAAAGTCACTTGTGTGACGAAACACGCGTTGGCTGTTTTTCTGCAAGACGAATCTTACCTACGACAAACTCTGTCTGTGAATAAACGACACTGTTCAACACCAACTTGGAATCAGCGCTTATTTCTCCGCTTCCGGATTCACACTACCAGGGATACCTTTTCCTACAAACTTTGCTGGACTTTGCACCTTTGTGTGCCTTGGTCATCTTGCACGGTTCAGAGTATTAGACCATCAATAAAATCATGAAGAAAAATGAAATGGAAATGACTGAGTGGAACTTTCTCCCACTGACCCGAGGAAAAATGGAAAATAAAGAAGTTTGAATTTATGTAACCTGAAGAGTAGCTTTATACCTCAACTTATTAGAGAATGAAATAACCTCTAACTTGTTGAGAAGCACTGTTTGCTTCTTCAACTCCATACTGATGTGAGACTGGCACCTTTGTTATCAGAAAGTTGCTCAACTTGGACCAAGACATAATTCTGTTGATTGAGGCCCGCTATTACCTTAATAGAATTGAACATTTTCATTACAAATGCTAGGAAACTTCATTCTGTGTCAGGACTGGAGGCAATGATTATGCTCCTTCAAAGCTTGTTGGCCACCAAACATGCCACATCCAAGACAGGCTTAAAGTAAAACCTCTTAAACATGGAGTTCAAAGACCAGTCTACAGCATTCAAGATGTCTTCCAACTGGCCACCCAGCTTGAGGGCTTTAAAGGCCATGTCTCCTCTCCCCAAGTGAGCGCCAAAGTGTTGCCCATCAATGCCAGCTTCTTGCATGGCCCATTGGACCCATCGAGCAATGGTTGAAGGAGAAATAGCTTTCAAAAGCTTCTGAAGGGATATCAGTAACTGTCTCCCACCTGGGGGCCATCATATTCTCAAATGCCTTAAGAGATCCTACCATACTCAATTTTGGGTATTTATCAAACACCAGGTAAAAGACCACCCGTGAATTGGATTTCGTTCTACGGGAAATGTGGAAGGTCACACCTTTAGAGGTAGAAACCCTGCTCGTACCATCAAGAGCCCAGACATCCAAGACTCTGCTTCAGGAGACCAGGCATAGACACATGGCAAGTTTACCCGAAATCTCCTTGCGAGATAAAATGTAATTCCTTTGACAAGACCAAAAAAGATGCTGAATTTTATTAACATCCCATGAGGATGAATATCTGGGTTCTGGGGGTAACACCAGACATACACCCCTCATCAGCTTACTTACCAGTGCATGCTCACCTACTTGGTAACCTTGTATTAGGACACGCCCAAGGGAAAAAGCCGACCTAAAGGTGTTCACCACCCTATATGCTAGGCCCTGCGATGCCAGCGAAGCCCAAAAATTAATGACCTGGACAATGTCGAACCCTAAGGGATCATCACTTTTTTGTACACACCAACAAACCAATCTAGACCTTGCTGATTTACATTGTTTGGTGGTACCATCAGCTCATGCTGTGGTCAGCAATCACTCAGCTTCTTGTGAAAGCCTAAGTACCCGCCAATGTTCCGTGTAATCCTCCAATGCCACGAGAGGCAGTCGTCCTTAAAGTAGGAGCAGGTGAGAATTTCCTAGTGGATCCTGAAGGAGATGTGGAGCATGGGGTAGAAGGATTGGAAAATCTCCAAAAAGTTTCAGAAGAACTGGAAACCACACTTACGACCTCCAAAAAGGTGTGATGAAGGCTACTGTCGCCACACCTGCCAATTGCATGGGAAAGGGGGAAAACCGCACCCATTTTCCTTCGACCAATCCTGACGAAAGGCATCCGTTGCTGTTGCCAGAGATCTGTGGGTTCAATTACTACAAGCTCATATCAGACCATTCCATCAAGCATCAATCTACCACTTTGTTGGACCCTCCGGGTAGGTACTCAGCCGTGACTGATGCATTGATGGATCGGTAGAACATCCACAATTCCTTGGCCAAGTCCACCAGGAGTTTCGGCCTGGGGCCCCCCAGGTGACTGATGTATCAAACCCCGACATCCAATTTTAAGAGGATACAGCAACTCGCCTTCTCTGTGGTCCAACATTGGATGACGAAGGATCCTGCCATGAGTTCCAAACAATTTATGTGGAGTCGCTGTTCGGCTGTGGACCATTTTCATTCTGTGAAGGAACTCCCACATCGTACTCCCCAACCACCGTGCTGAGGTGCCAGACCAGGCTATGTTGTGGTTCTGGGCAAGGCCAGAGACTATGGGTGCAGTAAATAACGTGCAATGGGTCGACCCCTGGGGCATTTCATCGTTTGGTATCGGAAGGGTTAACTGATCCACCAAGATCCTGCCCCTAGCAGCTATATTTCAGCCTCAGCTGCAATAGAATAATAACCCAGGTACACAGGCATTACAGAGCTGCAATACAACTATGAAAAATACAGATCTCACAGGGCATGCTGGCTTCCAGGCGTCCCAGGGAATAATACAAGGCATGGCTCCGCGGGGCAGATGGCTCGTCATAAGTTTCCCGATAAGGAGCCTCCTCACCGAAAAGCATAGAGAAGATATACATCTGATCGGTTCCACCAGCACCTTACTCACGTGGTCCCTGTATTACAGAAAATGAAGCCGGCTGCAAAAGGAGCGCAGCCATGGGCTCCAGCAGTGGCAGATCGCTATGGGAAAAAAACGTATTAATCACCCTAAACAACAAAAATACATGTTGTACACACAATGTGAGAAAAAAGAAAAGCACTCATCTGCCTGCTGGAGAAAGACAGAAAGATGAAGCTATACAAGGGGACGCTTGTTAAGAGGGACGAGAGAGACTGTTCACTGGTTGAACATTTTGTAGTGTCCTTTCCCATTGCTTGATGGGAAAGGCAGTTTGATACATCAGTTGAAGCCTGCTGGAATATAAATAAAGGAAGAAAGTAGAGCATCATTTAATCCTTTCCTCCGGTCCTGATACAGAATCAGGTCTTTACTAGGCTATAAATTAAAGTAAAAGCAAACAAGACACTTTAAATGGTGTGAGGTGATGTGTTCACCCAATTAAGGAACAAGGACTGTGATTGTCACATGATAGCCAGTTCTTTGAAGTAGTACACTCCTAAACATATTTTCAATGAGAATTTGAGCATGTACATGCAATAGTTATCAGCATTTAAGGTAGGTGGGTTAGCTAGTGTACAAATCTATGAGAGTTAACAAGGCAGACAAACTACATTTGCAGGTAGGTAATTTATTTTTCTTCTGTTCTGAATGCGTTATAAACCAGAAGATGGTCCAAGAGGTTATCTTCACAAGAACAAAATGTCAACACTACAGCCATATTTAACAACTTACATTTCATAAACTCTGAAGCAGCTAACTGCTGTTATTAAGCATTACTCCCAAGGCTGTCTAGGACTGGGGCATGGTTTTTCACCCTGGGAGTACTGGTAGGGACTCTGTCAATGCACACATAATATGCACTGGCATCTGAGATGCAGCTATGGTAGTTGGTGCTGAAGATGTCACTTAGACAGTGGGCATTCAGAGCCTGATGTTCCTGGGAAGGGGAAGCAATGATGACACTCCATGTAGGAGGCTGGCTCAGTTTATGGTGTACATCTATGGTGTGGCACCCTATACTGAGTCCGGCAACCCTTAGTGATAATAAATAGGTGTCCAGATAGCAGAAGCTTTCTAGGGGTATCTGAGGTGAGCAGCTAAACCTTATCCAAGAGGAATGTAAAGCACTTGCAATACCATAGTAGTCAGACAAAAACGTAGTCACAAGAAAGAACCATACAATGTTGCAAAAATAAAGGATACTTTAACACAGCACTACTACTAAACTGGCACTGGTATATATTCCTTTGGAGATATTATACACAATATGTACACAGAACAACCATCAGAAATAGCATAGACATATAGGGGGTCCTAGGGGAGGGCCAAACCATATACTAAAAAAAGTGGAATGTGAAATAGTGACTCCAGCCAAGATAAGTGAGGTAGTTAGCTAGGGGCTTGGGACAGTTAGGAACACCAGAAGTAAGTACAGTAAGTGACCGCAGCAACCAGGAGTAAGGTAGTTACCCACCCAGTTGTCCCATAGGCTAACACAGAGAGTAGTGGTTGGAGTTTGTGGAATTCAAAACCCTTCCCAGTGGACCCCGAGGAAACCAGCAGGCAAGAGAGTGGATGGAGAGTACCTCTATCCCAGATACCTAGAAGACAGGAGTACCTACAAAAGGGACCTGGATATAGAGGGGAGAAGGGACTTTCTCTGAAGACTGTGAAGGCCTCGGATTGGCCAGCTGTTGTCAAGGCCCACGGACCAGGTCAGTAGAACCCAGGAATGGATTCCAGATGTGGAGGATCTGCAAAGGTCGGGGACAGAGTCCAGCACACTTGGAGGTGCCCAGGTGGTGGAGGTGGCAATCCCCACCTTCCTGAAGATGAAGTTCCTGCAAGTTTGTGGAAGAAGAAGTCCAGCTGCGGGGCCCAGGAGCTGTAGAAGATCCCAGGAGTCACATACAGGCTGTTCCTCCACAGTCGCCGGATTACAGGAGGGTTAGTGACCAGCCAGGTCTCCAACAAGCACTGGCAAGTGCAAATAGGAGTTGAAGAAGAGTTTGCAAAGTTTTGGGGACCAGCAAGATCCAGGAGACTCTACCCAGGAGGGGGAGTCAGAGCTGGCCCTCTGCACACAGGAAGGCCAACAGAAGTTGGTGGAGGCCCCACAAGTGACTCACAGGTGCCAGACACAGGGAGTCACAAGAAGGCCTTACCAGCCCAGCAAAACAGAACTCCCATGTCACAGGAGTTGCAGGGCAGGAGCCGATCTTCGGTTTGCAGAACGCTGAAGGCATGGGCTTCTTGGAGAAGAAAATCTCCCAGAGGAAGAG
This sequence comes from Pleurodeles waltl, assembly GCF_031143425.1. Taxonomy (NCBI): domain Eukaryota; kingdom Metazoa; phylum Chordata; class Amphibia; order Caudata; family Salamandridae; genus Pleurodeles; species Pleurodeles waltl. Next base: position 981,864,879 of record NC_090448.1, read on the forward strand.
TCAATAGGCCTTGGCAAGTGCAACAGTCTCAGTGCACAGGGGTGCCAGTCCAGTGGCAGGAGCAAGGGCCTGCATTCTCTCAGCTTGGATAGAAAAATAGCAGGACCTAGAGGAGGTCACAGACTCACTACCTGTGTAGCAGGATCTTCAGATGCCCATTGACAGCAGACCCCACCAGTCTGTCGACATTGTCTTGAGGTGCTTACGGATGCAGGGAGTGACTCCTTCACGCCAAGGAAGATTCCTTTGTGCTTCCTGGTGCAGAGTCCTTGTGACCCTGGAGGATACACAGCCTTGGATGTTGCAGAATTCTTGCAGGATCTGGAGAAACAATGTTGCGATGGGAGCCTTCCCACCAGAGGCAACGTGTTCGGTTCCAGCGAAGACCAGCAGAGATTCTAGAGGCCAGGAGCAGAAGATGTTTTGCAGAGAGTTCCTTGAAGTGTCTTGGTTGACGAATCCGAGGACCCATCCCCAAGGGAGCCCCTTAAATACCTCTAAAAGGGGGTTGGTCACTCTCTGCAGTGACCCACCTATCAGAGGGGTCAGGGATGTCATCTACCTGGCCTAATCAGTCAGATGCTCCCAGGGTCCTCTGCACATCTTTTAAGATGGCAGAGTGAAGTGGCCACCTGGCAGAGCTCTGTGCACCTGGAAGCTGGACGGGGGGGGTTGTCAATCCCCTGTCCTTTGTGTAGTTTCACGCCAGAGCAGGAACTGGGGGTTCCTGAATTGGTGCAAACCGGATTATGCAAGGGCACCAAATGTGCCCTTTAAAGCAGTCAGGTGGCACTTAGACGCCACACCACCCAACCCCAGTCCTTAGACACCTAATACACAGGGAATGGTGGTCACACCTCTCCCTTGCAGGAAATCTTTTGTTCTGCTCCTTCAGCCTGAGTCTGGTTCACCAGCAGGAAGGCAGAACAGTGTTGGGGTCAGCAGCGGTGTGGGGTGGCAGCTAGACCCCGTAAGGCTGCACAGGCAGAACTGGGGGATACCCTAGGGAAACCCCAGAGTACATGGTATCATGTAACTAACACTGGAATCGTGTAGTTGCAGGATTCCAGCATGTTTGAAACCAAACATACCTAGGCTCGGAGTAGACATTATGTAGTTGGACCACTTGTGCGAACCAGTGTCCTCTGCATACCTTAAGATGGCTTCTCCACACTTAGAGAGCCCAGGAATTGGCCTGGGGTCTGTAGGGGTACCCTCACATTTAGAGACATGCACCTTGCTTGTGGGCTGAAGGGCCTACCAGAGGGGGGACTTATAATGTCTAAGTACAGTGGTTAGGTTTGGCAGTGAAAGGGTGCATGCACCCTTTCACGCAGGCTGCAATGACAGACCTGCAGTAACAGTTTGCAGGGGCCATATGGGACCCCTGGTGTACCAATGCCCTGGGGAGCTCGGTACCATATAAAAGGGAGTTACATGGGTGCCCCAGTATGCCTACTGTGAATGTGAAACGTAACAGACAACTAAATTTAGGGGAGAGAGCACGGTCACCCAGGACCCCCAGTGAACTACAATCCAAGCACACCGACATCAGGCAAAAAAGTGGGGGTAACTATGGCAGAAAGACAGCATTTTCCTACACTCCAATTATGAAGTTTCAACAGAATCCTTTCCAGTGCACTGCTTGGGATCTGGAGCTAAAGAAACGGTTTCAGAATGGCTTTTGATTTCAACTTCTTCAGAACCAAAGGTTTTGATTTTTTTTGCTGGCATTACCAACACATTCTTGTCCCATTTCCCAAAGCCAGTCACAATGCCCTTTTCTTTCTTGCTCTGGGCACCGGTAATAAACGCTGTCAACATGGGTATCTTGTTCAGTGATAATTCTCTACCTACATGGCTTCCAGGATTTGGAAAGACCTTTTATTTTACATAGCAATATTGTATATGTTTGTCAAAAATGCATCATTCCCAGCACAAGGTTTGCAAGAAACCCTGAATTCTTACATGTGAAAGGATCATATCTAAAGATACATTTGTTACTTAGAGCAAACTATTTGCTGAGGGGGTTTCCCGATATGCATTAATATGCACATATTAACTTTTGTTTAAGTAAGACTGACAGCCTGACTTCTGGAAATCTTATAAACAGATGTTAATTTATATAAGATCCAATACAGAGGAATACTCACTTCCTCTCATGTTTTAGTCTCTTCAGTTCTTCTTAAAGGTAGATTTCCAAACATAATTTTCAGTGGTGGAGATAACAGCAAACTGGTCAACATTTCATCTCTACAAATACTTTTTATCAAGTTCTGTTCAAATGAATCCATAGATTAACAGCCAATACATAGTGTTTACAGGATGCAATTACAGTACCCACTGACAAAACTCAGAGATAAGGAAAGACCCACTTCAGAACATAGAGCTTCACAAAATCTGAAAAGAAAGAAGCATCAGATCTCTTAAACAATCTGCACAACAATTTATTTGGGGAGCCTACTCATGAATAGATAGGATTTTCCTAAATGCAATGTTATGCATAGATAATCAGCGTTTCCTAAATGCAATGTTCTGATGGTGAACCATTAGACAAAAGGATCACAATAAGGAGTCATGAGCAGTGCTTAATTTGTGAAAGAATAAGAGCTGATGACCAAAGCTCTGCTCAGAAGCCAACAGCTGCTGCAATAAAATGATGGTTCGCCCAACAACGAGACAGCGTAGTCCTGAATTTACTTCTCTCTTCCATCCACTACCAGATGCTCTCTGCCCATTTATCTCTCTGTTGCAGGTTGCTGCTTTCTCTATTTATGGTGGTTTTTCCATCTTTCTCTTCACCCGTCTTTGCCTTTTGTTTGTTTTTCCCCTCTCTTGCTCTCAGTAAATGTCTCATGCAGAAAAATAAGCCTCATGCAGAACAATAAGTACTTATCCCCTAAAATGAGTGCACCCACTGGCTCAAATTAAGCACTGCAAAGTCACTGTCTATTTTCAAATAAAGTTTAATAAACCCACAGATTTCCATAAAACGGGATCTAATATTCTTTGGGGTTCACAGGCTGATGTGTTTTCTGGTCCATCATATGCAAAAGGCACCACTGCACCAGACTCACCTGGTTATAGTAGTGAAGAAACTCGCCAAGTTGATAGGCTAGAATTCGCCGCCGGTCCATAAGTGGGAGACGCCGACCCGGAAGAACCATTCTCAGGGACTGCTGGAGATTAGCAGCAGCTCTTTTCAGAAAACGCACAACCAGCTCCTGCAAGTAATGTAGAGGCACTGTCACCAGGAACTGATTATAGGGCCCAAACAAATAAGCATACTAATTAGCAAATACCATTCTCATTGGAGCAAAGTGACAAGATCAATGTTAATGTACTTTGTGGTCTTGGATACATGTGTATTCATTTATCGGGGCTGCTTTTTGAGAGGTTCATATTGCTTTGCACCCAGTTCAGTGCTCTAGACCAGGCTTTTGAACATGCTGGTTTATTGTTGAGAATGTGTGATATTTTGCCATTTTGGTAAGTCCCCACACAGTCTTTGTGAGATTTGTAGAGTAAAGGCGTTTTTGAAAAGCATGGATTCAGATCTTTCTAAGACGTGGATCATTGCTTCTCTTCCTCAATTCAGTTTATAGTGTATGAATTGGCTGTGCTACTTTGCCTAATATGTTATCCTTCCCACCTTCCATCTTGTTATGTTTAATGGCTATGTTCCTTAATTCACTGTCACATCCACTAATCTCCTTCGGTTGAAAACGCCTTTCCCTGTGAACACTTTCATTAATATTCAATGGCTCTGCTCCATTCTGATAGATCTCATGTACCACATTTTAAGGCCCTATCTTTCACAATCAACATTTGCCCTTTCCAATATTATGGCTGTTATACTTCACAGAGCAATTCTGCTAATACATGTCATGTATTCAATTTAGTATGCCCAAACAGCCATTATTTCATGGTGGCACTCCTTCATTCAATTGATGTACTACCCTTTCCCATATTTCATGGCTGTCTTCTATACTTACTACAAGTCTTCCAGCATTCCAAAGGTGGGGACATTCACTTACTGCACTTGCTTCATATGTGTGCTCTTTCACCGAGTACTCCTCTTCTCCTGTTTAATGGGTATGCCCATCATAACTTGTGCTCTCCTCTTCTGATGTGCTCCCCCTTTAAAATTCTGCAAAACACTCTTCATTGAGTGACTCACCTTTTCCACACTTCATAGCTGTCCTCCTTTCACTAAGAATTCCCCATTCCCAGCACTTACTAGCTCGGGTCCTTCGATGAATGATCCTCATTTCCACACTCCACAGCTGCGCTAACTTCAATGAGATTGCTCCTTTCCACTCGTCCACAAACGTGTTAGTTCAATGAATGTACCCCCTTCCCACATTCAATCCCTGCGTTCCATTCAATAAGGGTCCTCCATGATTCACTACTTTACTACTTCACCATGGTTCTTCCCTAGTCCGGGCTGCTGAATGAGCACTTGCACTAACTGTGCTTCCTAATCCTGCACTTTCAAAACACAGAACATAAAGCAAATACATTTGAAGCTTTAAGCATTGACGTTGACAATTCTTCATTCGGTTTTGCTAGTATGCCCTTCATGTAGGTGAGGGCACTGCTCCATTGGTGTCTGAAATTCTCCACACTAGCCATTGTCTAACAGCTCGATATTTCTCTGTGATGCATATTTGGGTAATCCCACCGGGAATTCTGTGGATCAGGGTGAGGACCTTAAAGGCATCGATGTCAAAGGTAGTTAGGAACCCTGTAGTATATTAAATTATGGCAAACTCCAGACATTTCTTTTAGGCTTATTGCTTTATAATTTTTGAAATTAGGATCCAAGAGATTTGTCAAAATAAAGTAACTTGATTTTATTTAGACAGTTTCCCTGAAGCATGTGTACTTTATGTTTCATTATCTGCAGTTAAAAGGTTTGGAGTATTAGGAAGGCTGATTTCTCAAATCAGGCAATTTGGTGTGACCTGCCCTAGACTCTGTTGACTGGTAAGGCACAATAGGAGGTTGATTATGGAGCTAATATAAAATATGTGGAATGATCTAGGCCCTGTAAACACGTCTTGAAGATATTTAGTAATGCCAGGTTAATTGGCCCAATTTAATGTATTGCATCACATGTAAGGTACTCTTGTGATGCAGCACAATATAGACCATAACAGAAGTTATAGATGCAGAGGGGCATGGCTAAGGAGGCCAAGATGGCAGATGCGGTTTGAGGGAGCTCTGCGCAGTGATCCCTGGATGATTATCCTTAACTGGGCGGCCATCTGATTCCTCAGTTGCTCATCGTAGTTGACACTGGGGAGTCGACTGGGCCACTTTTATGGACCGTTTCGGGCCCATGGGAGAGAACTTTTGATGGCGAACTGTTTCGGGCCACACTGCCCATTACCCGCATGGAAGAGCACGCCGCCCAGAGGGAGGTGCCTCAGGCTCTGCTTGCTGCTCCTGCGAATATACGCCTTTGCTCAGTTGTATTCCTGCTGTCGATCCTGTCTCAGGATCAGTGATCACTGGATGATCGACTGCAGTGGTCTGCCGCGTTGTGCCCGATTGGTGGCGGGGCCTTCTGCCCATTGAGGCCGCGATGCACCTCCTGATCACGGGTAGAGCAGGGGCAAATATTCCGACTTGCAGCTCTCTTTTTGTGGCTCCAGGTGAGTGCCTGCAAAATACTGTATTTCCCTGTGCCTGACTTGCAAATGCACTGGCACCAGGAATGGAGGCACGTAGGTCCTACAACCAAAAGCAATGGAATTCTAATATTGTGCGCCCAGTGGGGAAAGGAGAATTACCGAACCAAGTGGCTTTCCCCCCGCATGTTAAGTGGCAGCCACGCCTATTCCCTGCCGACTTGTCCCCTACGTCTAGGGGCTCCTGGTCTAACTCCTCTGAGGGAGCGTGCTTGGGACATATTGAGGAACATAAGTCCTGTGTAATTAGGCCTCTCTTGGGCCCTTCGTAAGCCATTGTGCAGACACTGTGCTCAGTGACTGGGGGGACAAGAGGTAGGGGGAAGACGATGGGGAGGAGACAGGACAGAGGCAGTTACAACTGTAACCTGCATGCACAATGACTGACCAGACTGATACAACAGCCAGCTGAAGCCTACTCAGTCACTACTACAAAAAAGTGGATTTCTGTGTTGGACTGCACATGCAGTGAGGTGTTGCAGTTCAATCTGACACTCCCAACCGCCTGCACTCAAGGTGCATCATTCTTCCCAAGTGACTTTCTTTGCATATACACTGCCTGCGGGCCTAACACCCTTTGGCTTGATCTCCATGTTTAAAAGTCCCCTCCTGGCCCAACACCCTTGTGGAAGGTCATGGAGACACATTAAGTAATATATGTGTTATGTGGTTAGGCCTCTCTTGGGCCCTACTTAGCCACTGCACGGAAACTGTATGCACAGTAACAGAGAAGCACGGGTCAGCACTGATCCTTGCACTTACAACACATGACCAGATTTCCACAACAGCCCACTAATACCTGATCATCTGCTGCTACATAATGGTGGGTTTCTGCATTGGCCTGCTCGTACTGTGAGGTGTCACGGGTTGACCTGACACAAGCGAGCCCACACTCTAGGTACACCTCTGCCCCTGCTGGATGATGCACTCCAACGGTCTTTATAATGGGGCACCTATGATCTGGTACCAACCCTACACACCCATGCCAGATAACACTGCCGCTTGGCTCCCAGCAGACTGTGGAAACCTACTGGTTGTTCTTCTGAATCAGACCCAGTCACAGATAAACTGAATGTGGTGCTAGCAGCTACATTACGATCCAGAGTATCATTAGAATCAAAGACAGATGCAGTTGCTACAGATCTTTCATTACTGAGATGACCATTAGAAATTATCGGGCAGGGTACATTTACATTTAACTGAACAATTGCTGGCAATTATCCAACCACAGGTAACAGAGGTGAAATCCCACCTCCACTTAAAACAGGAAAAGATCCACATGCTTGAAGACCATGCAGATGGTGCCGAAGGCAGATCACGGTGGAACAACATTCGCTTGATACAAAATGTAGAGACGATGAAAATATAGAGGGCTTTGATGCAGGGGCATACCGCGAAAAGTGGATACCTGGCTTTGTATCTGCGGAAGCACTGTCAGCTTTTTTCTCGATGGAACAGGCCCACAGAGTTCCGATGCAGCGGCCCCCTTTGGGTGTCCCACCCGACCCAATGGTGAAGTGTGAAGCGACCATCAGTGGTGCCCATCTCATATGCTTGGCTTCCTGAATCGCCAGGAGCTCACCCAGGAGTGACAAAGGGCACTGCAGGCAGCAGCAGATTTTCGGGACCCCGTTCTGCATTTCAATGCAGATGGTGACAAATCCAAAACTTCGGGGGATAAGGACTTTACCACATTGGAACTTTAACCCCGGGCTCTGATGTGATGCCCACAGTGATTCCTCAAACATCAAGTGACATCATCTAATTTGGCTGTTGATTTGATCTACACACATAATATCACTGTTTCAGTTTCCAATTTTAATGTACACTCTGAGGTGTTTACCCAAACTACACAGCAGCTCACTATGGTCAGGCTGGGATCCCCCAACTTAGGACCTTGCATTATGACTGCCAATAATATCGTCGCATAGAATGTTCTAGGTATTCACAACCACTCCCAGCAAATATGGGGTGTATTCATATGCTATGCTGGAGTCAGGCACACATAGCATACTTGCAAGAATCCCATATTACTGAGCTGGAGGAATCCAGACTGCAGAGGAGATGGAGGGGGCAAGCATTTTCCACCAATTCCACCTATGCCTGGGGGGGTGCAAGGGAGGGGGGAGTATTGATATGGATCAGGGTAGGGGTCCCTTTCGTTACCACTAGCAGGATCATAGAGCCAGTAGGACGCTACGTCCTGGTGCTGGGCCGGCTAGATGGCTGCAGTGTGTACCTTGAAGCAATTTACATCCCCAACGTGGAGCAGGTTCCGTTCCTTAACGCTTTGTCTACAACACTACCACAGTAGAGTGGAATACCCTGGTTACTGAGCAGGGATTTTAAAAGTGTAGAGTTGGGCCGCTCCTTCCCGCTCTTGCCTCGCATCAGCCACCTCTAATTCGCAACCCTTGAGCACATGGCTACAACACTGGGAGCTGTTAGACAAATGGGGTCAGCGTAATATCAGTGCCTGGGTATGGATAAGTTACTTGGCTGTAATCCTAGTTCTCTTCCAGGGGAATCCTCATCAAAGTCATAAGCACTGAATATTCCAGACAGCATGCAAGGACCCCGGAGTACATATTAAATATATATTATTATATATATATAAGTATTGCATAAAAATTGTACCTACATTTTATATATATATAAATATATATATATATACCCATTTATTTACACTTATCTACACAGCCTATATTGAAGGCTAAAAATGCCCAATTTACATAGAGTTTTTCTTTGATAAACATCTTACCAGACTCAAGCAATTCTGGAAATCAGAAAAGAGAGAGAGCATAAAATGCAAACACAGCTTTTATCGAAGAGAACACTGCAAGGAAATGCACAGGCATTGTTAGCCAATAGGTTGCATTAAAAGTATAACAAGAGAAAACTGACACTGTGCCTTTAAGAACTCGAGGACCTCCTATATCCCATCATGCCTCAGAGTTGACCATTAGGTCAGTACTTAAGCGTATGCACAACAAACACAACACACGTGACACAATACATACACCACAAAGGAAACAAAACAACAAGATACATAAAAATAGACTGTATTGCATAAAGCATCATTACACAAAAGATGACATGTATCGATAATACCCTGCTGCACGAGCAGTTGTCAGAACATTACACAGGTTACTGGTATTCTGCGAAAATAAGCAGTAGTCAGGTAAACACATAGGTTACTAGTAATACTCTGCAACACAAACAGTAGTCAGTTTGTCATTATCACCAAGAGCACACGTCAGAATAAACCTATAATCAGAAATGCCAAGACATCATCATGAATGCACCTGAAATGAAACATTCCCAAGAGAGCCTGTGTCAGGCACCAAAACAAAACAGTATATATCATCATCAGCTGGGCATGCCATACAAGTGTTCCTAAACAAGGCACATCACATATGTTCCTTACGGTGACATCACAGTGCGCGTTAGATAACATGTAATATGGTAATCCGACTGCAGCTTGGCCACAGGAACACCAGCCTGCCTATTACACGGTAATTTCCTGCAGCACCTTCGTGAGGACTGAGGGGCTTGCCAAGTGATTGGGACCTCCGTTGAGATCCCTTCCCCCGTCACTCAGGTAAAGCACACATTCCCCTCCCTTTTTCAGGTCAGCCACACCACATCTGCACGTCCTGTACGAGATATCGGGTGGTGAGCAAACCTCACCAAGTCACCCAAGGAGCTCCCATGCTCCTCCTAGAGTAAATACGGCGGTCTTCAGAGGGAGGTGGCCTCATTGGCTGGGGCTGTCCCTAGCAAGGCAGTGACGGGGGAAGCCCTTCGTGGACTTCCCCGTACAAAGATCTAAAGGGGATCCACTGGCAGCAGAGATGCGGCTCAACTGCCCGGGGACAGGAGGCACCTGCTGACTCTCTCTCGCTCAAGGCACAACAGTGATCCACACGGCAGCCATCCGTGTTTAAATATAGAGCCACTGGGGCAATCCTGGCCTTCCCCCAATCCCTGCTCTCCTCCTTTGGTGCAGCCTGACCCAGGGGACGATTCCGCGTAGCTCCTTTTGGCGGTAACAGGCAGTCTCCCCAGCACGTGCTGGAAGGCCTCTGTGTACCTCCTCCTGCCCTGGCTGAGCTGGGTCACAGTGGGAATGCACCAGCGTTGGTGCCAGCTTGTGCCCTGGGGGCACTAGTTAGCAAGCGCCTCGTCTGTGTGCATCAGATGGCTCCGGGGGCAATCACAGGCTCCCCCGTGCTCATTTGCAGCGGGGCTGGAGTCACACAGGGTCACCGCACCCACCCTGGCTCATGGACACTAACAACGTGCCCTTCTACATGCTGATCACGCAGTGGGTGTATTTCACAGAGAGGAGCTCAGAGAAGTGCCCACCAAGTGCCAGACTCTGTAGCCCACAACACGCTCACTGCGCTCTTTTCATTAAAAAAAAAATATATATATATATATGGGGCCTCATGCAGCATTCCTCATATACGAGGGGAGACCCTAAAGGCAGCGTACAACGCTTTCCACGTGCTATGACTGTATAGCCCTCCCCAGGCGCTGTATGTATTTTTGGCTGGACCAGGGGGCAGCAAGGGCACACCAATAGTCTCACACTGGCTCCTGGGAGAACACTTGTGGGTTGGGCTTGTGTTGGGGTGGGGGCAAACAAGGCCTAAAAGAAAAGCCAGCACACAAGACAAGGTCTGGTGGTGGTCCCTCCTTGTAGGGCCACAGTGCCTTGGGAGTCCAGAGTCAGGGAACAGTCTGGCAGCAGGGCAACATGCAGAAAAGCAATCCTGATGAGTCATTTTGGGCCACCCAGCAGACACCAGGCAGCAGGGCAACAAACAGAAGAACAGTGCAGAGGAGTCTTTTGTGCAGTCAGGCAGTCCCTCTGGCAGAGGTTCGGTCCCAAGTCCAAAAGTGCTCTACCCATGTGGGGGACAATCCCCTGTAATTATACTCATTTTGCGCAGCCTTCATTAAGAGGGAGAAGGTGTTCCAACTAGCCGGTTCCAGGGATGTCCCCTTTCTCCTCCAGCACCGGCTCCAGACATCAGCGCGGTGTAAACAAGCCCTTTGCGTGAGGCCAGGGCACAGCCTTTACAGATGCAGGTGTGCCCGACTCTCCCTCTCCCAACTCGGAAAGACCTTTCACTATGCAGATGCACTCTTATGACACCTCTACCCTCCCTGAGTATAGGCTGCCTGAGAAGTCTGCACAAAGCCCAGCTGTCACTCTGCCCCAGATGTGGATTGGAGTCAAGTTGCAAAATACCAGATTCATAAGCACAGAGAAATGCTCACTTTCTAAAAGTGGTAATACTATAATGGTAATAAACAATCCACCTACACCAGTAAGCATCATTTCTCACTACTGTTACAACCATACCAAGCACGCTTATGCCACCCCTCATAGATCGGACAATACCACTTAGACATATGTTAGGGCATTTCAAATGCAGTGCTAAGAGAGAGGCAGCACTCGCAGTAGTGAGAAATCAAATAGGCTATTTGTCACTACTAGGACATGTAGTACATAAAGACACATGCCCTACCTTTTACATACACAGCACCTTGCTCATAGGGCTAGCTTAAGCCTACCTTAGGGGTGACCGACATTTAGTAAAAGGGAAGTTCCAGGCCTGGCAAGTGAATTTAGATACCAGCCCCTGTGGCAGTAAACTGCCCACTCAGGCTCTGCGGTAGCAGGCCTGAGACAGATTTGAAAGGCTACTTCTGTGGGTAGCGCAAGCTGCGCTGCAGGCCCACTAGTAGCATTTAATTTACAGGCCCTGGGTATAGAGATACCATTCTACAAGGGACCTACAGGTAAATTAAATGTGTCAATCAGGTGTAAGCCAATCATACCAAGTTTAGAAGGGAGCGCTCATGCGCTTTAGCACTGATCAGCAGTGGTAAAGTACCCAGAGACATAAAGTCAACAAAAAGGGTCCGAAGAAAATAGGAGGAGAAAGGCCAAAAGTTTGGGGAACACTCTTTCCTGCTGCTGTGGAGGAATATGAAAAAAGTGTAGGAAGTGAAATTGTCTGGTTAATGTGGAAATCAGCACCACCATGGGAAGAAAACTCAGATGAGTTCTCATCACCACCCTGTTGGCATGAACACGGTGTAAGGCTCTTTGGAACAGAGAACTTGAATCTCGTTCACTCTTCGTGCCAAAATGATAGCTGCCAGGGAAGCAGTTTCCCAGATAAGGTGTTGCAAGAATGCTTTGTGTATTGGTTCGAAAGGTGGATCCACAAGTTCTGAAAGCACCATAATTCAATTCCCAAGGAGAAGGGTTGCAGATGGGTGGAAACACCTTTTTTCAGACCCTATAAAAATCCTTTACTATAGGTATCTGGAAGAATGATCTCTGTGTAAGGGACTTTCTGTAAGCAGTCATCGCTGCTAGGTGTACCCTAATTGAGGTAAATCATAGCCCAGATTTCGCTAAATGGAGGAGATAAGGTAATATTGCTTTTTCCTCACCTAGGATGGGATGGAAACCATCCTGAACACCCCACATGAAACCTTTTCCATTTAAAAGCGTAAGAATGCCTGGATGATGGTCTTCTGGACTCTCTAAGAATATTCATGCACACCTGCGAGAGATCTTAATGTCTATACTGGAGGAACTCAGCGAGGGAAAATTGGGATGGAGAATCTTCTCTACGAATTTGTAGAGGAGATCTGGTCTGCACGACAACCTCCTGTGTGGTGTTTCCGACAGTTGGAGGAAATCTGGGTACCACAACTGACAGAGCCATTTGGGGCTATTCGGATCATTCTGGTCCTGCTCTGTACAGTTTGTTGATGTCTGCTGGGATCAATGGAATGGGTGGAAAGGCATAAAGAAACGGCCTGGATTGGTCTATCAAAAGGGCATTCCCCTTTGTTCCTGGTCAGTAGAATCTGGATGCGAAGTCTGGGCATTTTGTGTTGCCCCCATTCCCGAAAGATGTCTTGAGCAACGTCCTTGTTTGGAATCCAGTTGTTAGTTTCTGCAAAGTTCCGACTTGGGTGTTTTGTGCACCTCACAGGTGAATGGCAGATATTGTTAGGCCCTTGGCCAGTAGCCACTTCCAGAAGTCTTGTGCTTCCAGTGATAGAGGACTGGAGTGAGTTCCTCCATGTTTATTTAGATAATGCATTGTGGTTTTTATAGTATCTTTGTATGAGGAGAGAATTTGTTTTTATGGATGGATAAAAGGACTTCAGAGCTGGATGGAATGTTGTGAGTTCCAGCATTTTTATGTGATACAGCTGCTCCTTGTCTGACCATAGGCCCTGAATTGGGAGAAATCTCGAATGAGCTTCCCAACCCTGGAGGGAAGCATCCATGAGAAGAATATGTGTGAGAAGTTCCAGGTGAAATGGGACTCCTAGCAGAAGGTATTGATTGTTCATCCACTACTTGAGCAACTGTCTGGCATCTTTTGGTATGACCAATGTGTCGTCCCACAGGTTCAAATACTGAGACCATTGATCTTCTAGCGCTTGTTGCAGCGGCCTCATGTGTAATGTGGTATTGGGGACAATGAATATGCAAGAGGTCATCGACCCCAGCAGTGACACTGCTTGCCTGGCCAATAGACAAGGAGTGTGGAGGAGAGTGCAACATTTCGTGTTGATTGAGGATAACGTCTCCTCCGAAGGATACACTCTTGCGTGTTTTGTGTCCAGAATCACTACCAGGTGGTGTAGTTTTTGAGTCAGTATTTTTGTGGACTTTTTTGATTTGTAAGTCTAGGTTTTGCAAGATTTTGTGGCAGATCTGATAATGCTCTTGTGCAAGCGCTGAGTAGGAGCTTTTGATCAGCCAGTCGTCTTAGTATGGGTAGACAAATATTTTCTTCATAAGATGGAATGCTGCAACTACTGCCATGCACTGCAGGAATGTGCAAGGTGCTGACTTGAGCCTGAAGTGCTTAGATGCTACTTTGAGGCGGAGAAATTTCCATTGTTTCCTGATTATCGAAATGTGGAAGTAGGCATCTTGGAGATCGCTGGTACACATCCAGTCCCCCTGATGAAGTTGGGGGTAGATCTGGTTAAGCACTAACATCCTGAACTTCTCTTTGCGTATAAACTTGTTGAGAAGTCTTAAGTCAAAGATGGGCCTGTATTCTCAATTTGAGCCTTTTTTCATTACCAGTAAATAACAATAGTATATTCCTAGCCCTTCTTCTATGGCTTCCTTTTGGAGTAGAATGGTTACTTTGTTTTGCAACAAGGCTTGTTGACTATATGATGTTTTCTCCAGTGGTACGACAGGGGGAGGGGACTTGGATTTGAGTAATCATTTTGAACAATATTCAAGACCCACTTTTTGTCTGTTATCTTTCGCCACTCGTTCAGGTGTTTGACAATACTTCCCCCCCCCCCCACCAGACTGGGGAACGGAGAAAGGGGAAGTGAGAATCGATTGCATTGCAGGTGTTTTGGAAGAGGATGTTGATGGACAAGAAGATCCTTTTCCTCAAGCATGGATGGTAATGTGATCTAGCTTGCTGTTGTTGTGGTAGCCAGTGAGGGGTTTGAACCCTCTGATAGTAAGGTCACTGATCGTAAAGCCTGAACTTGCAATGGAATTCCTTTCTTTTGTCTCGCCCAACCACCTTAAGCGTATCCAGCTCAGATTTCAGCCTGGCCATTTCGTCATCTGCATGTGTGCCGAACAGCGAATTACCTGTGAATGGCAGGTTCAGTATTCCTTGTTGGGCCTCAGGTTTTAGGCCTGTAAGTCAAAGCCATGAGGCGCGCCGGGAACAAATCGAGTAATATGACCCGCAAGGTCAGAAGTGTCCACAGCTGCACTAATCACCTGGTTTGCAACCAGACCATCTTCATGTAGGATTTCCTCAAAATCTTGTCTATCCTCTTTCGGCAACTTTGCCATAAACCTCGACAGAGTCCCAAAGTGATCTTTCATGTCTTACTAATACTACGGATGCATTGGCCACCTTAATAAAGGATGCAGATACACCACACATCTTTTTGCCTAAAGAGTTCATTTGTTTGCCATCCTTGTCCGGAGGAACTGTTGACGATGATGCTACCAGATGTGCTTTTCTTGCGGCGGCGATGATTACAGAATCTAGTGGAGGTTCAGATTTCAAGAAAAGTGGGTCTTGGTCAGTAGCCTTGTATTTTTTAAGTACACATGATGGCACAGCTCGTAGAGAAGCTGGAGTCAGAAACATTTGCATCCCAGACTCCAATAGACCTGGGACCAGAGGAAGGCTAGGTCTCACTGCAGTTCTGTGATGAAGCGTCTCAAATATGACAGATGCTGACGAGACATGTGCAGGTATGTCAATGTTCAGCTATGCAGCTCCTTTAATGAGAACATCATTGAAAGTAATGAGGTCGTCCACCAGGGAAACCCTGCAGGAGATGAGACTGACAATGCTGGAGAGTAGTCTCTCACCGATGACTGAGATGTAGTTGAACAAGAAGGTGTTCTAAGCTCTTTGTCAGACCTGGACCGATGAGACCTACGAGATCTGGAAGATGTGCTTCTGTTAGGTGTTCTAGATCTCAACCTTCGTCTCTGAGGAGTCCGAGACTGTGATCTATATCTCTGCGGACTCTTAGATCTTCTTGAAGATCTTGCCTGTGTCTGAGGAAGAGTATTTGGAGATAGTGTAGCCGGAGGAGTACGTTTTGGTGTCGGTGTACGATGAGAGACCCTAGATATTGATTATGTTGGTGAATAGTCCAAACATGGACTCTGTTGAGGTTCGCCACTTTTTCTGAGGGATCCAAGCCCACATGGAGATAGGTTAGTGACTGTAGTCTGTCCCCCAACTGGGGAGTCATGACTGCCTTAAAGCTGCAAAATTGAAAGTAAGTTCTGCGGAGTGAGAGTGACTTCTCAAAGTTGATCTTCTATCTTTCAACGTCAATCTAGATCTTTCTGTTTGACAGGCAGCATGCTCTATATTCCACACTGTTGACGAATGTCTCAACAGCAACGTTCGTGGTAGTTCTACTGGAGGCGCATGTTGTGTTGACATCGCCCCAGGTTTCGGTGAATGCCTTGACTTTGAATGCAGAGACTTTGATGTGTGCTTTGACATCTATCTTTGGTCCAACGTTGATCTGCCGGACAGCGAAGGTTGGTGTCTCAACGTCGACAATCTGCGCGACGCCAAATGAGTGGACGGCAAATGTCTTGACTTTGATCTTGATGGGGCTGTTGGCGTGTGTCTCAACGGTGATCTTTCCTACGCTGTGTGGTTCGATATCAACAGGGATACTGCTGCTGACGGAGAACACACAGGTATTTCCCTTGAAGTCGATTACTTACCTGCCAACGGCGATGGGGAACATCGTTTTTCTTGTAGTTTCTCTATTTTTTCTCTGTGTGATGATTTTTCTCAAGAGGAGAGCTCTTTGGAGGAAGCCTGCGACTTCTAAAGGCCACTTGAGGGTCCTACCTTCCCTCTCTCCTGAAGGGCATGCAGCTTAATCTTCCCCCTGTCCTTCAAAGTACTTTTAGAAAACCTCCAACAGTGGTAACATGTTTCTGGACAATGAGAAGACGGAAGACAAACAATGCATACTGAGTGTGGATCGGATAGCACCATCTTTTTGCCATATGAAGGGCATTTGATGAAGAGAGTTGGCATAATGTGACTGATAAAAATACTTTGTTTTTAAGTTCGTAAAGCACTTAAAAATGTATTAAGTGAAAATGTTTTACTTCTGAAGAGAATTTTTGAAAAAGTTGTTAAACTGTAGAGCTCAGTACTCCAGGATCTTCACTGAAAGAGACGGAAAAAAGAACTGACCTAACTGTCACCTTTGGGGCTTGATGGCATACAGGAGGTCCTGGGGTTCTTAAAGGCACGATACCAGTATTCTCTTGTTATGTTTTTAATTTAGCCTGTTGGCTAACAATGTCTGTGCATTTCCTTGTCGTTTTCTCTTCAATAAAGACTGTGTTTGCATTTTATGCTCTCTCTTTTCTGATGTACAGATATGCTTGAGTCTGGTGAGATGTTTATTAAAGAAAGACTCAATGTAAATTGGGCATTTTTAGCCTTTAATATAGGCTGTGTACATGTTTGTAAACACACACACACATTCATATATTTTATATATATATATATATATATATATATATATATATATATATATATATAAAGTGTCACTTACCCAGTGTACATCTGTTTGTGGCATGTAGTGCTGCAGATGCACATGCTACGCATAGCTCTTCCGACATCTAGTGTTGGGCTCGGAGTGTTACATGTTGTTTTTCTTCGAAGAAGTCTTTTCAGAGTTGCGGGATTGAGTGACTCCTCCTCTCGGTTCCAGTGCGCATGGGCATCGACTCCATTGTTTTCCAGTAGAGGGTGATTGAAGGAATGATAGATAATAGAAATACAAAGAGATGTCCATGCAAATGTATATACATATGTACAAATGTAAAACTTAAACGACTACAGGCTTCCGGGGAGGAGGGAGGGTGCATGTGAATCTGCAGCACTATATGCCGCGAACAGATGTACACTGGGTAAGTGACATTTTCCGTTCAATGGCATGTGTAGCTGCAGATACACATGCTATGCATAGACTAAAAAGCAGTTAGTCCTTCCAAAAAGCGGTGACTAGCCTGTAGGAGTTGAAGTTGTTTGAAATAATGTTCTTAAGACAGCCTCGCCTACAGTGGCTTGTTGCTGTGAGAAAACATCAACATAGCAGTGTTTTGTAAATGGATGGGGAGTTGACCATGTGGCTGCTTTACATATATCAACCATTGGTATGTTTCCTAAAAATGGCATTAACGCACCTTTCTTTCATGTAGAATGTGCTTTAGGAGTGACCAAAAGTTGTCTTTTTGCTTTGATATAGCATGTCTGTATGCATCTAACAATCCATCTTGCTAAACCTTGTTTTGATATAGGATTGCCTGTATGTGATTGTTGGAAAGCAACGAAAAGTTGCTTTGTTTTCCTAAAATCTTTAGTTCTGTCTATGTAGTACCTAAGAGCTCTTTGAGATCTAGTGTATGAAAAGCTCTTTCTGCCACAGAGTCTGGCTGTGGAAAGAAGACTGGCAATTCCACTGTTTGGTTGATGTGAAATGGAGATACTACTTTTGGTAGAAATTTTGGATTTGTTACTTTGTTACTGTACAACTTTATGTTTGTGCACTTGGAAAAAAGGTTCTTCAAGAGTGAGTGCTTGTATTTCACTAACTCTTCTTAAAGAAGTAATAGCTACAAGGAAGGCGACCTTCCATGTTAAAAATTTAATTTGACAAGAGTGCATGGGTTCCAAAGGTAGTCCCATGAGTCTGGTAAGTACAATATTTAAATTCCACGATGGAACAGGTGGTGTTCTAGGTGGAATAGTGCGTTTTAATCCTTCCATGAAGGCTTTAATACCAAGAACTAGAGAAGTATGTTGAATAGTCTGAAAGTATGCAGATATTGCAAAAGGTGTTTCTTGATGGATGAGAAAGCCAAATTTGATTTTTGCAGATGAAGTAAATAGCATACAAAATCTTGTATAGATGCTGTAAGTGGATCAGTGTTTTTAGACTGACAGTAGTAGACAAATATTTTCCACTTGTTTGCATAGCATTGTCTAGTAGTAGGATTACATGCTTGTTTAATTACTTCCATACATTCTGGTGGAAGTTTTAGGTAACCAAATTCTATGACTTCAGGAGCCAAATCGCTAGATTGAGACCATTGGGTTTGGATGCCTTATTTGGCCTTTGTTTTGTGTTAACAAATCTGGTCTGTTTGGGAGTTTGGAATGAGGTACTACAGACAGATCTAGGAGTATTGTGTACCAATGCTGTGGTGCCCATGTTGGTGCTATGAGTATCATGGTGAGTGACGTTTGACGTAGTTTGCTGACTAGAAAGGGAAGGAGAGGGGGAAAATCGTAAGCAAATATCCCTGACCAATTGATCCATAGAGCATTGACCTCGGATAGGGGATGTGGGTATCTGGATGCAAAGTTTTGGTATTTTGCGTTTTTGCTTGTTGCAAATAGATCTATGTCTGGTGTTCCCCACCTTTGAAAGTACTTTTGAAGTACTTGGGAGTGAATCTCCTGTTCGTGTGTTTGTTGGTGCTTTCTGCTTAGGACATCTGCCAGCTGATTGTCTATCCCTGGAATATATTGTGCTAGTAAATGAATTTGATTGTGAATTGCCAATTTCCAAATTGTTTGGTCTAGAAGGCACAGCTGAGATGAATGTGTCCCGCCCTGTTGGTTGAGGTAATACATGGTTGTCATGTTGTCTGTTTTTATGAGAAAAAATGTCTGTTTGAGAAGAGGTTGAAACGCTTTTAGGGCAAGAAACACAGCTAGTAATTCTAATTGGTTTATGTGTATCTGTTTCTGTTTGACATACCATTGCCCTTGAATGGTCTGATTGTTGAGTTGAGCTCCCCAACCGATCATTGATGCATTTGTTATGATTATGGTCTGAGGCACAGGGTCTTGAAATGACCGCTCCTTCATTAGATTGCTGCGATTCCACCATTGAAGGGACATATATGTTTGGTGGTCCATCAACACTAGATCTTGAACTTGACCTTGTGCTTGTGACCATTATTGTGAAAGGCACTGTTGTAAGGGCCTCATGTTTAGTCTTGCATGTGGGACTATCGCTATACAAGATGCCATCATTCGTAGAATCTTCATGATAAATCTCACAGAGTATTGTTGATGTGGCTGTATGAGTGGTATGAGATTTTGGAAAGCTTGTATCCTTTGTATATTTGGACAAGCTAGGGCTAGTTGAGTATTTAGGAGAGCACCTAGGTAAGGTTGTACTTGTACTGGTTGAAGGTGTGACCTTTGGTAGTTTATAGTGGGTGTGCAAGGTTTCTATCACGTAACGAGTGTGTTGTTGGCATTGTGTAAGATTGCTTGATTTTATTAGCCAATCGTCTAGATATGGAAAGACATGGATGTGTTATCTTCTTAAGTAGGCTGCTACTACTGCTAGACACTTTGTGAACACTCTTGGAGCTGTTTTTATGCCAAATGGCAACACCTTGAACTGGTAGTGTTTTCCTGCTATGACAAGCCTGAGGTATTTTCTGTGAGCTGGATGGATGGGTATGTGGAAATACGCATCCTTGAGATCTAGAGCAGTCATGTAATCTTGTTTTTGTATTAGTGGAATAACATCTTGCAGAGTTACCATGTGGAAATGCTCTGACAGGATCTGTAGATTGAGGGGCCTGAGGTCCAAGATGGGCTTGAGGGTGCCGTCTTTTTGGTAAATCAGGAAGTATAGTGAGTATATTCCTGTTCCTTGTTGAGAATGTGGAACTAATTCTATGGCTTGTTTTAATAGTAGAGATTGTACCTCTTGTTGTAACAGAACAGTATGTTCTGGGGACAAATTGTGATATTGTGGTGCAATGTTTGGAGGGGTGGAGATTAATTATAGGCAACAGCAATTGCGGATAATTGATAATACCCAATTGTCTGTGGTGATATTTTGCCAATAAGGGTGGAATCGCTATTGCTGTAGCCTTCCCCCCACAGGAGATGTGTGGAGTGGAAGGGAGGAAAGGAAGTCACTGTTTAGGTTGTGTTGCTGTCTGTATAGAGGTTTGGAATTTACCTCTATTCCTGAAATATTGACCTCTATAGTATCCTCTAAACCCACCTCGTTGATATTGGGTTTGTTGTCCCTGCTTTGTTTGGGAGGTGGAAGCATCTGAGGATTGTGGCTTGAAGCCTCCTCTAAACTGTGGTCTCCGAAAGGATCCTCTATATGGGGTGTTATATAAAGCGCCCATTGCTTTCGCAGTATCTTAGTCCTTCCTCAGTTTCTCAATAGTGGTGTCTACTTCTGGGCCAAAGAGGTGCTTTTTGTCGAAAGACATATTAAGTACTGCCTGTTGAATTTCTGGTTTAAAACCAGAGGATTGCAGCCATTCATGTCTTCTAATTGTGATGGCAGTATTTACACTCCTTGCAGCTGTATTGGCAGCATCAAGGGCAGATCTTATTTGATTACTGCTGATAGCTTGTCCCTCCTCCACCACTTATTGTGCTCTTTTTTTATGCTTCTTTGGGAGATGCTGTATAATATCTTGCATTTCGTCCCAATGGGCCCTGTCATACCTGGCTAGAAGTAACTGAGAATTTGCAATTCTCCACTGATTTGCTTCTTGTGTAGCAACCCTTTTCCCATCTGCATCAAATTTTCTACCCTCCTTATCAGGAGGCGGTGCGTCTCCTGATGACTGGCTGTTTGCCCTCTTTTTTGCCGCACTGACAACTACTGAGTCTGGAGGGACCTAATGAGTTATATAATCTGGGTCAGTAGAGGCAGGCTTATACTTCTTATCAATTCTAGGGGTGATAATCCTAGCTTTTACCGGTTCATTACAAATTTGGTCTGCATGTTTAACCATTCCTGGTAACATTGGGAGACACTGGTACCTGGAATGAGGAGAAGACAGTGTGTTAAATAAAAATCCTTCTTATAATGCCTCAGAATGCATGGTTACTCCATGATAAGCTGCTGCCCTAGATATTACTTGGGTGTATGCAGTGGTGTCTTCTGGAGGAGAAGGTTTTGATGGATAAATGTCTAGATCATTGTCTGGGATGGGAGCAGGGTCCTAGAGGTCCAATGGGTCTGCTGTATCTCCATGTGAGTATAAAGAACATGAAGGAGAAGGCAGTGGTGGTGGGCTATTCTGAGGTGAGAAAGAGCTGTGGAGATTGAGGAGGAGAAGTACTGAGAAGAAGTGGCTTCTCCTTTTGTTTTTGCACCTTCGCTGGTGGTTGCACAGAGTCTAGCTCCTCCTGGAAAGCCAGCTTTCTTTTGGTTTTTAAAAGAGGTGCAGTGATGATTATTCCCGTCTCCTTATGAATACGGATTCTGGATTGTCTCTCATCCATAACCTGTAATATTGGTTCAATCTCAGGCTCTTCCTCAGAAGTCTTATGAGATTCCATGATTGGCCTTGTAATTTGTCTTAATTTTTTGGAAAGTCCTTGTTCCTCTGTATATGAGGTATTTTTCGGCTTCGAGGTGTGTAGTTTTTTCGGTCCCGAAAAAGTAGTCGGAGGTCTCAGCTCCAAGCCGATAGCTGAATTTTCAACTCCGAGGAATGGGGTATTTTACTGGAGTCTGAAACTGTGCTTTTAACAGATTTGCTCGACTCCGAAGTGGACGGAGGAGTGGCCTTTTTCAGCGCCGATCCCGAAGTAAGGTCGCCAGCAGTCTTTTTTCGGGCCGAACCATGGCCTTCCGGCAGTGGTGTACCCGGGGCCTTTGAATGTTTTTTGTGCAGGGGTGTAGGGCAGACGTACTCAGATGCTGGCCAGCTGTGATGGGTCTGTTGTCTTCAGATTCCTGTTCGGAGTCTGTGTCTCGGATGGAGACTGCTGTCTGCACCTGCTCTTCCTCCATGACGTCGAGATGTTCGCTGCTTTTCAACGCCATTTGGAGTCTTCGGGCTCTGCGATCTCTGAGGGTCTTCTTTGATCAAAATGATCGACAGGCCTCACAATCTTCCTCCCAATGGTCTGGAGAAAGGCACAAATTACAAACCAAGTGTTGGTCTGTATAGGGATACTTCGTGTGGCACTGAGTGCAGAATCGTATTGGAGTCTGACCCATCAGGCTTCCCACGTGGTAGGCCCGAACAGGGCGCACGTGCAAAAATTAAGGTTCCAACGGTACTACCGGTTCGATGCTAGATGGGAAACGCAATCGAAACAATACTGACAAATAAGAAGGTTTTCTGAGGTTTTCCAAATTGAATTGATGAGGATCCCCTGGAAGAGAAACACGTTTTACTCTTATGCGCACGGACCCCATGTCCTTACAGGTAGATTTGTCTGCAACCACAGTATTGTTCTTTATCCAGTATTGGATCTTTCATAAATTCACATGCTTGAATCTCTCGTCGTTGAAGTGGGAGTCCCACAGTATACCATAAAAGCATTAAGTAAAAATTTCCATAGGCTATATAATGCTAGCAAACTCACACATATAGCCTATCCATGTCCTTTTGTAAAAAGAACCAAACTTGACTCATGACCAATCAGGCTCCAGCACCCTATAGAATATTCCCCAAAGAGGCTCATTCCCTCAGATTTTCTACTGCACGTCATGTGAAGGGAGTCTCCCTGAGGTCTGCTGAGTTTTTTCCTCTCAAGAAAGATTTTTCTTCAGAAATATGTCTGATTCTTCCAGAAAAGGCCTTTTCCGCCCTTGTAAGACCTGTGGCAAGAAAACGCTGCATGTGGATGATCCACATAAGGACTATTTATATTGCTTACATCCTGTGTATCAGGTAAAAGATTGTAAGATATGCCACACCTTCTCTGCTAAGACCCTTAGAGACTGAGAGGGAAGACTGTTAATCTGGTTACAGGCTAAATCCTGTACTTCTGGTAAAGAGAGTAAATCAAAAAGTCCTCATAAAAGGTCCAGATCTGCAGACCTGGAGCAGGCTGAAAGATCCAGAAAATACCACAAGAAACACCATAAGGAGGCTTGCAAAGACATTCAAAGCTCAATTTCATCTGAACAATCCCCTCCTTGTCGCAAAAAGGAGTCCTGTCACCGTTCTCCTTCATCAGAACCTTCCACTTCTAGAAAGGTTTCTCTTAAATTCAAGCTGACGACAACAATACTGTCGACGACAGCGACGATGACACTACCGTCGACGACAACGGCTGCCACAGCTACCATCTACACCGTCGTTGACTGTGACCACATCGATGTCTGTAATAAAGGCTCTGATTCCTTCTGTTAGAGTCACGGATAAGTTGCATCCGTTGTTGGAGCCGTCGACGAAAGCGGCTCTAGAAAAGACCTCCTCGTTGAAAGGTACATCTACGAGAACATCGACGGCAAAGGCACCGTCATCAACACCATCATCGACAAGAGCATCGTCGTCGACGCCATTGTAGACGAGAGTACCGTCAACGACATCACCGTCAACAACACCACCGACTAGATCGTTGCTGATGGAAAAATCGTCGACAAAGCCAATTCCGACAGGACCATCATCGTCGACATCATCAACGATGCCACTTGTTCCTATGAGTCAGGGCAGCGTGATCCCGATTTCCTCTGGATCTCCCACCCTTCAGGCCTCAGTGAAAATGACCACGATGTCTAAATCTACTGTTTACATCACCTAGTAAGGTAACAACCGTACTTCCTAGTCATCTGCTAGACTGGGAAGAGTCAGATGAAGGGCCTTTTGGTGATGCGCATAGTCCATCCCAGTTGCATGTCAAGTATCAGGAAGAGGAAGATGAGGATGAGTACGAGCAACAGTACCAATCTTATTATTCTCATCAGAGATTATATTATGAGCCTTTACAGCAGCTGAGAGACACTGTCCAAATGCCTGCTTCTCTGATTCAAGATTTGCAGTCTATGTTGCAGGACTATGAGAGGAGGTTCCCAACCGCAACTGAGACACAGCCGCCTCTCCCTTCCTCTCCTGCTACACCAAAAAGTATATCTCCCCCTCCCGCAACTCACAGGCTTACACAACAGTATACAATAGCTGCCCCTCATAGAGATGACATCTCCTCGTTGGAGGATGAAAGAGAAGGAGAGATAGCAACACCCCAGCATCCTAATGATGAAAGGGGTGATTACTTAGCTCCTACTCCATCGCCACCACTTCCTCGTCCATCAGATTCTCCACCGTAGGATATAGGAGGTTTTCATAACTTAATGGATAGGGTGGCCACATGGTTTCATTTACCAAACTCTGTCTCGCAGTCGGAATGCTTCCTCCATGACTTCAAAGAACAGGCAAGAAAGTCGGTGAGAGCAATTTCAATCATAGACTTTATTTGGAGTGAAGGCATTAAGATTATGGAGAATCCAGCTACTGCTCCACCAGTTCCACAAAAGCTGTATAAGAAATACAAGGCTACACAGGACTCTTCAGCGTGTTTAACAGGGCATCCTAAACCAGATTCGGTAATTTACCAAGCCGCCCAACGGCGTTCTAAGAATCCGTCAACGCCTATATCAACTCCTCCAGGCAAGGAAGGCAGGCGCCTAGAGAACGTGGGCAAGAGATTCTCGGCCAAGTCAGCTATAACTGTCCATGCAGCCAACTCTTTCGCAGTTTTGGGTTGCTCTGATCGCCAGATGTGGTCTGACATGAACGTTTTCTTAGAGCTCATTCCTGAGAACAAGCAACCTGAGGCACGAAAAATTCTGTAGGAAGGAGAACGTATCTCAGAAGAGATCAGTGACTGCGCTCTAGACATAGACCCCACAGGCTTTCGTCAGCTGGCAGGAGCAGCGGTATTGTGCCGCCAGGGATGGATGAAAGCAACATCTTTCAGGCCAAAAGTCAAGTCTAGGATATTAGATATACCCTATGACAGAGAGTCTCTCTTCAGCAAGCATATAGATGAGCTCCTACAGGCATCAAGACTGGCAAGGACACTGCTTGGTCTCTGGGTACCTGGCAGTACAGGAAACAGCCCTTTCGGGGATCCAGGGGTAGGGGTTTCTCTACGTTTCGTGGCTCCTACCATAGGCAGGACCAGCAGCCCCAACATAGACTGGCCTATCAACAGACTTACAGGCAACCATCTACGGCCTCCTACACCAAACAAGGTGGGAGAAGAAAAAAGAGCTCTCAAACCCAGGATCAACCCCGCAAACAATGATCCTTGTCAGGCACCGGCTACGCTTCCACATTTTCCACAGTTCCATCAGGTGGAAGCGAACATCTCGAACTACCTTCAGAATTGGAAACACATAACATCGGACAGATGGGTGCTGGATATAGTGGCTCAAGGTCAGACGCTAGAATTTATACAAAAAGCACCACACGATCCGCCAGGAAAATCGCATCCACTTCATCTTCACTTGCTGCAGCAAGAGGTTTTCTTAATGCTCTCCAAAGGGGCGATAGAGGAGGGCCCTGTGCACTACAGGGGACTCAGATTCTATTCCCGGTTCTTTCTAATAAGAAAAAAGTCGGGGGAATGGAGACCAATCCTAGACCTCAGAAAATTGAACAAGTTTCTAAAGCAACAATCCATTCGTATGATCACACTGTCGGATATCCTGCACCTGCTGAACACTGGAGATTACATGACATCGTTAGATCTCCAGGATGCCTATTTCCACATACCGATAGATGTAAAGCATAGCAAATATCTCTGCTTCACTATGGCCAGTGCCCATTATCAATTCAAAGTCGTCCCATTCGGCTTAAAGTCAGCGCCAAGAATCTTCGGGAAATGTCTTGCTCCGATAGCAGCTTTCCTCCGCAACAAGGGTTTTCAAGTCTTACCATATCTGGACGACTAGCTAATAAAAGCTCCTACATCACAGCTGGTGTCCAAAGCTACCTGCCTGCCTAGGTCTATTTCACAATCTAGGTCTGACAGTAAACTTCCAAAAACCGTTCAACGACACGCAAGATAGTCTTTTTAGGTGCGGAACTCAACACCATCAAGAGCAAGGCTTATCTCTCAAGGGCGCAACAACAAAAACTGGCCAACATGGCTATCAAGGTCTCAAAAAGAAGGTCCGTTTCAGTTCGGACATTCAAGTCACTCATAGGCATGATTTCCTCATCGATCACCCTAGTCCACCTAGCAAGGTCGAAAATGAGACCATTACAGGAGGAATTTCAGCTACAGTGGACTCAATCTCAAGGATCCTTCGATGATTCAATCAATATGACACCAAGAATGGTGGAGACTGTGCGGTGGTGGTCCCAGACCGATCATCTCTCTCAGGGATTGACCTTTCTGACTCCAATGACAGATTTCATTATCACAACGGACGCTTCATTGGAGGGCTGTGGCGGTCATCTACAAGACATGTGCATTCAAGGGAAACGGTTGACTGCGCAGAGAAAACTGCATATAAATCTGTTATAATTAAAAGCAATTTTTCTTATACTCAAAGCGTTCCTTCTACGGATTGCAGGATCCTCTGTGTTGGTCTGCACAGACAACACTACAAGCATGTTCTCCGTAAATAAACAGGGAGGAGCAAGATCTCTTTCCCTCTCAAGAGAAGCTCAATCTCTTTGGGAATGGCTCACGCGTCACAAGATTTGTCTGAGAGTGGAACACCTGCCAGGTGTCAACAACGCCCTTGCAGATTCTCTCAGCAGGATGGATGACAACTGCCACGAATGGGAACTATCAGAGGGAGCTAGACAACATCTTTCTGTGCTGAGGACGGCTAACCCTAGATCTTTTTGCCACCAATCAAAACACCAAATGCCAATTTTACGCCAGTCTGTACCCGCTCCCAGGGTCGTGGGGGGGGATGCCCTTTTGATGCGATGGTTCGGGATCTTTGCATACGCTTTTCCCTCCTTCCCATTGATTCCCAGGCTTCTGAAGAAAATGAAATCAGAGGGTTGCAAGCTCATACTCATAGCACCAAAGTGTCCCAGACAGTATTGGTACACGGAACTCCTTCGCCTATCAGTGGCCAATCCCTTACGTCTTCCCAGCAAGCAGACCTTCTAGCGAAGAGTCAAGGTCAGATATTCCATCCAGCATCTCTCTAATTGCATGCTTGACTCCTGAATTTCATGAATTTCAGGGCATGAGCATCGATGAAGAATGCAAAGTAATTTTGTCTAGGGACGAGCTGACAGTACAAACAGGACTTACGGGCTCAAATGGAAAAGGTTTTGTATCTGGTGCCATCAAAACAATTTGCATCCGTTAAAAGTCTTGCCAGAGCAAATTATATCATACCTTCTCACTCTGTCAAAGGCTGGGCTTCGTCATGCATCTGTTAAAGTCCATTTGGCTGCTATATCATCTTATAGACGCTCTGCGGATACGCCCGCTCTTGGTTCATCCAGATTAATCAAACAGTTTATGAAGGGTCTGTTTCGCACTTTCCCTCTGGTGCGACCACCTCCACCCCAATGGCATTTAAACGTAGTTCTTTCACAATTAATGAAAGCCCCGTTTGAAACTATTCACAGAGTAGAGCTGAAATACATGACCTGGAAGGTAGCAATTCTACTGGCTCTGACGTTCACGAGAAGAGTCAGTGATATACAGGCCTTTACCATTAAAGAGCCCTATCTTATGTTTTCAGACGACTTTGTCTTCTTCGAACAAACCTGAGATACATCCCTAAGGTGCCTTCATCGTTTCATTTGAATGAACCAGTGATATTAAGAACCTTCTTTCCGAACCCATCAACGGTGACGGAGAGGACTCTCCACACACTGGAAATCAAAAGATGCTTGAAGTTCTACCTTCAGAGTACTAAACAGCTCCGGAAGACAGACCAGCTCTTAGTCTCATATGCCCAAGGCCGTCGGGGTACAGGAGTCACTAAGGCTCGATAGCTCGTTGGATTGCATCCGCCATCCAGTTTTGCCACGCAAAGGCGGGAAAACCATTAACTAACCACCCGAAAGCACATTCCTCAAGGGCGATTTCCACATTGGCTGCTCTATTTCAAGGGATCGCCTTTGACAAGATATGTCAGACTGCAACGTGGAAGACTACGCACTCTTTCTCGCAGCATTACTGTCTGGAATCAACACAAAGAGCTGATTCTTTTGTTGAACAGGTGATCCTACCTCATCTTTTTCATTGAGGTGAGTTTTTTTCCTTAAATGAGTATGCCTAATTGTACATGCAATAAGTTTAGAATTCCTATGCAATTATTGTTTGACATGTTTTACTTTATATGCGTAGATATATATATAGGTACATATATATATGTAAATATATATATATATATATATATACACATACACATATATATATATATATATATATATATATATATATATATATATATATATATACGAACACTTCTTTAGGCGTTTCTCTCCCTGCACCTGAACGCCAATGGTGCTTGAATCGGACGCGCGCCGCCACGTCTATATATCAAACACAACTCCTTAAAATGTCATTAAGGTTTCCAGCACTCCACGAAGGTTAAACAGAAGATTTATTAAACAGAACAGGAACGCGTTTCGGCGATGCCGCCTTTGTCAACCTACAGGCCGCCATTTTGGCCCGCTTTATATATCTTTTGTGCTCAAATTCACTTAAAGCAACCCCCTCCACCAAAAATAACACAAATCAAATCAAATGATGACATTTAAATCAAAATACATATAAATCTCTAATAAATTAGTGTAAATAAATATAAATTAATAAGAATTTATATAAATAAACGTAAATATAATAATTCACAATAAACCACCGGAGAAACTGTATGTTGTTACACAATATCTGATACTCGATGCCTAGTTTATATTGTTGAACATTTACAATAAAACCTCATGTAATGTTAGGACAAATCACATATTTGAAAATAATATTACTAATACTTTAGTGATCCTACCTCATCTTTTTCATTGAGGTGAGTTTTTTTCCTTAAATGAGTATGCCTAATTGTACATGCAATAAGTTTAGAATTCCTATGCAATTATTGTTTGACATGTTTTACTTTATATGCGTAGATATATATAGGTACATATATATATGTAAATATATATATATATATATATATATATATATATATATATATATATATATATTGATATAGATATGTTATATAATTCTATATTTACAAAGGATTACAATGCTCGCACCCACCATCCACTGCGGGCATAACGGTTATTGTGAGTACTACTGGCTATTCAGATTCAAGCATGTGAATTTATGAAAGATCCAATACTGGATAAGAAAACAAGTTACTTACCTGTAACTACAGTTATCCAGTATTGGTATCTTCCATAAATTCACATGCGACCCACCATCCTCCCCTTTGAGGCTCACATTTCCTTTCCATTACATACTCTTCACTCTAGTGCTGGAAATTCTGAAGGAATGAGCCTCTTTGGGGAATATTCTAGAGGGTGCTGCAGCCTGATTGGTAATGAGTCAAGTTTGGTTCTTTTTACAAAAGGACAGGGACAGGCTATATGTGTGAGTTTGCTAGCATTATAGCCTATGGAAATTTTTACTTACTGGTTTTATGGTATACCGTGGGACTCCCACTTCAACGAGAGATTCAAGCATGTGAATTTATGAAAGATACCAATACTGGATAACGTAGTTACAGGTAAGTAACTTGTTTTCATATGTCACACACCTGTACTATCTCGGTAGAACACACTCTGATCACAAACCACTCCAAATACAGCTGCACTGTAAACGTGCCCGCCTCCCAACACCCACTTAGAAGTTGCAGGCATCAACATTAGAGGACCCCCGTTGTGTGCTTCTATTAGCATCAATATAACAGAATACTTCGATATCAAGACAGACTCTGCCACCTCCCCACTAAAAGAGTGGGACGTATATCAGGGGACACTGTCGGAGTAATACCCTAAACAGGCACCTAATCAAAGAAATCTCCCATCTAGAAGGACACTTGCTCAGACTTGGGGAACTGGCCAGGTCCTCAAACACCATCCAGGCATTATTACATAAGGCCAGACATGACTGCATAGCGCTGCTGGAAAGACTGCGCTGCCTTAATTATGCCGCTCATACTAAAATAGTCGGAGGCTGAAGTCAACAAGACGGGGTCATTACTGGCATGGTTGATAGAGCAGGAATCGGCATGACGTCCTGTAGGGTCAGGTGAGGGGTTGTTCCTGCCTACACAATTGGAAATATACACTGCCTTCGTACGGCACTACACACAGATGTACACATCCACAACTGCAGTGACACCGGAGATTAGTGACTTCTAGGCTTTGTTAAATACGGACTACAAAATCTTGGTGAAGATTCTAGCAGACAAACTGGCCTTATTGGTTCTACAGTTGGTACACCCCAAC
The DNA here is from genome assembly GCF_031143425.1 of Pleurodeles waltl. Lineage (NCBI taxonomy): Eukaryota > Metazoa > Chordata > Amphibia > Caudata > Salamandridae > Pleurodeles > Pleurodeles waltl. The sequence continues at coordinate 981,895,353 of NC_090448.1, forward strand.
CAAAATGGTGTTTGTGTTGCTAGAAACACCTCTCTAAACCTATGCCAATTCTTCCGGGTAATGGCTCATGCCCTGCAGATGCAACCACTCTCTGGTTGCCTGGTTCTAGACCTACACAAGGCGTTTCATTGCTTCGAATGGCCCTTCTTTTTCGAGGTCCTCACACGATAATCATCTGGGGCCCCACATCCTCCGATTGATTAAATTGTTATACACTAACCCCTACAGCCAGGGTTAAAATAGGAAGTCATAAATAAGACCCTATCAAGATACAGGGGGGCACCCAAAAGGGCTTTCTGCTGGCCCCGCTACTATTTTCTTTGCCACTGGAGCCCATAGCACACCTTCTGCGTGCCCAGGGCCAACAGTCGGGTATTCTTCTTGGAGATGGTACACACTCTGTCTCCCTTTACCCAGATGATGTTACTTTACCTCAACAATATCCAGACCATACCACCCACCACTGATCAACTGCTAGCCAAATTTGCCACTAAGTCAGGCCATAGAGTAAATTGGAGTAAGTCTTGCCTCTTCCCCTTTAACATTAGCGTGCCTGACATGTTTTATGTGAATGGCGTCCCTCTAACCTGACAATCCACATTCCGATATCTGGGGATAAGGATTCATCATGCACCTGAAGATCTTCTGGGTGGCAACCTAGTTAGTGCTATCACTGCCTTATGTGCGCAGATATCATTCTGGCAAACACTGCCGATATTGGTTGCGGGAAGAGTTGCCCTAGCAAAAATGGTTGTACTACCAAGACTACTGTATTACTTTGCCAATTTTCCCCTATGTACACATAGGCCCTTCTTTCACTCCTTAGAATGCTTCTTGGGCGACCTTATATGGCAAAATACGCGCTGCATAGTAGCACTTATCCAGCTTTATCTCCCGGTAAACTGAGGTGGGCTCAGTGTACCTAACTTCAAACAATGTTACCTGGCCTTGTAGCTGCAGTGGGTGGCGTGCTGGTTTGCTGGTTGTAATTTAGGGGACATAGCGACACTCCTCCCCCAATGGGATTATGAACAGCTGCTTAACAATTTTCATCCCCTAACCACAGTACCACTGCCGGGCCCACTTCTCATTCGGGTTGCATGTCAATGCTTACGCAGGACCTTATTCCTTACCCGTTCAGTAATGCCTTACACCCCTGCACTTCTACTACTCGGTACGCTGCAGGGACACACATTGACCTCCCTCCGGGAACTGGGGCCCTGGCAAGAGGCGGGACTGCACTGTGTAGGAGAGCAATATCGAGACGGGCCCTCCTACCCGACGAGGATATAATGGCTGATTCTGAGCTTCTGTTGGGTCAGTTTATCTTGCACGCTGCCTTTTTCGAGTGTTGGGTCTGTCATGGGGAGACATACAGCAGGAGCGCCTGCAGCATCTTACTATGCAATACTTGCACGTACTAGGTAGGGATAAACACCTGATTCGGTGATTGGCTAGCTCTCTGCACACGCAGACACCTTCCCTCCTCACTGCGCCGACAATGACACAGACCTGGAACACAACTGCACAGACAAAGAATGGTAAGCGATTTTATCTTATCCTGCTCTAGTGTCTTGCAATGCCCGTTTTAAGTTTATGCAATTTTATATATTTAATACAGCCTATTTAACTCCCTATAAAATTAACTGATATTTCGACCGTACAGATGCTGTCTGTCCTTGCTAACTTATCCCCTTACATGGAGCTCCTGCATATGCTGTGGTCCTGCCCACTGCAGTCAGAATATTAGGAAGGTGTCACTACACACCTGGCACGATGCAGCGGTACCACAGTGGACTACATCTTAGAGGTATGTCTGCCTAGTGTCAGTCATTGCACTACGAAAAACAGGGCGACAACACGATTTTCGGATCTGGCCCTTATCTTGGCGAAGCGACTGATTACACGTAAATGGAAGGCAGCAAACTCCCCCCCACCACTTCATTATGGGTGTTATCTATGATGGCCTGGGAGAAGGCGGAAAGTGCGGCGCTGCATAAGGAGGAGGTGAAGGGTCTCCACAAAATTTCTGATTCCTGGGATGTACTCCTGGAAAAGCTTTGTGATGGTGCCTAGAGCGTGGACTAAACCTCTGAGACACCGCCCATGCCATCCCCGTCCCCTATGATGTGGCACGCCCCTGACGGAGGTCGAGACCATACCAATGTATACAGACAAACTGTAGATCCCTGGTGAGGCCCCTGGTGATTGCAACCCTCAAACCAATTCCTCCGTCACATTGAGCAAGTGCAGGATCTCTTTCTTCTTGTTTTGTTAATTGTAATTGTAAGCAGTCTTAATATATGGCACTTATTTGCAACGGATTGTCATTGCCTGTACCCAAATATATTTCCTGTGGTACCCACAACTGTTTTCTGAGAAATTCTGATTATTGTCCTTATGCATACCCTAGGCCTTTACAGTTCAAGGTATTGTACATTACTCTGTTATACAACCACGTTGTCCTAGATATGCAAAACATCTTGTAACTTGCATGAGGTCCATGATCAGTTTTGACAAAGAAGAATGCCAAACAAAATCATAAAAAAAATACAGAAGGTATAGATGCCCTAAGGTTGAGCACCTGCAGCCACTTTCTATCAAATGGTGTAAGATTGCCTTAATAATACTCATTCTACAACCAGATAACATACAAGTTTGCAACAACTATTAGTCTACACATTCAAAACTCTCCCAGGGCCACCATTCTAGGCCTTTCCTCTTTTCCACACTACGTGACACTGAGAAACAGCGGTGCTCTGCTGTTAGTTTTAGCCAAACAGAGATTTTCCATAAAAAAAGATGAGTGCAGAAGTCTCCTTACTAAAGAACTGACTAATTGATGTCTAAGAACGAGGCACTGCTGAGAATATGCATGACACATGATGGATGAAAGAGCAGCAGTTTATGTTTGCCAAGGATTCCAGCAGAAGCTACTCTACCCCCTGGATAGGATGCACCCTTGAGTTTTGCTACCATGCTGTATGGAAAATAATTACCTTATATTCAAGTGACAGTGTTGTATTTCTTTGCTTGGATGGTACTGATTATACTGGAAGGATAAACAATTTAGTTATGAGCATGGCTAAGAGTGTTATTTCACAGGCAGTGGCTTACTATATGATTACGTAATGTATCTATCTATTAGCTCTGAATTCTAGATAAGTTGTCTAGTGCAGAACCTTAGCCATAGGCAAACCACTTGGAAAAGTTCCCAACTGTGAAAATATCAATAATTAATAATTCCTGAGTACTAACAATGTGCAGCCATGCTTAAGTAGCACATAATGTGCCTATCTAGAATGGGGATGGGGAAAAGGGGTGGAGTGTTGGGCAACGGCTGCCCTACATTTGGAAGGTCACTGCTCTATACAATGCTGAAATTAGCTTGACCAATCAGAAGTAGTGTTAAAATAATTGACATTGATGACTTGTTGGCCTGCATTCCAAGATTTACAGAGCTCAATAGCTGCTCTCGGCAAGTATATGACATTGAAGTGAGAAAGTGTCCATTTGTATTAGGGTATAAGAGGGATAGGGAAGGTAAAAATGCTAAATAGCCAGTGAAGAGTCAAAATGATGCTTGAATAATTCCCTGACATTAGGCTGGTATTCCCTGGTTCATTTAAATAGCAATAAACAGTGTTAAAATGCCCACAGCCCTGAACAACGGTGTATATTTAGTTACACATCCACCTCATTTGACGCAACCCAAATTTCAGCCAATGAGGTGCAAGAGTCTACTCTGCTACTCCCACTAGAGGTCACCATACCTCCAATTCCATAACAAAGTGTGAGAAGAGTATACAATATGTGAGCCTCAGACTGGGGACGAGGGCAGGCCCTATGTGAATATATGAACAATTACAATGTTGGATAACTGGGGTTATAGGTATGTAACTAATTTATTCTACAACATTGGATTTTTAACGTAGTCGCATGATTAATTCAGAATAGTAAGTAGTGTACAATATATAGCAAAAGTAGAAAGAAGCTCACATTTACCAAAACAGACTACTGAGCACTGCGTGTCCCACTGATACATGCCGTCCATGCCAAGGCAGCAGTGCTTTGTGAATGTGTGCCTGCTCCTCCAGGTGGCTGCGAGGCATACACCAACCTAGAGTTTACCAGTTGTCGGCATGCTCCTCAGGAATGCACCCTAACTCTTTCCTGGAGTGGATATTAAGCCTTACAGTGGTAAAATGTAAGGCAGGCTGAGTGCTAATATGCTATGTTTGGATAGGGGGACAACCTCTGATGAAAATGTGATACCAATCCTGGCCAGATCCAATAAGTGTGGCAATATCTGATGAGCAGATGAAAGCCCTTCTCTTTATACCAGGCACTGAAACGCTTCCTCTTAGCATTGCAGGTGTTTATTGTTGCAGGTGTACATGAGTTTCTGTAGTCCTACTGCATATCCAAGTAGCTGGACTCTAAGTGGTCAAAGATGATGCTCCAGGTTTAGCATCTTGGAGTCATGGTGAAGTATCGCCCCATGCTGTCTAGAGAGCAGCTTGGACGAGCAGTTTCAGAGAAATGGCGGAACTTGCCGACATCCACAGGAGTTTGCTGTGCCAATACTGGAATGGCCACACTGAAGTAATGAGGATCAGAGTGCAATAATCCATCTTCATAACCTTCAACCCCCTGGGGTTTAGGGGAAACAGAGGAAAGGAAGAAGCAAACATTTTTTGGCCAACTGAGTGAAAGGGCTTTGCCAATGGTCTCTGCCTGTCAAAATCTGCTTCCAACGTGTAGGCGTTGTTTGTTTCTCCACTGCCGTGAAGAGATTGATCAGTCATTGGTCCCATTTTCGGTTAAAAAAAATCAACTTGGTCCTGGAGCAGTTTCCACTAATGGCAGGAATGACCCAGGGCCCATTTGGTGCCTAGACTGGTGGGAAAATGAGTAACCAGAGAGGCGTGTCCACATTCAGACCAGTTCCACCCCTAAAGTGAGCTACCTGAAATGTCTATATCTGCCATCTTGGTTATGGCAGAGCTAGGAACTGTGGTCCAGGGTTATGCCCACTTACCACAGGAAGTGGTGATATAGGAGGTGAAGAGATCCAGGGGTAGGTTTCCCATTGGCTACTACCCTACACTCCCCTAACACCTAACACCTCCAAATTCAGTATTTAGAGGAGCCCACCAGAAAATCAGATCCTGCCGACCGTAAAGAAGAAGACGGACCATGAAGAGGTACAAGTGCAAGAACAGAACACCTATGCACCCGGCCGCCCTGGCCCGGGCAGAAGAGGACCAAAGGTGTCCCTACGTCCCTGAGCACTTTGAGACCTGAGCCCCCTTGTTGGTTCTGCCGGACTGGTCCCCAGAACTTAGGAAATCTGGTCCCCCAGTCCCAGTTTGCAGCATCTTTATAACCAGACTGTTCCACATAGGATAACATTAAGACACCCGATAATGAAAAACACCTCTACATCCAGACACAGCAGAGGCTCCCGAAGTGACCTGTTAGTGCTGCCGTGGACCTTGCCCCATAATTACTTTAATTCCAGAAGATCAGGCCTGTAAGTCACTGCTAAGTGCCCAAATCAGTATACTTTACTTTTCTTTTCTTATAGGATAACATTAGGACACCCAATGGTGAAAAGCACCTCTGCACCCAGACGCCCCAGTGCCTCCCAAGGTGACCTGTTGGTGCTGCCTCTCTCCCTGCTCCATACACACCTTAAGCCGGAAGATTGGTCCTTTAAACTGTTGTAAAGTACCTGTATGCAGTATATGCCTTTCCTCCATAGGATAACATTACTGCTTGATTTTTCAAACCTGAAAAAAATCATAACTTAAAATATACTAACCTGATCATGATGATCTTGGTGCCTAAAATTATTTAAAGATAAGTGTTATGTTTATAAATTGGTGTGGATCTCCTTATTGAGATGTGTTTATCATTTATTGACTGTGTGCATGCAGCTGATGAGCCTAAGGCTGCTCGACCACATTACCCTCTAAGAGAACACCTTGGGATTGCTAGAGCAAGTCCATGTCCACTTATAAGGGAACCCCTGGTCTCTTTGCACAGTTAACCTCATTTTGGTATACCATATAAAGAGCCAGCTTTCTACAACGGGTCTCATCCAGTGTCTCAAAAGGGAAGTAGGCCTATGCATGATGACATTAGGCCGAACAGAGACTTGTTCTGTCTAACCCTGACTGAATGTTTTGCAGACAGACTCTTTGCCATGGCTTGGTGCTTCATTGCTCTTTCCGTAGATGGAAACGCTTTTCCTAACTGAGTATTGAGTACTGCACCCAATACCTGGATCTTCTTGTGGGGCTCTAACAATGCTTTTTCCCTGTATAGCGGGAGATCCGATTTATGAAACAGACTAATGCAGGAATTTGTCTCTTCCTTTGATGGAGCTTTGACGAGCCAATTCATCTAGGTATGGGTATAACTCGTGATCCTGATGCCTAAGGAAAGCAACGACTGCTGAAAGGCTCTTGGTAAAATCTGAAGCTCTGAATTGAGCCCAAAAGGGAGTGCCTTGAACTAATAATGCTGTCCTGCTACTGTAAAACAGGGGAATTGTCTATGCTTCCAGTAGATAGGTATGTGGAAGTGTGTATCCTAAAGATCCAGGGAAGATAGGAAATTCCATTCCTGGGTCATCAGGAGGACCTCTGGAAGTGTGATCATGCAGAAAGACTGTTTCTTTAGAAACATTTTCAGTTATGTGAGATCCAGTATGGGTCTACATTGTCCAATCTTCTTCCTCATAAAAAAAGTACCAGGAGTAAAATCTGTGGTTTCGCTGGGATTTGGAGACTATATCGCCTTGTTGAGGGGATGATGGGGGGGGGGGGGGGGGGGGGGGGTGGGGGGAGGAAAATTCTCTCTCATATCTTCTGTGTTCAAGATGAAGGGCTATAGCAAAGGCAGTAAGTCAAGCTCTTTTTTGGTCTTCACTGGAACGTTTTTTAGCCTGATGGCCTTCCATATCCATGCCTCAGATTGGCATTGGGGAATATCCCTGGTCATATACAGATTGTCTTTGGGGGTAGTGTGGTCGGCTTTGATCTCCAAACTGGCTGAATCTCCTCTAAACGTTTGGGACCTACATGAGTCATGAAAAATGGACAACCAAGATCTACAGTACAGTAAAAGGCCTAGGGCTTTTGGTATATCAGCGTCTGTTTTGAGACTTTTTAGAGCCTCATCCACATGTTTTGCAAACAGGGCAAGGCCATCAAAAGACATTTAAGATTGTTGACTGACAATTCAAGATGGAAGGCTGTAGATCTTAGCCAGCCTTGCCCTCTCAAAACAGCTTCTCTTGCAAGCTGGCAACAACCTGAATTTGAGGTGTCCACTGATGTATCAAGGATGGCTGCTGAAGTAAGTTCTTCCCTCTGAGTATAGCCGTAGCAATCTCTTGTTTTATCTTCAGGGATAGAACAATGTCATGCCACATCTGGAACTTCTGGAAAATTTGGGATGTTCATCGTAACATCCCAAATTTGCCAGAAGTGTGGGTGCCTTAATAGAAGTTGCTGCCACTGAACTAATTCTTTGTGGCAGATTATAAATACATCTACTAGGCTTGTCCAGAGGATGGAGTAATTGGGTTCTCAGACCTCTTCTAAGAGCAGATGTTATCACTGAATACTGTTTCGGAGGACCAGTTAGACAAACTGGTGCTGATTCTGGGGCCCTGTACTTGTCTCCAGACGTGGTAACAAGGTTAGCAGGTATCTTTATTAGTTTTAGCCCTCAGGACCAGGCAAATTTTAAGATTAGTATGGATATTATAGATTTTCAAAGTTGTTCCTGGAAGTCATAAAGGAAACATTGCTGCCCTACTGATGTTATAGGGAGGTTGAACTTTTTGTCAGCCCTTTCCATAAAGTTGTGAAAGCTGGATACATATACTCTGATGAATCCAGCTGACAGGTTATTTTCTTCCTTGGAGAGATGTAGTAATTTCCTTCATCATCTCCTTGTGCAAGTTCCCCTTCCTCCATGTCTAAGTGCAAATATACAGGCTTACCCATATCTCCGTTATCCTCCATATCCTAATGATTTGGAGGGATAAGAGGTCCACTGACTAGTTGGGAAGATAGTTCCCTACGAGGTGGAGAAGGGGGCAATGGAAGTGAAGATAAATGAGTAAGTGGAGATGGAAAAGGGCAAGTGGAGGAAGCAGTAGGACGATACAGTAGCAATTGCAATTTGTGGATGCTGACCAGCTTGGTGCTATGGTAGGAATCCTTGGACAATTCCCATCATCTGTTAAAATGTAGACATACATGCCACAGGAATTTGGACAAGCCATGGTTCTCTAGTGTACCACGGAGGAACATACGAGCATGAATTATGAGGAACATAATTCTGCTGATATTCATATCTGTACTAAGGTTCGTTCTCGTTCATCTTAGCCTCAAAATCTGGAACATTATATACATTCAGTTGTTTTTAGGCAGTATGCAGTTTGTGACGCAAGTTCACTGGCATGTTCCTCTTATTCTGACTACAAAACTTGGGACAGCAGACGTCATCACCCCTAATAGTGAAGAAGCAGGTTCAGCATATAGTGCCATTGACAGTGTCATTGTTGCCAATGGTATTATCTTCTTTAAGGGTTGACGGCGCGGGACTGACATTGACAGTGTTGTAGTCAATGTTCAAGTCGTTGACAGTGTTTTGGCCAATGTCGTCATCAATGGCGTTGTCGATGGGTTTTGATGTTGAAGGCTTCTCCATCAACGCCACCAGCATAGAAGACGGTTGTAAGAAAGACTTATATGGTGGTGTTGTCAACGGTTTAGTCGCCAATTAGGTCTTTTTTGTGGTAGTCAAAAACAGAATGCTTTCTGAGCGTTTATTAATCTTTGTAGAAGGTTAGCCATCAATCGAATTACATTTTTTCACAGACTTTTGCAAAGACTGAGAATCTTTCCTTTCTGGAGTGTTTACCAGCTCCAGTTTTAGTGTGTGAGGAGGTGGCTGCAAGTGCTGTACCAAACAAATCTCATTCTGGAAAGTCTCCTTTTCTGTGTTGCCTTTGTGGAAGTGCTTCGAAGGGCATGTAGTTTGCTAGTCTACGGAAAACCATCCCCTCTACTTCAGTCCCTTCCCAAGGTCTCACAAGATAAAGAGTACTGGGTTCGATATATATTATAACACTTTTTCTTTATTATTATTTATAGGTTTCCCTCCTTTGGTTACTCAGTCACGTGTGTCCAAAAATCCTTTTTGTATCTCCGATCTTCCAGTCCTTTTCGGTTTTTCTTTCTTTGTTATTTTATTCCTTCTTCTGTAATACACTGTCTCTTTTCTCTTTTATTTCTCTCTCCTAATGGTCTCTGATTTGTTTTCCTTTAGATACCGCTCGGGTCCCTTGGGCATCACCCGGGAGCGTGAGGAGGAAATAAAGCAAACAGAAACAGGAGGTAAGTCTGGGTTTTATTCTCTTTTTATACGTATTAGGGTTAGGGTACGTGAGGGGAAGTGAAATAAGCTTGCACTCTCTGTGATAGGTCTTTTTATGTCGATTGGTGGTTCGTTCCCGGTGAATTTGAGTAAGTGCTTCTAATGATACCAAACAGTTCAAGAGTTAGTGTTCCAACGTGCTTGACTGAAGATACTCTCCTGGCTTTTCACTAAGATTTATATTCTATTCCCTCCCCGCCCCCCATTTCCGTTCTCCTCTTTCCCTGTCCCGCCTTGGTATGCCTTATGCAGCCAAAAGGCACTGGAGCCCTGTATACGGGCACGTACCTGCTCCAGCCACGTCCCTCTGGGGACGTGGCAGGTTGTCGGGTTCCAAAATTGAATTCTGCCGCTGCCGTCTGCCTTTGTTTCTGTCGGTCTGCGGCTCTCCGAGGTCTCTTCTCCATCTCTTTACGATCGTTGATCTCCTCCTCCGGAGACCGGTGTTTGTTACCCTCACTCCACTCATCTGCGTCCTTTTCTCCACCCCTTTCCTTCCGACGAGACGTTCTCTCTCTTTCTGTTTTGTCCTGACCTTTGGCCGTAGCAGTGCGATGCTCTCTATAGTGCCCCTGGGCACTTCTCCATCGGCCCCAATCGCGCGGGAGTCTCAAGGGTTCTAGTGACTCTGTTACAGGGCACTTTTCAAAGAACCCTTTCCTGAACAGGGGTAAATTCTCTTTATCCAGTAAATATAGTGCCATCCTCCTCTCTCTGTCCTTGGAAGTTTTAATAGTAAAGATTATACATATGTCACAGTGAGAAGCTTTATGACTAGGATAAAGGCAATATACACATTGGGAATGTAGATCATCTATGTAAATCTTTTTTGTGTCCACAAGATTAACAGGATTTGAAGAGAGATGTTTTTTTCTGTCATCCATGGAGACAGTTGATGACAATACCATAGGGTCCTCTCACCCAGATATAGTTAATTTTCCTAACACAACTCACAGTACTGTCAAATCTGGAGACAGTGCTGGATCAGTTCTAGCGTAGACGAAGAAAGCAACAATTTTGAGTTCACTGGGAGGTTGGTAGTGAGCTCTACCTGGGGACTACCTCACACATGGTGTCCAGTAGAAACCTGAGCTATGATGGCCTCTAGGAGTACGGGGGGCAGGAGAGCTGACACTTCCATCTCACAGGCTAAAGTCCAGGTTGCTTCAAATGACGTGGATATGGTACTAAACAAACACCTTTGTTCGGTACTGTGGCCATTTTAACACTGTTTACTGCTATTTAAAGGTACCAGGGATTCTGAGCCTGACGACAGGGAATGATTTAAGCATGTGAATATATGAAAGAGTCAATGTTGGGAAAAATCAGCTTACAAAGTCAAACAATTATAGCTGCAGAAGATTTTTACATATCAATTAGGTTTCCATGGCATAATACTAACCATGTACAAACTCTTCAGGGCAGACCCACATTAGGGATAGTTTACCCAGGGCACAATGGCAATCTAATGTAACACAATAGAGGTAATCCTCAACTGTGAATAAACCTTCCAGGAACTGTTTACCAGTGTGGGAAACTCCAAGACCTATTCACAGGTGTGGACAAAACACTGAAAGAGATAGTTAGGTTTAAATCTGCTCTTACCATCTGCTCATCCTCCTTGGCAGCCCAGGTGTAGTTTTGACTCTGATCCACACTTTCTGTGTTCAGGCGCTGACGAACTCTTTGCAAATAGGCTGAGAATGCTAACCGGGCCTGTACTTTGCTGCAAAAATAAAAAGGAAAAGCTTTATACATCTCCAAATTGCCACAGGACGTGCAGGTCAAGGGGCTCCATGATGTCACTAGGCCCATGAGTTTAAAACTTGGTTAATACCAGTTGTACAATACCAAAGCTGGGCAAACTACCTGCTGCACCACTGTGAACCCAGACAAACTAATTAACAGCGATTGCCTGCACAATTCAGAATATGCAATGCCTGCACAACGCAGGCAAAGCTCTATTTTTTTTGCCTGAATTGTGTATGGATGCGAGTACAAAGCCAGAGACTTACAAGGGAAGCAAAACTTTTCTCCTCGATTGTATGACACAAGGCAACAAGTCTCAATTAGAAGCAAATTCAAAGGGACTCGAGTCGGAATAGAAATGGCCGGTAATGGGAATCATGGAAAGAGCAGTATCTCAAATCAGCCATACATCCTATTTAGGAGAGACATCCTACTTTGTTAATAGCTTTCGATGGGTCACAACATGTTTTCCTTTTTCATTTATATTCATTTAATCACAACTTGCAATCATGTTTACAGGAAAAATAATTCACTGTACAATTTGTGGCACTTACAAATACTGCATCTAAGATCCAATAATTTATACCATAAAATATTGTGAAGGGGATGGGGGAGACGGGGGGGATGGGGAATTTGTAAACTAACAATAATGCGCTTCACAAAGAATAGGCAATGTCAAAATATGAGAAAATGGTGACACATAACATTTATGAATACAAATAATCCTGAACAACTGAGGATGTGTGATTACAAATATATATGCACTATCCCAATCATTTTAAGGGGGCACTTTGACCCAAAACATTGCCATTCAAGTAATGAAAATGATTTAGGCCCAGGCTCACAGACTGTTTAAAATGAACACCCACATACATAAAGGGGCTCCCTATGGCATAATGCACACATTAGATTTGGAGGACAAACACTTCACTGGGAGTTGTGGGAACAGGTGGGTATCCTTACTATTGACCGGCATCTTAGACAGGGGAACTTTAAGACATGTGAAATGCTCAAATAGCAGTAACATCTACACATCCATAAGTACTGGAAATACTCTGCCACTGCCTACACTGTAGGCTAGGTGTGCCACCATGGGAATTACTTCGCTGGTCAATAGTATCATATCTTGTTGGGGATAGCACAAGGGAGGAAGGTCAGGCATATATAATCCAATATTACAGTAACATCATTCCGTACCCCTAATAGCCAAGCTATGCAATAGGTAGCAAGAACAGCTATAAATAGTGTACATGTAACAGGATTGGAAAGGGGTACTTCAGAACCTTGATCGGGGATTAAGAGAATCCTGAATGAAATTCTGTGTCTTTAAATCAATTCATGATTGGTATTAGACCACTGGGTAGCCACGGAGGATGGGTTTACTGCACCATTCAATACTTTGAATGATGTGATCAATCGCATTGTGACATTGTGCATGTTCTATACGATTGTCCAGGCGTGGTCGCATTATGGGATGAAATAGGGGCCACTCTTAACACATCCTTAAACCTACCTATTCCTTTTCCATAGCATTTGATAATGCTTCACTGACAACCCAGACCCAACAAACAATTAAAACACAACTCCTGTCCACAGTGCTAATGGCAGCCAAACTAGGTATCCTTAGACAACGGTGTTCCAGCAGCCACCCATACATATTGAATGGTTGACTGAAATGGACAAGATCACCTCTTATCGGGGCGGCTCCTCCATTAGGGTGGAGGAGCGTTGCTCCCCCTGCCAGCAGCAGAAGCTGCAACCCATTCACCACAAAGGGATAATAAACTAGCTTTATTATCCCTTTGTGGGGGAAAGCAGCGGGGCATTGGGGATGACAGCCACGCAGGGGAGTGCACAGAGCACTCCCCTCACAGCTCGTGTGTGTTTGGCAGGCCATCTTGGGCCGGCCAAACACACGTGTGCAGTAGGCTCTCTACAGACTCCCAGTCTGCCTGGGAGCACCCAGCCAGGGTGCTCCCAGACAATCCTGGTGCTTTTTTTTTTCCCTTTCTTTCATTTTTCTTTCTTTATTTTAATTAAATGTCCCCCCCTCCCCTGCCGTGCGCCACACCCACCCCTTTAAATAGCAGCGACTGCCTCTTATCAGAGGATTACATACAGGGTACATGACAAGACTGAGGTCTACATACAGGTTTTTTTTAGCATCTTTCCTTGATGACATAACTTTGGAAGGCCAGATCCCTGAGAATCCATTTAGATCTGGTAAGACTTTCTGCTCTGCAGTGGAAGTGAAGCCCATGGGTTACAAAACATGGTCCTGTCACAATGTGTGTTTGCAAAACCCACGTTGTACATTGCTATGTGAAGAGCATAAAAATAAGGTGCTGGAAAGTGCCTATTTTGACATGGACACACACCCCTCCACACACACACTTTTTGCCTGGTTTCTGGTACAATTTTGATGGAAAGTGCACTGGGTCCCTGCTGAGCAAGTCCCCAGTACCAGATCTCTTTCCCTAAAACTGCACGATTGTTTTAGTTGCCATTGTAAGTCCCTAGTACGTGGTACCCCTGGTACCTAGTGCATGGGGTACTAAAGGAAGGCCCCTGAGGGCTGCAGCACAGATTGTGCACACAGTCCTGCCTTCACAAGCTGTGTCTTGGTGCAGACCTAAAATGAAAACACAACATGGCACCCAGCCTGTGTGCCCTATCCCCGGCACACTGCATGCAATATATGTAAGCCACCCCTCTGGCAGACCTTCCAGCCCTAAAGGCAGGGTGCATTATATTACAAGTGAGGGCATACCTGCATGAGCAGATATGCCCCTGATATGTCTTTGTCAATTCTCAGACATAGTGAGTGAACAGTGGAGCCATTTTAAGTACATGTAGTGGACACTGGTCATTACGAGTACCCCTGCTACACCATGGCTTCACTGACAATAGGGGTGTTTGGTATCAATTATCTCATATTAATAAACCCTCACTGAATATAGTGATGGATTTATTAATACATGCACTCAGAGGGCACCTTAGAGCTGCCCCCTCGAAACCTATCAACTCCTAGAGTGGGCACTGGCTGGTCAAAACCAGTGCAGCCAGTTCAGACAGAGTTCTGGCCCCCTTGAGGTGAGAGCCAATGCTCTTGAGGGCTTAGAACAAGGGCCGGCTCTGGGCAGAGGTGTGACCTCCTCTTCCAGGCAGGATGGACATTCCAGGGTAGGGAGCTTCAAAGGCCTTGCTGCCTTTGAAATGCGACCCAGGCCTCTCCAAATGGGGGAGGAGGTCGACCCCCAGTTCCTGACCCCACTTTTGGCGCCAGGACTGGCGGGAAAATTAAATAAATTAGGAGGAGTGCCCACTTCATGCAAGTCCCTCCCCTCGGGTAGATGAGCTGAAGTGGACATTATTTTTTAAATTCCTCAATCTTGCATGGAAGGAATTAGGCCAATAGAGTTAGTGCTATGCCACTTCCCAAAGGAAGTGGTCATAGGAAGAGTGTAGTCACCCTAAAGGTGGTCAGCCCATTGGCCACCATCTGGCACTCCCTGTAACACCCCTAAATTCCGTTTTTAGGGGCACCCCTGAATCCTAGAATTAAGATTCCTGTCAACCTAAAAAGAGCACCCAAAAGACAACTGTCCTACAGCCCAGCGACCTCCAAATCCTTGGGAGGACTGCCTGTTTTCAATAAAGAACAAGAAGTCCTGTGGACTTGTCCAAAAGAAACAACTCCAAAGAAGAAAGAAGTCTGCCTGAGGAACCGCAAAACCACCTCTGCACCTAACGCCCACGGCTCGAGCCCAAGTGGCCCACCAGTTCAGTGAAGGTTTCCCTGCGCTTCTGACCCAGAGTCCATTGTGGGCAGACTCCTGCTGGGCGCCACAGCAATGCCTGCAGCCTAAATCCAAGGGCTCCCTCTGACCTCTACCTGCCAGGTAAGTTGTTTCCGATGCTAAAAGACACCCCTGCATCCGAAGCCCATGGGCCTTGGGGAGCTACACCATTGGTTTCCCTACAACCCCTGGCATCTTAACTTACCTGGGCAGCTGTGGGTTGACCTCTCCCAGCCTCCTGGCAAGAGTCTGCAGCCCGTTTCTGAAAGTGATCTCCTGCATTGACTAACACTGGGAGCCTGATGCTGTGTTGCACTCTGCATCCGGCTGCCTTGTGGCCCCCTTGTCTTTGCTTCATCCTCAGGAGATCCACCCCTGGCCCCGCTCTACTCACCTGTAAGCAGCGCTGCAGCAGATACCCATTTCTCCATTGTTAGCATTGGGCGCCCAATGCTGTGTTGGCACACTGCACCTGGCCGCTCCTGTACTGCTGAGGGTGCAGTGCAGTCCTCTGTTACCACCCATATGTTTTTATATGAGTGGTGCCTTGAAGAGTTTGACAAGCAAGAAAAGAGGGACAAAGTGGTATGCTACAACCAGGCCAAGAATACTTGCAAATTTGCAGGGAGTGCAAGAATTTGGAACTGCCCATGTGTGTTATTGAGAGATAGTGGCACAGCCAGAGTTTCATGGGCCGTAGTGCAACAAAGGAAATGGCTCCATGGCTGCTGTTTTAACTCTAAAATATAGCAATATCAGGGTTCATCACCTCCCCCCACGCCTCTGGGCACTGGTGTACTACACCTGCGGCACCAATACAAGCTACTCCCCTGTTGAGAGTAGGAGTGTGATGCCAGTGGCATTTGGGTGTGCAAAAAAAATAGTATTCTCCCTCAAGATGTCATTGTGTCCTGCAGAAAAAAACAGCACCACAACCAGTGTTCTTGGGATTTACTAAAGCAGAACAAGAGAAGCATCTATATGCGGTTCTGAGTTGTCACATCTAGAGAAAGGGATAGAGTCATCACAGAGTTTGTTAAATGGCACCAGGTTCAATTTTCTGTGACAAGTCTGGCACATGGGGAAATTACAAGATGAGGAGTCTGTGGCTGGGAGAATCCATCAGAAAAACAATCCCACTGATATTACTCCAAGGGGTAGGAAAGGGTAGCCAAATTAACCTAGCACATAACAAAACAAAATCAGGTTGTGCATTTTTTTTCCCAAAAGAGTTACATCACCTTAGTCACTAAAATACAAAGAGAAAGATCCAAACGAGGAGATGTCGTTAACAATTACACCCCACAGCCTGTAGCAGAAATAGAAGCAAGACAACCACAAGTTACCAAATGATTTAAACAAAAAAACTATCAAGCTTCTTAAGAACACCATCAAGAAGCAAGCCATTTAAGTAAGCACACTGACACCACATTACAAAAGCAAGCAGAAAGTGTAACCTGATGGGGGATTGAAGAAGACATGCTCTGGCAGCACCACAATCCTTCCTCCACTAACATCAGTGATCCAGGCGCAGGCCATGCTATCTTCTTTGTATCGTTCCAATTTCAGTATATGCGCTGCTAAAGAGTGCACAGCTATCCAAAATACCTTACAATGAGAGACAGCAGACCTATTCTGGTCGCACTGTCAAGAGCCGCAGCAACAGCAAAAACAGGATGACACCAGTCGCAACTTGAGATGATAGTTAAAGAGGTTCACTGCTGAAAGAGAAGAGTGAGAGCAGTCACTGGGCACCATCTTGACTGGTGAGTCGGCAACGCTGGATGCAGCAGAAGAATCTGTACTCAGCAACAGTTGACCACAGGTGGAGAAGTGAGGCTCTAACTGTTGCAGGGCTGTGCAAACTGCAGAGAGGGAATCCCACCAACGAGAGCGACAGAGAATCGACAAATGATGCCTTTCATGTGGCAAAGGACAGCGGCTGTTGGATTAATGACAAGTTTCTTCATGCTTGCAGTGAGTAGGCCAGAGAAGCAAAGGAGCCCAGATGAGTGAAGGAGGGCAGGTGCTTGAGGCCACCCTCTACCATGGGGGCAGAATCTCACAGAGCTCGCTGGGTGTGAGTCCTCTATACAGCGACTGAAGCGTGCAGTAGTGAGCAGAATGTCAAAACACCAACTGAAGCCATCAGAACCACTTTGAGGCAGCACAAGAGAGAGTGACTAGACTGACCATAGATAGACTAGCTTAGCAGCCTGCGAGTCCCATCAGGGTATTACCAAGGCTTCTATGCGTGACAAGACAAACTGCAACTGCGTGGGCATTTTCAATACCATCAGTGCCACATGCTGCTCTTGAGGTGGGAGACCACAGGAGTTGAGCACTTGGTGCCCCCCCCAAGCAAATCAACCCATTATGCTGCCAACATAGCGGTGGAAACAAAGGCAAAAGGGAGGCCTCAATCAAAGAGCTGCTGGTGTCTAAAGAATTAAAAATGGAAGAAGCAAAACAAACTGCAGACATATCACAGCTTTCCACTGAGAGACAATCAGACCTGTCCACACAGCCTGTCATCACAAAGGATTTCTTCCAGCAATGTCTGGCTGAGGTCAATACGGGAATTGCAGCATTAAGACAGACCTGAAATCATGTCTCAAGATCTCAGAAACAATTATGTGCCCTTGGAAATCGAGTAGATGATTTGGAATTTTCAAAAGGACTGCTGATGACAATTCAGAGGAACTGCACCACATGGGAAAAAGGCTGTTCAAGCTTGAAAAACATGGCACAAGCTATTGGTGAAACTGGAGAATCTAGAAAATATGTCCATAAGGAGAGTAAATGAAGATGGCACTGTAGCCTACACACAATACCTACAACTTTCAGGAGTAAACGAAGATGGTATTGTAGCCTACACACAATACCTATTCCTTTCAATTAGAAATAAGTTGGACGCTCCACCCATTTTAATGGGTAGAGTACAGATGGTTGTAAACTTGAGCCCACAAAAAGATAATTCACCGGACGTTCTGGCTTGAATATACTTTTCTGACAAAAAGAAAGACCTCACGGTCATAGCAGACAAAAGAGGTACCTAGCTTTGGTGACCACAGAGGACACCTGTTTCTGGACTTGCTGGCTGCAGTGCTTAAGAAAAGAAGGTTATTTGGGCCTGTTACAGTATTTAATGTTATTTCTACGAAAGACTGGGGAACGACAGTGGTGTTTTCACTTTCATCACAGGAAAACTGGTATTATTCTAGACTCTGTGCTGTAAATATGTGCAGCTGGGTCATAGGACAAGGTATGCAACTGACAAAGTGGGTTCACTTGCAGACTGCCAAACTGAAAAACATCAACTGTAATATAATATGATTTAATGCCCTGGCTAAGAGACTTGCGGTCATTAATCAAGAGTAATTAAACAGACATTTGTGTCCTGCACTTAATACAATTGGTACTTTAAGCCTGGCAGAGGCTACAGCTGAAGTAGTTCCTAGTTCAAATTTCTCTTTCAGCCCATGTAAGTGAACAAGCTCGCCATTCTGAGATCACCTAGGCTGCACTGACAAAGTAGCCGCAGACAACGGAGACAGTGCAATACCGAAGCAAGCCAAAGTCCATATATGATTTCCATAGTATATATTCTCAACGACCATCAAGAAACTATCTTAAGTATTCTCTTTCAGATATATTCTGGTTTACCCTTTGTTGAAGGTGACTTTAACACAGTGATGGACAGAACCACAGATAGAATGCAACAAAGGCTTGAGGGGGCAGGAGCAGTGACAGAGGCCTTTACTCAGTGGGTTATACTGCTTTCTGGAGGGCATACACAAACGTTATTCAGAATACACGTTTTACTCTGCAGCACATAAAACAAGCACTGCTTCATGGGGAGCATAAGCTTAGTCACAAGAAAGGTGCCATCTAAAATAGGCCACATCATTATTCTGGACCATGCACTGATATCCCCGATGGTGGCCACATCAGACCAAGATTAGAAACTAAGGCCCTCATTACGACCCTGGCGGTCGGTGGAGAAATGGCGGTAATACCTCCAACAGGCCGGCGGACAAAACAATGGAATTATGTCCATGGCGGTTACCGGCATGGACAACCGCCACTTCTCCACTCTGACCGCCAGGATGGTGACGACTGTTGGGCTGGAGACTTTGGTCTCCAGCCCGGCAGCCATCACAAGACCGCCGGTGGTATCAGGACCCTGCATAACGCCATGGATTTCTTTGGGTTTGGAACCCCCATGAAATCCATGGCGGTAGGCACTATCAGTGCCAGGGAATTTGTTCCCTGGCACTGAAAGGGGTCTCCCCCACCCTCCTCCCCCGAGTCCCCCCCCCCACACCCAAGACTCCCCTATCAGCCCCCAAAGGTGTCAGGACCCCCCCCTCCCCACTCCCCCCACATTGACATGCACAGCCCCCACCCCCTTCACACACACTCACACAGCAACTACACAAACAAGCTGACATACACACAGACATATGCGCACACATTTCCCATACACACAACACACACCCCGCATGCATACACGCACTCACACACCCCCTCTACACACTCACACAGACCCAAGCACTAACACAACACACAACAAACCCCCCACCACCCCTCCCACCCCTAACGGACGATCACCTTACCTGTTCCGGTGATCCTTCAGGAGGGAACGGGATCCATGGGGGCTGCTCTGCCGCCAGCTCCCCGTCACCAGAACACCGTCACACCGAATCATGGGTTGTGATTCGGTGGGCGGTGTTCTCATGACGTGGCGGTGAAGGTGGAGGAGCCTCCACTTCTCCGCCGACCGCCAGTATGGCTGCTGGTGGTCTTCAGCACGGCGGTACCTCAGCGTTCTTCAAAAAAGACAGCCGAGGTCCAAATGAGGGCCTAAGTCTGTAAAGACTTACTGACAATTTATTACATAACTGAAACGATAAAGGAGAGATACAGAAGACTATAAAGAATTTTATGATACGAATGTCTTGTTGGCAGTGATATAGGGCACATTACTGGTGGTGCTTATAAAGGTACTGTAATGCAGTGGCGGCTCCCTTTAACAAAGCAAGGATAGACATTGGCACAAAATTAGTGTGTGAACTGAACAATCTAGCGTGGTACCTAAACCTACTGTGCTGCCTAAACATAAACCATTCCCCTGACTTGCCCTTCAAAGCTGCTAAAACTGTTTTAAAAAAGTCTTGACAAGTTTGTCAGGGGGATGGGAAAGTCGACTAGAATCACACAGAGGCTCCTTTAGGTGAACAACTAAAAGCATGTTTGATGTACAACTATCAAAAGATGCAAAGGGGGTTCTCCTGGGTATTCAATTTATAGAGGGCACCTCTACAAGGATACAAAGGGGCAAACAATTGCACATGGCATTGGGAGCAGCCCTCCACTTAACATTAGCTGTAAGAGCTAAAATAGAGATACCTTATTGGAGGGGTTGGCTATCAAACTGATGGGAGTGCCTGGCTATGGAAAATATAACTTGGACTGTAGATCACAGGCTTAATACTTTCGATCTGGATTTGTCTCACACCTAGACTTACCAGTCTACTAAGTGCAGGGATGTGACTTGCACCAGGCACCTACAGGTACTTCGAATCATACCACCAGAAATTACTAAAATATTTTAAGCCCTATGACAACTGGGTAACATGAAGAAATGAGGAATTGCGAAGATCACACCAATATAATGTTCAGTCTAGGCCTTAGAGATAAATACAAAAAGGTATGATGTGGTGAAAATTCCAGTTCTTTTCTGTTACCTTTGCTGGCCAGTCTGGTTGTAGGCAAATGTATGTGTAGTTTGAACATCAAATAAACACAGTTAAACCTGAAGGAGTCAAGACATTGTTAATAAAAAGTGTGCTAGAAGGGGGCAAGTTTGCATAGCAAAAAGCACAGCAGCATATAAAACATAAGATAAGTGATTAGAAGAGGCATCAGTTATGATATGCTCCCAAGTATCCCCACTTCATGTTGTATAAAACAACCACTGCAACAAATTAGGAGACAATTAAAAATCTCCACAATAAAAAGTGAAAAAGCCATTCAATAAAGATATTCTGAAGAATAATGTGTCAAAATTGCCTCTGCAAAAAAAATTAGTCTTTAGAAACATTCCCGAGTCAGCTGTAACAGGAAGACTGGTGATCAATTTCGTACTGGACCACCACCAAAGAAAGGTCTTGTCGGAAAAGCAGGAAGGAGTAGATACTGATAATGAGTTTCAGAGACTTTGCAGACATCCATACCAATCAACCTCAAACTGGCAATAACCAAGACAAATTATCGATAATTATTATTTAAGATACTGAGTGGAAGAGGAAAGTACTCAAGTAGGCCAAAGAGCTCTAGAAGATATCAGTAGACTGCTAATGTTACTTTGTATAATAAAAATCAGAGAGAGTTAGTGATGAGAAAATCACACCATTCATCAAATTAAATTCATTTAATAAAGACAGTAAACAACTTATTACTAATCAGTGTAGCAGTTCAAAAAGTTATTTCGAGTAGTTATCAGCAATGCATTCAACGTGTACGCTGTTTGTAATGAATAAAGGTAAGATGATAATAGATAAAACGTTTACTATATTAAACGTAGCGTCTAGGCAAATGGCAAAGGCATACAGACGTCCTCTTGACACTGAACAAATAGATGTAGGCTATTTGTCCAGAGAAAACAGCACAATGGGCAAAAGGAGATAAATACAATTGTTTGTGGAACATAATTTCAAGTGTTTGAATTGTACTGAATTTATGAATGCAACATATATTAATTTTAGGGTATTGTATGGTAAAGTTTCAATATTATTGGTGTATTCTGTAATAATATTGCATTTGATGATCAGGAATATAATGTTCAGCTCATGAATATTCGATTTGCAACCACATGAGTGTAAACTGATTCTTTGATATGACAGATTGACAATAAAACGTGTAAAAACTATAAAACTATACATACACCACGGGACACGGCCTGCAGGACCTTCCTCATTTTTCCTTGGAGCACTTCTTGGCAGCTCCTTTATCCCTGCCACAGGTACTTTTCCGCAAGCCGGTATAGAGTCTGACTCCTTAAATGTCACAATTTGCTCCTGGTGAAATCTAGTGAACTGACAAGCTGGGGAGCTAGTGTACTCTCCACTTGTTTCTTGGACTTGGAGAGAGGTGTGGCGTGGGCTTTCAGTTTACTAGGTATAGACACTATAGGAGATTTCTTCGATAGAGGGGTGATGTGCAGTTGGGACCAGATCAAAGCCCATGTGGTGGCACCCACCGGACTAATGCAATTTCACCATCACAGAGCACAACATGCCCTGCGAGGGGTGCTTGGTGTGGACTTGCAGGAACCCCTAGAGCTGTTAGCCTTGACAACCGTTTTACAAACACCTATTCCAGCCTGTCTTGTTGCTAGACTCTATATCTATGCACAGGAGGCTTGCAGGCCTGGCCTGACCAAAACTAGATTAGATTGGCAAAGGGACCCACAACTCACCATAACATACACTCATTGGCAATATTGTTGCTCGGTCACCCTAAATAGTAGACATAGACTTATTCACATCAAGTACATAAACAGAGTGTACTACACCCAGGCTAGATTAGCCATGTACCACCTGCAAGACAATGCACAATGTCTGCAATGCACGGTGGATGACGCAGGCTTTGCGCACCTCACTTGGTACAGCACGGGAGTCCAGAAATTCTGGGAGGAGGACTTTCTGACCCTCAATGCCATTTCTGGGTTTTCCCTATCCAGAGATCCATTGCTGGCCCTGCTGGGATACGACAGGGATGTCCCTAAACCAGACAGACAGCCGTTGGTCATGGGTCTGCTAGCGAAATGCAGAGTTGGCATTCGTTGGGCCCGTGGCCCCTAGCTACTCTTAAAGGAACGGTTCGCAGACATGGGGTATTGCAGCACACACTCAGACGTTCCTTCCCAGCTGATGAATGCCATGTGACATTTGGGGATCATACAGAACCTATCTCTATAGCCACACCAACACGGAACCTGGCAACGGGAGAGCAGAGAAGGCCAAGTCGGTTACGTCATAGCTGAATGTCATAGACATTTGAGGGGCATGTTGGGAGAATATGATCCAAATGAGTGGCACTAGGGTCACCTTCTTTGGTCACTGCCATGATGCGTGCTGTACCTTTATTTCTTATAGATATTGACTGTATTGAGATGCTTATAACCAATGCTGTGTTTACTGATCCTACCTCTGCTGTAGATTGAGCCTTCAGAAGGAAATGCTTACCTTCTAAGTTGCAGTTTTGTTGTCCATCAGCTAATGCCCTCTGACAATCTTGTAATAATTTTTATGATGACTACATTTACCCTGGCTATGCATGCAAAGACTGTATGTAATTGTTGAATATTCAATAAAAAGCTTTAAAAGCCATCTGCATACTCGTGCCATCTAGTGGTTGGCCCAGATGTTACAAGTCGTTTTTTTCCCAAAATACTTTAAGTCACAAAACCTCTTGTGACACCTCCTTTGTTCCAGAATGCATCAGCACAATGGCTCCACCATAGATTGCTTTTCCGCTGACAAGGCACGTAGCATGGGAGGAGCAACTTGATCAAGAAAGCGTGTTCTGGTGATTTGGTATCATTACAATTATGTGTAAACAAATGTGAGTTGGTTGCTATCTTCTGGGACGCAGGGAGGGTGCATGTCAATCTACAGCACTATATACTATAAACAGATGTTACAGGATAAGTAGAATTTTCCGTTGGTAGCATGTGTGGCAGTAGATACACATGCTCTGTCCATATTGTAAAGCAGTCCCTCTACAAAGCACTGGCTAGGTAGCAGATGTTTGGAACTCCCTTAGAACTGTTTGGCTACAAGGGCTTTCCAATGCATTCTCAAGTCTTGGCTCGAGTGTTATTGGAAAGTAAACTTTGAGTCAATCAGGGATCGTCGAAATTATTTTGAAAACCAAAGTAAATCTAATGCAAATAATTGTTCATCGTCTGGGGCTGCTGATGCCGAAGATGACCACAACCGAAAGCTTTGGCAACCAAAGCGTTAAAACCAGTTCTGGAGAAGTGTCCAGCCTGATGACAGAATAAAACAATCTAAGATGGAGCCGTACAGATGATACATTCTGGAACAAGATAGGAGTGATAACAGGTTTTGTGAATCTAACTTCTTTGACGAAAAACAATGTGCAACTTTCAGGCCCAACACCAGATAAAATCCGCCCCATTGTCAATAAACTAAACCCTACTTAAAGTAGGAGAAGGCTATGTCAAAACATTGTATGGGATATGAAAACGCGTGCTACTCCAGCTATAATCAAAGCACATGAGGCTCTCCCTGGCATCACATTTGTTTTAAGGTGGGTTAAGTGTGCCGCTTTGGAATCCAAATTGTTCTGTTGTACATAATTATTTGTCGGGACACAGAATGACTGATAAGAAAGACCATACAGGTTGTTCTTTACTGACCGCTGAAATGTTTAATCTGTTTTTGATCTGCACAATTTATGTTTGTATTCAACTAGTACTAAGGCACTTTTTCTGACTCATCGTGTCGATTGCTGCTATCACGTTTCCCTGACCACACTTATTTTTACTGTGATTTTGCACTTTGTGGTCTCCCTGGCCCGTCATGGTGTGTGGCGACTGAACGGAGGGAAACAGTCCATACACTTTGAGGCTCGGTAAAACTACTGCGACCACCATTTTATAATGCGATTGGCAGTCTAGTCTTCCGAAGTCGTCCCTAGTTTCCCTGGTTGCTGAGGGCTACTTAAGAGGCACCCTGGTGCAGACCTGCACCGCCGGCGCAACAAAAGCAAGCCCATCTGCGCTCATCCACGCCCGAACGCTACCAGCTGCCAGAAACCCCTCTCCTTTTCTACAAAATAGTAAGACATTGCCGACAATATTCCATTCCATTACAAGTCTCAAAAGGTTTAGGGAAAAGTCAATTCTTTCTCGGACTCCCAGTATTCTATGTACTTCAGTTCTCTCTTTAGAACACAATGGTCCTTACAACTGAATAACCTGTAATTTTGTGTGCTCGCTCTCTACGCCCCCAGGAAAGATACAGGCCTCCTATTAACAAGAACACCTGTCAGTTAGAGCATAAAATAAGCAGCTCCCTTGAGGTCGCTGAAATAGAAGTACTGATATCGCAGAACCCGGCAAAAACCCAGCTACGTAGTCGCTTTTGCAACGTCTGCTCTATTCCCAAACATGCACTGGAACATTGGGGTCTTCTTGCTACTGACAAAGCAGGTATCTGCGTTATTTCAGAAACATGTCTCGATCCTATGGCGCTTCCCTGTATCTCAATAGCTTTCACCTCTGAACACAGTCTAATTAGACAAGATAGAAAGACCAAAATTTGTGGTGGAGAAGCCACTTCCTTTCGTAAATCGTTAAAAGTTACTCTTTTGGACTAACTTCTCCCTTGTGTGGACCACTGTGTCTTCAAAATGGAAACATAATCAAAGGCAATCTGGAAGGGGTGCCCGGGTTTACCACCCTCCAGGTTCTTTAAAAAAAAAAGTGGAACCACACGTTCTGGCATCAATCATTTTATGTTGGCTGGGAATTTTAACTACCATGCAGAATTTGATTTTTATCCCGATACTTCCCACATCAGCTTTCTGACCTGGAATCGTTAGGCCTTTATCAAAAAAGTCTTAGGCTGAACACATATAGCTGACTACACATTGGATCTTATATTCACAAACTCTTCTAACATACAGGTGGATCAACCCACACCACAGGTTTGGATAGACCATTTTTCTATTCATTTTTATCTCCACGTGGGAGAATTCTTGGGCCTCAAGGCAGTTGTGTAGGAAGCTGGCCTGGTGTGTGGTGGATACCTATGTTGTTGGCAGCAAATATAAGTGGGAACCACGAATGCTGGAACCACGCATGCCTAAACAACGTGGTCGGAACAACGACCGCGTTGTTACCACGAATGCCTTTACCACGAATGCCTTAATGATTTTTCATTGTAAAAGCATTCCTGGTAAAGGCATGCGTGGTTCCAGCATGCGACACTCCACACTCCTAAAACAATCATACCCCAACCCCACCATTCCGCCCCTAAAAACAATTCTACCCCTACCCCACTACCCCGACCCTAAAACTACTGCAACCCTCCACCTCCCCAAAAACTAAAAATACCCCGACCCTGCCCCTAAAACTATTGCAACCCCCCCCTAAAACCTAAACTACCCTGACCCCACCCCTAAAAACACCCCAACTTCCCCACCCCTAAAACGACAGCGACCCCAACCACACCTAAAACCTAAACTACCCCGCCCCGCCCCAAAATCTACCTCTAAAAATGAAAAATACCCAACCCACCACCCTTGCCCCTATAATTACTGTAACCCCCAGCCCCCCATAAACCTAAACTACCTGACCCCCACCCCTAAAAACTAAAAATACTCGACCCCCCCACCTGACCCTAAAACTACCGCAACCCCCCACCACCCTAAAACCTAAACTACCCCTACCCCCACCCCGCCTCTAAAAGTACCCCTAAAAAATAAAAATAACCGACCCCCCACACCTCTGCCCCTAAAACTACAGTGATTCCCCACCCCCCAAAACCTAAACTACCCAGGGCCCCCACCCCACCCCTAAAAACTAAAAATACCCTGATCCCCCACCCCTGCCACTAAAAACACCCCACCCCTAAAACTACAGCGACCCCCACCCACTTAAAACCTAAAATAACCCGACCCCCTACCCCTAAAAACTAAAAATACCCCAGACCCTCCCATCCCATCCCCACCCCTAAAACTACTACGGACTCCCAACCCCCTAAAACCTAAACTACCCCGACCCACCGCCCCTTCAAAATAAAAATACCCGATCCCCCCCACCTTTCCCCTAAAACTACCCGACTCCCCTAAAGCCTAAACTACCCGACCCCCCCCGCCCCTCAAAAACAAAAAATACCCCTACCCCCACCCACCCCTAAAATGGCCCCAAGCCCACTTACTCAAATGCGTCCTCCTCAGAAGCAGACTCCCTTCTTCTGTGCCTTAACCACGCATGTGGGTTGTGCAGCACATGCGTGGATAATGCACAAAAGAACAAAGTCGTAGTTAACGAAAGCGCTGTTCTGCTTCCGTTGTTCACAACTTCGTTCTACCGGAGTTGTATTCAGGATGCTTCCCGTTGGCGCCTTATAACAGGTCCAGGCAACCCCTATTAGTGATGTGTAGGCAGTGTTGAGGAAGCCAGGGCTCTCTAGAGGTAGCTGTGGATGAGCAGCCAAGACCTATCTAGGAGACATACAATCTTATGCAATACCACGGTAGTCACACCACACCTTATCACACCTGAAAGAACCACACAGTGTTACAAAAATAAAGGTACTTTACTATAGTAACACAACACTAGATTACTTAAAGGCTTCTCTCCACCCCCCCCCCAACTGGAGGTAAGAGCGCACACACACTATATATCTATCTATCTATCTATCTATATATATATATATATATATATATATATATATATATATATATATATATATATATATATATATATATATACACACACACACACAAACACACACAACAGTAACCAAAAATCAGACTAGAAACAACAAGCACTGGCAATAATTCAATAATTAGTGAAAATAGTAAGGGCCCTAGGGGAGGGCCAAACCATATACTAAGACAGTTGAATGCGAAGTGAAGTCCTCCATCCAAGGATATGGAGTTATCAGAGGGGAGCTGGAAGAACTAGGAACCCCAAGAGGTGAGTACCTGAGTGACCCCCAGAGACCAGGAGAGCATAGTTAAGTACCTGGTTTTTCCAAGGACTAACAGGAGTACTTAGAAAGGGATGGTCCAAGAACAGGACCAGTCTAGACTAAACCAATGGTGGATTCTCAAAGAAGAGGACCTGCAAAAGAAGGGTACAGAGTGTAGTCCACGATGGAGGATCCAACGGGGGCAGGAGCTACTACCCACCCTTCTGTGGATGAAGAACCAGCGCGACGGGGGAAGAAGAAGACTAGCTGTGGAGCCCAGGAGCTGAAGGGGAGTCCTCGGAGCAGTGCAGATGGTGTCCCATGTCGGTTGTCAGGCTGCAGTTGGTCAGTGGTGTAGGAGAACTGCCAACAAGCCTTGGCAAATGCAAGAGACACTAAAGAAGAGAAGCAAGTCTGTAGAGGACCCGCAAGGCCCAGGGGACTCGACCTTTTGAGGGGAGTCTGGGGTGACCCTCAGCAGTCGGGAGAGCCAACAGAAGCAGTCACAGCCCCCACAGGCAACTCACTGTCAGCAGGCCTAGTAAGTCACAGTGAGGCCCAGTCAGCACACCTGAGGAGGAGTCCCACATTGCTGGAGCAGCAGAGAGGAGACTGTGCTCGGCAGGAAGAAGTGCTGGGGCCGGTGCTACTCAGAGCCTGAAGATCCCTTAGAGTAGGAGAAAACAAGCCTTGGTAGCTGCAAGAGTGACAGTGAACAGGGGTACTGCCCTGCAAGGAGAGGCAAGGGCTCACCGCCTCTCAAGTTGGAGAGCTGGCAGAGGGAACCAAGGGGACCACTCCAGACCACCACCTGTTATGCAGGAACCACGCAGTTCCAAAGGAGAGCAGATCCACGCAGACAGGCGTCTTTTCTGTAGATGTCTGCAGTTGCAGTTGAGTGACTCCTTCACTCCAAGGGACATTCCTTCTTGCTTCTTGGTCCAGGCTGAGGTCTTGTCTACCTCAGAGGATGCACAGCTGGGGAAATGTTGCAGTTGCTGGAAGGAGCCGGAGAAACAATGTTCCAAAGCGAAGTCATCGCCGGAGTTGCAGTCTTGTAGGTTCCTGAAGAGTCCAGTTGTGGTTCCGGTGGCCAGAGGTGGAAGTAAACGATGCAGAGGAGTCCAGGTGGAGTCTTGCATGTTGAATCTGGGGACCCACCCACAAGTGACTCCCTAATTAGCCCTAAAAGAAGGATTGGTCACCCAGCAAGGTAACCAGCTATCAGGCGGGGTCTGTGATGCCACCTGCCTGACCTGGTCGCTCAGATGGTCCCAGGGGCATCTGCACCTCTTGGTTTTAAGATGGCAGAATTGAGTGGCCACCTGGAGGAGCTCTGGGCACCAATCCTGGGATGGTGATGGACAAGGGAGTGGTCATCCCCCTTTCCTTTGTCCAGTGTTGTGCCAGAGCAGGGACCGGGGATCCCTGGACTGGTGCAAACCGGTTAATGCAAGGAGGGCACCAGATGTACCCTTCAAAACAAACTGATGGCTTGGGGAGGCTACCCCTCCTAAGCCTTGTAACACCTATTTCCAAGGGAGTGGGTGTTTTCTACCTCTCCCACAGGAAATCCTTTGTTATGCATTCCCCAGCTTGAGTTGATCAAGCAACAGGAGGGCTGAAACCTGTCAGAGGGTTGGCAGCAGCGCGGGCTGCCCGGAAAACCCTAGAAGACTGGTAAGAGCAATACTGGGGGGTCCTCTAAGGAGCCCCCAGAGTGCATGGAATCATACAACCAATACTGGCAACAGTATTGGCGTATGATTCCGACATGTTTGATACCAAACATGCCCAGGTTCAGAGTTACCATTATGTCGCTGGACACAGGTCATGACCTGTGTCCAGTACACGGGTAAAATGGCTTCCCTGCACTTACAAAGTCCTGTGCAACGGAACTGGTGTTCCCAGGGACACCTCTGTTTGAGCAAGGGTGTCCTCACACACAGGGGCCTGTCCCCTGCCCTCTGGGCTTGGAGGGCCTACCATAGGGGTGACTTACAGTGACCTGCTGCTGTGACCTGTGGTGAAAAGGTGCTGGCACCTTTTCACGCAGGCTGCAAATGGCAGGCCTACTGACACATTTTGCATGGGCTCCCATGGGTAGCACAATGCATGCTGAAGCCCACAGGGAACCTCTGGTGCCCCAATGCCCTGGACACATAAGTACCATATACTAGGGACTTATAAAGGGGCGTCAGTATGCCAATTGTGGAGTGTATAAAGGTCCTAGGCAACCAAATTTACAGGGAGAAAGCACAATCACTGGGGTCCTGGTTAGCAGAATCCCAGTGAAAACAGTCTAAGCACTCTGATAGCAGGCAAAAAGTGGGAGTAACCATACCAAAAAGAGGGTACTTTCCTACAAGTAGCACCTAGAAAGGTAAGACTATGGTGCCTCTTCAATCTTTTTACACCACAGTTTTCCTCTCCCTTCTCTACCGCCCACTCAGATATTAATCTTGCTCTGGAAGATTTTGTGGAAGCTTTCATCCAGGCACTAGATACCACTGCCTCCGAAAACTCCAGCCACCCCAAAAAAAAGAAAGTTACTTCTCCCTGGTTTTCAGAGTCCCTTAAAGGAAAAAAAAGCAGCCAGCAGAAAGTTGGAACGCTGTGGCAAACCACTAAAACTCCTGCAGAAAAAATACTAATAAAGCAGCATTAGGCATCTACCAAATAAACCTCATAATAGCTAGAAAGACCCATATAGTGGACAGAATCAGCAATGCAGGAAATACAAAAGAATTGTGCCTCTTCTATTCCAGCATCTCAGTTTCTTTGTGATGACCTTGCAAACCATTTTGAAGAAATACTTTCTAAAATGTATAGCACTCTGTCAACTCATCTCACACAGATAGGGCTGGCCTCACCTATCTCTTCATCCTCTAACCATCTCACCCTCTTGGGAATCTTTTGACGCAGTCACCCTGCGCAAATCGTAGTCTTGATAAATAAGATCAAATCGGGCTCACCAGAGGATCCTGCTTCTCTCTATATATTGGCGATCTTGGTCCTAGCACTTCTTCCCACAATTATGGCTCTGTTTAACCAGTCCCTAAATACTGATACTATTCTTATAAAATGGAAAGCAGCTCAGGTTAGACCTATATTAAAGAAACCCATGGCAGATCCGCTAAAACTTGTAAATTATAGACCAATATCGCTGATCCCTTCTCCCAGAGAAATTATGATGACTGTAGCCAACAAACAACCCACGTCTTTCTTAGAAAGCCACTCTCTGCCACTACAGAAACAGCATCAGTGGATGTTCTGGTCACCATCAGACCCTCCCTGGATGAAGGACACCTAGCAATGTTGGCACTACTAGATCTATTTGCAGCATTTAATATATTTTACATTCAATTCTAGTCCAAAGACTGACTGGCAGATTGGTGGCAGCAGAAAAGTCCTGCGTTGGCTTAAAAATGTTTAGAGGGATCGGACCCAAATGGTCCAGCTAGACCTCTTTAACTCTCAAACTATTGTCCTTGACAGGCAGGTACTGCAGGGTTCATTCTTAAGCCCCACCCTTTTCAATTTTTACATGTTCTCCCCGGCTTAAGTAATGAGATCATGCAGGTCCAAAGCTATTTCATATGTAGACAACACGCAATAACCATGGGGAAAATCCCGAATCTACTAAGATCAGTTTCAGGGAATGCATGAAAATAATAGCCCTCTGGATGTCGTCCAATTGCCTTCATTTTGACAACGGAAAGACTGAGATCCTGCTCTTTGGAAAAGCTCCCCTTTTTTTAGTCTGAAGACTGGTTGCCTCCAGAATTGGGGCTAGCTACTACCCCTAAAAAAGTAGTTAAAAATTAGGGCATACTGACAGACTATACCTTCTCTATGAAAGAACAGGTAAATTCCATTGTTCCGTCCTGTTTCAGAACTATGCACCTTCTCAGGAGAGCTTTCCAATGGCTGTCTCTGCAGAGCAGAAAATCCATAGATTATGGCAATGCCCTTATGGTTTCTGCAAATGAAGATCTATTAGCCAAACTCCAGGTGATACAAAACACAGCCGATTTGTAATTTGCCAATCCGCTGCTCATCAGACCCTAAGATCAAATCTTTGCATTGGCTTCTGATAAAAAAAACGTTCCCTCTTCAAACTCCTTTGTCTAGTTAGTACCCACATCCCTTTTTGGAAACAGTCCACTTTATCGGCGCAACAAATTACAATCCTATACACCTAAGTGAAACCTTAAATCCACTGGGCAATCAATTATTCGCCCCTGCTGTATACGTATTGTCAGATACGGGGGTAAATAATTTTCATATCTGGTATCCCATCACTGGAGCAGGCAATCCTGTCCTGACTTGGCCCTATTTAAAAACTTTCTTAAAACTTGGTTCTTCTAACTCCTGTTGATGACTGCTGTCCTGTTTATAGTTTAACAGCACCGAGAGACCCTCTCGGGCTGATTTGTTTGACCTTTACTTATAACAATAATAATAATTTAACATAAGATGAAATGGCCTTAATTACTATTGTTATGTGCACACAATTGATGAGATGAATAAAATAACTATAAAATAGCAATGGTACCTATGGAAGGTACAGTAACATGCACTGACCCAACAAGGAAAGAACACTAGGATTTTATAAACTATTGGAATTAGAAGAAGGTAAGGGTGAATCCATCATGGCTGAGTAGCGCTGACAAGCATCAGACAAAAATCTAAGAATTCTTTGCATGTGTTAATACAATATGCCACACTCAAATAAACCACTTGTTTCACAATTAACATGATGTGCTACTTGATCAAAATTAAATGGACAAAAATGGGGAAAGGAAAATGATGGTAGAGAATACATAAAAAAATGCATCATGTACTTCTTTGAGCACATTCTGAAGACAGGAGTAATAGATTCCAGCAAGTTATGCCAATCTGAAGCAATAAATCCAGCCTAATAAACAATAGTTGTTTTCAGAAAAGACAATCACGTATTACAGAGAACTAGATTAAACTAAAAACACTCATGTTCTGTGAGAAAAATAAAAATAGATATGATGACGCAAATTGTGTGAACAAAAGTAGGTTCACAATGTTAAAATATTCTTACTGAATAGGTCCATAAGCTAGAAGGTACACAGACCATCCCATGATTATACGTCAACCAGAGCTGTTAAGGAGAATTTTCAGACAGCACTGTCATGTGCCAACCAACAATATACTATGAGAGGGTAATAAGACAACTGTATGATCAAAGTACTCGCCCTTAATGCTCAGAATCTACATGCACACTTAAGAAGAACTGGGATGCTACAGCTTTGGGGAGACATACAGGGGCATGGTATTTATAGAAACGTCAAGGCTTGTCAAGACAAATCAACCAGTGCTTGGTTCCTCATTGTGAAGACAAGGAGGGCTGTAATTATTTTGAGCACCAAATTCTCCCTTGTTGGGTTCTCTTCTAAAAGTGACAGGAAAATGTGTTTTTAGGTAGTGACCAGCTTTCGTAGGGGTAGAAGATTGACATTGATTCCAATATACCCTCCCAGCTCTGGTCATTTTAAGAAGCGTTAGAAAACATAGCACCTATTTGCACAAAGCTGACCTTAGATTTCCATTTTCCTGTAGGACCTTTATTAGGTTGACTGGCAATGCGCCTTGCAGTAAGCATTCACTCTGGTCTTGTTTCTCTGTCAGCAAACTGTGGGATTTATCTTGTGAAGATGCTTCTTGTGTATGTTGTGCTGGCCTTCCAAGTTCTCCTGGGATGCTGGGAATGCAAGAAGTCACCTCTGTTTCTTCACTATCATCTTCTGCTATGTCCTCTTCTTCCTCCATATGCAGCTCAACTTTGTGGGCGGCAGCAGTGGATTTTGAAGTGCCTGGAAAGGAAAAGCACAGATGAAGCATTTGGGGGAACCTGTCCCTAGGCAGAGCAGTTTGGGCGATGATACACGCCTTTTAGAGAATTAATGCTATTGTTTACCTTAGTATTCATACTGTGTGCACTTGAAATTATATTGCGAAATTAAATTAAAGAAACCAGAAACGTGGTGCTGGATGTCTTCAAAGAAGACAGCTGTTTACCTGCCTCTGTTTGAGCATTTTTATCAAATAACAGACGTCCACCCTCTATTACTTACCATAGGTCTTGGTGATGGATACCTAGAGAGATGATGCTGCTGAGACGCAGTAGTTCACACAGTAGTTCTGATGGTGCAAAAAGTTATAGGGGTTCTGAGCAGTTTAAAGCGATCAATGCAAGAGTGTAATCTACAATCAATGCCTGTTGATGTCACCCCTGCATTGGTGCAGGGCTAGTTGCACCGTTGTCTCTACCCAACAACTATAATTTGAACCTTTAAACCAGTAATTGCCTGCACTATTGCCTCCAAAGTATCTATGCCTCAGAGAAAGTTTAACATTTCAAGAGTCCGTTTAAATCTAATAAAACCTAAAATTGTATTAAATGTATATATGACCACAGGGTCTAGGAATGAGGTATAAATCTCACTTACACATCTTAGCTGGAGTGCAGCTTGAAATAGAAAGGCATGACTGGGAGTATTGTTTGGCAAAGTGTGTTTAAATATGGCACACCAGGCATTTCTCAAAGGTATGGGATGGATTCACCAGTGTTCTGAAAGTGGATTCTTCAGGGCAGTCAGAGTACCAGGTTCTGCATGTGGTTCCCACCACAGCTACATGATGAGTTGTAGAGAGGGTTCTTTAATGAGGGGTAAAGAAGAAGATAAGTTACTTACCTGTAACTGTGGTTCTCCAGTATTGGTATCTTTCATAGATTCACATGCTTGAATCATTCCCCGTCGTCGAAGTGGGAGTCCCACAGTACATAGAAAGCAGTAGAAAAAATCTCTCTCTTTTTTTTTTTTATTGTAGTCAATGGCAAAAATACATTCAATTTCATAGCTTATTAGCTTAATTAGAAAAGGCCAAAGGTTCAGCCAATCAGGCGAGACCACCCGTTTAGAACCCTCAGCACAGAGGCTCAGTCTCTCAGATTTTCCAGCACTAGTGAATTCAAGAGAGAGACGAAAGAGGTGAGCCTCCACAGGGAGGAGGATGGGCCGCATGTGAATCTATGAAAGATACCAATACTGGAGAACCACAGTTACAGGTAACTAACTTGTCCTCTTCTCCAGTATTGGGGTATCTTTCATGGATTCACATGCTTGAATCAGAATAGTCAGCAGTACAAGAAGATGTTAACATCTGTATCTATAAGAAAACATCATTCTTTACATATCTTTATATAAATATATATCTATACATACATATGCATACATAGTAACCTACAGCTATAGTTAGATATCCTTATCAATATCTATAAACGTATATATGCTTTATCTATATATAAGATAAACATCAGTGTGGAAATAACATTCGAGGATGGCGGGTAAAGAAGATTATTGGCTCACCTAATGCAAATAAATTATGCAAAACTGCTTGTCCTACCGCTGCATCCATCCTGTCAGCAGCATCCAGGCAGTAGTGTTGAGTAAAGGTGTGGCTGCGAGTCCATGTTGCCGCTCTGCAGATCTGGTTTAGAGGCACTCCTGCGAAGAGAGCTGCTAACGTAGACACCGCTCTAGTAGAGTGTGCCTTGACATTGGTTGATAGCAGTCTTCCCGCTAGCTGATGACAGAACTGTATGGCAGAGGAGATCCACCGTGCTATGGCTTGTTTGGAAACCGCATTCCCCTTAGTGAGTTGGCCATAGCTAATAAACAACTGATCAACTTTTTGAAAGGTGCTAGTCCTCTGTATGTAGAATTTCAGACACCTCTTAAGGTCTAGGTAATGTAATGCTCGCTCTTCTGGAGTTCGAGGGTTCTGGAAGAAAGATTTAAAAACCACTGGCTCATTCAAATGAAAGTTCGAAGGAACTTTAGGAATGAATTTTGGGTTAGTCCTCAGAATGACCATATCTGATTTAAACTGCAGAAAAGGTGGTGAGACTATGAATGCTTGAATGTCACTAACCCTCTTTGCGGAAGTAAGGGCCAGAAGGAGCTCCTTCTTTCAAGAGATGTATTTCAGGTCGGCTTTGTGAATAGGCTCAAATAGATGCCTCATTATTTGGGACAGCACAATATTCATTTGCCAGGAAGGAGGAGGGCGCTGAATCGGAGGAAACATCATAAACAAGCCTTTTAGAAATTGCTTTATTATCCTGGATGACCATAAAGATGGTAATACTGCCGTACGGCAGAAACGAGAGATGGCTGCTAGGTGAACTTTGATAGACGAATGGGAGAGAACTGATTTTGGCAAGTGTAAAAGATATGGAAGGATCTGCTCTGGAGCAGACTTTCGAGGGGGAACATTAAAGGTTTTGCACCATATGCAGAATCTCCTCCTCTCAAGTCTGTACCTCTTATTCGTAGACTGGGCTCTGGCACACGCAAGCACCTCTCGACAGTCTGACGGGATATCTAAATCGTCAAACTCATAGAATTCAGGAGCCAGGCCGATAATCTAAGTGAAGTCGGGTTGGGATGACGGAACTGCCCCCGATTCATTGTTAGCAAGTCTGGTGTTGGTCTCAGTCGCATGTGAGGCTGTTCCGAGAGGAGTAGAAGCTCAGTGAACCAAAACTGGCACGGCCACCTGGGAGAGATCAAGAGAAGTTGGTACGGTTCTCTCTTCGTCTTCTGAAGAAGTCTCGGGATGAGTGGGAGCGGGGGAAAAGCATAGGCATAGATCCCTGACCGTTTGATCAAAAACGCATTCCCCTTAGACCCTCTCTGCGGTTGCCAGCTTGCGAAGTGTTGGAATTTTTTGTTCTCCCTTGTTGCAAACAGATCTAGACTGGGTTTTCCCCAACGACGAAAGAGGCGGTCGAGAGTTGCCTGGTTGAGCTCCCATTTGTGACAGGTTGGCCGAGTTCTGCTTAGCGCATCTGCCAAAGTGTTGGAAACCCCTGGGAGATGTTCCGCTCTGATTGTTATATGATGGTGAAGAACCCAATACCACAGTTCCAGTGCCTGAAGAGACAGCGCCTGCGATCTTGTACCCCCCCTGCTTGTTGATGTAATGCATGACTGTGGTGTTGTCGGGTCTTATCAACACAGAGGAACCCCTGATTTTGGCGAGGAAGGCCTTGAGCATAAGGAAAACTGCCTTTAATTCTAATATGTTGATGTGGAGAGCTTATTCCTGTGTGGACCATCTTCCTCTCACTGATTGGTCCTGTAAGTGTGCGCCCCATCCCTCTAAAGACGCATCCGTTGTTAGAATGTGTACTGGTTTGCCTTTCAGGAAGGAGAGACCCTTTGAGATAAGAGGGGTATTTTTCCACCACTTTATGGCTTGACTCGCTGGTAAGGTTATTTGGACAATATCGTCGAAAGATCCGTTTATTTGTTTCCACTAAAATCCAATTGTTGAAGTGTTCTCATGTGGAGGCGACAGTTTGCTATCAACGGAATGCACGAAGAGAGCATCCCCAGAAAAGACTTGTAAGTCCGGAGAGAAGTGGACCTTCTTCTGCTGAGGTGGCTCGCTAGATTTTGAAGTTTTTTCTGTCTGTCGTGAGAAGCAAAAGCTCTTGCTCACTCTGTGTCCAAAACAGCCCGCAGAAAGGTGATGTTGTTCGACGGGTCCAGGCGAGACTTTGGGTAGTTGACTGTTAGACCCAATGCCTTGAAGAGGGATCAGCATGTCTTTGTGTCTTTGGCCGCTGTTCGTGCCTTTATTAGCCAGTCGTCTAATTACGGGAACACCTGAATTCCCAACTGCGTGAGGTAGGTAGGCTGCAACTGATGCCAGGACCTGGGTGAAAACTTGTGGGCAGATCTGAGTCCAAAAGATAACACTCTGAACTGATGATGGGTGCCTGCAACCTTGAACCGTAAGAATTTTCTGTGACTGGGATGAACAGGGATGTGGAAGTATGCCTTTTAAATTATAGTGTACCCAGGGATCTAGCTGTTTCCGTGTCTGCCTTTATGGACTGCAGGGCGTCATCAATGTGCTTGCCAAACAATAGTTCTCCATTGTAAAGAATGTCTAGGATCCTCAGTTGCACCTCTGGGCGAAAAGATGTAGCTTTCAGCCACCGCTGACGTCTTAGTACAGCAGCCCCAGCTAACTGGCGGAAACCCGTAGATGAGACATCGATGACACAGTCTATAATCTCTGCAGAGATCTTCTCACCTTCCTGTAATATCTTACGTGCTTCCGCTCGACTATCCTCAGGCAGGAGGTCGATAAACTGGGATATGTGTGACCACATCTCACAGTCGTATCTTTCCAAGATTGCCAGGGAGTTCGCTGCCCTGACCGTGGTGGCTGCCATAGTTGAAAACGTTTTCCCAGTTGAATCTAACCGCCGCCCTTCTCTATCCGGGGGCGCAGTAAGGGGGTAAGACGGATTCCTGGACCTACGCTGGGCTGCCTGAGATATCACAGAGTATAGTTTAGGATGACCAACTAAGCAGGCTGGTGAACTGTCTGGTGCCTTGTACGTCTGTTCCTGCCTTGGCAGCACCGCTGTGATTGAAAACTGGGTTGCATGACCTTAAGACCCTTTTCCCAAATAAAGTCAACAATCGGTATTGCTCTAACCGATTTTCTAATGTCCTCCTTGAAATCGGAGGAAACAATCCGACAAGTTGGATGTTATGGGCAGTTGAAATCTCTTTGCTGCTCTCTCCATCACACTATGGAAGCCACCAATGTCTTGCAGTGGAGAATTAATCGGTGGTGGTGTAGAAGGGGATGGCGTTCAAGTTTGATAATCATCCCATTCCTGGAGAAACGATTCAGAGTCCTTTATCTCGCCCTCTTCTTGTTCGTCATCCGACGAAGGCAGATCGTTATCCTGACGTGATGACGGGACTGGGATAGGCCCTATAGACTCTGATGGTTGATTGGGAGGGCTCAGTGGCATGGGTGGAGGTTGCACCGGAGTGGCTGAGCCAGGTGGAGGAAATCTAGCATAATACTCCTGCATCATGTGCTGAAGGTTGGCAATCAATGACATTGGCATTTGGATCCTTTGCTCCTGTTGCACCTCTTGAGCTCCTGGTTGCCTCTGTTCCTGTAAGGAGTGTCTAGATCCAGCTGTTCGGTCTCTGCCTCATCATCTTTCTTCCTCCTGACATTTTATACACTAGTCTGAAGGGGTACGTGCCATCGGGAACAGACCATCGTCCAAGTAAATGTCTTCCTCCTCCTCATCGTTGTCATCAAACAAATGCTGTGGAGCTGCTGGCGACACCTTACTAGGTGACGTATGAGAGGGCAAAAGAGTTTGGTGACTGGATTTCAGTCTTATTGTCAGAATCCTGAAAGGCAAAAAAGAAGATTCTCTAGATTCTTTGGTAGTGGACTCAGAAATTTGACCCATCGACGGTGCAGTGGTCGATGGTGTTGTCGTTGACGGTGGTGCCGTCGATGGCGTAGCTGTCGAAGGTGTGTGGTCGTCGTCGGTGATCTCGTCAATGGTCCTGTCGACAGTGAAAACCTCTTTGACAGCGAAGTAGATTTTCGTGCTGCCTACACTGCCGTCAGTGGAACTGCCGTCGATGATGCTCTTTGCAGCTTACCCACAGACGCTGATGTAGACGGTGCGCGTGTCGACGATAGAGACCACACTTTTTTCTCAGTCTACGGTCTCTCTGAAATCTTTATCGTTTGAGCAGCTGAGGGACCATACTTTAGACTCACCGGCGTTATAGTTGTTGAAGACAGCGGTGATGAAGTCATAATCATAGGCGACGATGGAGCTGTAAATGCTGCCGTCGCTGTAGTCATCAATGAAGCAAAGCCTTCCGTCGACGATGAGCTCATTGATGGTTCCATTGACGATGTGTAGATTTTAGATGCCGAAGGTGGCAGGGAGCTTGATGATTTCTTTATCTTCTTTGAGGTGGTAGCTGGAATAGATGGCTCAGAGCAAACCTTACCCACCATGTTCCCTAGAAGTTGAGGGATACTCATCAGCTCTTTCCTTGAACGCATGTAGCCTCTTGGCTGACTTTCTGGTTTCGGGAGAAGAACTCTCCACAGACCTCTTCATCTTCTTTGAGGCAACTGAAGTATCACTGTCTTCCTCATCAGAAAGAGTCTCTCTGGGCTTACATTTTTTGAGCCAAAGGAGGAGTCTGGCTTCTCTATCTCTGAGAGTCTTGCTGGGAAATGTTCTACAGATCTTGCAGTCCTTCACCTTATTTTCTGGATGAATACAGTAGATACAGTCCTTGTGAGGGTCCTCACAATGAAGCCTTAGCTTTCCAAAGGTGTTACTTGGTCTAAATAAACCTTTCTTAGCTGTGGACATGATGAGTACAGCTAAAAGTTAGGAATAAAATATCTGGATAATATCTCCGGAAGAGAAGGTAAACTGAGCAGAGCTCAGGGAGACTCCCTTACACATGACGTGCGGTAGAAAATCTGAGAGACTGAGCCTCTGTGCTGAGGGTTCTAAAGGGGTGGTCTCACCTAGTTGGCTGAACTTTTGGCCTTTTCTAATAAAGCTAATAAGCTATGAAAGTGAATGTATTTTTGCCATTGACTACATTGGGAAAAAAAAAAAAAAAAGAGATTTTTGCTACTTCTTTCTATGTACCGTGGGACTCCCACTTTGACAACGGGGAATGATTCAAGCATGTGAATCTATGAAAGATACCCCAATACTGGAGAAAGGACGTTTTCTGTGTGGTGTAATAAGGAGGAGTTAAGATTTTGGTGATTTTAGCCAGAGCACTACTTTAGTATGATCTGCAAGGGGTTCTTGTGTGGTGTGCCTAGGAGTTTTGGAGTTGGGCGTGCTAGGATTTTGCTTTGTAGCATGACAAGTGGCTTTTGAGTGCCACATAGCTATATTTAATGTGGAGTGCCACAGTACTCTTATCTTGAATAAGGATTCATCAGTGTGGTGCACCACAGAATCCTTTAGTATTGTGCTCCAATGGTTTTGTAAATATCATGTGCCACAGAATTCTTGAGTGCTTCATGCTGCAAGGTACTTTATTGTGGTGTGCTACAAAGTTGATGAGTGTGCCACATGGTTATGGAGTTTAGTATGTCACAGGGGTGGAAGAGAAAGGAATGTTAAGTCATATCACCTGCGAACAATCTGTAGTACCCACCTTTCTGACAGGATTGCCTGCCAACCCAGTAAGAATTGTGAATTCTGCCTCCCACTGGGTTGCTCTGTCCCTGGAAGGTACCCTTAAGAAGTTTGGCAGTTGGGCCTGCAGGGGTGGAGGTGGGTGAGTTGACTGGGCCATACTGGGGGGCCTTTGCCCCCCAATCCAAAGGACATGAGAGTAGCAACCAGAAAACACCTGCCATTAACAAAGTGAAGGGCCAAGCTTGTAGAGGAAAAGACACGTTTGCTGAATGTTTCCATTTGTTCAGATTCCCTATCAGGGAAGTGAAAAGAAATGTGTTGGGATTAGAGCAGTGGCAAGAAACCTGCACTACAACACTTTTTGGTGAGGGGTGCTGCGAAAAGAAAAGTCAGGTCCCCTGGAGTAGAGCGATAGCGACTGACCAGTGGGCCAGTGCATAGATTGGTCTAAGCTCTCAACAGGGTATGTTTTTACTCATTTATTTTATTGTGTGAATAATTAAAACCACAGCAATAACTTATACAGTGTTAAGTTTCTAAATCAAAAAAGGTACAAACGTTTTTACAATTAGTAAAATGCCAAAACAAACAAAACACACAAGTTAACTTGGGCTGCCATCAGAGGTGGCTCTGGAAGTTTGTGGCAATTGTAAAAGCCTTAGTGCAGACAGTTGTTCCAGTGCCTAACAGAATCAAAGTGCAGCATACAGCTATTGTCAATCGGTGTGGCACCAGCAGTCTGATGCTTACCCCTAAACATGGGTCATATTTAGGGTTAACGAGCACAGGCAACTTCACTAAACTCATTGACTAAGATAAAGTGCAAGGTGCAGGATCAAAGAATAGTAGCAGAGACTCATAGGCAACTTAAGCCGTGCTCAAGAAAGGCAAACGGCGACACAGAGACCCACCTAAAATTCACACCAGAGACCAGCACAAGTAGTAGCAGAGGAGTATGTGGAATGCTTAACCAGAGACTGGAGTGAAACTGCGCACAATATGGGGTATAGAGCAACAGCAGACATTTTGTCACCATGAATGGGTGCGGCAGACTAGCGCTCGCGCGTAAAACATGCATCTGGTTAGCAGATTATGTTCAATTAAAGAGCTAGCATGGGCAGTGGCTCCAATGGCTGAAACTGTCTATGTGCAATTTACAATTTGATTAAAATAACAAAAAAATGACCAATAAGGTATCCATCCGTACCTCGCAGAAAGAAAGAAGGGGCTCCAGGGTTGTCTGCCCCAGCAGAATGACCTCAGTGAAAACATCTGTCTTAAACTCCAAAGTGGAGCCCTGTAGGTCAAGAGTTTTAGCTGCTCTATGCATCACCATGGTGTGGGAAGAGAATTCCTCTGTGCCTAGTCCAGGGGGAGGAAAGAGACTGGTCTCCGGTGAAGTATAGAGGCCCCTCACCTCCTGTAAGTCCTCGTACCAGTTGTCATCCTGGTAGGGCGGAGCAAACCCATCATCTAGGCCAGAGTCATTATCCGAATTGGACCCAAAAAAAGAGTGCAGTGAGTGCTGTCTTCCCTGTGGCAACTCAACTGGGGTCGTACCGGTGTTGAATGGAACAATCGGGCCGCCTCTTCTGGCATTGGTGAAGTTGGCATTGCATAGATGTGCCAATGGCGGCGTGGGTCAAGGTGCCGGAAGTTGCGTCAGGACAAGTGCTGGAGGGAAGACAGGCTCAGAGGGTCCAACTAGCTCTGAGCGTGTAAATTTTCAGACTAGGAACACCTTTAGGGTGATCAGCCTGAGGTGGACATGACTTAGGGAATTCCACCATCTTGTGTGTGGTGGAATTTAGGAACTCTGGACAGGGTGATGTCCACTCCCCACGCCTGCCTGTTGCACCTGACCCTCAAGGAACAACTGACCTGTCCTGCCGCTGCAGCCTCCAAGACACTGGGAAAGGGGCCAGTGCTTTGCAAATTGTCAGGAAGAACTCCCTTGGAGTAGAGGAGTTGCTCCCCTGCAACCGCAGGCACTCAAGCAAAACCTGTGAGGACAAAGATGGTCAAAAACCCGATGCCAGGCATCACCACTGCACCTGAACCACCTAGCCGGAGCTCAAGGGGCCAGTGGTGTCAGCGTGGTCCCCAGGCCCCCCAGAAACTAAGCCCAACCTGAGTTTGCCCACTGTGGACTTCAAGACAGCATCTGCAACGTGTTTCTGCAGACCCCCTCAATCGCGAGTGAACAGGAGACAAAGACCTGATGTCTCAGGACACCTCTGCACCCGCCCTCCCTGGACCGTAGAGGAGAGAACCAAGGGTGTCCCCACATCTCCCAGCCTTGTGAGACCTCACTCCACTGGTTGGCTTGGTCAGAATGGATGCCCAGTCTACGCCTGCAGACTGTTTCTGCTGGCCCCCCCTGCAACCATGAGAAATCCTAGCAACGGACCCGACACTAAAAGGCACAGCTGCACCCGCACCAGACAGCCCGAGGTGGAGTGGACTGACTGTTCAAGTCCATCCG
This sequence comes from Pleurodeles waltl, assembly GCF_031143425.1. Taxonomy (NCBI): domain Eukaryota; kingdom Metazoa; phylum Chordata; class Amphibia; order Caudata; family Salamandridae; genus Pleurodeles; species Pleurodeles waltl. The sequence goes on from NC_090448.1 coordinate 981,938,655, forward strand.
TGCAGCAACTTTGTGACCGGACCATTTCCCATTGAAGTGAATAGGACACCCGATGCTGTAACACACCTCTGCACCCGAACACCCCAGATCCTCCTGAGGTGACCTGTGGTGTGGTGTGGACTTGGACCTTGTCTCTTACTCACCTTAAGTCTCGGAGAACAGTCCCATAAGTTACTGTGAAGTATCTGAATGCAGTATATGTTTTCCCCCATAGGATAACATTACGGCAATCACAAATTGCACTGTCAACTTTTAAAAACTCCAAAAATCTATAACTGGAAAAGTACTCACCTGGTTCTGGTGATCTTGGCATCAAAGTTTATATAAAAGTACATGTTATTTATATAAATTGGTGTCAGATTTCTTTTTGAGTGTCTATCACTTACTACCGGAGTGTGTGACTTACATTTGTAGCACTACCCTCTGATATACCTACCTGCTCGACCACACTACCTACAAAGAGAGCATTTGGGATGTAATTTGTGCATCTGTGATACCTCTGGGGATTGCGTGGACTCTTTGCATAGTGTACCTCATTTTGGTCCACTATATACAGAGCCAGCTCCCTACACAACATTATTGATTTCTATTTTAAAAACAGTACTTTAGTACATATACACGTTCTCCTTTTGAGAAAAGCTGATGGAGAGTGTGGCTAAAATGCACCAAACTGAAAATGAAGTAGGCTCCTACAAAAATGCTCAGTATACTAAAAATGTTTTCTATCCATATGAATATGTATAAAGTTTTAGGGAGTTTTGTTACCAGTGGTCATATATGGTACAAGTGTGATTCCACTGTTATCCATTTCCTTTATTAAAATTAGACATTGCATTAAGTCACAACAGAACCAGCTTTAAGAAAAGGGCTAGAAATTATTTTTGCCTAAGATCCAGATAAAAGGACTATACAACTACTTGAGTCAAAGTTCTAATTCCACTCATAATAAAATTACTCTAGCTTAGCGCCTTCACAAAGTTTAGGCAGTCTGTTCTTTGCATCAAGTCAGAAATATATTTATTTTTTATGTAACAAAGCATTACACAAACACTCTTCTACCCATGTACGTTTTCTTCCTTTTGTCAAAGGATATAATTTAATGTCTTATCGAACAACTTACTTACCTTTAGTAATGCCTTATCTGGTAGAGACAATAGCTAGCTGCAGATTCCTTATATAGGAAAGCACCCTTTTTGGCATAGTTAGCCCTCACTTTTTGCCTGGTACCTGACGTAATTTAGACTGCTAGTGCACTGGGTCCCTGCTAACCAGGCCCTCAGCGCCAGATCTCTCTTCCAAAATGGCACAGTTGTTTTGCACAATTGGCAAACTGTTTAGCTACCACTGTCCCCAGCAACATTATGGCTTCACTGCATCCTAGGATGTTTGGGATCAAGCATCCTAGAATAATAAACCCACACTGATCCCAGTGATGGATTCACATTACAAATGCACCCAGAGGGCACCTTAGAGGTTCTCCCTGAAAACCTACGAGCTACTGGTGTGTTGACTGTCTGGTCCTGACCAGTTCAGCCACCACAGACGCATTTCCACCCTCCCCCAGGTGAGAGTCAGTGCTCTCGAGGCCAGGAGACAAAAGCCTGCACTGGGCAGAAGTGTTACCCGCCTCTCCCAGGCAATATGGACATTCCAGGGCGTGGAGCTTCAAAGACCTTGCTGCCTTTGAAATGCGACCCAGGCCTCTCCAAATGTGGAAATGATCGACCCCCTGTCATGACCCCACTTTTGGCGGCAGCACAGGTGGGAAATTTAGGGGGTGTGCCCACTTCATGCCAGTCCCACCCATAAGGTGGAGGAGCTGAAGTGGACACTACCTTGCAAATTCCTCCATCTTGGTTTAGAAGGAATTAGGCCACTAGGGTTAGGGCTATGCCCACCTCCGATAAACAGTGTTCATAAAAAGGGTGTAGTCACCCTGAAGCTATTGGCTATCACCTGGCACACCCTGTACCGCCCCTAAATTGAGTATTTAGGTGGCATCAGATTGATGACCTAAGAAGAGCTGGACACTAAAAGATCACACAAGCAGAGACGACTGCAGACACCAACTGACTTGGCCCCACCTCTGCCGATCTGCCTGCAGCCCTTGGTGATCCTGCATGAAAAGACGACCCATACTGCAGACCAGCGACCTCCAAAGCTTTGAGAGGACTGCTTGCCTTTGACAAAGATCAAGACCTGTTCAACAAGAAACAAACTCTACCCTGAGGAACTGTGACGCCGCCTCTGGGCCCACATCGGCACCCGACGCCCACGGATCGAGTCAAAGTGTCCCACCGGTCCTGTGAAGGTTCCCCAGCAATCCTGAGCTAGAGTCCACCATGAGCTGACCCCTGCTGGTCTCTACCTCAATGTCTAGAATCACAAACTGAAGACTCCCCCTTGACTTCAACCTGCCTGATAAGCTGTTCACGATGCCAAGGAACTCCCCTGCACCCGAAGCTCCTGGGCTTTGGGGAGCTGGACCAACGGTGTCCCTACGTCCCACAGCATTGGAACTTATCTGGGCAGCTGTGGGTTTTCTTCGTTCAGCCTCCTGGCCCAAGCCTGCAGCCTTTCTCCAAAACTGATCTCTCCGATTGATTTACATTGGGCGCCCAATGCTGTGTTGGCACTCTGAACCCGGCCGTTCCTGTGCCTCTGAGGATGCAAGTCTGGTGCTGCCTTGTGGTCCCCTTTCTGTTTACCTCAACCCCAGGAGATCGGCCCCTGACACCGCTTTACTCACCTGTGAGCAGTGCATCTTCGTTCACCCCCAGTCTCCATTGGTTAACAGTGGGCACCCACCCCCGAATTTGACCTCTGCACTCAGCCACCCCTGTACCACTGTGGGTGCACTCTTGGTATTGATTTGAACCTTGCCTGGTGTTTACCTGAAACCCTGAAGAACTGCATTCTTGTTTTCCTCCCACAGGTTAACTGTGCTGAACTGAAAAATGTCACTAAGTGTTGATTTTTGCAACTGCAAAGTATATATGCTTAAAAATCTACTTACCTGATTGCGAAGTTCTTGGGTTTGTAATACATATAAAAAGGAATTTTATTTTTCTAAATTGGTCTCGGATTTATTCTTTGAGTGTGCGTCTCATTTATTGCCTCTGTGAGTACAGCAAATGCTTAGCACTAACCTCTGATAAGCCTAACTGTTAGCCCACACTACCACAAATAGAGCATTAGTCCTATCTACTTTTGCCTCTGCAATACCAATTTGGGATCCACTGGACTCTCTGCAGTGTACTTCATTTTAGTGCACTATATAGAGAAGCAGCATCCTACACCCTACTTTTGAATTTCCCTGGGCTTCCGACTGGATCTGGAAGATTTTTCATGAGCACTACCCCTGCGCGCTTGGGGAAATTCAAAGGTACGGAATCTGCGGATAGAAGAAACTACACCGTCATTCCGAGGCAAAAGTATGTCTGGCTTGCTATGCAATACGTCCCGTCTTTTAAGTCCCTTAATGTGCCATTGGTCGTCCCATCAAATACTTTAGAAAGGTAACAATTGCTTTAATTTAAACATTTTATTGTTTGAGTTTAGGCAAAAAACAGTGTAGATATTAATCCCAAGTGAACAGCATGTAAGGCAAATTCTAAAAAAAAAAAAACATGACAACGTAAATTCCCTAATGCTACCTTTTCTATATGATCACATACCAATGTCAGATCCTGCATATACATCATGCACCAACACAAGGATGGAAGCATGACGTTTCCTTCAAAAGTCTTCCTTTAAGGTGTACGCAAACCACTCTCAGTTCCCCAAGGTGTAATAATGGGAAGTTTTCAGAGTATGAGACTGCTTGTGAGTGAGGCCCGGCATACATACGAGAACGTATAAATTGGTGGATTGGTATTCTAATATGTCAGCAAAAGGAACAATTAGCATCCCAACCTTATAACACACACCAATCCTAACACTGTACCTTAACATCCCATCCAAACATACATATCCCAAATCTCTCTCAACTCACACCCATCAGACATAGTAACCCTATCGACTCCACTCCAGCCCTCTTTTCCCAGCCCTGAGCCCTAAAACTGACCCCTGCCGCAACCCCCTGTCTGGCCCTGAGCTATAAACCCCGTTCTTCTAGTCCCGAGTCCTAAAACCACACCATGGCAAACTGATATCCAGGCCTCAACCATCTTCCCTACCATATATACTCAACCCACCACTTCCGTAGCCTCCCACCTAAGAGCAATTCTCTCTCCCAGCCCTGAGCCCTAAGAACACTCCTTTCTCCTAGCCCTGAGCCATAATACTCCCTTCCCTAGCCCTCAGCCCTAAAAACCGCCCTCTCTCACAGTCCTATCCTGGCCGAACCCCCCAAACATACTCTTGATCCTAAAACCCTGCTCTGAAGCCTAAAACAGCCCCCCAGCTGTACTCACAGAAAAACGTCATTTGTAAAGTGCTACCAGCACAACAGGTTCATGAACACTAATTCATCTGAACAAGGGCCAGAATCTTTCTGTTCCAGGGTAGGTGCTGCTCTTAAACAATAAAATAAACAATTAAAATACTTTTCTCCATGGAATAAAAATGCCACTGAGAGGCCTTTTCACACCTTTGCGTTGCACCAGTCCTGGCCTAGGCTTGCCATGACGCCGGCGACGCTTGCGCACTTCAAGGGATAGGAGTTTCCGTTCATAAAGTGCTGCATGCAATTTGATCTCTGAATAGGATGAAGAGATTCCAAACTCCATTCCACCATCTCGCAGAGATCTAGAAATGCAAAGCAAAGGTCAAAGTTTATTGCATTATGTGAGTACTCATGGTGCTATAGACGGCTCCATCTGCTTCCTCTACTCTATAGCTCTGTAAGCATATGACATACATCTGTATCACCAGCAGAGTTCAAGATCCTTGAATAACTTTTGCACTCAATTTTGACAGTCCTTGGATAAAGTAAGTTATTCTGTTTTAAATGACTCGGTGCTTATTGTAAACCAAGTCACAAACGTGCCTATTGGAGTCCTGATTATACCAAATTGAATCACAGTCCCACCATGTGAGGTGCATCTTACAAACTGAGAAATCACCTTCCAACCTAGGGACTCATCCTACAAACTGAGGAACCAACTTACACACTGGGAAACCATCTTACAAACTAGAAAGAGCTGTCGGTCAAATGACATCATCCTATAAAATAGGGAAGTATTTAACAAACTTATGGACCTCCCCACACCCGCAGGAGGAGTGCTACAATGTGAGGAAGCATCACACAAACTGAGAAACCATTTAAAACAACAGGAGAAAGATCCTACAAACTGAGAAACCGAGGAACAATTACAGACCTAGGCCCCATCCTGCAAACTAAGGGTCAAATTCTACAAACCAAGGGCTTGATCCTGCAAACTGATGGTCAATCTTATAAAACGAGGGGCAGTCCTACAAACAGAAAGCTAATCGTATAGAATACCAGTTGTACAAAGTAAGGGAAAATCATACAACCTGAAGGATTTAGAAAACTAAGGAATGATCCTAAAAAAGGAGTGACAGCCCCATACAAATCGTAACACAATTCCTTGCTTCCAAAAAGTAAAAGATAATGCAGCACAGTAAGACATAATCCTATAATTTGAGGAAAAATCTGACAACCCTCTTTAAGGGGGATACCTTTATCCGTTGTTTCCTCATCTTTAGAATATCCCAATGTGCCAGACCTGATCCACAAGATTTTTCACCATAGTCCCTGTGCGCTGGTAGGTGGCATGGTGCGGCTCTACATTGACCCCGTTCCGCCTCAAAGTGACATCTGCAGCAGCATATAAGTGCCACCCAATGGCACTGACCTCAGTTTTGTTCTGATACTGTCTGAGCCCTTGGACGTGGAGCCCAAAAAAACAATGCTTTGTGCCATAGTGCAGCTCTCTTATTTGGGACGTGTTTAGATGGAAAGGAGGCCATTCCACAGAACGAGGAGGCAGGAGGGCAATAAGGAATCTGTGGTTAAAGTGTCCACCAGAAAGAGCATTACTAAACGTAGGGATCTTGATGAATACTTCAAACAACAGATTCCTCACCTTTAGAATAGATACCAAAGCAGTACATTCCCAGGTGGAGGTGTTTGTGGAATGACTCCGATCAATACATCCTGCAGAACTGAATGGTCAAAAATCCCTTCCCGTCTGACATGGCTGTCAAGGCAGTAATACTTGGTGAACATATGCACTAATGCTAAAAATGAGGCCTGACAAATATCTATGGGAGGGACCTTTGCATGCCAGTGGAGTGGAATGGGCCCACTGTCCTTAACCCCTTCCTTGCCAGTGTGTAGCAGATCTTAACGCTCAGGACTCTCCATATGGACCAAGTCCTTTTCTGCAATGCCTTGCCTTTCCCCACAAACAGCTGATCGTCCACCTGGTGACCTTTCTTACAATCAATTTAAAAGCTCAGAGTTCTTTTGGGGTCCAAATAATGGAGTCTCTCCTCTTCCTTCAAGAAGTGAGGTGAAGCAAAGAATGTTGCAAGTGTAAAGGACTATCTGAAATGGAGGCCTAAAGCAGCCTCTTTATCAAAGGCTGTCTCTCACTTTCCTACTGTAGTCCTCAGCACAAGCTTATCCTGAAAGATGGAGGTGTAAGGCAGCTTGAATGAAAGAGCCTAAAGCTCACTCATGGGAAGAGCTGAAGTTATTGTGACAAGAAAGACCTTCTTCAGAGTCTGGAGATGTAAAAGGCAGCTGTACATTGGCTCAAACGGGTTGCACAGTTGTGTGTCGGGACAACACAGGCATTGACAACGCCTGCCTTAAGAACGTGGCCCAAACCACGAATGCGTACCTACAATTCATTTCTTTACCACGCAAGTCATTACAACGACTTGCCTTGAGGAAAGTGCTGGAGTTTGGAATAGTATAATTTACTATTCCAACTCCAGTCTGCGCCACAGTAGGGAAAGTGTTGGACTTAAAGTCCAACATCAGTGCAACAACACTTTCCCTAAGGCAAGTCGTTGTAATGACTTGCGTGGTTAAGGAATGCATTGTAAAGACATACTCGTGGTTCGTGCCTCGCTTTAAAGGCATAGCGTGGTTTGAGCCACGTTGTTAAGGCTGTTTCCTGGGTTGCACATACAACAAGTAAGGACCAAATTAAGATTCCACTGAGGCATCACAAAATGTTTAGGAGGAAACTTATGAACTAAGCCTTTGACAAATCACATGCTAACTGGTGATTTAAAAAAAGGAGAGTTGGTCCAGTAAATGAAAAGATGCCAAAAGGGCAGACAAATAACTTTTAGCAGTGCCCACTGCAAGCCCTTACAGGGCCAAAGATAAAACAAACAGAATTACAATGACAGTTTGGTCTGTAATGGGTCCATATTAAGGGTACCACACTAAGCCACAAACTTGTCCCAACGTCCAGCCTAGATAGACTTTGCCGAAGGATGCTTAGCTGCAATAATGACATCCACTACTTCAGAAGTAAGATCAAATGTGGTCAACTGCCACTGCTCAGTCTCCATGCATGATGGTGTAGATGTGCTGACCAGTGTGCATGACCATGTTCTGATGCTGCTACAGAAGATCAACAGAAGCGGGAGCCTTATCGAAGAACAAATGCTCATGCCCAGAAGTTCCAGGTACCACACTCTCCTAGTCCTAGGCATTAGGCTGACTTGGGTCTTTTGTTTGCCACTGAGGAGAACACGCAATATCAGCATTTTTGCACACTGGAGTTCCCACGAAGGCTCTTTATCTATCTAGAGTGGAGCACAGGACTCCTGAATGCCTCCCCACCTCTGCCTCCCCTGCCTCAAGTTCTGAAGAAGATCTCAAAGCCACCATCAGTGGGACCTGAGACCAAAGCTGAACAATAGAAATTATAGTTCTGGGCTTGCTGCTCCATAGGGAAATAACAATAACACACCACACCCAGGGTAGCTCCACTGAAAAGGAGCCCCTGCAAAGTAGTGAGGTGTGATTTCAGCACATTGATAGTGAACTTCAATAATGTCATGCAGGCCGCCGTCCTCTGGAGACATGAAAGGTAATACTCAAGAGGTGGTCCACAACTGACTGAAGCGAGCCTGCCTTCAACAGCCAGTCTTTGAAGTAGAGGAAGACTGGTATATTGTGTGAACACCTCCACTTCCCTGTTATAGCCCTAGAAGTCACTGACCTAGCTGCATCAAATCTGATATACTGAATGTATAAATTCTGCAAGCAATTTCCCTCATATATAGTGAAAAAAGCAAAAATGGGATTTCCTAAGTACCCAAGTATCAACCTTAACTACAGTTGCGTGCATACGCCTCTACGATATTTATACAAAGCAGGTTTTTTTTAAATAGCCAATTAAACCTTAAACATTAGACATGCGGAGGATGTATGTCACTATTTCTTCTATCAATATTTTGGATTCCATAATTTATTTTTCTGATTACCCTCACCTACTGTAGTTACCGGTTTGTTTATTTATTTATTTATTTATTGGACTTCCGATGCTTCTCCGAGGTCAGTGTAACTTCAGAATCATGGGCCCACAAAATAAAGGTAGGGCGAAATTGTGGTCCCCAAATTGTAGTGGTATATCCACGCAGAAGCCTTTCACTTTTACTAATGTTGTTTAATATACATTTGAAATAATTAAGATATACATGCTTCTCAGCCTAAGACAGAGAAAACTGACCTGCACTTTTGAGTGCCCAGACGGATCTATTAATTAAATCGCTTAATATACCCCTTTCTAAAAATGTGCAACATAGTGTGGTTCTAATGTGAAGCACTACTATGCCCTTGAGCCATGTTGGCACTAAATGCAAAAAACAGCATATTCGAATAACCAGCAAATCAGAATGGATCTTACATGCACACAAACTGATTACTGCACGGTGGCCTTCATTAGGCTGAAACGTCACTTGAATTTCTGGATGGGCCTTACTGCCCAGGAAGGTCAGCTAGGATGCCCATGCCAGGCATCTTGTTGCACACCCACATTAGCTGCACTTCACCCCTTCAATGGAACCACATCAAGGGCAGAATGCTTGTTTCGAGGTGTAGTTGGGTGAAGAGTCCACAGAAAAACACCCCACTGACAGCTGTGCCGCAGTAGACAGTTCAATCCAGCACTACTGGACCGAACAATCAGGATGCATTTGTTGACCTGGTTGGGCGCAGTGTGGGGTTCCTTTGGGTTGTGGGTTGATGCAGAATGTGCTGTACTAAGGGAGGAATGGAAGGGACAGGACTAGACAGGACACTATTAGAAGAACTCCCTGAAGATGACAATGGCCATTACGTATACAGCATGCACACCCTTTTTATGTTCATAAAAGGAATTATTCACAAACTAAATGGTACTCATTTTAGCAATTTCAGAAGAATGAAAATTGGAGTTATCCTAGCCGATACTGAAAACTACTATGTGAAAGGTGCACACATTCCAGCAGTGGTTGTTCAACTAGTCGATGGCACAATGTATTGGGTCGATATCTTTTTTGGTGGGACTGCAGCCTCCACCTTCTTGGCTCTGGGAATAATTCTGTTGGTTTGCTGTACAAAACAGACTCCTCTTTGGCAAAGGAAAGAATATGAGGAAGGAGAACATGACTGTACACAGGGTGAGCAGCTAGTATGCTGGGTCTTGTGACGTCTGAAGGCTCAACAAGCATTCGCAAAGCCAAAAGGTGTCACCTATGCAAGATCTACTGGCTTTGCCAATGTGTTTTAGCCCCATTATTCACCAGCCTGGATGTTGTTCAGCCTGCCTGTAAGTGAGTGGCATAGAGGAGAGTTGTGTGGAGTGTCGTATAGTGGAATGGCGAAGAATGGAGTAGAGTGTTGTGGAGTGGAGTGGCAGACAGTGACGCGTATCAGAGTGGCATAGTGTCGAGTCACGCAGAGTGTTCTACACTGGCCTGCCATAGAGTAGCGTGAACTGGTGTAAAGTGCACAGATGTAGAGTGTTGTAGTGCTGTAGAGTGCAGTGGCATTGAGCTCAGCAGCGCACAATGCAGCACTGTACAATGCAGTGACGTAAATTAGAGTGGTGCACAGTAGTGTAGTAGATCAGGGGGTAGTGTTGTAGATTGACGCAGGGTAGAGTGGCGTAGAGTACAGTGGCGCAGAGTAGAATGAAGTGACGTGGAGTGGCGTAGAGATGACTGATGCAAAGGGCAGTGGTGCAGAGTAGAGGTGAGTGGCACAGTGCAGTAGTGTAGAGTGCAGAGCAGAGTGGCATATAGTGCAATACCATAGAGTGGTGTAGAATAGCACAAAGTGGTGTAGATTATAGTGCCACAGAGTGCAGTGGCATAGACTGCAGTTGAATAGAGTGGTGTAGTGCAGAGTAGAGTGGTACAGAATTCAGTGGCATAGAGTGCAGTGTTGCAGAGTAGAGTGTCAGAGTGCAGTGGTGTAGAGTGGAGTGGCGTAGAGTACAGTGATGCAAAGTAGAGTGCAGTAACAAAGTGCAGCTAGGTAGAGTGCACTGGAATAAAGTGCAGCTGTTAAAAGTAGAGTGACGTAGTGTGCAGGGGCATAGAGTTGAGTGGCACAGAATAGAGTGGCGTACAGTGCAGTGGCACAGACTAGATTGTTTTAGAGTAGAGCGAAGTGCCATAGAGTGGAATGTGCAGGGCAGAGTGCAGTTGTGTAGAGTGGCATAGAATGTAATGGTGCAAAGTGATGTAGCGTGCAGTGGTGCAGAGTAGATTATAGAGTGGCGTACAGTGGATTGGCGTAGAGTGCAGTGGCACAGAGTGCAGTGTTGCAGAGTGGCATAGAGTGCAATGGCATAGACTGCATTTGTGCATAGTAGATTAGTGTAGCCTAGATTGGAATGGTGTAGAGTAGAGTGGTGAAGAGTGCACTGGCATAGAGTAGAGTAGTGCAGGGTAGAGAGGCATAGTGTGAAGTGGCGTACGGTGTTGTGGCGTACAGTGGAGTGGTGCAGAGTGCAGTGGTGTGGAGTAGTGTAAAGTGGAGCGGTGCAAAGTAGAGTGCAGTGGTGTGGAATGGTATGGTGTAGAATGGTATGGTGTAGAGTGGAGTGGTGTTGAGTATGCATGGTGTGGTAACACACTGCCATTACATACAACACATTTTCTATTGAAATGACCATTACATTTGCACAAACAGTTTTACTAATAAAACTATAGAATTCACAGATGAAAATGTGTAGAAATAGCATCACCTACTATATTGATTGGCTTTGATCATATTAAAGTATTTATTTCCAACACAATTCACACAGAAAATGTGCTTCATTTGTTTGTTCATAATTCTGATACATTCTGAAATACTTAAACAGTTCATTTAAACACTGTCTTGTGTTAGAAAAAAACTCTTTCCTATCCCCAGTATCCAGCAAAATTGTCACATAAATCCTCTCAATTTTAAGATAGAGAAAGAAAAGTAAACAAGCGCTCTTGGAAGACAGTGCCTCGTTTTTGACATTGGTCTTTGAATTCATAGCAAACGTGCCAATATAAGACTAAGATTTAAAGGCCTGTTAACAGAAAGCGAGTTTGTGGAAGGAGAGAGAAACCACGGTTTAGTGAACAGGAGAGTCGATTTGTACCTGAATAGTCTAAAGCAAATAAAGCCAGCAAATGAAAAGCCAGAAAGTATGAGTTACAAATCACAAAGTCAACAGTAATAATCAAGGAGCGGAATGCGGGTCAACTTTCTGAAAGTCCCCAAGATGTCTTTAGGCTGCGACTTAAAAAAGGGGAGGCATGTTTATGCAGATCTTTGAGTAAAGGCGGAGGATAATCCATCTGATACTATCGCTGCACCCTGGTAGCGATGCCTTTGTCAACTAGGCTTGCCCTGGCAAAAAGCGCCCCTGCAACTCCCTCTCTTGTCATGGGAACGGGCGTGATAAAAGGGCATTTGGGAGGTCTGACGAATGGTCCACAAAGGCCCGTGCCCAAGTGATAAAGTGTGCCAGGCTGGTAGGGGGTGCCTCCGCGCGGCAGCGGCTTCCTGAGAGCGAAGAATGATGAATAGCCCTTCTCACACACGATGCCTGCGCACGGCGGCAGGAAAAGGCAGGTTTCGTGGGAGGCTTTGGTCTCCATCACTCCTCCACTTTCCCACACTCGACGGAGGAGGGCCCAGTGTGTTGGCTCATCCGAGCATCCCCTAGCCAGAATCTGTGGCAGGCTGCTGCCTATGAAAGGCGATGGGCGGCCGCCTGGAGCTTTCCCAGCTGCTGCAGCGCTGCCACCCAGAAGATGTGTATATGGAGACTGATGAATGGGGAAAGGCACTCCCCTCCCACTCCCTGGCACTTCACCTCCCGCCGGGACATAAATCCTCCTGGGAGGCGGCAAGACAGTGTGTTAAACGAGCACCGCGGCCTTGACCTTCACCGGAGAGGCGAAAATACCACAGGGCCAGCGGCCGGCTCGAGACTCCCTGCTCCCAGCCTCCAGCGGCCCGATAGAGACGCGGAAGGGCGAATCCTAGTGGGCTGTTGCCTTTCACTCCTTTACCGCTGTTCCTCCTGTCCAGCTATCCTCGTTTAAACTGCTGAAACTTTTGCTAATCAATCACTCTTCCCGACTGGAAGTCAGCGTATGGGAACTACTCTATCCACGTGACGTAGCTAGCTGTGTCCTGTCGCAAATTCCACTCGATAACTATCGTGTTTTAGTAGCTATGAATCAAATTGTACAGGGTGATTCGTTACGTGTACCAATCTTTGGTAATTTGTGCAGGGCCAGCTCGTAGCTACTGGTGAACGGGACAAAGAAGACCAGGGGAAGGAAACGAGGCGTCGAGCCGCGGGTTTGCGCGCGAGAAGAGAGGAAGGAAGGACGTGTGATCTTTTTAAAGAGCGAGGGAGAGAGGATTGGACCAAACGTTGTAAATTCTGACACGATTTATATTTTCCAAAAAGGCCGTTTTAACAGACGTAGAAAGACGTTATCGTAAAAATAATAATGATATTTTTTTTCGAGCCTTAGGTTATTATTGCTTTAAACTTTTTTTTTAAGTGTTTGCGCTCAAAATGTGATCAGAGGCAACAGCGAGACTAGGATCGCCTGCCTGCACGCGTATTCAACGTATTTTCCAAAAAGTCCGTAGGTGGATGCTTGATTTGAGCAGAGTTAATGCATTTGTTTAATTAGTAAAATAAATGCAGCGGTCCGCAAGTTTCTTAGGAGCCCCACTGACGCCCCTTAATGCTCGAATTGCACCCCCCCCCCCCACCAGGCTGCCTAGTACCTATTCAAACACCTTCCATTTACTGTCTGTCTCACTCCTGCAGGTTTTCTTTTTATTCCCACTTTCTCTCTTTACCGCAGTTTTTCATTTTCTTTTCCTTCTTCTTTTACCCTCTTCTGCATTTCTCTTGCTCTAAGTCAAAGTCTGATGAAAAATATGTCTTGGTACCTCAAACCTAGAGCTGGTTCCCACCACCTGCAACCACTGCCACAAATTAAGCACTGCCTATGTTTACAACTGCAGAAGTAACTCTCGCCAATACATGGGAAATTAAAGGAGTACAAGGCCCAGCAGTTCTCACAACCATACTATTTATTATTTACAACTAAGGTCATCTCTCATAGTGACTGTGGCTGCCACAAGGTGCCAAAATGTGTGATCCTGCACAAACAATTTTAATGTTACTCTATCTCAGTATTATGTATGTTTACAAAGTTCAACTTCTGATAAGTGAAAATTAAAAGCTTTTTCTTGGTTCATTTAATGTATGAATCTCAAAACTGTAAAGGTGATGACTGTTAATCATGCGTCATTGAGGATACTTATTACTAATATTATTACATTGGTGCCAGGGGCATTGTAGCTATGGCTGTCATGTGTTAACCATAGATAGACATTCCACATTCACAAACCCTTTTTCATATTACTGGTGACAACCAACATATATATGTTAACTAATGGCAGTCGCCAGTAGATAGTTATAGTTAGAACGTACTTTCTGTAGAAAAAGCGTGTTTTCCCCCTAATAACTTTGGCGTTGTTTGATGAATCTTCACAAAATATTCCAAGAAAATAGGACGCTCACTTCAGTGTCTGTCTGGAAAGTTTTGGGGTGATCTGTCAAGTGAGGGCTGAGAAAAAAGGGGGGTCCCCAAAAAGCTTTTCCCCATTCATTTTTCCAATGGGATTTTGAACAGTGATAGCACCCGAACCACTAGACGAAATTACACCAAATTTGGCAGAAAGGTAGCTCTTGGTCCAGAAAGAGACATTTTTGTTACTTAGTGTAAATCCATTCAGTACTTTTTGAGATATTAAAGATAATCCAAGTTTGTTTATGTATGGCATCGCAAACCCTCCCCATCTCGTGCTGAGATCCGATTGGCTGCCAACACTTCAACAAGGAAGTGTTGGCAGCTGTATTGGGACTCAGCTTCAGCCGAGTTCCAGAAAAAAACATTAAAAAAACAGATAAGGGGCCAGGGTAGGGATAATCTGACCCCTTCGCTCTGGTGCTGGGGCCCACCCAGGGCACAAAAGCATTTGGAAAAAAAAAAAAAAAAAATCGGAAGTTGCAGCAGATGCGTGGAACTGCCGAAAATGTGAAAAAAAATAATGAAAAAGTGCGAGCTCCAGCGCTTGATAATGCTGCGGCCCCCTGTGGCCCAAGTCCTCAGGGCATTGCCATTTTAATGTGGAGGGGCCGCGCCCCAGGGACTGCCACCTCCCTGGGGACCTAATGAAAACTACAGCAGGGGACTGCCCACCCACCCTGGGGGATCGCCCGCCTCCCTCGGGGTATTTTAGTTAGAGGGGTATTGCGGTCTCCCTGAAGGAGCCAACAAAGGCCCCGGGGACCGCCACCCCCTAGGGCCGGCTCCTGCTATGTCCCAGATTGCCCATCACCTGGGATATAGCGGTTTACTGACTGCTCCCACCAAGTCACAGCAAACACTTCACTTGGATGAAGTGAGAGCTGTCAAACAGCTCTCACTTAATGTGAGGGGAAGTTTTCTCTGTTTACCTGCCTGCAGATATGCAGGCAGGGAAACAGAGGAAACATTGCTCTCACAGAAAGGAAGCAGCTTTAGCAGCTCCCCCTCAGTGACAGCAGTGCTGGCTCCCACAGGAGGTGGGGAGCAGGCTGAGACCGCAGGGGTCTTCAGGCATCCTGTGGTCCCCAACAGTGTCACTGGGTACCCTGGGGGTACCAGATCACATGGCCGGGCCCCAGGGGATGGAGTGCATGGCGCTGAGATTTACCCTGAGCAGGGTGGCCAGGCAGTCCCCCCCCCTCACCAAAAAATGTAAATAATTAGGCCGGGCCCTGGGGGATGGAGTTCCCAGGGCCAAGATCGGTCTGGGGTGGGGGGCATGCAGGGTTGGGTGGTTATAAGGGTTAGCCCCTAGAGGTAATAACTATATGAAACAAAAATGACCGAAAGTAATGCAGTGTAAGGATAAGTTACTTACCTGTAAATCCTAGTTCTCTTCCAGGGGTATCCTCATCAAAGTAATAAACACTGAATATTCCTGCCCACGTGCGGGTACCCAGGAGCACATACAAACGCACATGTATATGTATGAAATATCTATGAAAAAATAACATTTACGCCGAGAATGTCAATACAAACATAATATATACATTTGCAACAGTCAATGCAGCCTATTTAGAGAAGCAGGCTAAAAATACTTTATTTCTTGGAGTTTTTTTTAAAAACATATATTGAAAACTTCAATTAAAGGTGAAAACTTCTTGCAGTTAAAATAGAAGATATAGAACATGGAGGCACTCTATTTTAAAGAGAAAAAACTACACTGGAAATAAAGGAGCATTATTAGCCAATAGGATGTATGCAGGTTAACACAGCAGACCTAAAAATTTGGCACAGTGCCTTTAAGACCCTGAGCACCTCCAGTATTTCACCAGTGAGGTGACAGTTGGTTCACAGTTAGGTCAGTACTTTTTTCGGTGGATAGGAGAAATAGAATAGACCAGTAAGTAGTCTTGCACTTCTAAAAATCACATCCGGGGAGGAGGGTGGGTTGTTTATGACTTTTATGAGGATACCCCTGGAAGAGAACTAGGATTTACAGGTAAGTAACTTATCCTTCGCTTCCAGGGGATCCTCATCAATAGTCATAAACACTGAATAGATTAGCAAGCCCATCCCAAACTCCTGTGGACGGAACAATAGAAGTGCAGAAAAAAACTATATGCTATGCAAATACATTTCTTAGAGAAGCTTGACCCACTTGAGTGTCTGCTTTGGCATCTGAATCTATACAGTAGTGCCTGGTAAAAGTATGTACTGATCTCCATGTGGCAGCCTTGCAAATCTCGGAGATGGGTACATTCTTAAGAAGGGCTGCAGTCGTCGCTTCCCCTCTCGTGGAGTGAGCCTTAGGTTTAGCTGATAATTGCTTGTTAGCCAATTGGTGAGCAGTCAAAATACATGAAACTATCCATCTAGAAATAGTTTGTTTTGAAGCAGCTTCCCCTGTCCTCATTTGTCCATAGTTAACAAACAGACGATCAGATTGTCTGATTGACTTAGTTTTATCAAGGTAAAATTTGAGCACTCTCTTAAGGTCCAGGGAGTGCAAGGCTTTATCCACTGGAGTAACAGGTTTAGGGCAAAAACGCTGGAAGAGATATCGTCTGGTTAATGTGGAAGTCCGACACCACCTTAGGCAAGAATGATGGATAGGTTCTCAGAACCACCCTGTTATCATGGAAAACCGTGAAGAGTTCCCTCGAACATAGAGCCTGAATCTCGCTGACCCTTCTAGCAGAGGTATGGGCTACCAGAAAAGCTGTATTCCACGTAAGTGTTGTAAAGAAGCTTTGTGGATGGGCTTAAAAGGAGAGGCCATAAGTCTAGACAAGACCACATTCAATTCCCATGGAGGTGAGGGTTTCCGAATCGGTGGAAGGACTTTTTTCAAGCCCTCTAAGAAATCCTTAACTACTGGCCTAGTAAAGAAAGATTTTTGAGAGGGTGACGTACGATAAGCTGTAATGGCAGATAAATGTACCTTAGTAGAGAAAAACTGCAGTCTTAACTTCGCAAGATGTAACAGGTAAGGGAAGATAACCTCCTCCTGGGCCAAAATAGGATTGTAATCGTGCTGCCGGCACCACATGTAAAACCTTTTCCACTTGAACGCATAAGAGCGTAGTGTAGATGGTCTTTTAGACTCCTTTAAAATATTCATATATTCCTGCGAGAGTCCTAGATGTCCATATTGCAGGAATTCAGGAGCCATGCTGTCAAGCTCAGAGAGGGAAGGTTGGGGTGTAGAATTTCCCCCCCCAATCTGTGGAGGAGATCCGGTCTGCACGGCAGCCTCTTGTGAGGTTTCTCTGACAACTGGAGGACATCTGTGTACCAGTATTGTCGAGGCCATTGTGGGGCTATGAGTATCATCCTGGTTTTGGACCTGTAGAACTTATTGATTACAGCAGGTATCAGGGGAGTCGGTGGAAAGACATAGAGTAATATCCCTGTCCAGTCTATCAACAGGGCATTCCCTTGCGTCCCCGGATTGCAGAACTTGGATGTGAAGTTTGGGCATTTTTTGTTGACATCGTCTGCAAACAGATCTAATTGAGGCTGACCCCACCGTTGGAAGATGTCTACTACTACATCGTCGTGAAGGACCCAGTCGTGGGAGTCTATTTGACTTCATCTTAGAAATTCTGCTTCTGCGTTTTGCTGTCCCGAAAGATGGACCGCCGTGAGAGACATTCCCCTCGCTATTAGCCAGTGCCAGATGGTTTGAGACTCTCGAGACGAGAGAATGAGATCTCGTGCCCCCCTGCCTGTTCAGATAATTCATCAAGGTTGTATTGTCCGTCGGGACCAGAAGGGACTTTCCTTTGAGAGATGGGGCAAACGACTTAAAAGCAAGATGGACTGCTCTCAGTTCCAGTAGATTGATGTGGTAACTCTGTTCCTTGCTGGACCATAGGCACTGAGCTTGGAGGGGACCCAGATGAGCTCCCCAGCCCTGTAGTGATGCATCCAATACCAGGGTGTCAGAAGGAGTGGTCAGGTGAAAAGGAGCCCCCACCAACAGGTGATGTCTGCGCATCCACCACTGCAATGATGCTAGAGCCCCAGTTGAGTTATTCTGTCCTCCCATTTGGCTGTGTGTTGAATCTACTGATCCTCATGAGTTTCCTGAAGAGGTCTCATATGCAGCCTGGCGTTCGGGACAATGAAAATGCAGGAGGCCATGGAGCCCAACAGAGATGCTACTTGACGGACCGTAGGCCTCAGAATGTGGAGGAGAGTGTGGCACTTCTTCGTTATTGATGACAGTTGCTCCTCCAAAGGATAAACTCTTTCTAGCTTTGTGTCTAGTATTGCCCACAGATAATGGAGAGTCTGAGTTGGAATGAGAGTGGACTTCTGGAAATTGATCTGCAGACCCAGAGAGCTGAAAGTGTTCAGAACCGGGTTGGGATGGTTTACAGTCTGCTTTGCGGTGGTGGCTTTGAGCAGCCAGTCGTTTCGGTATGGATAAATAAAGATATTTCTTGTTCTCAAGTATGCCGCTATTGTCGTCACACATTTGGAGAATGTCCGAGGGGCTGATTTTAACCCGAATGGCAGCACCTTGAACTGGTAGTGTTGTGATGTCACTATGAACCTAAGAAATTTTCGATGTTTTGTTACGATTGGAATGTGAAAGTATGCATCCTGTAGATCTATGGAGCACATCCAGTCTCCTCGATGTAGCTGAGGGAAAATCTGATGAAGGGCCAGCATTCTGAATTTTTCTTTTCGGATGTATCTGTTCAGATGCCTCAGGTCTAGAATGGGTCTGAAGACCCCTTCTTGGCCTTTCTTTTTTACCAGAAAATATCAGGAATACACTCCTTTTCCTCGTTGAGCGGATGGAACCTTTTCTATCGCTCTTTTCTGCAACAGGATGCAAACTTCTTTTTGTAGTAGTGAGTAGTGAGAAGGCGCTGACCTCGTTAGTGGCAGAGGAGGTGGAGGATATTTGAACCGAAGAGAGTAACCATTCTCTACAATGTTTAGCACCCATTTGTCTTTTGTAACAGTGTGCCACTCATGAGCGTAATTTGTACTACTTCCCCCCACTGGAGTGGTATACAGGGTTAGGGAAAGCGAATCCTCATTGTTTTCCCACTGTTTTGGGGGTAGACTGATGTGGTCTACTTGGAGAGCGGTCTCGCGCAGTTTTGCATGATTGAAAGAAAGGTCGCCCTTGTTTCTGTTGAGGCCTCTGGGACTAATGAGGGGCTTGAATCCTCTGCTGAAAAGGGCGCTTGTCATAAGGCCTGTACCTCCTTCTATATTCTCTTTGCATATCTAGGCCCACCGCTTTCGTAGTGTCTACCTCCGATTTCATCCTTGCCATCTCACCGTCAGTGTGAGATCCAAATAATGAGTTTCCATTAAACAGCAGGTTCAAGATGCGGTGCTGTGCCTCCTGCCTCAACCCTGTGAAACGAAGCCACGAGGACCTCCTTGCACAAACACTGTGTTTGTAGCCATGGGCCGCCAAATCTGCTCCGTTTGCAGCAGCACTAATAACTTGGTTGGATACTAAACTCCCCTCCTGCAGGATCTCCTGAAAATCTTGCCTATCTTCTCTAGGCAATTTATCAATGAACCTGTTCAGAGAGTCCCACAAAGAACGGTCGTACCTTCCCAAAAGTGCAGAAGCACTGGAGACCTTCATGTACGCTGCTGAAGTTCCACACATTTTCCTGCCCAATGAATCCAAATGTTTACTCTCCTTATCTGGAGGGACCATAGATGATGACACCACAGAATGAGTTTTACGGGCAGCAGCTAAAATCACAGAGCCCGGAGATGGGTTGACTCTAAGGAACAAAGGATCCTGGTCTGGGGCTTTATATTTCTTTAGTATCCGAGCTGGGCTGAGCGTGTGCTAGCCGGAGTGAGAAATGTGTCCATAGCCGGTTGTAAAAGACCAGGAACCAGAGGCAATAACTGCCTGGAAGAGGCATACTGATGTAGGGTCTCAAAAATCACAGACGATGACGTAGTCGGCTCTGGAATTTCTATGTTAAGTTTCTGGGCCCCTCTGACCAAAACCTCGTTGAAGGTTGTAATATCGTCAATTGGCAATACTCTTGCTGGAGGGGAGTTAGTCAAGGTAGGTGCGTAGTCTCTGATGGAAGACTCCGATGCCGTAGACCATGAAGGAGATCTGCGCCGCCTTTGCCATGATCTAGATCTAGACCTTCTCCTGGATCGTGACCTACTTCTTGTGGATGCCCTTGACTGGCTGCGATGACGTCTAGGATGGACTGGTCAGTAGTTGGTCTTGCGCGTTCAGAGAGTGTTGTTGACGAGGGCGTACGTGGCAAAGAAGCTGATGGTGAGTAAAGTCTCAAGTATTGAGAATCTGGAGAAGCCAATGTTTTATTCAGGCTTTCCAATTACCTTGGAGACAGGTTTATAGGTGATACGTGTCCTACTGATGAAGCTCTAGATGCCCCTGAAGATTCACTCTGAACAGTGACTACCGGGTCTTGGTGGATAAGGCCAGTCTCAGGATTTGCAGGTGATTTTTGATGGGGGCTCGTATGCAGAGAAACACTTTGCGAGACAGATGTTACAGGTGAAGTTTGTCTGGACGTCGATCGACGTTGTGCTGCCGTCGACGGGGATCCATGAGTTCCTGCCGTTGAGCGAGACCTTCCCGTCTTATCAGGTCTCGAAGTCGAATGCTTCGATGAGCGGTGGTCCGCAGCAGGAATATACCTCGACGTTGAATGTCTTGACGTCGAGCGGTGTGCAGACGGAGACGAGTGCCTTGACGTCGCATGATGAGGGGACCTCGACCTGGCTTTTGAGGTCGACTTCGACGGGGGATTCCCTGACGTCGTCAGATGACGATTAGCCTTTGACGGCGTGTGAGTACTGATGTACCTGCTCGACATCGATCGGTGTGCAATCGTCGACGGAGAACTACCCCAATGAGGGAATTGAAGCCTCATCGTCTTTTCTTTTGACGTTGCTTGAGTCGCCGTCGACGGCTGTGTGCTCTTCGACACCCGGTGATGCGACGATGGAAGGGATGACGTCGACGGTGAACAGACAGGAACCTTCCTACCGGCCAACGTCAATCTGGCTCGCCGTTGTGCAGAAGAGTCTTTAGAAATCTTCTCCCTCTCATGCAGACCATGTAGTCGAATCCTTTCTCTGTTCTTGAGAGTCCTTTTGGACAGATTCTTGCAATGTCTGCATGTGTCAGGACAGTGGCTCTGAGGCAAACAGACTACGCACACAGAGTGTGGGTCTGACTGGGCCGCCTTCTTCCCACAACAAGGATATTTCACAAACAGTGAAGGAATATTTGTGAGAAAAAAATTGTCCTACCAATCAGGAATTATGAAGAACCGCCGAGTAAATCAGAGAAAAACACAGTCTAGGTAATTTTTCTTGCCAAATAACCAGAAAAATGAGAGCTCAATGCTCCAGGATCCTCACAGAAGAAGAAGCCGGAAAAAAGAACTGACCTAACTGTGAACCAACTGTCACCTCAGTCTCACCCCTGGGCCATGGTGGGATACTGGAGGCGCTCAGGGTCTTAAAGGCACGGTGCCAAATTTTTAGTTCTGCTGTGTCAACCTGCATGCATCCTTTTGGCTAATAATGCTCCTTTATTTCCAATGTAGTTTTTTCTCTTTTAAAATAGAGTGCTTACATTTTCTACGTCTTCTATTTTGACTGCAATAAGTTTTCACCTTTAATTGAAGTTTTCAATATGTTTAAAAAAATTAAAAAAACTCCAAGAAATAAAGCATTTTTAGCCTGCTTCTCTAAATAGGCTGCATTGACTGTTGCACATGTATATATTATGTTTGTATTGAAATTCTCGGCGTAAATGTTATTTTTTCATAGATATTTCATGCATATACATGTGTGTTTGTATGTGCTCCGGGGTCCCCACACGTGGGCGGGAATATTCAGTGTTTATGACTATTGATGAGGATCCCCTGGAAGAGAACCATATATTTACCCCTAGTGGGAGTAAGTGTAGGGCTGGCAGAGCTACTGCAATGATATTACAAACATTACCCTTAAAACACAAACTACTCCCAGCTGTATAACAAAAGTTTCAGCCATGAGAGCGCTTAAAAAGACACTGAATGGCAGGAAGGGTTATTTCTTTGGGGTCCTCAAAGCACATGGAGCGCAAAGGGGAGAGACAAAAGAAAACAATGTGATGAGTGCTCCAATACCGCTGATCGAGTTTGCGCTGTGAGCGCCATGGCTGCCATGGAGTGCAAAGGGGAGTGACAAAAGGAGCAAGCATTTGTAATGCAGTGGGTCTCACGTTTGCTCGAGTTAGAGCTATTAGCGTTGTAAATTCCTAACTGAACTTTTCTTGCCACATAAATTGAAAATTAAAAGTAAAACAGTTGACATAAGCAAGTCAATTAGAATCACAACGGCCACCATGAGTGTGAGCGCAAGAGTTACTGGCTCCCTGCGTGAATATCTAGAAAGGATCGCGGATGGGATGAAAGGCGACCGAAACCGAAGGAGATAGCGTGATGTAGTGTGATGGTGAAAAAAATACGCTCAATTAGTTACATCGCCTGGGAGGGAACTCAGCACACAAAGGAGGGACAGTTCACAAAATGCACCATTAAAAATGAAGCATTTAAGACAAGCACAACAAAGAATGAATAACACTACTGGGCGCAGTTAAAAGCCCACAGAGAGATTACAACAGGCCAGAGCATTTGCGTGCTCAACCCTAAAAAGAAGGTTGCCCACGCTGAAGTATATCAGGAAACGTGTAATTATCATGTAACAGGGTCAGACTGCAACCCGTAGCAAACCAGCCTTAAGGGGGGACAAACGTAAAGCATTTACCAATGACATCAAGGTATTTTTGAAAGGCAAGCCCAGGAATGAATGAAAGTGATGGGCGTGAGGTGGGTCTGGTTAAAGCCCACAAATAGATTTCAACAGGTCGGAAAAGCAGAGTTTGCGCGCTGCTACGCTTGACCCAAAAACACTGGCCTACCAGCAAATTACAAATCAGAAGGGCAGCGAGACATGACCGGAGTTTGGTGGGTGGGAAAAAGGAACTGGGTTACAATGAAATATGGAGAAAGTGGGAGCAGGGCCCAGGTATGTGTACCTAAGCAAGGCCTAACACCTACTGAGACGGCCATGGAGACAAAACCAGTGCCCCCCCCAAACGTCAGTCTATAATTGCAGAACAGCTTTCAAACCGTCTCTCTGAGATACCAACTGCAGAATAGAGGAGATCTGCAAAATATTTGAACATTTTCAGAACATCCTTTGTGCAAGATTTCCATTTCAGAATGAAAGATGGTAAAATGTGCTGTGCTGGGAAATATGAGATGCAGTGTGAAGGGACCACTAAAGCCAGCAGGAACAAGACAGAAAAAGGTTTAATCTTCACCAGACCCTCTCCTGTTATACAGGGGTGCTGGTGCAAGATCCCATTTCCACTCAAGTGGGGTAACATGATCACCACTAGCAGATTGTGACCCCCTTAAAAACAATGATCTACCGGCACAGTGGGGGCTGCCATGACAGGATCACTCCTTTACTATACTCCAATGGTAGAAGAAAGAGCACCCAGCAGGTCCTTCTACCCCACCATAGGACATATCTTTACAACAGAATCTCTCACACCAACAAGAAAATGTTCCATCTGAGAGTTTTTCAGAGCAGCTGTATAAGGGACTCCATTTTGTTTCGTTTACAAAGGTCTTGGCCTCTTTCAGTTTGCCTGTCTACCTGTTTCTGCACATTGACCTACCTTGTGGGCTTACTGCCCTGACCATTCACCAGGTAAGTAGAAGACACACCAGTAGGCACCATGAAAAGCTTGTGCTGGAGGGTATTTTGAGAAGCATGCCTTGGTGAGAAGTTCATGTTGACTGGATGTCTGAAACTCTTTCACTGGTGGGTCGAGTGAGACACTGGCACTGCTATGGAGGAGTATAGGCTGTAGTGCTCATAGTCCACCACATTTTGACAACCTCCAAATCCAGGGCAGATTCAAGCCCCTGGAGTGATTTAGTAGGTGCCCTAAGCTCAAACTAAACCCACAAATAACTCACAGATTACTCAATTGAAAACACACTTAACAGAAGGGTCTAGCAATTTTTAGCTGATGCTGTGGGCAGCAGTTCTGCACAATGTAATATACATTTACGATTTTCTAATATCCTTTATTCTTAGATACTTAAATAATTTATTTTTATATAGTACTTTATTTGGTGAATTTGTAACTAGCTGATGTATTTATAAAACTTCACTCTTCTATAAATTGTTATAATTAATGTTTATGCAGTCATATATGCATATTGCTATGATTTTTAACTCATAGAACTTACACAACTAATTTTAAATTGTATTGCATCAAATTTCCCAAAACAAAATGAGATCTCTTGAAAAAAATGAAAGATACAAAAAACAAAAAGGTACTGAACCAACTCCTTCTAAACATGAGGATGATCAACCAAGAGGAAGCTGTCTCCTTCCAGACGATGAGGGAGCAGGCCGTTGGATCACTGCAATCCTCATAACAAGATTGATCCATTGTGAGAGGGAAAGTTGGACCCAGAGAAACTGAGACCATACTTCAAAAAGCATCAACATTTCATGTTATCACTGTGAAGAACCACATACCGAACTTTGCTGATTCCAACAGTAGCCCCCTTGATTGCCCTGTAGAAAAACAAAGGGACCATGGTAAGCCATGTACAAACCTCCCTACAAGTATTCATTGAGTCAATCGACCTCCTCTACAGCAGGTACAGCTTTTCCTGGGATACCCCGATCTACATTGTACAATTAAAGTCCTCCAGGAGACCTTCTCAGTTACACTGTGATCTCTCAGGGGACCTACTGACTCCTTTTCATCCATAAATGAGCTTTCCCACTGTCTCTGTAACAACCACAAGGCTTCCACAGTCTAATGGTGATCCCAAAACAAGCATTCATGCTTTCTCTGTAATGCCAAAGGCGGCATACATGCTCCCTGTTAAAAACCTTTATATGCCCTTCTCCAGCTGTAATCCCAAAGAGACGTCTTTTATCTGTAATTGTTAGACCTGGCATCCTTGGTGTGGTTTCCCCTGTCTTTTTGCTTCTGCTTCCTGTATTTTTGACTATGTGCTGGATTTCGTATTTGCTGGTTTTTGGTACTCGGAGCACTTTACTACTGCTGACTAGTGCTAAAGTACAAGTGTTCCCTGTGTAAATGGTGATTATGATTGGTTATCCCTGATTGGCATATTTGATTTACTAGTAAGTCCCCAGTAAAGTACCCTAGAGGTGCCCAAAGTCTGTAAACCAAATATTACTAGTGGGCCTGCGGCACTGATTGTGCCACCCATGTGTGTGTGTGTGTGTGTGTGTGTGTGTGCGTGTGCAGTTTTGCACTGCCAATTCGACACAGCAAGTGCACCAACTTGCCAGGTCCAAACGTTCACCTTTCCTACATGCAAGTCACCCCTAAGATAGGCGCTAGGTAGCCCCATGGGCAGGGGCAGTGTATTTAAAAGGTAGGACGTGTACTGATGTGTTTTACATGTCCTGATAGTGAAATGCTGCCAAATTCGGTTTCACTATTGTAAGGCCTATCTCTCCCATAGGTTAACATGGGGGTTTGCCTTTAAATATCTTTTGAGTGCAGTTTCCCATTGGGAGCAGAAAGGAATGTGGAGTTTGGAGTCTCTGAACTCACAATTTAAAAATACATCTTTTTGTGAGGTTGGTTTTTAAATTGTCTGTTTCAAAATGCCACTTTTAGAAAGTGGACATTTTCTTGCTTAACCATTCTATGCCTCTGCTTGGCTGCTGAATCCATGTCTGGGTCAGAATGACAGTTGGGCTGCTTGTGAATTCACTCTAGACAGTGACACAAAGAGAGCTGAGGTGTGTCCTGTAAGTCCTGATGAGTGTTCCTGGGCTACAGTAGGAGGGAGGAGCGGTCACCTGCACTTGAAAGAGCTGTGCCTGTCCTCACACAAGACAGTCTCCACCCTCCTGGTGTGTGTCTGGGGCACAGCAAGGAGGAGGCATAGTCTTGTGCACTACAAAGACTTACCTTTGAAGCTTGCCTACTTCAAAGTCAGAAATGAGTATAAGTATTGAACTCCTGGCCCCACATCTTTAGAACACTTCTAGACTAAGAGCAAACTGTGCCAAGGAGAAGAACTGTGAGGAGAAATACTGCCCCTTTGCTGTGTGTGCTGTGCTGGGTTGGCATGCAGTTGCTGCTTCTGAGTGGACAAAGACTGGACTTTGCTGTATATCTTGCTTGTGAAGATTCTCGAAAGGCTTTGATTGAGATTGCCCCCTGTTAGGAAGTCTCAGGGACATCAACAATTTCATCTACCAACACTTGGGCTCTCTTGCTGAGACCCTCTGGCTTGCCAAGTGGTGCCACATCCAGTCCCCTGACCCCTGGAAGGAGAAGCTGGCAGAACCAGAGTGAAAATCCACACATCAGAGCTGAGCGGCAGAAGGACTGAGGCAGTGGCAGTAAAAAAGAATGCATTGCCAGCTCAGCGCGGATTCATCGCTGCCGTGCGCCTGGATTTTCCATGCATCATCCCTGGAAATCAAAATCTTTACCATCACTGCATGAACCCGAGGCTGCTTGTCTGGAAATTGATGCATCGCTTACCCGGCGGAGAAAGAATCGATGCACAGCTTCACTTGAGAGCAAGGAGTAAATGCATTCCTTGCTTTTCTGACGCACACTTGCCCCTGCAGCTTTATTTTTGTTTGAAGTATACCAGGTAATTTGTGCTAAAACAACGCAACCATTGGTTTCTATGGGGTAAGACTCTTTTTACTTTAAAAATTCATATCTTTGCTTGTATAAGTTGGATTTTTGTCCTTTTGGTTTTGTTTGATTTAGATAAATATTGGCTATTTTCCTAAACTGGTGTGGAGTCCTTTTGTGGCGTTTTCACTGTGTTACTATATGTATTTGTGCAAATACTTTACACCATTACCTCCGAGATAAGCCTGACAGCTTGTGCCAAGCTGCCAAGAGAGTGAGCAGGTTTATCTGAACTTTGTATCCCTTACCCGGACTAGAGTGAGGGTCCCTACCTGGACAGGGTGTAAACTGACTGCCAACTAGAGACCCCATTTCTCGCAGTAATGCTTAAGGATAATCTTCACTCTCCCAGAAAATCTGAAAGGTGTATCCTCTTCATCTATAAAATGGCTTATACATGCCTCTGTAATTCATCTATGCCTTTCTCCAGTCCACTTATATGCACCAAGGAAGATTCCTCACTCCTGTTTTTTATACCTAAAAGACTAAGGGGGTCATTTTGACCCTGGCGGTCATGGTGGCGGTCGGACCAACGCGGTCGTATCACCACATTATGACCGTGGTGGATCGGCCACGGTCCAATCGCCGACACCGCCAGCCTGCAGCCTGGCGGCTGAAATCCGCCAGGGCAGATCTGCAAGCAGCGCTGCCCTGGGGATTTCGAGCCCCATCCGCCAGCCTGTCCATGTCAGTAGGCACCACAATGGAAAGGCTGCCGGAATGGGGAACTAGGGGGGCCCCTGTACTGCCCATGCACTTGGCTTGGGCAGTGCAGGGGCCCCCATGCACAGCCCCATCGCGCATTCCACTTCCAGAATTACAGGCAGTGGAATGCGCGACGGGAGCTGCTGCACCTGCTGCAACGCCACATTTCAGCTAGCTCCATCAGGAGCCAGCTGCAACGTTAAGGCCCTGTTCCCCGCTGGGCTGGCAGGCAGAAACACTGTTTCTGCCCGCCGACCAGGCGGGGAACCCATAATTGGGCCGGCGGGGTTCAGGCTGTAAGTGTGGACTGATAGCGGTATGGTATTGGCGGGTGACCTCTGCCACCCGCCAATGTCATAATAAGGCCCTTAGTCTCTCCCGCTCTAAGAAGCGAGGAAAAATCCTGACTGAAATTATAATTCCAAAGTGAGCTTCCTGTTATTTTTCCTGGGGTTTCCTTATCCTGTCTCACATTGTGTATCATACAAAATATGTGTAACCCCTTTTGAAATTACAATATAGGCTTACCTCCTTACCCTCTAACCCATCAAAGGCCTTCCTCTCTCAAACTGTACTCTCTCTTGGAGATTCCTCCAGGACAAAGAGACCCCTCCCAAGGGGCTTACTCACTTGTGCTGCGAATTCCTAGGACGGCATCATCAATTCTCCCTTACCCTACTATCCCTAAGTGTCTTCTCTCACTTGCTAATCCCTTTCGACAAGCTTGCTTCTCCTTCCTGTAATTATTTGACAGTCTATTCACCCTGTGTTAACACCTTCTATTGTACAATACCTGGAAGCTTTTTCAAGCACTAGAAGCATGCCCAGTGCTTTTTATAATTGTTAAGTCCTACCTTTGACAACATAATCCCTCACCTCAACAGACATGCCATAGTCTGACAGTATACACACTTTGTTAAGAATCCACTCCCTATTGTGGATGAAAGCACTCCATCAACCATGTCCCACCATCTCTAATAGTGCTGTTACTTCATTGACAACACCCTCCACCTTCTGCCCACATATATCACACTTTAATCATGATGCATGCCATTCTCACAATTTAGGATATTATTCTTTGGACCCACCCCACTCAACTCCACTTTGACTCTGCAAGACTTTCTTTGAGCCTATTATTTCTTTTTTGACCATGTACTAATTCCTCTGAGCATTCACACCCTCCTCTAAACATGCATTTCATTCTATCTGCATATATTTGTGGCTCTGACAGCACTCACCCGTCTTTGAAGAGGTGTGTCGACAGCACATAGTTCATGGTGGTCTTGAACTCCAGGTAGGGCCTGAAAAACAAAGGTAAAATCAGGGGAAGAACCAGACGTAGCACTGAATACACTCATTTAATCTGACGAAACACATGAAAAGGGGAAAGAAGCAGACATTCCAGACATCTTGAAGAAGAGCTAATTAGAAGACAAGCAGGAGCAGGACCATAGCCACGGTCAGTCCTCCAAAATAAACAAAATATCAAACTGAAAGCCAAAGCAAAAAGTTTGAGGAATAGCCAATAAAGCCAATACAGACTCAGTAAGAAATCTCAGGAAGGGTCACAAAACTAGTTCCAATGTATACTGATAGATATGGATTGAAAATTTAATATAATTGAGGCTGTTAAATAGTGGGAGAGCTGTAAGGGAGTTTGTCATTGCAGGCACGCAAAACGTCTGATGCAGACACCAAATTACTGATGGGGAACCAGGGGAATAGAGTAGAGAAACAGTTGGAAGACTGAAAATTATCTAATATGACTAGGGTAGAAATAATAGAACAGAAGAAGGAATTGACATTGGTATGGTGGTTGGAGGGCTAAAGCAAGAGAGAGGACTGAGATAGAGAAGAAGTAGTACGCAAAGGGAGAAAAAAGACAAATGATAGACAATACTCCTTATGACCTTTTCATAAGTCAAAGTGAGATAACATGCACAATGTACTCTTCTTAAACAGGAGAGCCCCAGGCAACATGTCCATGTTGGGTAGGCAAGAAAGAATGCATCCTGAAATACAACATTCATAAAAAAGGCTGAAAATCAATAAAACGTTATTGATCACTGACACTTTTTATCATTGCTGACACTGTCCATAGATTTAAATGTAAATAATTCTGATGAGAGTTAGCGAGAATCTCTAAACACTTTTACTGAAAGGTAAAACTCCACATCAGTATGTTTGAAATTTTAACTATCCCAATGAGTTCGACTACACTAAAATATTCTCCTGGAAGTATCTTAACAGTCCCTTTTGATGGAGACTTAGAGAAGATGATGCTTAGACCACAGTAAGTAGGAAAAAAGAAAATTACATCTAAATCCAAGGAAGGTGCTGAGGATCCAATGCTGCACACTATTGTACTCTAAAACAATGTTTCTAGAATGTACTTCAGCCAGTTGAGAAGAAGCTATGCAGTTTGAGGAAAAAAAAGGCAAAAATGCCTGTAGGAAAAGGTATTTGATCTTCACAACCTCTGCCAGAGATAGGTTGGTGAACAGTTCTACTTTGGCAGACACGCCACTTGGGTAAACAGGTTTACAGTGATCTGTAATGGAAGTTAGCTGGAATACACTCAGTAGGTATCATATTTTTAGATCTGCCAGCATTACATTTACCTTTTTTTCCCTGGCATCCAGAATATGGACTGTTTGATCAGTTGGTGTATGAGAAATAGAAAACAAAGGCCCTTTTTAAAACAATGGCGGTAAATGCCGTCTACCGCTGTGGCAACGGCCGCTAAAAGACAGTTGCCGCGGCTAACATCCATCTGCCAAATTATGACCACAGCTGGATATCTGCCACAAGAAGGGAGGAAATCCAGCTGTGGCCATACTGGCGGATGGTGTTAAGGTAGCGCTGCTACTACCAGCGGTGCCACGCCAGAAGATCGCCACCAGCTGTATTATGAGAAATAATACGGCCTGGCGGTGTTCTGATGGTGGGCGCTGCTGGCGGTAGCAGCACCCCATCCCGTTCCGTGCCGGAAGGCCCCCTGGATGCAGATAAGTTGGGTTTCCAACAGGGGGAGGGGTGGTGTGTGTGTGTGTGTGTGGGGGGGGGGGTTGTGTGAAGGAATGTGTGAGTGTGCGCGTGAATGTGAATGTGTGTGTAGTATTGTTTGAGTGGGTTATGCATGTGTGAGAATGCGTGTATGAATGGAAATGTGAATGTGTGTCAGTGTGAATTTGTTTACGGATGTGTGCGAGAATGAATGGATGCATGCGTGAATTAATGTGTGTATGCCTGTGTAAGTGCGAGTGTGTGTATGCATGGTGCGTGTCTGCGAGTGTGCAGGAATGGGGGGGACCGGAAGGGAGGGGGTGTGGATGGAGGGAGTTGGGGGGCGTCTGAGGAGTGTTTTAGGGGGGGGGGGGGAGGAGAGCCTCCTACCAGTGACAGGGAAGGAATTCCCTGTCACTGGTAGGGCCTACCGCCATGGTTTTTGTGGTGTTGCGAAAACCACAAAAACCATGGCGGTAGGCAGGGTCATGATGCTGCCGGCGATACGATAGCGCCCGCTGGGCGGGAGATTCTTATCTCCGGCCTGGCGGCTGCTACCGCCATGGTGGTCGGAATGTAGCCAACCCGCCAATGTCATAATGTGGTGGTATGTACCGCCAGCCTGTTGGCGGTACTACCACCACATTATCACAGACCGCCGGGGTCATAATGACCCCCAAAATCTGCACTAAAATCCTGACCGGATCTCATGAAGAAAACTGAAACTAAGATGTGTGAAGTCAGTTATGCTTGCACACCTACCCAAATCAAATAAAAATTGCAAAGCTTTGTAAAAACAGAAAGCTTGCAGCTCACCAAACTTCTTTGAGTAGGTTGGAGCATTAAAAAAGCAAACCTTAAGAAAGAAAGATGTACTCAAAAGTCAGTACAGATTAAAAAAAAGAATCAGCACTTAATGACTAACACTTAAAAAAAAGGAACAGAAACCTTGCTTTCTTTCGTGCCTTTCATCAATGACAAGATTATGGTAATTAATGAAAAGTTAAGCGATGATTCAGCCAGAAGCAAGGGTAAAACAGCAATTAATTGTACTGGCAATGTGACTGGGTCCTGACAATTACAAGACCAGGATCTCTTATGCTAGACCATGAGAACTCTCATTCTTTATTCAAATGTACATTGGTCCCTGGGAAGACTGAACTCATAAAAAAACAAAATGTCAGCAATGCAGCCAATACACCAGGGACATTACTCTCAATAAAGGATCGTTCAGCAATTCTTGCAGCAAAAGGTAGATCAAGTAAGCATATTTGTGAATACATGAAAGGGGACAAATCGGTGCCAAATCTGCCAAGCCTCGGTTGGTGCAAAGAAAAACCTTTTTAATTTTGAAAGCACGTACTTAGCCACGACTCTCAGGGCAAAAGACAGGAAAGTACCAAAACATTTATTATACCAAACTAGAGACAGAGCCTACTCATCAGGTCTTAAAAAGCAAGTTGGCGGGACAGGAATGTCAACTGCATGGCAAATGTGCATGTACCCCTGAATTAACGAGCTGCATAGCTGCATGCGATATCTGGTACTCTGACTTTTTTGTGGCCCAGCTAGGCTAATCAAATGTGCTGCTCTAATAAGCTTTGGCATGCTCTTTTACTCTGAGGTCCAAATCCTGCTTTTGAGATGCTGAAGGGGCATAAAGTGGGCCCTCTAGCTGACATATTACTGTCCATGACAATGGTTATTGACAAAGTGGTGGTGGCAGAATACTGGTCTTATAATTCTAGCACTTAACAGACTTTTGTCTCGGATTCAGAAGGAGTGTGGCACATAGTGGGCCCGCTCTTCCCAAATTCCGCTTTTATGAGACACCCAGATCCTGGCACTCTCTGTGTTTGTTGGTAGAAGGAGTCAGCATAAATGCAAATGTGAGAATGCTGAAACTAGAAGCATCCATTTTGGATTGCCCCAGTTTTCCATGGCACACAATGAAGGTTGTAACACAGCCTCTCCAGATACTGGAAGTGTACTGCCTGCTTCCCTGAGCTGAAGCATGTAACCCTAGACACTGGAGTATGGGAAGATAGACAGGGCTGCCTTTAGAAATTCCATGGTCATCTTTTTAGAAGGGGATTGTTGGTTGGTCCTTCTTGAGCCCTTCTGTTTGGGTTAATGGTGGGGGAATGAGAGTAAGGCATAACATTCTACTGTTAGAGTTAGGAAAACGTCTGGATAGGGCATGTGACTTTTGTCTGTTCCTGAGGGATACTGCAGCAAGGCTAATGGCGGTCCAATGCAGAGGATTCATATGTGATTGTGCTCATGTGTTAAGTACTCATGCCTAAAGTCACCATCTTCACTATCTGCTGTGAAAGCCATCACTTTTAACAATGGCTGTGCCTGCACTTAAGGAAAGCATGAAATCTGAAAAAGAACCACCCCAAACTATTGTAAGCGGGATCAACATCCCCTGTCTGGGAACCTGGAACATAAGTGGTACCCAAACTATTCCATTTGGTCTAGTTCCAGGTTCTTAGAGACCAAGGAAGGACATGCCCCACTGAGTACTCAAAAAACTGCTATTATCCAGGGCTAATATCCGTTTCACAGCCAGTGTCCCATAGATGAGACCATCATCTGATTTCTGTACAAATTCCGGAAGAACTGTGGGTCCACTTGTGACCCGAGATGCCCAGCTGCCAAATTTAGAAGAGAGGCAGTCCAGAAGTGCAGAAAATTTGTGGCAGAGTAACTAGAGTCTGCCTGAAAGTCTCTCAAACTTCCTGACTGTTTCAATTTTTAAGCAACACAAACGCACCAACTCAGAGACCGTCTCCCTTTGGCCACTCCAGCAGCTGCCACCAGAGGAGGATAATGAACTTGTGCTTACCCTACATTCTGCGCCCTGAGGCTGTGGACTCGCACCACAGACCAAAGCAAAGAAGCCAACAACCGAGACTGCAGGGACTTATCAGATTGGAAAAAGACTCCAACTAAGCCGTTGCCTCTGCACCAAGCTCTGCATGAAGTGAAGGAGGTGGGACCAACTGGCCATTAACTTCACTCAAAAGTGCATCTGTCCATCTGTAGCCTGCACACTTAGACCTCACAAGTAGATGAAATTTCAGGTAGAACCATCATCTGAACTAAACATTGATTGTGAACTTTACTAAAGATTTACGTGGGATAATTGAATTACCAACAAACCCACTTAAATAGAACAGTGTGATAAAGGAAATATGGACTGACCTGCAGGTCACAGAAACCAGGGAAGGTACACACCTACATCTGTAGTTTGCCCACACCTGCGCTTTTCTAAATTCCTGCGTTTCATGTAGATAACCTTGTGGCAGCTGTAAACGCACCCATGAGGTGATTAACATGTCTTGTGTGTAGTATCTTGTTTTGGTGAGGTTGGAGTATGTCTATTTTCACTAAAAGAAAGACCCTGAGCTGGACAATAAGGTATTGCACTTTAAATTCTGAGTCTGTACCTCTACCCCCCAATAAGAAGCCATTGTCTACTCACCCTCGCTACCCTTACAGTCAACTGCAGAAATGGTGAACTTGAGCCATTTTGTAGAGGTAAAGTAGGATGACCCCCAGGACACTACAGAGAATTTACCCCCAACCACCACAGTTGTGGCTCAGTAGCCCCTACTTACCCTGTACCTCCTGAATAGACTCCAACACTAGTGTTTAGGGAAAGTTTCAGAATTTTGTATTTTCTTCTACAGTGATGACTTCTGTATGCACGTTCGCTCCAAAGAGTGAGCTATCTATTTTCTGTAGAGTAGAATGAAGGTAGACTGTTTTCAGCACATTCCACTGTGATGCGTGAATGGGACTTCAAAAGATGGGGGTTCAGCACTAAAAGTATCCATTGGAAAATTGAACATGTTCTTCAGAACATAGGGCCTGATTACAACTTTGGAGGAGGTGTTAATCCGTCCCAAATGTGACGGATATACCACCAGCCGTATTACGAGTTCCATAGGATATAATGGACTCGTAATATGGCTGATGGTATATCCGTCACATTTGGGACGGATTAACACCTTCCTCCAAAGTTGTAATCAGGCCTATAATCATTAAGGTTCTGTTTGGTGGGCATTTTGCCTCTTCTGCTGAGGGCACCTGCTCAGTGTGTTTGTAGTTCTCTGGCTGAGAAAATGCTGTTTTTTTGGTGCCTATTTGTACAGAATAAGGACTTGCATACGACTTATGGTTAATTCTGCTTTGCTATTATAAGTAATACACATGTGGGAGTTTTGCCATTCAAAAGCTGAAATAATGTCTGTAAGTCTTGGCATAAACCCTCCACAATGAAATTGCATGCATGTGCACTCCAATCCTTTAAAATAGCATCTATAACCTTTGTAATGAAGTGTCCCTGTTGATGGAATGGAACACCTTATAGGAGAGTTTCAAACCTCAGTGATCAGGCTTGGAAAACAGATCTTGAAGCAAGGGATGTAGCTATCAGCAGCAAGGCAGAGATCAGAGGTAACATGCTGGTGTAGAAACAATTTTGGAAGAAAGATATTGTTTAAGTGAAAAACCCTGGAAACGAAAGTCAGATACATCCTCAGAACCATCTTCTTCCATTTGGGACACTATACGATTCAAAGGGGCAAAGTACTTGAAACTTCTTCATGCATCTGGCTGATAATATTGCGACTAGAAATTGAATCTTCCAAGAATGGATCTTGATGTCGCGGAGCCTAATGGATCGAAACTTTTCATCAATTTGGCAGGACCAGTTTTAAATTCCAATAGATCTGTGCCCCCTTCATATGCCCTTCATAAATCATTTATGGCCTCACTGGTGGTCAAGGATTTCTTTAACTTGTGTCCTAGGCCCAGTGACCACAATCAGGTAGATCTTGCAGCATTCACTAGGACACCTGCAAATGTTTGTTAAAGAACAAAATAGAGTCTAATGAGGAAGAAAAGAGGTTCATGTTCTAGGCCCAGCAGCAGGACCATAATTATTTGTTCAAATATAGTCCCTCATTATGACCCTGGCAATCTTTTGACCGCCAGGGTTAATATGGTGGTATCACTGCCAACAGGCTGGCGGTGTATAGCGTCACATTAGGAGTGTGGCGGGTTGGCCGCTGCCAACCTGCCACATCTCCACTCATACTGCCATGTCAGTATGGTGGTCCACAGAAGACCGCCGGTGGCATAATGAACTGGCCTACCGCCATGGTTTACGCAGCAGTAGCACCGCCATGAAAACCATGGCAGTAGGGCTACTGGTGACAGGGAATTCCTTCCCTGTCACCGGTAGACGGCACCCCCACCCCCCCAGCAATTACCTTACCCCCCACTATCCTACAGTCACAGCACCCCCCTACAGTCATAGCGTCCCCCTCCCCCATACATGCACACACCAACACACACCATGCATACACCCATTCACCTCCACTTCCATACACGAATCCACTCAAACACATCCATACAGGCCTTCACTCACACGCATTCAGGCATGCATACACACTAACATGCTCACAAGCATACACACTGACATGCAGACATGCACTCACTGTAACATTCATACACACATTCACTCACATGCATAACCACAACACTCACAGACACATTCACACACACATTCATACACACTCCAAGACACCACACACACACACACAACACCCCTCACCCTCCGACCCCTCTCCCCTGTCGGACGCCCGACTTACCTTGTCCGGTGAGGAGGTTGTCCGGAAGGGAACAGGAAGGGATGTTGCTACTGCCGGGCACCGCCAGGCCATATTTATGGTCATAATACGGCTGGCGGCATCCTTCTGGCAGCGCGGTGAAGGTGGTAGCAATGCCAGTGCACCGCCGTGCGCCAGCATGGCTACTGCAAGATATCCGCCCAAAGTGTGGCGGAAATGCGGCAGTAACCATAATATGGCGGGCGGGAGACCGCCAGCACTGCTGGTCTCCTGGTGCCTGTGGCTTTGCTGGTCTCGCCCAGAGACCGCCAAAGTCATAATGAGGGCCATTGTGCTCTAGTAGAGATCTTCATAGGAACTGCCAAGTTGTTCAACTTCTCTGAGAAGAGGCCAAGCTAGCCAAAACTTTGGCTCCTCAAAGTAGCTGAATAATTTCCTCCATGCACACTAGGAGCCTCCTCTGTGGAAACTAATTTGTTTCCCCTTTATATGATGCAGAATGTTCAATACCAGACCCTGCACATACAAGTTGCAGCTACCAGCATAAAAAGATAGTTGGGATGTACTCAATCTCATGGAGCACTCTTGAATACAGAGGAGTTAAATAAATCATCTAGCATTAAACCGAACACCAAAGGAAACGCCACCAAGAGACCTCTGGAGTTCTTCTGAGTCACACATGGGTGGTTACATAAGCCTAAAAGATGGACTAGAAAATTTCTTGATGAAGATACAACATTTGAGGGAGTGAAATCACCTATCCATGCTGTTCAGTCGCTGGTTGTCGACCACACAATGTGGGAGACTCTCAGGAACATGCTGTGGGTGACCAGTCCGGCAGAGGTATAGGGAATGTTTCTTCATCGTTCCTTGTACAATACTAAATGGTGGCGGTGTTCATGTGGATTCACACCCGTCTGGGTGTGACCACTAGGGAAAGGTGTATTGTGCCAAAAATAACACTTTCAGCTCCAACATGTTGATGGTGTAGATCAAATCTGATATACCACTGATGAAGAGATCAATCCAGTGAGTCCCCCACCAACTCTGAAAAGTCAGAAGCCACGGTAGGTGATGAGGACATCTCACAACGGCGTTTGGTGCACAGATCCACCACCTTACAGTTAGAGACTAAGATAAAGGCACATATTTGGGATTACCATCCAGCTGCTAACTTCCAAGACCTCTGTTAATTTCATTTTCTTTAGAATCCAAGGGAGAATGAACCAGATGTGCTAATAGGGATCCGGAATGGGACAGAGCGCTCTACCCTTTTTTTCTTTCTAGTAAGTAATAGATTCTTTCCGAGTGCATAAATAGCTCCTTTAAAAGTGCAAGATTGCTTCTTGCTTATTCCTTCTTGCTTCTTGGTGCAGGTCTAAGTCTCGTCGACCTCAGAGGATGCACAGCCGGGGAAATGTTGCAGTTGCTGGATGAAGCCGAAGAAACAATGTTGCAAAGCGGAGTCATCACTGAAGTTGCAGATTGTCGGTTCCTGAAGAGGCCAGTTACGGTTCCAGTGGCCAGAAGATGAAGTAAACGATGCAGAGGAGTCCTTGTGGAGTCTTGCATGTTGAATCTGGGGACCCACCCTCAAGGGAGTCCCTAAATAGCCCTAAAAGAGGGCTTGGTCACCTAGTAAGGTGACCACCTATTAGGAAGGGTCTGTGACGTCACCTGCCTGACCTGGCCACTTAGATGCTCCCAGTTGCCTCTGCACATCTTGGTTTCAAGATAACAGAATCAAGTCACCACCTGGAGGAGCTCTGGGAATTACCCCTGGGGTGATGATGGACAGAGTGGAGTGTTCCCCTTTCCTCTGTCCAGTTTTGTGCCAGTGCAGGGACTGGGGGGTCCCCAGACTGGCGTAAACTGGTTTATGCAAGGAGGGCACCAAATGAGCCCTTCAAAGCAAACCGGTGTTACCTCCCTCTCCCACAGGAAATCCTTTGTTCTGCCTTCCCCTGCCTGAGTTGGTCAAGCAGCAGTAGGGCAGAAATCAGTCTGAGGAGTGGCAGCAGCGCAGGCTGCCCAGAAAACGCCAGAAGACTAGTGGGAGTAATACTGGGGTCCTCTAAGGAGCCCCCAGAGGGCATGGAATCATTCAACCAATACTGGCAACAGTATTGGGGTATGATTCCGACATGTTTGATACCAAACATGCCCAGGTTCCGAGTTACCATTATGTCTCTGGACACAGTGTCCAGAACACGGGTAAAATGGCTTCCCCGCACTTACGAAGTCCAGTGTAATGGGACTGGAGTTCGTAGGGGCACCTCTGCTCATGCGGGGGTGCCCTCACACACAAGGACCTGCACCCTGCCCTCTGGGCTAGGAGGGCCTACTTACAGTGACCTGGTGCAGTGACCTGTGGTGAAAATGTGCATGCACCTCTTCACGCAGGCTGCAATGGCAGGCCTGCAGACTCATTTTGCACGGCTCCCATGGGTAGCACAATGCATGCTGCAGCCCATCGGGAACCTCTGGAGCCCCAATGCCCTGGGTATCTGAATACAATATACTAGGGACTTATAATGGGGCACCAGTATACCAATTACGGGGTGTGCAAAGTCTTAGGCAACCGAATTTAGAGGGAGAGAGCACAATCAATGGGGTCTTGGTTAGCAGGATCCCAGTGAAAACAGTCTGATCATACTGATATCAGGCAAAAAGTGGGGGTAACCATGCCAAAAAGTGTGACTTTCCTACAATAAACACCCCCCCAAGAGACCGTACAATGCCAGGTATGACGGTGCACTTATACAGACTATGGAGGATATAGGCTGTAGAGATGTTTGGTAGGCTCTAAAGCCACACACCAAAGAGTTTTCCTATCACTCAGTAGTATATGGTACATCTAGTTGTTTGGACTGATTTCCTGTCTCCCAGCCCGATACTGCGAGAGCAGGAGGCACAATATTTGGGCAGATTCCTCTCGAACCACTCACCTTTTGTTCTTACATGCGCTCAGGGGGTGTGGCGGGCTTGGGTTCCCACATGGCGTCTGGCTCCAGAGAAACAAGGCGACCCTGCCGCCCTGCAGGAAGTAGGGAAGGTTATAGACTTCTACATGGATACTAAATTTGAGTCGATGGAACATGGGGGGATGGAGTAGGAGGCCCTGAAGGTGGTCCTGCGTGGGGAGTGGATGGGAAAAGTATATGGGATCCACAGGTAACTACAACACAATGCACTGAGAGGGGAGGCAAGGCTGACTGACTTACAAAGGGTGAACAGCGTGACCGCAGCTGCGGACCTCCTATAAGCCCAACAGGAAGTGGCCAAGACTTGGAATGGTTGTGATATATTCGGCAGCATGGATTATAGACAACGTTTGCATGCACAGAGGGACAAATCGGGCCGCATGGTTACCTGGCTGCTGAAGCAGGAAAAACCTTTGTTCACATCGCTCACTCTGAGGCGGGCAGACGGAACACGGTTATCGACTCAGCAAGCCATCAATGCTGCTGTGGGAGACTACCTGGGACAGGTGTATAAAGGGCAGCAGGAGCCGCAGCTGAGGCAATAGAAGACTTATTAGAGGACTGCATGGTGCCAAGAGTCTCTTTTTTGTTTGAATCCGTTTTATTGATTTTGAAGTTTGTGGTTGACTTTACAGTAAAAAAAAAGGAATGCACACAAGGGGGCATTTTGACTAATGATATTTTCATTATGGTACCTGTTTTACATTATGCACATCCCCATAAGTAAAATATACTATATCACCCTCGACAGGAATAATGGTTTATATGGCAGGTGCAGGTCGTAATGCTCTAGTTAGCGACCACTCGTTGCATGTAACTTCAGTTAACAGATCAATCTTTTACATTTTAACATAATAACTAAGAAAAAAGTAGAAAGCCCGCTCTGGATTAAACTAATTTCTATCAGTTATGAGGGTATACAACCACTTTTACCATTAGGTAATAGATTTTCAGATACTTCCATAGTGTGAGTAGAGGGAGGTCTTACGAATCCCGTTCTGATGGGATAGTATATTGTCTGGTGTGCAGGTTGATGCAGTGCTATCATATATTAACCGAAACCACATACATTAGCGTTTTGTGTTCAGCTGTGCAAGGATAGGTGAAGCCTCTCCCAGACCCAATATTTCGTTTATTGAGGCATCTGGTCCTCCCTTGTATTGTCGCTGAGAGGAGTGTGTAGATCTGCTAATACTGTGTCCCATTGGAATGCAATGGAGGTGGCGCGATTATGTTTAATTCAGTGGAAAAGTCCCTAATATACATATTTCCCAGGTATTAGTGATAGCGTGGCCTGTATGATGCCACAGCTGGACCACCACTGCTCTCCAATAGCCCTGCAGGGTGGAACAAAACCATAGCATGTGTAAAATGTCTGCATCCAGCCAGTGACATTGTGGACAGCTCTCATCGGTTCTGTGAAAAAAGCAATTAATTTGCTGTGATGTCAGATAAGCTCAGTGAATGATATAGATTTGGATGAGGCAGAACATAGCATTACGCAATATTTTCAGTGGGCTCTCCAGTATTTGAGACCATTGTTTATCTGTGCATGGTGAACCTTTATGGGCCTCCCAAAACTTCTGTATCCGCGTGAGCGGAGGGGAGGTGGGCTATCTCAGGGATTCCGCTAGCCAGTGCACCAGGTGGGTTCAGGCACCAAGTACATGTAAATATTGTAATGTCAGGTGTGTGGGAGTTTCCTGAGTTATGTCCCCCCAGGCCTGTCACAGTGCTCCAGTGAGGGAGCAGTGTAGGAGGAAGCCACCGGGAGGTATATTAGTGTCTTCTTGTAATGCGGTATATGTGAGGAGAACACGGTTATCATATAGATCTCCAAGTGTCTGTATTCCAGCTGCACTCTATTCGGCTAGTTCTGATGTTGACATGGTGTGCACTCCTCATGGTGTTCCCACCAGTGCCATCGCCTGTGTATAGGGGATCACTCCTTTAGTAAGGTATAAACTCCGGTGATAACAGCGATACAATGTCCGCAGGAGAGGGGCCTCTGGTGTAGGGTGTTTTGCACATGGTTGGAGTAAGTGAAGCAAATCAGGAAGTGTCCATGACGGGCTAGGGTTGCTGTGTCCACCAGATTTACGGCAGGCAAACTAGTGCGAAATACACTGTATTTGTGCCGCATGGTAATAAAGGTCATAGTTAAGAAGCGCCAAACCACCCTGGTCAGTAGACGTGTGAAGTTTAGAGAGCGCTATTCGGCAATGTGAATCATGCCATAGGAATCCCCAAAGTATATGTTCTATTGAACAAAAATATGATGCTGGGATATATATTGGGAGATTCGTAAAGCAGTAATGCGACCATTTTTATCAGTGCGACCCTGCCCGCTACAGAGAGCAGGAGGTCTTCTAGAAGGACATTTGAGTCTTTAAAGAGGTCACTGCTTGTGTTATATTGCCATCTAGCAGGTGGTCATGCCAAGAGTCTCTTGGCGCCAAGCACAGGACCTGGCTAGTGAACTTTATCAGGAGGAGCTATCAGAGGCTATAAAAGGCTTATCTCAGGGTGAGATGCCGGGGATTGATGGGTTCCCCGCAGACTTTTATTCACTGCTTGGGGGCTGACTTGTGGATCGACTGCTGGATGTTGACAACAAGGCAAGGCCGGCCGGCCGACCGCCTGCCTCTATGAGAAAATCCACCATCATAATGGTGCCAAAGCCGGACCGGGACCCAGAAGTTTTAGGTTCTTACCGACCCCTGTCCATTATAAATACTTGCTAACGTTCTTGCGAACCGGCTGTTCTGGGTGGTGGTGACGTTGGTTCATGGGGACCAGTGCAAGTTTATCCTGGGATGCAGTACACACATGAACCTGCAACCGCTCACTCACGTGCTGCATGAAATGGAGGGCAGAGATGTGGAGGGGGCGCTAGTAGCCTTGGACATCAAAAGGCCTTTGATACCTTGGACTGGGCCTTTATGATGGCAGTACTGGAGAGGATGGACATTGGTCCACAGTTTCGAGGCTAGGTGGGATATGGACCTGGTGGCCAGAGTACGATCTGGGAGCCTAACCTCAAGCAGCTGGGAAGTGGAAAGAAGTATAAGGCAGGAGTGTCCTTTGTTACCACTGTTGTTCGCGCTGGCAGTTGAGCCGCTGGCAGCCCAACAGTGAGACATGTTGGGGACCTTGACGTTTTCAGCTGGGGACACCCAACCATGTGGCGTCAATGTACACCGATGACACTCTGGTGGGCCTGCCGCACACAAAGGCGGCAGTTCCCCAGTTGCTGGCGGAGATGCAGAGCTTCAGCAGGGTGTCTGGTCTACTGATCAACCGGGAGAAGTCCATGGTGTTTCCACTAGCCTCGCTGGCACAGCATATGTGAGAAAATCTCCCAGAGCTACAGCTGAGATGGGAGCTGGATTGTTTCCCCTACCTAGGGATCAGGTTGGCAAATACAGAACACCGGTGTTGTGTGTATAATATGGGGAGGGGAGTCCAAGAGCTGGGTAGTTCAGTCCAGAGTCCATTTTGGAACATCCTGCTTCTTTCGGTGATTGACAGGGTAGTGGTGGCGACCATGGTGTTTCTCCTGCGATGTCTCTATACCTTGAAGAACTCACTGGGGTCAGTCTTGAAGGCTACTTTTCAGGATCTGGACAGCTTATTGGTCTCCCTAGTGTGGGCTGGGAAGAGAAGCAGAGTACAGCTTGCGGTACTAAAGAGAGACAAAGAGGGGGTGGACTGAGTTCACAGAATATCGAGTTCTATTACTTGGCTGCCCAACTTTACTATGCAGCGATGTGGCACGGAAATGCTGAAAATTGTGAGACAAAGCTGTTAGGGGAAACTGATAGAGCGTAACTCATTGCCTGCCTGTCTGATGAAGGGGGTGACAGAAATTAAGGAACCCCGTACATTGTGAGGAGCATGGCAAACGCGTGGGAGACAATGGTTAAGAAAGTCTTGAGATGGGCACCATTCGTTGGGGAGGTGCCTTTAAAGTGGTTACAGCCGTTTTAATGGCTAGCTCAATATATGTCCATGTGGGGTTAGGAGAAGGAGGGAGGTAATAAGTTGCAGGACCTGTATCATGGGGACTAACTCCTCACCTTTGTAGAGGCCAGGGAGACGTCTGGTACAGGAGCGGGCCAATTCTTGCAATTTGTTAAGCTGACCAATATGGCAAGGGAGGTGTGGCCATATTTCCTGGAAAGACCTTGGGTAAGCAATAACTTGGAAGCCCTTGTGCGGCACTCACACCAGACATCTGATATCCTATCTATACAAAGCCCTTAAGGTGGATCGGCTGTAAGCCCTGCTAGTGGCCAGAAAACAGTGGGAGGAGGATTAGGTGGAGTCAAGACTGAAAGCACACATGCGCCCTGGTGTCAAATATGGTAAGCAATGCTTGCTTTAAGCTGATTCACTTTCATTTTATACTTCGCCCATATATCACACCAGAGTAAATGCACACAATATACCTACAAAAATCACCAGCTTGTGCTGGGTGTGGTGTCTCCAGGGTTGTGTTTTTGCATATGACATTGGTATGTGGCACAGTTCAGGAATATTGGAAAAAGGTGGTCACAAATCTTGTCACGACAACTGTCATTTCGATAGACACCACAGTACGTCATTGTCTGCTGGGGCTAACTCGCAGATGAAACACGAAAAAATTAGGTATTACTTTCTCTCTCTTGGTCTAGTGTTAAGCAGGCACAGACTGGCAATACACTGTTTGTACCTAGAGTCCCCACGCATGCTGCTTGGCGCATTGAAATAGGGAAATGGGTGCTAGCGAAAGAAAGTGGGATGACGGAGGTGCACACTGACAAAAGAGTGGAAGATAACTTGCAGACGTGGAAAGAAATGTTGAATACATTGCTGGAACCAGAAGGGAATATAGGAGCTGTCGGCTAATGGTACAGACCAGCTGCGAAAGTTAATGAGGTGGTCTGTATCGGGTAGGTGAGGCTGCTCGAGCAGCCATGGGCCCCCTTGATGTGCAGAAGATGCTGCAATAGACAAGCAGCAAGTGGCTTATTGTACCCAGTGTGTACTAATGGAGTGAAAGGGATGGGTGGGTGGGGAGGGTCTGATTATTATAAATGTGTTCTTATGTATCAGGACTCCTGGTATCAGGCATGATCATAACTCCAAAAATGACATATTTAACAAAAAATCTGTAGCCTAAAGACCTGCAAAAGATACCAAGAAAGCAAATGGGGCAGATGTGCCCAGGAGAGTTGTGGAAACTATACAGCAAAACTGTTCAATACCACTTAGGGGATCCATGAGTTGGTGGTGGCCTAGGTTCAATGGTGATAGAGGAGTGGCAGCCTTTGTAAGAGCAAGTTTCAGGTACTCCGTGTCAGTCTGAGGTTATTGGTTTCCACATGCGATCGCTGGAGCGGTTTATCACTAGTGTCCTTGGGCCACAGTGCTATTCGACCCTAAACTGGATTACCAAGAGCAATCCAAGGCTTACTCAAGGAGGTGATGAGAGTTGGACACTCAGAACACATTTTACCCCATATTTATTAAATGTCAAATGAGTGCCTTACTTTTAAAAACGAAGAGTACTTTAGTACATGCGACACAAAAGATTTACAGTTAAATAATGATCGACACTAAAGACACAAAGTCCTCTAGCTCCTTTGTAGCCAGAGATAGGACTCCAAATGTTATTATTGTGCTTAAGCTCTAAGTGCTAGAAGCTTTACAATGGGGGTCAAAGCCAATGTTATTCCAAAGATGCTTGTGATTTGATACTGTGAGTGAGCACAAGATCATTTTAAAATTATTGTCTAACCTCAAAACATGAGTGCAAATT
Source organism: Pleurodeles waltl (assembly GCF_031143425.1). Classification (NCBI taxonomy): domain Eukaryota; kingdom Metazoa; phylum Chordata; class Amphibia; order Caudata; family Salamandridae; genus Pleurodeles; species Pleurodeles waltl. The sequence goes on from NC_090448.1 coordinate 981,983,589, forward strand.
GCAGTGTTCTGTGCAAACGTTCAAAAGTCTGTCAATGTGAACTACAGTGATCTGAGGGTTCCTGTTATGGACACTGCACTTTGAATGAAGTTTCAGTGCACCAGTCACAAATCGCCTCCATATCTAAATGATTATGTGCAAATTCTTCTCCCACTGTGCCCACCCAAGCCCAGCGAACACCAACAGCGATTTTGAGGCATGCAGGGACAATGAGCGGCCATCTGCAAAAGTACTACTAGGCACCAGCAAGTAAGATGGAGCACTGGCTTATTCCAGTACCCATACACCGAAATGCCTACTATAGATGGCGACAAAAAATTAAACACTTGTATGTTGAAAACGGCCAGTCACAGTTGGAAAATTTCAATATTAAGTTTGCTCAGAAGCCTGGAGGTACCTACCACATGCACCGAGCATGGAAGGACAAAGTTGGGCCCAAGGTGCCTTAGGGAATTGCAAGTGGGGATCAGTATACAAACATCTCCAAAACCAGTTGAAGGATTTCCAGTTAAGAATTCCAGACACAGGGTACCCTCCTCTAGCTACCTCTGGCTCCTGAGGCCAAAGGCCCAAGCTGCTGTAATCTTCAGAGTCTCTGGACTCATCAACCTGTCAGAGATAGCGGAACCCTATCGGTCTGACCACCAGTGTCAATGTGGCAGTCGGACTGCCACAGCAGCAGTCTCAAGACCGCCAGCCTTGTAATGAGGCTCTTGATTTCCTGGAGTGCAGAAAGGGGCAAGGGCTGAAGCAGATCCATCAAAAGAATTGGTTGGTGACAATTAAGCAGATGCAGACTATGAACAATTTTGTGGTAACCTTCTGACCTGCAGCTGGGCGACTTCATGTTCTGGAGTAGCGCAGTTTTAAAACTGACTCACAAGTGTCTTCATAAGCAGCCGGGCTTCTTTACTAGCACGCAGGCTCTTTTCTGTAACAGTCCAGCTTCCTCCTCCTTAGCAGGCATGGCTTGCTTCTTGTAGGGCTAGCCAGCAGCACATCAATCAGGTCGCAGGTTAGACTTATACTGAGTACAATAGGAAGGTAGGAGTTAGGAAAGACTGTGTATCTGAACTGCACTGGTGTGCACTTTCATCACTGGTTGATGTGATTTGATATTGTGGAACAATGTATTGGTCTAAATTGCCAGTGCTTAAATTGAAAGCTAGGCATTCAGCTGCCCTGCACTGTTGAATTCAAAGGGGCTCCTTCAATCACATGGTGTACGGACTCTGAATGATCAGTGGATACAGAGACCATGGACAACAGGAGTCTCTCCTGGGATGGTTCTGACTGACCCAGGTAGAATACGAGACATAGATCCAGGCAGGAAGAGAGGGTGGCATCTTCATAGGGCTGATATCCTGGTAGCTCCAAGAGCAACAGTGCTAGGGGAATAGAGATAGGAATGCAAAAGAGCCCAATGGTCGGCAGAGACCTGGGCACCTTGCACAAAGTCTTACACCATTTAGGGTTGCCATACAGATCCACATACATGTACATGGTGGTGGCCATTTTGGCTCCACAGCTGAAATAGACTGCCCCATACACTCAGCCAGACTAGCACATGGACATGTTACACAACCATAACTTACACAGAAGTATAGTTTCAAACTAAATACGTAGTTCACACTAATGGAGATAAAGGGCTCAAGTTAAGAGACTTGGGGGAAGCTGGTAGTTTTCTTCCTCCAAAGGACCTGTCTGTTCACTATAAGTCAAACTACCACCACCATCAGACTCAAAAGTCCCAGGTAGATGGGGTTGTAACTATTCTTTGTAAGACGAGTGCACTTTTGGTCCCATCTTGACTTTACAGCACGTTTCTGGGACCTCAAGACATAAGACAAGAATAGCCCAAGGGGGAATCCCATGATTATCAAGCTCACTGAGGGAAATTAAAGAAAGAAACATTTGTTATGGTTCAAGTTTATACTGAGGAAGATCAAAAATAAAGTAGCAGAAAAGTTGACAACATGAGAAAAGTGCTTTTATGCTGTTGGAAAACATTGATTGATGCCCAAGGGTGGAAAACCCTTCTGACTAGGCTATAGCTAGTATGAATGTAAAAGATGTCTTATGATGCACAGAGAGATTTTTAGGCTTGCAATGAGTGTAACATTAATAACTAAGGGGCATATATATGAACACATTTACTGTGGCATGCATTGCAATTTGGTGAATTGCAAAGTTTGCAAACAGTAAATGTGTATATGGAATGCACTAAACCCATTTAGCGAGTCGGTAACAAATTATCAAATTGCTAAATGGCTTTAAGAAACCATGCCAAATTGGTATTTGGAAGGAGTGTGTTTAGGGTGTCCCTGTCACATACTGATTCCTATTATGTATTAATGTTTTGCAAATAAAATACAGTTGCGAAACATTAATATTTAACCAACAAATGAAAGGTATTAGTAACCCATTTGTAAACAGGTTGAGGTCCCCAAGAGGCAATTTTTTATTTGTGAATAGTCAAAAACATTTTTAGGAGTATCCAGTGGTCCATGGGGCCACTGTCTGCTCCTAAAAAGTTTCCAAACGTATTTCTTTTAAACACATCCTGTTTTCCTTTAAGGTAAATGAGCTGCATTTTAAAAAAGTTTGCTTTATTAAAAAACAATCACAGAAATGTGTGGTCTTCTGACCAAAGCAGGCCTCTGTCCATGTGATTGCAAATAATTCAAAATAATATTTTTCTAAAAAACAATTACAATAATTGAATACCTAACATTTTGTAATTTTTCATTTATAATAAACATAAAGATGTTACTTTAAGTAGTTTTTTTTTATATATATCTTTGAAAAAGAGGTTAATTTAATATTTAAATAATTCAAAATAAAGTTAATGATACAGTAGTATTTCATATTTTCCTCTATATTTAGAATATATAAAAGTAATTTACATTAATATCTACCATAAAAATATTTACTAATTTTTGTAAAGTTTAAATATTTTAAACTGTCCCTATACTTTACCCTAGAGGGGCTTCACCCCAGGGGAAATGTTCCCCTATGGTAAATTATAGGGAAAAGTAAAATGTTTATTCAGCTTTAAAAACATGTGTAAACATATTTTTATGTTCAATATTAATCTAAATGAAGCTTATACATTTAGAACACAGAATCTCTTAAGCACTAATAACTCCATTTAAATGTGAACTATTTTGAATCTTTAAAATTAAAAGTATTTTTCTGAGTTTAAAATGAAAAAAATCCCACCTAAAGTAAAAAAAAAAACAACCAAATATACACAATTAAATATTAAAAGTGCTGAATAAAAATAATTAAAAGTAATTTAAAAGTACAATTATTTTAAAACAAAAAATAATGTTACATTAATTTCCAAATCCAACATTAAGATATTTTAAAATAATATAATAAATGTATTTTTAGAAAGTTTTCTTACCATTATATGAAATGTGTTTACATTTTTAACTAGTTTAAATTGTTTTGTATAATTTTACATTGTAGCTTATTTGGTTTTATTTTATGTCCATATCTTCATTACTTTGGGTGTTGCAGTACCAGTAGTTGGCCATGCGTGGTGCTGGACTTATTCCAGCTCTCAGCTGGAGTACATTGACTACTGTTTTGGTTCCTTTTAACTTTAGAGTGCAGTTTGTAAATAGGAGTGACTTACTCTTTTGTTGATGGGTGCACGTTTCTTCCTAAACCTATATTTGATCCTTAATAGTAAGTATGCTCCCTTTTGCAGACACTCCCCCAGTCCCTCCCACATTTACTACTATGTAGTAAACTTACATGTGCAAGGATCTCATCATAGAAAAGACAGGAGAGGTGAATGTGTAGATTTACACTCAAAGGTTTTTGAATTGCATTTTTAGTAGGTAGTATTACTGTAGTACTACTTAAAGTACTACAAAAGGCAGTTTGTGAATCAGATATTCTATGAAAAAAATGCATTCGCCCTGGATGAGTTGGGAAACACATCACACTCACAAACTGCTCCGAGAAAGATTACGAAATGAGTGATAAATAGCAAATAGGAAACTCAATTAAATCAACCGGTCTTGTGATGTAACATAAACTGTGACCCCCAGTGGACAGGCACTTTTCAACACTCTGCAAGATCATTAGAATGACTGGAGAGAAGTTCACTGACATTAAGAAATTAACATATTTTAATTTGCAAATAAAGGTGTTCTGAGGTGCTTGTTGATGTAGTGAATGCACGGACCATCATAATCTGGATAACACTGTCAGTCATTTGGAAAACATCAAGTCATGGGGTGCAGAACATTTTGAGCTTTGGTGCTTAAGGAGGAGTTGCAGAGCTCAATATGTGTTGATATCTAAGGCATGAGCTGTAGGACAACTTTGCTTCAATGTCTAACACATAAGCAGTACACAGTTTGGCCTCAGCACACCTGGCATGATCTGCAGAACAACCAGGAATTTGAGGGCATTTACTGTACAGCTGAGTCCTGTCCTCAGAATTTGGGTATCATCTGCAGTAAATCCATATCTTCAGCTTCCGCACAAGTTGCAGAGCAGCCCGGGCTTTGGCATCAAGGGATGAGCTGCAGGACACACTTTGGCTTCGGCATTCAGTGCCTTCGATGCAGGACTAGCTATGTTTCAATGACTAGGACATATACTACACAAAGTATGTCTTTAGCGAACACGGCATAAGCTGCAGAACAACCTGGGACTAAGGATCCAGGACACGAGCATTGGAACAAAGGCTTGGCTTCGGCATCCAGGGCAAGAGCTGCAGGATAACATGTGCTTCAATGTCCAGAATATGAGCTGCTTAACAGTATGGGTTAAGCATCCATAGCAAGAGCTGCCATCCTCTCTGGTCTACAGCTTCCAGGAAATGAACTTCAGAACACAGTCTGGAATTCAGAATCCAGGTAAAAAACTGCAGGGCAATGTCAGAGTTCAGTGTCCATGCCATAAGCTGCAGGGAACAAGCAAGGTTTCAACATCCAGGGGATGAGTTACAGTCTAGACATCAGCAGAATACATTCTGAGCTCCAGACTCTGGGTTCCACAACTTGTGATATCCGCCTCCTCCATGGCAATGATGGATCCGGGTGTGAGCATTATGTACACAGCCGCTGCGTAATCCAACATGCCACATGCTGCACTAAGGTCACTGAAGGGCGTACCTGCTACTACGAATGAGCATGCCAGACAAATTGTCTTTAAAAAGTCCTTAGTGAGGGAGGAAGGAGCGCCTGAATAGCAATATATCGAATATTTTCTCTTGGGCTCCAAGAACCCTTACACCCTTGATCTAATTATCACAAGGCAGCAGTCAAATTCAGCATGCGCACTGCAACCAGTGGCACCGTGGGTTCCAGAACCCCTTTTGCCACATTCAGATGCACAATTTGGTAGAATTTATAAAGAATATATGCTGTTAGGAGGACATGACTCACCCATATAGTTCCCATGTGTCAGCCCGGGGGAAGATGCGAATGAAGCCGCCTCTCCGCTCAAACTCCTCTTTCACTCTTCGCAACATTTTTATCTGGAAGTAAAAGGACAGAAATGAGATGTAAAACGTAGCAGCACCCCAAGCCAGCACCTGCATGTCAAAGGCTGGCGCAGCTATTATGACGTCTCAGAGACTAGCCAAATATACATACATCTGTATGAAGCACACAGTTACAGAGGATTAAGGATGGACGCAAAGTGTTAATGAGGAGGAAAGAAACACTGTAACCAGGATACTACAGTCAAAATTACTCAAAATTATTCTTCATTTTATCCAAAGTGTCAGGTAATCCAGTTCACTACTCGGTGACTGAAGGAAGCTGTTGCACAAAAGAGGGGAAGGGGCAGATTTAGGATAACAAAGCCGTTTTGCCAAAGGTGGCCCCTCTTGAGCCTGGAACCCTCCACAAACACCAAGCTGTTAAAGCGCAGGTTTTGCAAGAGTGCTTTCTTTAGTCATCAAGAGACTCTCTGCATAACACTTCACGTATCCAACCTTTAATGTTAAACATAAGTGAAGTGATGACCTGTGTATGCACAAGAGATAGAAGGAGATACGGTGTCTTCTCCTTGATCCAACTGATAGCCCTCATAGTCGCTTTTTACAGTCTGCTGCCCACTGCCATGCGCAGCCCTTCTTCGGGGCTGATAGAGTTGTCAATCCATCTTTGGAGATGGCCACACTCACAAAGGGCAGACAGGGTTTCAGGATATAGGAGGGTTATACATCCCAGCCGGTTGACTTCAAAGAAAAATGATTTAGTAGACATACTCATCTGCTGTATGGACGAATGTCTTCACGCATTGCAGGCTGCTGTGCCTGCCCTTAGGTTTCACTTTCTAGCTGACCGTGTGTTTTTCCTACAGGGAACTTGAGGTGGATTTTTGTATTGTAAAGCACAAGGTTCTGCTGCCCAGGGGAAGCAGGCAAAATGCGCGTGACTGATGATACAGGGTGGGAAGGCTAACAGTCGGTGATTTTAGTGCTAGGCACATGCATTTTACCTGCACTCTTTAGAAATGATTCCACTAAGCCTCTCCATGCTAAATCAAGTTAATGTCCCCTTTACTCGGGTCCTAAACTTCACAATGCATGTATGTGGTGAGTAGCGACATGTGACAATTCGGTTGCATAGGTTGTATTAGATGCTCGAGAATATGTTCTGTGTGGGTTGCGTCCTTGCTAAGAACACAGGTCCTGCAACAGATAATGGAGGTTCTCTGCATGTTGCTTGTGCACACAAAGTATCCTGCACGTAGCTTCCAATTGCAGAGCCATGTATCTGGTCTGGGAGGGTTTTTGGGAATCCACATTCACCCCCTTTGTGAAAAGAGTCGGGCTGAGGAATACAGACTAATCATAACCAGTTGTCCTGCTTTGCAGTTTTGTCTGTAGGTATTCCCAGAGACAACCTTACCCCTGGATGTAAAACCTGCAAAGTCCTGAAGCAACTCTTTTTTAAATGCATGTATATCTTCAGCCTTTGTTATTTTCAATAAAAAAAGATCAGGAATGACCCGATCAATATCGAATGGCATGGCACTTTGGCTAACACTTAAAGAAGTGTAAGTGACTTTCAAAACATTGTTACATTAACCAACAATCCAAAGCTATGGACACTGACACTTCTACATCTAATGTCATAGGTCGGGAAGAGAACAGTTTCAAGACATCAATCAGCATGTTCCACACTGTAACCAACACCCACTTCTTAGTGTAAATTCTTTACAAACATACTGACCTCACATGAGCGTGCTTCACACTGTTCACAACAGGCGTCTTCGTTACTGTTATAGCAAATCATATCAAACATACTTTCTGCTATTCAAGGGACAATAGAGATCATCCGACAAAGAAAAAACTTCCCATAGGCAATTAGGATAGTTAGTCTCAGAAATTTGGAATATTCCAGGAAAGGTGTGTTGATGTAGCCCACTAAAAAAACTACCGATGGGCCTCGATGTGGCAGAGATTATTTTAGGCAAAGTCTTAGAAAGAAAGGACCGGGTGCTAGCATAAGGAGAGGTAGATGAATCCTGCTGGCATTCGGTGGGGACACATTTACAGAATGCCTCATGGTTGAGAAAGTCTTATTTATACATTCCAACAGGTGTACAATTTAGTTAAGAGGCATTCTTTTAGTGACTTTACTAGGGAGTATGAAGCACTGATGTAAATTTATGGTCCAGGGAATAATTTACATCTGGCATCACTTGCTCACGGGATGGATTCCTCCTTTTGCTTCCCTCATCCATTCCAAAGTAGAGTTATGACACTTCAACACAGCCAGCAGTGTTTGTGATGTAATCAGCGATGGAACACCGTCACAACTTTCAGCAAGAAGGATGATCGCAGAACCAGTTTGCCCAGGAAGAAGATGACGTACAGCATGCTGACACAGAGAGCCTGATGCTCACTTACACACACCGCACCAATGTTATAGCAACGAGAATCACCATCGTTAGAGTGAGATGCTGCAAGGGACAGCTGGGAAGTGGAACCAAGGGAGTACATATGAAAAATGCGACAACCAAGTTAAGGTGCCACTCTTGCATGACAAAGGGAAATTGAGGAAACAGATTTTGCAGGCATTTGAAAAAAACGTATCACAGCTGGTATTTTAAATAATAAAGGCTGATCCAGCAGCCATCAAAAAGCTGAGAGATCCGTAACATACCATTTAGCAGAGCAAAACCTTGCTGGGCGAGAGACAGAAAAAAAAGCCTAAAAAATGTGAGACAACTTAGCCTGGAGGCAGTTGTGGTGCGTAGATCGAATGTGGAAGGTTGACATTCGATCTACGTGACGGGGGTTCCGGAGGTGGCGGTTGGAATGAAAGTAGTCGGGATGAATGGAGCGGTTCCGACATTGCTCCTGCAATGTACCCGCATTATCTAAGAATAAAATGATTACCTGTTACTGCCGGTCTCCGTCTTTACAGTGGCGACGAGGCGGGCAGGAGCGATGTCGGAGGTGAGGATCGTGCTTTTATTTTCGGCGATTTTCTGGCTGCTGGTGCTTTCATAACTTGAGGGGCGGCGCATTAAGTACCTTTTGATGTCCAATGGCGATTTTCTGGCTGCTGGAGTTTCCATAACTTGAGGGGCGGTGCATTAAGTACCTCTTGATGTCCTGTATTGGCAAGATTCCTGTTTCGGGAAAAATATCTGCAACTACGCCAGGAATTATGGGTTGGCGTGTGCCCAAATTACTCTAGAGAGTGAACAACACCGTTGAGGCAGCCATTTTGAAGTGGTTTGGAGATTTTTTTAATCTTTATTGAGGAACACGGTGATAGGCACACCTGTGTGCCTACAAATAGCAAATTAGCAGCCATCTTTAAGGAGTAGACCTCGTGCATGCAAATATTGTCTAAAATTACAAGAAAATAGGCACGCTTAGTGTGCAATAAATACAATTACAAGGAATTTGGCACGTTTAATTTGGAATACGGTGATAGGCACACCTTGTGCTTATAATTACAAAAAGAACCTTTGTCTATACATTTGACTTGTTGGATGTGCCGGAATTTATTGTGACTGGACTCTGTTCTTAAAAAAAAAAATCCAGTGGGGACCTCAGGTTGTGTGTTGACCTGCGGGCACTCAATGATGCAATTTGGATAGATGCATTTCCGTTACCAAATTTGCAGGAATTGATGTCGTCTATTGGAGATGCTACTGTATTTTCAACCATCGACTTGGCGAGTGCGTATCACCAAATACATTTAAGTCCTGAGTCTAAACATTGTACAGCTTTTATTACACCGGAATGGATGTTCCAGTACAAAAGGATGCCGTTTGGATTGGCTAGTGCATCTGCAGTTTTCCAGAGGGAATTGTCCAAAATACTTTTGAATGTTAAGGGGGCAAAGGTATTCCAGGATGACATTTTAGTATATGGTCGCGACAGAATTGAGCATGACCGGAACTTAAAAGCAGTATTGCAAGCACTGAGTGACTATGGATTAACTGCTAAGGATCAAAAGTGCAAATTTGGAGAGAGCCACGTGGAATATTTAGGTCATCTCATTTCTAAGGATGGTATTCGACCTTAGGTTAGTCACATCAAAGCTATTAGTGAGGCTCCAGAACCAAGGTGCAAGGAACAATTGTTATCATTTTTAGGCCTAGCAGAGTTTTATTCTCGCTTTGTGGAAAACTTTGCATCCAAGGTGGAGAACCTCCGTGCCTTGCTGAGGAAAAATGCGACGTTCTGCTGGACAGAGATACATTCCAAGGAGTTTTAGACTATAAAGGAAGAAATTGTCAATGCATCTTGTCTCAAATCGTTTGATGAAACTGCTGAATGTACTATAGCAGTAGATGCTTCAGCATATGGTATTGGTGCAGTTTTGTCTCAGAAGAAGAAAGGAGACACATGGGTGGTCGCATATGCTTCTCGTACTCTGTCTCAAGCAGAGAGGAACTATTCTGTAATTGAGAAGGAGTTATTGGCCGCTACGTGGGCTGTGCAACGATTTAGGATGTACATATGGGGGCGCAAATTTAAAATTTGTACAGATCACAAACCTCTGATTAATATTTTGAGCCTGGGAGGGGGAAGGAACCTCACTCCTAGGTTGGCAAGGTTGGCTTCGAAATTACAAATGTATCACTTTGAGATTTTGCATCTTCCAGGGAAAAGTAATTGTGTGGCAGATGGGTTGTCTCGGTTACCACTATCGCATAGTAGTGCCGAGGAAATTGATGATGGAGAGTGCGATGTTGCGTTCACTTATAAGGATGTTATGTTTCTGCAAAATGGGAATGTGCATGACAATTTATCTGAATGTGTGTGGATGAGAGAAATGCAGAAGGATGAGGTTTTGTTGAAAGTGAAGGAGTTTATTTTGAAAGGATGGCCATCAGAACGTAGTTTACGAGGCGAGAGCAGCACATTTTGGAAGATTAAAGAGGAATTGTCTGTGCCGAATGACATTATATTAAGAGGTGATAAAATTGTGCCTCCCTATGGTATGCGTGATACCATTGTTAAGTTGGGACATGAAGGTCATGGTGGCATGGCAAGTACCAGGAGGAAGATCAAAGAAGTTTTTTGGTGGCCGGGGTTAGATGGTATGGTAGATCGTTGGGTAAGAGAGTGTGGTAAGTGTGTATTGAGTGACAAGTCTGTGAAACCATTAGTGGTACCATTACAGTTGGTGGAGTTGCCAGATGGCCCGTGGCGCAAAGTTGCAATTGATTTTATAGGTCAGTTTGTTAACTTACATGCTAAGGAAGGGTATGCGATTGTCCTAGTTGATTATTTTTCCAAATGGCCAGAGGTTCATATGGTTGGCAATATAACTACTGATACTGTGATCCAATTCTTAAAAGATGTATTTGCGAGGGAAGGAATTCCTGAAACTATTGTTTCAGACAATGGTGTACAACTTACTTCTGTTAAGATGAGTTCCTTTTTGAAGAGCTGTGGGGTAAAATCATGTGAGGGTGTCATTATACTATCCTGAAGGTAATGGTCAGGTTGAAAGGTTCAACAAGGTTATCAAGGACACTATACAATTAGCTTTAGAATCTAATTTGTCTTGGAAGGAGGCCATCCAAAATATGTTGTTATCATACAGAATTACGCCACATTCAGTCACTGGAAAAACACCTTTTGAGTTATTGAGGGGTCGGAAACCATCTTCTAAACTAATTCCTTGGTGGTTGATGAACAGAAGGCAAGGAAGTTTTGGTGGGGTAGACTTTAGCTCTGTGAGAAATCGGATGCAGGAGTATCAAAACAAAGTTTTAAGCAAAATCAATAGTGGAAAAACTATGCCAAACTTGGCAGTTGGACAGTACGTACGTGTGAAATATTTTGGGCTAATAAATAAAGGGAATGCGAGATGGTCACGTCCTATGAAAGTGGTGAAGGTATTGAATGGTGCAGTTCAGCTTGAGGATGGAAGAGTACGTAATTTGCGGCATGTGAGTTTGTTTAAAGCAAGTAAATTTTCCCAGGAATCTGTGTGTGAAGATTTTGATGAAGAGAGTGGATATTTGTGGGGATACGAGGATGCGCGGTCAGACAGAGGTGAAGGAGGTGGTGAATCCCGTGGTCTTGAATCCAGGAATCGGGAGGATGACGTGATACCTATTCGTAAAAGTTTGAGAGAAAGGAAATTACCAAGGCATTTCAATGAATTCGTGATGGGAAGTTAACTAAATGGGAATGCTTCCAATTCAATGTAAAAAAAAAAAAATTCTTTAGAGGTACATGTATTATGTATTTTCTCTTATATGTATTTTCCGATATTAAGTATGTTATTTGTTTTTGTTGTTGTTGATAAGAGGGGAAGATGTGTGGTGCGTAGATCGAATGTGGAAGGTTGACATTCGATCTACGGGACGGGGGTTCGGGAGGTGGCGGTTGGAATGAAAGTAGTTAGGATGAACGGAGCGGTTCCGACATTGCTCCAGTAATGTACCCGCATTATCTAAGAATAAAATGATTACCTGTTACTGCCGGTCTCCGTCTTTACAGCAAATCAAATCAAATCAAATCATTAACATTTATAAAGCGCGCTACTCACCCGTGCGGGTCTCAAGGCGCTAGGGGGGAAAGGGGGGGTTATCGCTGCTCGAACAGCCAAGTCTTTAGGAGTCTCCGGAAAGCGGAGTGGTCCTGGGTGGTCCTGAGGCTGGTGGGGAGGGAGTTCCAGGTCTTGGCCGCCAGGAAGGAGAAAGATCTCCCACCCGCCGTGGAGCGGCGGGTGCGAGGGACGGCAGCAAGTGCGAGGCCAGCGGAGCGGAGGGGGCGGGTGGGGACGTAGAAGCTGAGGCGTCTGTTGAGGTATTCCGGTCCCTTGTTGTGGAGGGCTTTGTGTGCGTGGGTGAGAAGACGGAAGGTGATCCTTTTGCTGACTGGGAGCCAATGCAGGTGTCTCAGGTGTGCGGAGATGTGGCTGTTGCGGGGTACGTCGAGGATGAGGCGGGCCGAGGCGTTTTGGATGCGTTGCAGTCTATCTGGCCCATGCTGCACCAAGCCACAACTTTGTCCAGCAACAGGCGTACACAGTTTTTGACGAGGGGGCCTGGCACCTTAAGAGCTGACTTCACTGAAATCCAGGACATAGGTTGAAAGATCAGGATCATAGCTTGAATGTTCCAAACTCTCTTTTCTGGGGAAAAGGTACAAAACTGAACAGTTTCCAGAATGGGACAAAAGTGAGAAGAAAGAGTCAGATGTGACTTTGGGACGCTGATAATGAATCCCAAATGACAGGAGGTTTGCCGTAGTCTGGAGGGGGTTGACAACTGCCTGGGCAAGCCCACCTTCAGCAGCCAGTCATCCATGTAGGGGGAAGACTGGAACCCCCAACTTCCAAAGGATTGCTGCTACCATGCCATCACTTTTGTGAGCAACAGAGGAGAACTACTTAATGGAAATGCTCCTTTCCCCCTGTGAACCGCAGGTAGTGCAATGGGCTTGCAGAAAGGAAATAAGTAAATAGGCATCCTGCATAACCAATGCCACCATTCAGTCTCCAAGGGAGAGGGCAGACAAAACTTGGGCGAGGGTGAACATTATGAATTTGTCCTTCCAGAGGAAGACAGTGAGAGGGCGCAAGTCTCGCAACAGCCCCTTTGGCCAAACGTTACAGAGTGCTTCTGCGGGGTGCTGGTTTGTCCAGCTAGTAAACGCCTGAACCATTATGCTCTCCAGAGAGGGAGCCCAAGACACAAAAAAGCAGGGTCACCCTGAAAAGGTCGATGGCGTCTTGCGATTGGCGATTTCCAGGGGGGGCAGAGCAAGGTGTCGCCCAGGACCCTAGAAGAGTATCAGTAAAAGTCTTGTTAAAAGATAGTAGGGACTACGTAGAGGTTTGCCGCAGCTGAAGAACCTCAGTCAAGACATTGGTTTTGACTTTCAAGATGGTGGAGCTGGGGGTCAAGAACTTCGAGTACCCTCACATTACCACTGCTAGGGACACACTCTTTTCTGTGACAGGGCTGGAGTGTGTGAAAAGGCCAGAATCAAGAGAGTTGTAAAGGCCACTGGCCTCTCGGAGATCATCATACCCATTCTGTACATGGTAGGGCCGGCCAAATTAATCACCTGTATACTAATCATTGTCAGAATCTTTGCCAAAACAAAGAAGGTAATATGTGGGATCTTCCTTCTGGCGGTGGAATGTCAAATGCAGGTTGTGCTTTGATGAAAACCTGACGTGCCCTCAGTTGAGATCATAGTGGCGCTGACCGGGAGGTGGAGAGCACACTGGGCATCTTGTATGCCAGCAGTGATGGAGTCTGCATCAACGTTGATGCTTTGGGAACTGGCGCGGATTGCGGAGCTGAAGGTAGAATCGGTACAGGAGCTGAGAAAGGCCTGGTGTGGGTGTCAGACTGTTCAACTGGCACCAAGGATGAACCTGCTTGTGCTAGCTCAGATGAAGGCCCTCTCTGGTCCTTAGGTCTTACAGGCAGGTTAGAGTGAGTCAGAGGGATTTCGAAAAGTCAAAGCATGGCCTTACAGAACTCTTAGAACTGATTCAGTGTCACAGAAGGCACTGGAAACTCAGGTTGTGTCAGGACAATTTGAGGGATAGGCTCCAAAATCAACTATATTTGAGAGAGAGATTGGGAAAAATGGGGGCGCCATTGCTCCTTCTCACAAGTACAAGCGTACTTTGGGTTCTCATGAGTAAAAGAGTACTTTGGGTTCATTGATGTTCGGTCATTACAGGCTTTAAAGTTATGGCTCAACCCAAGGTTCTACATGCAAACCAGATGAGGACTTCTCACAGACATTAGCTTGCTACAATCCTTTGAGGGTTTAAAACCTCATGTCTTGAGAGGTATTCCCTTGCACGCTCAAATTTGTGAGATAAAAAAAGGACTCAGAGATGAAGGGTAGCTCTGGATCCATGTCTGGTGGCACAGAAAGAAAGGAACCGACATCAGCATGCAGTAGTGGCACCTGTATAGACTCCACACATCGTTTCCTGAGCAGAACAGCAGTGCGAAGCCGAACAACATCCACCCCCACCGGTGCGAAGAGGTATAGCTGTAAACATTTCCGGATTCAGTATGACGCCTGAGGAATGTTCAAAAGTTGAGGAATCTGCAATTAGAAGTCTCTATCAGAACTGGTCAACACCTCTCATAGGGCGCATACAAAACCATATGCAGGGATATGGAGTATGCAGCCTATGTGTTATCTCATAGGATAGTGGTAAGTCAACCTGTACGATACAATACATAATTTTGAGTACTAATAAGGTCAAGTGCTGCAGACTCAAGTGAGTGACCTTAATAGTATAATCTAGTTAGCAAAGCAATAATTTCACAGGCAGTCTCCTTGACCCAGAGGAACCAGCACATATATAATTGTGCATTTCTCTTAGACAGGTAGGGACTCAGGTGTGACCGATATTGTAGATCACATCTACCTTTCTCCTAACTAGGATTTCAAGAAACCCTAGTCTATCTGGGTAGCAATCACACCTAGGGCAAAAGCAAACTTGAACATCAATTTACTAATTAAATATATGTGATTGTTTTCCACCCATCTCTCACTCAGTACGATGTTTAGGTTTTATTCTCAATTTCACCCTATCACCTATCCCAACGTGCCAACTAAGTATCAGCTTCATATACTTAAAACAATTAATAGTTACTCTTGCCAACCCAAGAACAGCAGCTCATGCCCATGTAATTTCTCAGCTGTATTAGAGGTAGATGTGTGCACGGATGCACAGGTGCACATGCAAAAGCCATCATTAAAAACTTAGTGAAAGGTGGTAGCCCATGCATGTGCATACATGCATTCTGAGAGAAACCAATCTCCGATTGGTTTTGTTTTAAAGTAAAATATATCAAAAGGTGGGTGCCCATGCTTCTCAATGTATGAGCATGTACAGGCAGCCATTTTACATTTTTGGCTTGTAATACAAAAACGAAGCAAACTCTTGCTATAAGCCAGTTTTGTTTTTTATTAAGATCAAAAAGCCGGAGCAGTTATTCCATTGACTGGGAAAATGTTTTATGTGGATGTGCACCCGGTTCAAAACAAGAATGCCATCAATCACTGTGAGGTTAGCCTGTGAGTGAAGTTGGCTGGCCCTCTGCCCATGGTTGTGTGCTGTATGTGAATAAATAGAATGTGGATGACGTTACAGAACAATAAATGAAGATAACTGACTGAAAGCCCTTATAAGTGAATATATGTTATATTTATAATTTTAGTAAAATGTGATGGCCTTGGCTACTGTCAGACCTAAATAATCATTGGCAAAGCCAACAGGTCTTGCCAATGGGTGACCTATTGCCTTTGGCAATGTGGTGGGGGTGTTGAGGTGAACGGGAGGGGCGGGTGGTTAACAGGAGTGGGGGTCAAAGGGAGGCCAGGTGGTTGTATGAGAAACCAGCAGCCCACAAACAGAGTGCAAGAAACAAGCAGAAAGGCACAAACAGAGGGCAAGAAATGGGCAGAGAGGCATAAACAGAGGACAAGAAACAAGCAGAAAGGCAGAAACAGGGGCAAGAAAACAAGCGGAAACAGCCAGAGGGGCACAAACATAGGATGAGAAACGGGCAGAGGCACAAACAGAGGACAAGAAATGGGCAGAAAGGCACAAAGAGAGGGCAAGAAACTAGCAGAAAAGCACAACTAGAGGGCAAGAAATGAGCAGAAAATGGGCAGGGAGGCACAGAGGGCAAGAAACGGGCCAAAAGGCACAAACAGAGGACAAGAAACAAGCAGAGAGGCAGAAACAGGGGCAAGAAACAAGCGGAAACAGCCAGAGGGGCACAAACATAGGATGAGAAACGGGCAGAGGCACAAACAGAGGGCAAGAAACAAGCAGAAAACGGTCAGAGAGGCACAAACAGAGGGCGACAAACATGCAGAAATTCACAAACTGAAGGCACAAAATGGACAGAAAGGAAAACCATGGGCAAGAAATGGGCAGAGAGGCATAAACTGGGGGTTAGAAACAAGCAGAAAGTCACCAACAGAAGGCATGAAATTATCAGAAAACAGGCATAGAGGCACACACAGAGGGCAGACTCAATGGTACAGCTCATATAACACAAATGGCAATGTTAAACATGTAAGCCTACATGGAAAAAAAAGCAGCATATGAAACAAACCGAGCGACAGGAACAATAGCGTAGAACTTTCCTTCAGCAGACACTGCTGCTTTAACATGTTTCCAATTTCACACTCAATGGCACAGCTCATACAACACAAACAGCAATGTTAAACATCCAAGCCTAGTGGAAAAGAAAGCAGCCACATGAAACAAACCGAGTGATAGGAACAATAGCGCTCCTAATGTGTGGTGGGACCAGTCACCAATTGAAAGTAAATAAAAAAGTAGTCCAGAAACAATGGCTAATAAAATGGCTGCTGTGTAAGTAAACTGTAGTTCACTGGTGCTCTCGGGGAGGGCTAAACAGCGGAAAAGGCATGACGTATGCCTGCCCTTGTCAAATGGGGATACTGCAAAATGGAGCACTTATGATGCCAGCAAATGGGAAGGCTATGGAAAGGCTGAAGCCCACGATCTAGATACAGCATTTGTCTCGGTTCGAGACACTGCATGCATGCCGACAAGAGCTGAGACCTAAAAAGTGATCATATTTTATCAAAATTAACATATTTTCATTGGCTTCCCATTTAAACCAAGATCAAATTCAAGATTTGTTACCCAGCGTACAAAGCCACTAAAAAAAACAGACATACAGACAAACTGCTCACCATTAGGGGCAGAAAAGGAGAACTGAGAAGCAAAAAAATATTTTACCCTGAAGGACCAAATTCAAAATATTTCCAAGCACAAAATCAAACCTTCACAGGTTCGGCAATATCACTCTAGAACTCTTTACCTTCGGATTTGAGACCTTAGGCTTCTTGCCTCTCTGTCAGGAAACAATACAAAAAAAATTTTTCACCTATTCCCACACTCAGCAATGGCATTGTGTTGCATCTGACATAACCGTTAACTATGTTTTCCGTAAAATGCACTAATAAGTCATGCTATGCAAAACTATTAAAAATAAAGTAAAGTGCATGTCCAAGCCCACCCACTAGTATAGCGGAATCAGCAAAACAGTTTCACTTCAGTTGTTCTACAGGCCAGAGATGTGCCAAAATGCAGATACCTCCGAAATGATCAACAGGTTGCTGTTGTAGAAGGTTTTGGTAAAAAGGAGTTTATCACTCACATATATTTATATCTGTGCCCTAATCCCCCATGCAGCAAATCCTTGTCGGAACTGCATTATCTCGAGCTATCCGTTATTGTTGGAATCCCTGGTCCCAACAGGAGAAGAGACAGTAGTCGCCCCTCTCTAGTGTACTGCTCCAACTTTACCTTCAGGGATAACACCCCATTCATGGGGTTGTGGGCCTATAAGAGAGTAAAGAGAATGTGGATCCTGTTTTTTCGAAATAACCCACAGGTATGCATGCCCTTGGAGGATATCCAGGCCACTTGGTGTGCAGTGTTGCACTAGACCAGTCTTCGCAGATAATCAATATTATTTGCCCTAAAAAGTGAATGATAGAAAAAAACTGCAGTCCCAGTGGGAAGCTTCTCTAATTGGCAAATAGCCAAACTCAGCGAGGCTGCCTATAATTATAAATTCATTAGATTGTTTAATTTTGCTTTGTTATGTGAGATTTGTTATTTCAGAACTACAATTCCCAGTATGCATTGTAATTGGTAATTAGTGTTACTAAATAGAATCCGTAATAGTAACAGGATGTTTGAACTCGAGGAAGACCATACGGTCGAAACACATTGCTCTTTTTTGTTTCCAGTCTTGAAATGAAATAAAAACAAGATTTATTTTCCCCTTGATGGAGTGCACTGCTAATTCTTGGCATATACATAAGTCTATTAGGCACTATACAAAAAACTAACTTCACTCACAAAATCTGAAAAAGCCTGACCAAAATCTTTAAGTAACACACTCTTCGGGTTTAATCCTTAATGGAACAGTGGGGACAGTAGTAGAGTCAACGGAGAAAACAAGTGTCTTTCCAGTGATCACACAGTGAGTGAGGAAGTGGGAATGAGAACTTGGGTGTTCTGGGTCGACCGCAGACCACTTAACCGCTGACAATATCTCTTCAACTATCGGAGGATTCTTAGTCTAGTTACAACAAAGGAAGCGGTCTCTTAAGCTAAGAAACCGTGAGTTCAAACAGCTGGTACTTTCCTAGGGCCGTCTGCAAGGCTGGCAATAACCGTGTCAGATGCGTACCTGTTCTTCTAAACAGCATCATGCATATTGCCCATAAGAATTTAGGGCATCCAATTTAAATGTGTCGATTAACGCTTTTTGAAGATAGATGATGAACGCACTCGCATTGTTCTCTTTTCCGCTCCAACAAGCATTGAGGGATCACTTGCAGGCGCATAAGTTAATGCGTGTGATTTATTACACCCCGACGCATCGGCCCCTTTGCTGAGGAATGCCCCACTCCCAAACACTTTGCAATCTCTATTTTTTAAAAGGAGAAAGAGACATAAAGCAATCGGATTTTCCCACAAAAATAACAGAGATAAGCTACCTAATGGAAATCCCTGTACGATGTTTCCATGGCGGAATGGATATGGATAATTAAGAGTCTTGATTTGGCCACATTGGTGCCTCCCTTAGCAAGGTTTCACTTACAATATGGCTTCTTAGATTTACTGCGGAGCAATAATAGAAAGTCTGGCAGCCCAGAGCGATGCAGAACAGTAAATCCTTTTGTCAAACACATGCATTCCCTTCTGGAACTGCAAGCGCTCTCTACAGGCAACTATGCAACCCAACTCACAGTCGCTGTTTAAATCTTAGTATTATGCAGACCAAAGAGAAGCAACACGTTTAAAGAACGTTCGAACAAAGAGGTAGCATACCTGGACGGTAATGCATTTAATTGTTTTACATATACTAGACAGAACAACAAAGGAAACAGCAGAATTTGATGAGTTAGTAATTCTTCATGACCACACTGCATGACAGGCAAGGATACAAAACAGAGATCATAAGTGTGCTACTGGACTTTGACAAGGTAGGAGTGGATGTGTAGGACTAACTTGATGTAAAGAACAGGTTACTTACCTTCGGTAACACGTTATCTGGCAGAGACTTTTTCTAGTTGCAGATTCCTTATCTTTCAATTTTCCAGGTGTCCGGCTGGATCTGGAAACTGTTGTTCGAGCAGTACCCCAGCTCGCGCCATTGGGTGGCTCGTTCGGTCCCGTGTGGCATTGTCGGCGCGGGATGTAACGTTGCATGCACCTATATAGGTGCCACCCAGGCAGGGGGATGTCAGTTACATTCTTCACAACTTTCAATGTCAGGAGCACAGAGCCACAAATCAAACTGACAAATGCGTGTGTCCAAACTAGGGACCTGAAACGGATCATCCTTAACCCTATCAAATGAGTCCACAGAGAGGGTAGGCAATGGTGAGTGTGAAGTATCTGCAGCTAGATATAGTCTCTACCGAATAATGTGTTCCCGAAGGTAAGTAACATCTTCATCTGACAGAGACTTCTAGCTGCAGATTCCTTACCTTTTAATAAATACCCATGCCATATCCTCCTGGTGGGGGGCTGTGGACACATTTTGTAAACTAGAAAGTCCTGCAGGACCAAACAGACAAAATTTCCGTCCCTGCGGACCTGACTGTCCAGGCAGTAGTGCTTGGCAAACGTGTGCCTGACAAATGTCCAAGACTGGGACTCCATGAGCCAACACCATGGTTGCAGCTTTCTCTCTGGAAGCATGGGCTCATAAGCCATCAGGAGGCTGCTTTTAGCCAGGGCGTAGCAGATCTTAATATAAAGAATGACCCAGCATGATATTGTTTGTTTCTGTACTGCACGACATTTCTTTGCTCACACATATCCCACAAAGAGTTGGTTGTCCACCCGGAACTCTTTTGTGCGGTCAAGGTAGAATGAAAATGCTCTTTTTGGGTCCAGCCGGTTGAGTCACTCGTCTTTCTTAGAGGGATGCAGGGAGCAAAAAAGGTGGACAGGGTTACAGTTTGTCACAAATGAAATGGAGTCACCACCTTTGGCAGAAAAGAGGCATGGGTGCAAAGCACCACTTAATCAGGAAATACTGTGAGATATGGAGGCTTGTATGACAAGACCTGCAGCTCACTCACCCTCCGGGCAGATGATATGGCCACAAGAAAGGCTGTTTTGATGGTGAGCAGCTTGAGGGGACAGTTATGAAGTGGCTCAAACGGAGCACACATGAGATACGTGAGAACCAGGTTCAGGTCCCACTGAGGCATAATAAAGGGAGAAAGGGAAAACAAATGTACAAGCTCTTTTAGAAAACTATTTACAATAGGGGACTTAAACAATGAGGGTTGGTCAGGCAGCTGCAGAAAAGAGGATAAAATAGACAGGTAGCCCTTAAGAGTGTCCTGAGCAGAACCCTGCTGGGTAAGAGACAGAATGAAAAGAAGAACATCAGAGGGATAATCAGAAAGAGGATCTAGAGATTTCTCTGTACTAAATCTAGCAAATCTTTGCCAACAGCAGGTGTATACCGTTTTCGTAGAGAAACGCCTGGCTGCCAAAATAATAGACTTTCCGAGGAAGGTCGAAGGCTGGCAACTGTTGCCGCTCAATCTCCATGCACAAAGGTTCAGAGTTGACAAGTTTGGGTGGAGAACCCTCCCCTGCTGCGACAGAAGATTATATTAAAGGGGCAGCCTGATCAAAGGATTGAAGCTCATTTTGAGAAGCTCGGCATACCAGAATCTCTGTGTCCTGTCCAGAGCCACAAGGATTACTTGGGCCCGGTTGTTCTTGCTCTTCTTGAGAACTCTGGACAGGAGTGGTATGGGTGGAAAATCGAACAGCAGGCCTGAGCTCCATTCTCATTGAAAGGCATTGCCAAGCAATTGATGCCTTGGAAACTCCAACACCCAATACTGCTAACATTGCGCTTTCTCTTCAGAGGTGAACAGATCTAACCAAGCCTCTCCCAACTGCTGAAAGAGTCCTTGTGCCACCGCTGAGTGGAGACACCACTTGTGCTCCGCTACTCTTCGACAGCTGAGTTTGTCTGCCCTACCATTCGGAAAACCTACCAGGTGTTGAACCACCAGGGTTATACCCTGCTATTCCAGCCATGTCCAGAGACGCAGGTCCTGTTGACAAAGGAACCCTAGCTCCGCCCGCCCTGCTTGTTGCACTACCACATGGCGGTGGTGTTGTCCATGAACACCTGCACTCACTTCCCCTTGACAGAGGGAAGAAATGCCTTCAATGCCAGCTGGGTTGCTTGAAGCTTCAGCATTAATGTAGAGTCCGGATTCTGCCGGAGCCCAGAGTCCTCTGAGAGCTCCACCTCTCCCAGGTGCCCGCCCCATCCCAGAAGAGACGTATCTGTTACAAGTGTGAGGTCTGGTTGGGGAAGGGAGAGGAGTCTGCCTTTGACCCAATTGCAGTTCATAATCCACTGCTGCAGGTCTTTTGCAGTTCCCTCTCAGATCTGGACCATGTGGAGAGATTTCCTTGACACTGCGCCCACTGGAACTTCAGGTCCCAACTCAGAGCCCACATATGCAATCTGGCATGATCTACCAGCAGGAGGCCAAAAGGCCCAGCAGCCTCATAGTCAGCCTCACCAAAACCCAGGATAGAGGCCAAAACATCAGTATAATAACCTCAATATCATGGACTCGCTGCTAAGGAGAATAAGCCCAAAACTGCACTGTCTAGAACAGCTCCTATGAAAGAGAGACTCAGATGTGACTTCAGCACATTTATGGAGAACCCCAGTGAATGCAGAAGGCTCACCGTAGTCTGGAGGTGAGCAACGACAGCGTGGGGCAAGTCCGCATTCAACAGCCAGTCTTTGAGCTAAGGGAAAACTGAAAACCCTAAACTGTGCAGGTGAGCTGCAACTGCCGCCATCATCTTGGTGAACACCAGAGGAGCGCTGATAAGGCCAAATGGTAGGACGGTAAACTGAAAGAACTCGTGGCCTACCTTGAACCGCAGGTAACGGTTGGGGGCAAGCAGGGTGGGATTGTGAAAACATGCACCCTGTAAGTCCAGCGCTACCAACCAGTCTTCCAACTCTAGGGCAGACAAGACTTGAGCCAACGTGAGCATCTTGAACTTCTCCTTTTTGAGGAAGAGATTGATGGTCCATAGGTCTAAAATAGGGCGATGACCCTTATTTTTTTGGGATATTAGAAAGTAGCGGGAATTCAATCGACTGCCTAATTTTGATATTGGAACCCTTTCTATGGCTCCCTAGGCCATGAGAACATTAACTTCCTCTCGGAGCAGAGACAAATGATCCTCCGCCAGCTGTTCAAATGTTGGCGTTATTGGGGAGGAAAGGATTGGAAAGGCAGGCCACCGTCCTTCCCAATGATCTGCAGTACCCAAGCATCCGGTGTTATGAACTGCCATGGGCTCCTCAGCTGATGTTGAATTTGCCTTCCAACTGGGCAAGCATGGTGCAGCAGAACCAAACTAGAAGGGCTTAGAGGCTGCAGCTGCTGGGGGCTGGGTGGCAGACAACTTCTGGCATCCAGACCCTCTAGGTCTGAAAACACCACACCCACATCCTCCCATAGCTTGGGGATTGTGCGCCGGACGTTGGCTGATATAGGGCTGGTGCGTGGTGGTGCGCTCCTTCGGTGGCCACAAAAGGAAAAAAGTGGACGAGGGGTCACTGAGAGGCCAAAGGACATGGCTGTAGCCCGAGAGTCCTTAAAATGATCCAGCGCCGAGTCGGTCTTCTCACCAAACAAGCAAGTACCCTCTAAGGGCATGTCCATAAGGTTTGCCTGGACATCCCCCGAAAAGCCAGATGTTCTCAACCAGGCCCACTCGGGCTACGGCCAAGTCCTTGGACTTCCGTAAGGCCACCGTCGGCAAAACAGCTCTGCCCAGCGAGTCAGTATTATCCAGGCCACACCAAATGGTGAACTCCGCTGCTTCCCTCCAGTCTTTCATCACTTGGGAGAGAACGGCCCGAGCCTGCTCCGGGACCAGTGGCATCACTTGCACAAACGTATCCCAAAAGATGTGCGAGAAATGGGCCAATAACCATGAGGTGTTCACCAACCTCACTGCCTGGCAGGTGGAAGAAAACATCTTCCCAAGCTGGTCCAGCCTCTTGGATTCCCTGCCCAGGGAGCAGAAAGGAATGCACCATGGTAAGTTGAGGCCTGAACCACCAAGATCTCGGGGGTGGGGGGGGGGGGTTGGCTGAGGTATCTAGGGTAACCCGGTGCAGGACAATGTTGGAGGGCAATTGTCCTATTTACAGGAGCCCCTGTGCTGGGCTTGGACCAAGTTCCCAGCAGGGCTTAAATAAGTGTCTCATTAAAGGACAGTGGAAGCCCCAGGTTGAAGCACTTCAGTTAAGATGTTTGTCTTGGCAGCCACACTGAGGGGAGTTGTAGGACCTTCGCTGCCCTATGCACCACCATTGCATATGAAGCTCCCTCCTCCATAATCATAGTAAGGGGAGAGAGTAAGCCAGTATCTGGAGAGGTGTCCAGTTCACCGGCCTCTCCTAATTCCTCATACCAGTCCACAGACCTTTGCAACTCGTGTTTTAAAAGGTCCAGTGACCCCTCCCAATCGTCTTCAATGTCTGGCTGCTGAAAATAAGGCTTAGGCAATGATCTGACACCTGTGGGTGCCGTCATCGGCTTTGTGCGATACAGTTCTGGCTTCGGATCGCCTGGAATCAGAATGGGGTGGGTGGGCACCGGCAGGGCCGGGAGCATCAGCATAGTGACGGGCGCAGGAGAAGGTCGTGTGGGTACGACCAGTGCTGGTGCGGATATGGAATCGGAACCGTGAAACCCCATCAGAGCCAAAACCAAAGCCACCAGCACGAAAACTGATGGAGCCTCCTCTGACCTCACTGGGCTAAAGGCGGTCCGGAGGGGTCAATCAACTAGAATACGCAGTGCATGGCCTCAAAGAAGTGTTTAACCTGAGGGGAGGAACGCTCCTGCTCCCAGAAATGGAGGGTTGCGCAGAGTCAGACCTGGCATCGATTCCGCAGAACCGAGCCTGGAATACTGATGTTCCGATCTCGTTGCATCGGCCGACGGACGAATTGAAGTCGAAGTTCGCTTAGACTTCTTCTTCTTGGGCCTCTTCCCCAGGGTGCCCTGAGGACCTTGAGTGGGAACAATGGGGCTCCTAGAGCAGTCCCATGACCTTCTTCTTGACAACGACTTCCTAAGAGTTGCGTCGAATGGCATTGAATCCCAGGCTGCAAGCAGCTTTAGGGAACGTTCCCTCAAAGCTTTCGGCGCCATGGCGTAGCAGTCTGAGCACTACTTTGAGTCGTGGTCGTGCTTGAGACACCATAGGCAGATTAGGTTATGGTTGGTAACCTACATGGCACAGTGACAGGCATCACATGGCTTAAACCCTACCTTTCTAGATGTCATCTCAACACACTTCACAAAAAATCATTGACAAAACGTAGAAAAAAGCCTGTCAAAAAACGATGGGGGGGTAGCTCTCTCTGGATCTCCACTAACTGGCACGGAAAGAAAAGAAGTGAAGTCCGCCCAACTGTGTTGTGTTAATAGTTGACCTCGATGTCAAATCCAGCACCAACGACACCAGGCGGAACCGAACAGAGCCACCATATGGCACGCACAGGGGTACTGCTCAAGCAAGTTTCCGGATCCAGCCTGACGCCTGGAAAATTTAAAGGTAAGCAATCTGCAGCTAGAAGTCTCTATCAGATGCTGCTGATGGGGTAGCCATTACAATTGCTGTAACCATATCATACCAGGAACAATTTAGCAGACTTTGAACTACGCAATACTTAATATGTTTGTGGAGTTCTGTGAGCACTGAGATGCAAGAACTTACAATGTCCATCTGAAATGGATGGAAAATATCTACACTCATCTCTAGAATTCAGTATAGTGGGAGGACCTACAAGGGCTGTACTTCGACAGATGCCAGGCTAGGACACACCCACTTTCCTTACTACAGCATAAAGTGGGTAATGAAGTTATGCTATTTGGGCTGTCCTTTGAACTACAAGCAACTATTATTCCGCAAATGAATCTATGCATTAGAAACTGCAGAAAACCGGATGTGTAGACTGCACCCCTGCCACCGCTAAACCTCCCCCCAAGCTCACATTATGTTATTCATGGGGATCTTGGTTTATAATGCATCACAGAGTGAGTGAGACTGACCCCACTTTTGTTGTGGGTTAAGGTGGTGCTAATAAGGAATGCAGTCTTAATAGGATTGTCTTAATCTGGAGAAGGTTTGTCTATCTCTTGGCTGCGTTTTGTTCAAAGCACCTTAAAGGCACTAGACCTATCAGCATGTTTGACTCCCCCTCCATTTTGGTTAAAAGTGATAAACAGGTGGTTAAGTGTCAATTTCAGGAATTTTGTAAATTGCAGAGGTTAGATTGGGAATATGCCAAAAACTCTATACTGGATTATATTAGGCTCCTGGCTCCAAGACAGTCTGCTAGACATTAACACTGATCTGTTCCAGTGGGAAAGATCACTTCTCTTTTGGTTCAGAAATGGCCTGGTATGGAGGCTCCGATTATTATTATTATTTTTTTTAGGAAGGTCAGAGCGTCTTTGGCCCACCCCTTTAAATATTCTATAAACCATACTTTTTGTTGTTAAAGCCCACCCTGAAGAAATTGTCAATTCAAACGTATAGGAACACCCTTCATTATTTACTGCTCTTAGAGGACCCCAATTTCTGTTTGCTTGTAGGCTACTTTTTAAAGGCGTCAGTTAGCTCACAGAAATCTATGGAGGGGAACAGCCAGATGTTTATAGTTTTAGGTGTGAGATACTAACGATGCTAAAAGTGTAAATGTTTATACCTTTTTATTGATTTTTTATTTATTTTTTAGCTTTTGAATTTTAAGTAGGTGCTGTACTGCTTCCTTTTATGATTTCTTTGAAATCGAATAAAGATTAATTGATATTGAAGTACTGAAGGGAAAAATATATTATATTATAAAATGCAATAATATGTCATGTAGAGTAGTGCAACTGTCAGTAATCCATTCTACACAAATGAACTGTGCTTTACATTTAGAAACCATCAGAATGTCGCTAGGGGTTGGAGTACACTGCTCAGTCAAACTGTTCATTTATGTATCTTAAACTTTATCATAGTAGGATTACTGGCAAATGCACATGGCAAATAAGACCTGTGAGAAAGGCACATAGGAGGGAACGCCAGGGGGCAGAATTCGCCTGGTAGGTTACAGTAGTTAGAATTAGTTTAGGGATGTGGAAAAATGGAGTAAACATTACATCAGCCAAGGCTGGGCAGCTAGATGGCAATGACAAGCTGCAGAGTTGACAGGACTAGGACGGAAAGTATCAACTTGCCAACAATAAGTACAATTTGTGACTCTGAAATATAATCCTCTATCAGAAGTAATATCTTAACCTGGGAGAGGTTTAACATTTTGGAATGGGTCAGAGAGACTTTAGAAAGTGTCTACTGCCTGGTTGTAAGATTAATTTTGTTTAAGAGCTACACCTTGGAGCCTTTCCTAAACCAAAGGCAAATGTTTGGTCTAGAATGATCTAAGTAATATTGTTAAGCATGTGTTTGGTGGTAACCATTAAATAGAAAGATTGTTTCTTTTCAGAAAAGGATTCTAGCTGAAAGGCACCAAAACTAGTGCTTGCACCTTTCAAGGACTTCTGGGATGACAAGTCACCTAGTGCTTAGTCAATAGGTCTGTTTGGTTCTCTCTCTCTCACCCTCTTTCCTTTTAGGGCAGATTCCTGATTTGTTGATTTCTTTTTACCTTTCTGACCTGCCTTATACAGCTCTGGCTCCCCATTTTGATTTTTGGTACAGACACGACTTTAAAGGGCTGAGAAAATGTATTTACTTTTCAGGACTCAGCCCTACCCACATTCATGGCATGTACTAGAACTCCCTTACAGTGTTACTTCCCAGGAGATAGTAGAATGCATTCCAGTACTCTCTTCTGGTCATGGAGGAGAAGAAGCTTATGTTATGTTAGGAGTATTTGTAAGGCATAGTATCACCCAAGAGAGTATTCTGGCACTAACTAGGGGTGCTTACCTCCTCTCGGGCTGTTGGGGAAGGGGAGTATTTGAAGAGCCAGGGCTTCAGCTTCTTGCAGAACTCAAGAAGGGAGGAGGATGCTCTGATGTGTAGTGGGAGCCGGTTCCATAATTTAGGAGCGATGTACGAGTAGGCCCAACCTCCCAAATGGTTTTTGTGTATGGATGTGGTGCATTCGAGCAAGAGTCTGGCCCAGTGATGCGTCGGTGGATTTTGGAAGGAGATGCAATTGTTCAGACAGTAGAGCCTTGAACGTATGAGTGAGGAGTTTGAACTATGCGCTTCTGTGTATCAGGAGCCAGTGGGCCTCTCTGAGATCAGGAGTGACGTGCATTCTATGTGGGAGAAAGAGAGCGAATCTGGCTGCAGAATTTTCAAACAATCAACTAATCAGTCATTTGTAGAGAACATTGCTGTCACCCCTGGGGGTATCTGGGCGCTGGTGTGTGATGTCTCTGTCCTAGAGCCAGGTCTTGAGTCTCTTCCTGAAGTCTGCCAGTAAGGGTGCAGTTCGGAGGGGGAGAGGGATGTTGTTCCAGGCTTTGGCTGCAATTGAGGAAAAAGAGCAGCTGCTGCTGCTTTGACTTCTGGGTATGTGTTCGAGGGCCAGAGAGAAATAGCACAGGTGTCTGGTGGGTTGGTGGAAGTGTGGACGGTGATTGATGTGGTCTGGTCTTTAATCATGTAGGGCTTTGTAGACATGAATGAGGAGTTTGAAATTACATCTCTTCTGGACGAGGAGCTAGTTGAGGTTTCTGAGGTGGGAGTGATGTGGGTGCAGCTGGGAAGGTCCAGGATGAGTCTGGTGGCGATGTTCTGTATTGTCTGGAGTTTCCTTAGGAGCTTGGAACACATGCTGCATAAAGAGAGTTACTGTAGCCAAGTGGCTGGTGATGAGGGCCTGGGTGACAGTTTTCCTGGTGTTGACTGGGATCTATCTGCAGATTCTGCAGGGCATGTGGATGGTGTGGAAGCAGGAGGAGGCGAGTGCGTTGATCTGCTGCTTCACGGTCAGCACACTGTTGAAGATGATGCCAAGGTTGTGGACATGGTCTGTAGGCGTGGGAGTGTGTCCAAGTTCAGCTGGCCACCATGTATTGTCCCATATGGAGGAGTTTTTGCCGAAGGTCAGGACTTGTGTCTTGTCAGAGTTGAGATTCAGGCAGTTAGTTTTCATCCACTCGGCTATGGTGGTCATGGCGTTGCAGAAGTTGGTTCTGGTGGTGAAGGCACCAAGTAAGCAAGAGGATCAGATGAGTATTGTTTGCATATGGGATGATGTTGAGTCAGTGGGATCCAACGATGACAGCCAGGTGGGTCATGTAGGTATTAAACAAAATAGGGCTGAGGGATGAACCTTGGGGTAAGCCGCAAATGAGGCTCTTGGGTGTGGTGGTGAAACGGGGTAGTTTGACGCTCTGAGTGCGTCCTGTCAGGAACCAGGTGATCTATTTGAGGGAATCGCTTTGTATTACGATGCTGCGGAGTCTGTTGATGAGGGTCTTATGGGAGAAGGTGTGAAACGTGACTGATAGGTCGAGGAGGAACAGGGTGGCACTTTCCCAGAGGAGTGCTCTGATGTCGCCAGTGGCAGCAATGTGTGCAGTTTCGGTGCTGTGGTTGGAATGAAAACCTGATTGGGAGGTGTCCAGTAGGTTGTTTTCTTCCAGATAGCTGCTGATTAATGGCCTTCTCTAGTACTTTGCCCGAGTAAGGGAGTAGAGAGATAGGTCGGTAATTCTTGAGTTTGTTGGGGTCGGTGGAGTTTTTTTTTTTAAGGAGGGGTTTGATTTCTACAGGTTTCCATTTGTCCTGAAAAACTGCTGTTGTGCAGGAGATGCTGAGGATGCTGGCCAGTTCCGTGCTGTTGAGGTTGGATCCGAGGTTGAACAGGTGGTCGGGGCATGGGTCGGTGGATGCCCCAGAGAGAACAGATGAAATGATGGCTGAGGTGGACTGAGTGGTGAGCAGTACCCACATAGAGATAGTGCTCATGGTGTGCGAGAGAGCTGAGATTAGAGATCGTGGGTTGGGGGGGGGGGGATTCAAAGATGTTGATGGTGGTGATCTTGGTGTGGAAGTAGTCTGAGAGGGTGTTGCAGAGTTCTTGGGAGGGGTGGATGGTGTTCTATGTTGCTGCTGGGTTGGAGTATTCCTTGACTGTTTTGAAAACTTCTTTTGTGCGTTGGATGCTGAGTCGATGCGGGCAGTGATGGCCGCTCTCTTGGCTTCCTTGAGTTGCTAGTGGTAGGTGTTGAGCGCTGCTGTAGGAAAGTACCATCTTGCCTGGCATGTTACACCCATATTTCACTGTATATATGTTGTTTTAGTTGTATGTGTCACTGGGACCCTGCCAGCCAGGGCCCCAGTGCTCATAAGTGTGCCCTGTATGTATTACCTGTGTTATGACTAACTGTCTCACTGAGGCTCTGCTAACCAGAACCTCAGTGGTTATGCTCTCTCATTGCTCTCTCATTTCTTTCCAGATTGTCACTAACAGGCCAGTGACCAATTTCACCAATTTACATTGGCATACTGGAACACCATTATAATTCCCTAGTATATGGTACTAAGGTACCCAGGGTATTGGGGTTCCAGGAAATCCCTATGGGCTGCAGCATTTCTTGTGCCACCCATAGGGAGCTCTGACAATTCTTACACAGGCCTGCCATTGCAGCCTGAGTAAAATAACGTCCACGTTATTTCACAGCCATTTACCACTGCACTTAAGTAACTTATAAGTCACCTATATGTCTAACCTTTACCTGGTAAAGGTTGGGTGCTAAGTTACTTAGTGTGTGGGCACCCTGGCACTAGCCAAGGTGCTCCCACATTGTTCAGGGCAAATTCCCCGGACTATGTGAGTGCGGGGACACCATTACACGCGTGCACTATACATATGTCACAACATATGTATAGCGTCACAATGGTAACTCCGAACATGGCCATGTAACATGTCTATGATCATGGAATTGGCACCCCAATGCCAGACAATTCATTGATCCCCCGAGTCTCTAGCACAGACCCGGGTACTGCCAAACTGCCTTTCCTGGGGTTTCACTGCAGCTACTGCTGCTGCCAACCCCTCAGACAGGTTTCTGCCCTCCTGGGGTCCAGCCAGGCTTGGCCCAGGAAGGCAGAACAAAGGACTTCCTCAGAGAGAGGGTGTTACACCCTCTCCCTTTGGAAAAAGGTGTTAGGGCTGGGGAGGAGTAGCCTCCCCCAGCCTCTGGAAATGCTTTCATGGGCACAAATGGTGCCCATTTCTGCATAAGCCAGTCTACACCGGTTCAGGGATCCCCCAACTCTGCTCTGGCGCGAAACTGGACAAAGGAAAGGGGGGTGACCACTGCCCTGACCTGCACCTCCCCTGGGAGGTGCCCAGAGCTCCTCCAGTGTGCTCCAGACCTCTGCCATCTTGGAAACAGAGGTGCTGCTGGCACACTGGACTGCTCTGAGTGGCCAGTGCCAGCAGGTGACGCCAGAGACTCCTTCTGATAGGCTCCTCCAGGTGTTGCTAGCCTATCCTCTCTCCTAAGTAGCCAAACCTCCTTTTCTGGCTATTTAGGGTCTCTGCTTTGGGGAATTCTCTAGATAACGAATGCAAGAGCTCATCAGAGTTCCTCTGCATCTCTCTCTTCACCTTCTGCCAAGGAATCGACCGCTGACTGCTCTGGAAGCCTGCAAAACTGCAACAAAGTAGCAAAGACGACTACTGCGACCTTGTAACGCTAATCCGGCCGCCTTCTCGACTGTTTTCCTGGTGGTGCATGCTGTGGGGGTAGTCTGCCTCCTCTCTGCACTAGAAGCTCCGAAGAAATCTCCTGTGGGTCGATGGAATCTTCCCCCTGCAACCGCAGGCACCAAAAGACTGCATCACCGGTCCTCTGGGTCTCCTCTCAGCACGACGAGCGAGGTCCCTTGAACTCAGCAACTCTGTCCAAGTGACTCCCACAGTCCAGTGACACTTCAGTCCAAGTTTGGTGGAGGTAAGTCCTTGCCTCCCCACGCTAGACTGCATTGTTGGGTACCGCGTGATTTGCAGCTGCTCCGGCTCCTGTGCACTCTTCCAGGATTTCCTTTGTGCACAGCCAAGCCTGGGTCCCCGACACTCTAACCTGCAGTGCACGACCTCCTGAGTTGTCCTCCGGCGTCGTGGGACCTTCCTTTGTGACTTCGGGTGAGCTCTGGTTCACTCCACTTCGTAGTGCCTGTTCCGGCACTTCTGCAGGTGCTGCTTGCTTCTGAGTGGGCTCTTTTTCTTGCTGGACGCCCCCTCTGTCTCCTCACGCAGTTGGCGACATCCTGGTCCCTCCTGGGCCACAGCAGCATCCAAAAACCCTAACTGCGACCCTTGCAGCTAGCAAGGCTTGTTTGCGGTCTTTCTGCACGGAAACACCCCTGCAAGCTTCTTCACGACGTGGGACATCCATCCTCCAAAGGGGAAGTTTCTAGCCCTTGTTGTTCTTGCAGAATCCACAGCTTCTATCATCCGGTGGCAGCTTCTTTGCACCCACAGCTGGCATTTCCTGGGCATCTGCCCACTCCCGACTTGATCGTGACTCTTGGACTTGGTCCCCTTGTTCCACAGATACTCTTGTCAGGAAATCCATTGTTGTTGCATTGCTGGTGTTGGTCTTCCTTGCAGAATTCCCCTATCACTACTTCTGTGCTCTTTGGGGAACTTAGGTGCACTTTGCACCCACTTTTCAGGGTCTTGGGGTGGGCTATTTTTCTAACCCTCACTGTTTCCTTACATTCCCAGCGACCCTACACAAGGTCACATAGGTTTGGGGTCCATTCGTGGTTCGCATTCCACTTCTAGAGTATATGGTTTGTGTTGCCCCTGTACCTATGTGCTCTCATTGCAACCTATTGTGACTATACATTGCTTGCACTGTTTTCTATTGCTATTACTGCATATTTTTGGTATTGTGTACATGTATCTTGTGTATATTTGCTATCCTCATACTGCGGGTACTCACTGAGATACTTTGGCATATTGTCATAAAAATAAAGTACCTTTATTTTTAGTATATCTGTGTATTGTGTTTTCTTATGATATTGTGCATATGACACCAGTGGTATAGTAGGAGCTTTACACGCCTCCTAGTTCAGCCTAAGCTGCTCTGGTAAGCTACCTTTTCTATCAGCCTAAGCTGCTAGACACCCCTCTACACTAATAAGGGATACCTGGACCTGGTGCAAGGTGTAAGTACCCCTTGGTACTCACTACAAGCCAGGCCAGCCTCCTACAGCTGCTCTATCAGAGGGATTCCTGGTGGATTGCCATTATTACTCAAATTTGTAGCAGCTGCGCTTGGTGGCTCTGAGCTACGGAGTGTACCAACTGGCATTTGTAGAGGTTTTGTTGGTTCTGGCTGGTTTTAGTGAGGCAACTGAGTCTGTGCATTCGTGATCCAGGAGGAAAAGTTCAGGATGGCCTGGTCGAGGTCGGGTGAGGCCGTGGGTTTGGATGAGCTGAGGGCCTGCATCCACTGCAATTCAGTAACTCTGTTCCAGGTGCAGTAGTCAGCTATTTGGTTCTTGGTGGTGGTGTGTTGGGCTTCGGAGATGGCGAAGTGGACGATGATGTGGTCGGAGCAGGAGAGTTCTGTAATGTGGCTGAATCTGACTCGGTCGCTAGAGGTAAAGAGTGGGACGCAAGTGTGTCCTGCCTTGTGTGTGGGTACACTGACCAGTTATGTGAGGCCTATGTTGCTCAAGTTCTCGAGGAGGGTGATGGAGTTGGTGTCATTGGGGTCGTCAATGTGGAAATCTGAGGTTGCCAAGTAGAATGTAGTGGTGGGAGTCGATGGCTAGTGATGCGATGATGTTGGGGACGGCACTGCAACATCATCGCAGAAGGATGGTCGTGGTGGGGGTCTTGGTGGACGAGGGTGCCTCTTAAGGTAGTTTTGGCATTGTTTTTTTAGTTGGAAATTGAGGTATTCCATGAGGGGTGAGGTCTAGTCATTGGTGGCGATGCATCAAATGGTGTTCTTGAATATGATGGTGATGCCCCTGCTGTGTTTGTTGGTGCGGCCTCAGTGTATGATCTTGTAGCCATCAGGAGTTGCGGTGGCAATGTCAGGGTTCAAGAAAGGGTTTTAGCCAAGTTTTGTGATTAAGGGTGACAGGGAGGAGATGGTGTCCCAAATTTCTGTGGTGTGTTTGCTGATGGATCGGGTGTTGAGCAGGATACATCAGAGAGATTCCGGATTGACAGTGGCCTTCCAGGTGGGAGTGGCATGGGATCCTGTGTGGGCTAGCAGCTTTGTGCTGTAGGAAAAGCTGCTGTTTCAACAGGTGAAGGGTCATTTGGTAGCATGAGGGAATGTAGTGCAGCAGTTGTTTTTGTGGTCCTAGGATTCATGGCTCTGAGCTCCTCGGTGGAGTAGTCGTGGGTGGCTGGAGGGCCAGGGTTCCTGGCGCAGGGCACGGTCTAGGCACAGAGGGGAGTGGATGGGTTCAGATGGGCTGGCCTTTGGCATGCCTTTGGTGCTGTCGTGCTGGAGCCTCTAGTAAGTAGGTCCTGGGGGAGGGTGGGGCGCTGGGAGGCGGGAGGAGGGTAAGAGCAGAAGGAGGGAGGAAAGAGAGGAGAAGGAGCAGAAAAGGCAAGCAGGGCAAAAACAAGCAGAAAAGAGTGAAAACGGAGCAGAAAATGAATAGAAAAGAGGGGGAAAAGGAGCAGAAAATTTGCTGAAAAAGGTGTAGAGAAAATGGTGCTGAAAACGAGAAGCAAAGAGGTGAAAAGGAGCAGAAAATGAACAGAAAAGAGGGGGAAAATGGTGCAGAAAACGAGCAGAAAAGAGGGAAAAAAGGAGCAGACAAACCAGCAGAAACCAGGGGGCAGAGAGTGGCAATGGGCAAGCTGGACAGGAGACTGTCACAGGGGAAGTTGGGACGAGAACCTTCTGGATGACTTTTTGATGAGTAGCTTGCTGATGCCATTGTTTAGGATGTTTTTCTGTAGTCCAGCTTGTGTTGAAAGTGACGATCTCCCTGGTTTTGTTTGGGAGCAAATTGGTTCCTGTGGATGGGTGTGGTTAAGAGGTCAGTCAGCCACCAGGTGGAATACCATGGAGAGATATTCTTGTCAAAAATCAAATCTTTTATTTTGTCGGTGTTGATCTTAAGGCACTTCGAATTCATCCAACTGCACACTTTGGACATGCAGGAGGTGAATTTGTTGGCGCAGGAGAGGATGTTGATCTTATGTGCTCAGATAACATTGGCCAGAGAGGTCATGCAGACATTGAAGAAGGTTGGGATGAGGGATGAGCCTTGTGGCACTCCACAGATGAACATGTGGGCTGCCAAGGAGTATGGGGCATGCTGACAGCCTGTATTCCATCCTTCAAGAAGTAGCAGATCCAGTGGCAGACATTGGTCAAGAAGGAGCAGATCCAGCGGAGAACTGGTACTTGGATGCCAATCTCATTTAGAAGTCGGATAAGAATGGGGTGGAAGAGCACGTCAGATGCTATAGAGAGAGGTATAGGAGGATGATGGCCACTATTTCTCCTCTTTCCAGATTCATGAAGATATCATCTGGCAGCAATGACTGTTTTTTCTATGCTGTGGCTGCACCTGAATTCAGACTGCATGGCACTGAGATGTTGGTGGCTATGAGGTGGTCAGTGAAGCATATATTGATGAGTTTCTCTAATACTTTGGCTGGGTATGATAGCAGGGAAATAGGTCTGTATCTTGAGAGCATCAACGGGTCTGCAGAGGGCTTCTTCAGCAGTGGGACAACATTGAGGATATGTGCAAGAGCTTTGCTGATGGGCTTGAGTGTTTTGGTGATGGTGTGGTGGTTTCGAGTGGGTCACTAATCTTAGTCATCAAATATCCTTTTTACGCACCAGAAAAGAAGTAAGGTATTTAGAAAAAATATATAAGTATATGTTTTGATGCTCGATTTCCTAATTGTGTCACTCCTTTCAAGAGTGGTAAAGCTCTAGCAGTAACATATTTAAATATACACCATATCAAAAATACTCTTTTTATCACTTATTTTATTTGTATTCTTCCATGCTGCACAGATTGAAGGCACCATGATTTAACAACAGAAATACATCTATCTATATATATTCACTGAAAAAACTAATGGTTAAAGCAGTGTTATAGTTAGGTAAATTTCTCAGTGACAACATTTTGAACATTAAAAAAAAAAAAACACAGAAATTTAGCATTGTCATCTTTTGTATATGGTTCTTTATTTTGTCTTCAGTGATTACTTAATGCTAATCCATAAAAGAGTTTATAAGAGGTGGATGGATGTTTATTTGTTTATTTTTTTCTTTGTTTTTCTGAAATTATGGTGGTCCTGAGACACTTGTGGGAGCCGGACACACAATTCCCTGCATGAACTCCAAGGGGGCTGTACTTCTTGTTCGGATATCCTGGACCACTCATGAGATCGTACATTTACAAGTAAGTTAAGTATTGTTCTATAGAAGATATAAAGGAAGTATTTGTGTGCGGTCTCAGAAGACACTCTCAGGAAAGGTCGGTGAGAGGAAGCACACCCTAGGGAAGGATTCTGGTTTATATGGATGTCTTTATTTAGAAAAAGTAGATTCCAACCTTTTTGGTTTATTTCACTATTGGACTTCGGTGAGGGCAGATATATTTGTCTTGCTCTCCTTTCCTGTTTGGCTTTGAAGAGAATGATGGCTTAATCTGATTCAGATCAATAACCAGGGCTTCATTACCAACTCAGCCACCCAAGGAATCCTTGCTGTGGCAATTTTTTTTTAAATGAGGCCAGCTGCCAAGAAGGATTGGGCAAAGTATGTCACCTATAAACTTTGCAGCAAAGAGTTTAGCTGGGGGTGTAGAAATGAACAATACAGCATGAGTACACAGGTGTGTGGAGACACCTGAGTACTATGCATCCGCAAAAGCTTGCACAGGCAGAGTTGGCTCGTGCTGCGGAGCAAGGAAACTCTACCGGGGCTTCAACATCATTTGCTCCAGGAGATACTGTGCCAGCACAGATTCTAAGTGCACAGGCAAACAATAACCGTGCTTTTTGAATAAAGAGCTGCTTTGCTGCAAGCAGGTCTGCCCAGGACAAGTTTATCCAAGAGCAAGCGTGGCCCCTTAGGCAGTATTTTTTTTAAACAGTTTTATGTTTATATTTCTCCTGTTTTGAAGGAGTGCAGGTAGTTTTTCTTTCACATCTCAAGTTGGATGACTTGACAATGGACAATTTAAAATACCCAAAACATTAAAAAATGTTTCACAACACAATATATATATATATATATATATATATATATATATATATATATATATATATATATATATATATCAGCTCTTTTCAGAGCTCTGCTGTAGTCCCATAATCTATGTTGTTTGTACTGTTTCCCTTTTTCATCTTACAAACTCTCGAGATAGCGGGAGCACCTAAACGCTTGCTCTAGCCCATATATTTCTGACAGCTCTCACGAGAGTCTCAGAAGATTGTAACATTTAAAAAAAAAAAAAAAAAAAAAAATTAACCATCTACTCATCACCGTACGTGTCTCTTACACACTTTCTCTCGGACACAAGCACCACAATATCCATTTGTTCTAACAGAATGTGTTGGGAACTCATTTATTCATTATTACTATTCAGAATCCGGCTAGAGAGTCCTGCGGTATCGTAAACAATTAGTTAAAAACAATATACATTTACAATCTTCACAGAAGTTATCCCTTAGGCACCGCCTCTCTAAATCTAGGGGGGGGGGGGCAGCATGCCCTTCTACTGCCCTCTTATATAGATTTTTTACTTAATTTCCACAAAACCTAAAATTTTTCATTGTGAGCAGTAATGGGAGCCATTTCATTTCCAACATAACAGCGAGCCAATCAGAGTGCTCGCTCTCGCAAGACTCACAAGAGTATCCCACTCCCGAGAGTGAGTGAAGGCTCACAGGAAAAACAGGCCTATTGACCAATCACATGCATCCATTTTTAAATTCCTACTCTTGTGGGCCTCCTGCAAGACTATCGCGAGCCCAACCGTCCTCATATACAATTATTCTTTACCCTTAGTTTATCAAAAACTACTGAACGAATTTACACCAACTCACATAAAGCACAATCTGTAGACCAAGATCTAGATTCCTGCTGAATTTGGTGTAAATCAGTTGAGCAGTTTTTGCTGCAGCCATGTCTAAGTAAGTCTATGGAAAAGTCATGGGTATTTTATGTTTTGGCACCCCCCTTTTTTCACGGCTCCCACTTGCGGAATGACTCTGAAACTTAACAGGAAGAAACTGAAATGGATGACTTTTTTAGGGGAGGGGTGGGGGCGGGGGGGGGGGGGGAAGCTTTGTGAAGATTCATTAAACGGGGCCAAAGTTATTAGCAAACCCAGAAGAGCTCCATTTATGGAAAAGCAGACCTAACTATAACTGCTTTCTGGAGTCTACCAGTAGGATATGTGTGTATACACACACTATGTCTACAAAATAGCAATCAGCAATCAGCAATTACTGTTTATTACGCAACTCCAACGGTGCAGTTCTCTACTGCACCATGAAGGCACTTTGGAGCCTAGGCAGGGGTACCACAAATCCAAAACAACATAGCACAATATAACTAAAGTTATTGTAACTTGTCAGCCCTAGTATCCCACAGATACTTCACAGTGAACAGAGATAACTTAGTCTGTTATTAGCACTAGTTAAAAAGGTCAGTTTCTCACCTCATCCATTGACAGGCCTATCACTGAGTTGGCTTGCTTTCCCATCTTCTCCTTTGTAGATGTTATCACGGTGTTGGCATCAGCATCACTAGCAGACATAGGGCGTTGACGCTGCAAAAACATTACAGACAATTATGGCTAACTTAATTATCTGAACTCTTCTCTACCTAGCAGAGAGTCAGCACCAAAATAGTGCAATGATAACATCCTCAGCATCCCCAACATACTCTGCTGGTAACTTGAACTCTCCACCCCTCTGTATTAATGCTAGGATATAATCACCACTAAAAATTAGTGTCAGGATTCACGAACATGTTACTAGTAGTGGCATCTAGTGTCCGTAGCTTGAGAGTATCAATTCACAGACCAGCCATGTGAATCTATAATCCTTCCACAAGGACATTTATGCACTGATTCACTCCTTCGCTCTGCAGAAATTACCACAGATAGCTTTTGTGCATTAGACCAAGAAAGACGGAGCAGAAAATACCCAAACTGACCACATGCAAAGAAGAATTCCCAAGCACAAGCAGGGATGGGTGAGAAATAGAGGACTGAAGAAAAAAAAGCAAAGTGAAGCGAATGCATGTGGGCACCGCTGGACATTTAAGTGTGCCAAAATGTGTGTTTACGTATTTATTTTAGAGGTGTTCTCTTGCCACAAAGTGCCCACATGATTGTCCCAATACACCACAGAAGAGAATACTGTTGAAAGATAGCATTGCTTCATTTGTTGTAGACCAGCATTCTTATATGATTCTGAGAAAAAGGAAATTGCTATTTCCCATTGTAGGGTGAAATAAGAATGTGCAAATTAAACAGAGCATAGTGCTTATTCACAGCTGCAGTGGCCTTCCTTAAAAAAAGTGGTGCTTGCAAGAGCTGATTAGGGGTGTCTTTTAGAATTAGGGCTCTTGGAAGCACTTCTCTTCAATGAAAAAGCCCCAGCAGCTGAACGTAGTGGATTAAAAATTGCCACCCAAGAGTGGTGACAAATTAACATCACTTACCACCCTGGAGCTCACGGTTCGAGTCTGTGCGGAGGATGGCCGCTGGAACAAAATAACATAAAAAGGAGCACTGAGATGGGAGAAGGGAATAAGAGCCAGATAACTGGGTAATAAAAGAAGAGCGGTGAGACTAAGAGTAAAAAAAAAAGTTTTTGAACTGGAAGAGGCTAGAAGAGATTAGAACAGCTGTTGTGAGTCAGATGTTCCCAAGTATTGTTAGGTTCAGATAGGGGACAAATCCCTGCGGCTAGTTCCTTCCGTTCAACAGCAAAAAAGCAGCTTACATGGTTTATTTTTTTTATATAAACACACACTCTGTAGCAATATGACCACGTGCCAGGAAAAGCAAAATCTAAAACAAACGTCAAGAACGTGAAGGGCGGTGGTAGGTTGGCGCCAGGCAGCAGAGAGCCAAGATGGGTGGGGATTTGAGAAGCTCCCAGTTTCCCATTGAGAATGTGATTGGTGCTGTGTTTAAATTGGCCAATCAACATTGCTCTCTCCACGGTACACAACACTCTTGAGAGTAAAGTGCATCTCTCCAAACAGCCACTCACTGCCACAAAACGATAAAACACCCTGAATGATGAAGACCAAGGCATCAGCTTCAAAGTTCACCAATTCACAAATAACTCAAGACACAGCATTTAAGAGATGCACCTCTACAGCAGAATGACTGCTTACTC
This sequence comes from Pleurodeles waltl, assembly GCF_031143425.1. Taxonomy (NCBI): domain Eukaryota; kingdom Metazoa; phylum Chordata; class Amphibia; order Caudata; family Salamandridae; genus Pleurodeles; species Pleurodeles waltl. The sequence goes on from NC_090448.1 coordinate 982,023,540, forward strand.
TAAGAGACTAATACTCCCCCCACTTTCTATAGGTTGGGGTATTTCTTCAGCTTTGTTTAAGTCGCAAGAAAAGATAACTGAAATCGTTTTTTTCAAGACGACAAAGTGACAGTTTTACACCTCAGAATGTTTTGTCATTCGTGGCCGTTTCTTTGTGCATGCGTTTTCCATACAACTCGTCTACTCGGAGTATAGTTTAGTTTGCATACGTTTAGCAGCAGAGTTTGTGGTCAGTTTTTAAGATGGTGCTACCATCTCTGGAGGGGTGGTAAAAGTCCTCGTTGTTGTTGGGGAGCCTTTACAAGATGGCTAATGGATCATTGGTAAATGGAAAAGGGAAAAAGGTTAAGACAGGTTTGTTTGTCACTAAAAAATGACAGTCAAACGTTGCTTCCCGAATCAGACACTGCCAGAGCAAGATCTACTGATGGATACGCTTGGATGAAAAGAGAAAAGCAACTGCGCAGTGTGTGGTGAAAAAAAGAAAAATCGACAAACTCAACACTGAGGCACAAATCACATACCATGTTGAGTAAAATAACGGAGAGTGAAAACAAGAAGTGCAAAGTAAAGCCAAGGATGTCAAAATTAAAGGAAGGGAACGATACAGTTATAAGATATCAATATTATCGACTCGAAAAGAGCATCTAAGAGGGCAGTCAGCATAGTCCTAAGAAACGTCTTGGGTATCACCAGGAGCAGCAGTGGAAGGTGGGGTTTATTAAATCATATCTCCCCCAACAGTATTTAATGTTTAAGGTTGATGACAGTACCTTATACATTGACAGATGTTATGGGGTTAAAATGTACATATAGAGTTGAAAAGAACCCAGAAGCAAGTCGCTAATCTCATGTTCAAGGTCTTGGTCTCAGACGGAAAAGACAAGAGGATTCTGTCAGCAGTCAAGGCACTAAAGCTAAGGGAAATGAAAGACTTAAGGTTTTATCAGGTCAGACACACCAAAAGAAATGGAAAAAAATAATTAAAAGCTCTGGTGCAATCAAAATGTAAATTATAGCTAAGGGAGTAGTGGTGGGTACACTCAAATAGCAAACATGAGAAGTAGATGTCCCCTCCTCCTGACATGTCCTGATTGCAGGCCAGGGCTCCGCGTATCTCTTAATCATCAGTTGCTAAGTTGGTGGAAATCAGTATGCAGCTCTACAAATATGATCTGCCTCATGACTCACATCTTAGTCCTTTTCTCACAGTTGATACAAACAGCTGAGGTGTGATGGGCAAGAACGTCTCGAGCAAGTTAAGACTAAGCCTAACTTGGACAAGAGTCACTATGTTGAGTAACTATTAGGCGCCAACACATGTATGTATGTATGTACGTAGGCATACAGTACTTCTATAGCACAAACGTAGCCAAAAGGTAACAGCACGTTGTACATGGTAAAAGACAAGAATAAAGTCAACGAGTATTAGGAGACAAAGCAGGGTTGTGGATGGGTAATACATTATGATTTACAGTTCTTCAATGAGGCGAGTCTTCAACTCTTTATTAAACAGACGTAGCGTTGGAGCAGTCCTTATAGAAATCAGAATGCTGTTCCAGGTGCTGGGGAGGCACTGATGGATACGGGGATGGTGTTCCATATTGGCTGACAACTTCATAAGAAGCAGCTTTGAGAAAGTTCAGTATGTCACCAAGATATGGGAGAGAGGGCTTTGAAGGCTGACCACTGCAGGCTTCTAGAAGAAGGGTGGATGTAGGAAAGGAAGCAGGTTTGGTGTCTTAAATGTGAGGTTGAATCTTCTATATTTTTCATTGAAGAAGAAGTTGATGGCATAGCACTTTTCTGGGGAGTGAGGGATAGGTGAAGTCAGTGGGGTTTGATGCAATGCTTGATGGTACTGAACAGTGTTCTGTTTCTCTTGATGTGTTCATTAATGGTGTTGGTATAGTGCTCTGGTTTAGCTTATGTCATGAGCTGTCTGCGTGTTCTACGGAGGGACTTCAGTAAGAAGAGGTCCTCGGGAGATCTGTTTTTCTTCCACTTTCTTTTCTTTCTTCAGATGGATCATTAACTGTGAGCAAAGGTGTTTGGAATAAAAGATTGCTGAAGGCTTTTCCTTGCACTTGCATGTTCTAATTGGGGCATGTACGTTCGCATAGCTTTCCAAAAATTGTGGGAGTTGTTTAGAAGTATGTTGGTATCAGACGTGGAATTGATAGGATAAAAGAGTAGTTCAGGTATTAAGTTGTCAATGGAGCTGTCCTTGAAAGCTCTGAAGGTTTGGAATTCTCTTTTGTGTTGACCTTGGTTTTCTGGAAAGATGGTGAGCAGGGAGATAGTCATGGTAAAGTGGTTGGTACTGTCCAGGGGTATGGGTGGTTTTGACTAGATTTTTGGTGATGTTGAGAAGACAAGATCGAGGATGTGGCCTTTAAAATGTGTTGGTTGTGTGACATGCTCTACCACATACAGTGTAATGATGAGGTAGAAGAGGGTGTCTCTTGTTTTTTTTTAGCTTGTATTGTCTGGGGTGTGGCCAGGAAGACTTATGAATGACAGCAAGACTTCCTCCCCTCTTATATGTGCAGGCCACACAATGGATGCTGTAGTCTATGGGTAAAGGGACATCTAGGATGTACAAAGATGTGGGCGTGAGACATGTTTTTATAATGAAAAGGGTGTCAAACTTGCGATAGGTGCTGAGGTCTGCCATGTTGGGTGCTGTACTGTGGAGCAAGCATAATGAGCAGGGGTTGAAATGTGTGGTAGTTAGTGAAATATGTGCAAGGTTGGGTCTTAATGTTGTGATAATGATACATGAATGACTGGGTCGTCGACATCTGGGTGTGATTGTGGGGACTGACAGTTTGGGGTGGTGGGTGGTGCACGTGATTTTATCTTACCTTGTAAGTTTCACTTGAACAGGGGTTCTGTCTCAAGGCCATACCTGACCCTGGGCTTGTCTGCATCTGCACTTTGGTAGGGACGTCTAGGTGACAGGACGCCCGGAAGAGCTGATGAAATAGGGAAAAGCAGGAAGTGATGTTGGGAAAGGCAGTGGTGTCACTTCCTGTCAAAATGGATGATGGGAAAGACAGTGGTGTCATTTTCTGTGTCATTGTTTTCAGGTTCATATGAAGGTTTAACAGCAGAAATACATAAAGGGAAATGTGAGAGGCAAATGTTTTATTGACTGTATAGAAGGAGAACCTTGCCAAAAGGTGTGTGAAAATTCCTGCCATGATGGGAGGGGACACTAATCAGATAAATGTATGCACTGAACAGACCACCCAACCATTAACAGAAGCTGTGGTATCCTGATTGCCAGGTGTGAAATCTCTTTAGTAATACAATGTCTTGGAAACAAATGAGCAGTACTCTCTAGAGTTGGACTCAGACATTTCTGGGGATTTACACATTGCAGAGCTCTTACTGACTCAGGCAAATAATTTGTTGAAAACGAAGCTCAGCATTTCTTCGTTAACCCCACATTTTGTGTGCAACAAGATCTTCCCTATCCCAGTGGAAAGAATATTAAGGCAAGCACGTGACAGAGAATGCTACTGGCGGATCTTTTTATCTGAGTTTATAGCAACAAGGAAATCAGTATTTACCTAAGTCTAATGTCTCTGGTGGTGAAATGTTCAAAAGGTTTGTGAACAAAATTGAGACTCTGTAACTCCGTGCAGCTGAGAGACTGAAGTGGTGGAAATGTATTTAATAACCCTGGAAGTGGTGAATGAATACATAGTTTTAGAAGGCGAAACATGTTCTGTCCCATTTTTTGTAGACTACTTCTAAAACTACGCACGATTCCTGGGAGAAAGAAGTGGATAGGATAATCTTGACTATGCCCTACTGGTAAAATAGCCTTCTACTTTTCTACTAATCCCTTGGCACATACTTCTGGGTGAATATAGAACATTCAGACAGTGCTATGACAGGCCCAAGTTGCTGAAGATAAAATTCTTAAGAAACAATTACGATCTAGGTGCAGCTGCTAATACAGCCATTCTCCTAAAGCAGGGGTCTGATGCCAGATGTATGACTTCCTACTATCAGTACCTGTCATAAAAGGCCCCATCTAAATCATGGAACATCCAGTACAGAGTCTTGAGTTTCAAACTGTCCCTGGAAAGCAGAGCCATGGGAGGGGCATGCATAAAAGTACAGGCCCTTCTAACCTAAGATGAAGATATCTAATAGATTTGGGATTTCTACCAATCCAGGAACCAACAAGAGTGCTGTTGTAGTTTTGTCTAGATACAAACAAATATAGCCCATAATACAGCTCAGTTGACTGATGCATTTGTTAAAAAGGCTTGTGTGTAGCCAGAAGGTCATATGTTCATATTCTTTCAGGTCCACTGAGCTTTTCATCCTTCTGAGGTCGATAACATGAGTACCATTCAGAGTTGGGTAATATTTAACAGCAGTTGTCAGAGGGGACAAATGCAAAAGTGTACTATCCAAGTCAGCTCACCAACCAAAAAGACACAACTAAAGAGACAGCCAATTTAATTAGTTTGATTCTTGGACTACCCAGCCAAGTCCATAGAAGAAACATGCTGATGTACCAAATTGTATTCTTGGCTGAAGTGGGTAATATCAGATCTCTTGATATATAGATTTTTCAGGTCCAATTTCGGCCTCCAGGTGAATCCAAGACAGAGTTGCTTCCAGTACGTTCAGTACATTGTAGGCTATTAAAACAAAGCTACTTCGATACAGGATGCTATCACCCGCACTTTCCTTTGAGACATCACCCCATTTTTATTTTATTTTATTTAACATTCTTCAGTATTGTAGCTGCTACCTAGCACAGCCCAAATAAAAAAATGGAACTGGCTGAGAACCTGCGATTAGTTCCTCACTTCGACTGAAAGACCAATACTATAAAGCAAGGAAAGGAAACAAGTCAAGAGAGTTGGACGTCTTCTTTGGTGGAGTATTTACTAGTGATCGGGATAAGGGAAGGTATGGAATGCAGCTGGCAATGGAAGGCTGCAACCACAGCACTTACCATAGGGAAGCCCTGTAGGACTGACCTTAGCCAAAAGCGTTGCATTTGGAACTAGTATTGCCACCCCCAAACAACAAATCTCTAATCCCCAATGCATGAGACCCCGTTGGATCACAAAAGGTGTAATTCTTGGCATCTGTGACATAGGGCCATGACCCATTTGTGCCTCTGAAAAAAATGTGCCTCTGTGCCCTTTTCAAAGGAATACATGAGAAGGATAGGGCTGGAGAGGTGGCAGTCCAAGATCTTATGAAGAGTCCTAGTCCTCTTGTCTACCATAAATAACCAGGAGTAGAACCCCAATGGGGAACAAATGCTACAGCTCGCAAATCTTATAACCTCTGCACTTACGGCAGAATCTTTTGAGTCTGGAGGGGAATGATGGAGAGCTGGTGGGTCTGAACAGGAATCCTGAAGTGACATGACATGAGGGTCCACCGGTCCCACATAACGGATTTCCATATAGAAAGGTGGAAATGAAGACTTTCACCTCATCCCAGTGGATACTCTAAAATCTCTGACAGAGTCAGGTCTGGGAATCAGGGGAGAAGAAATCCCTTCTGCTTTCTATTCAGGCCTGGTGGTTTCTGTATTTAATAAAACCAGGAAACTGCTGTAGGGTCCTGGTTATGTGTCCTGGGTTCACAGAAGCAGGTCTTTGAAATGACTGAGATACAGATTTGCTGAGGAAACCCAGTGACTTAGCAGTAATGGCCAAGGATTAACATCTGGTGAGTTGCTCATCCACAGATACAGTGAAAAATGTTCTGTGACCAAATGGCAGTGCAGGACCATCTACTGAAGATCTTGAGATAAGTAGGTGGTGTACAACCAGACTTAGTACTACATACCAACTCCTAGATAAATGTCCTTGGTAGCATTATGCACAAAGCCCAAGACGCAGCAGAAAAAAAAAATTGAGGCTGGTTTGCCTTTGTTTTCTGTGCTCTGGAATTCAACCCTTTTATAATATGAGAGAATAAGCACAACCGTCCACATTTGATTGCTTCTCCCCACCACATAACATCAGAGCTGGCTTTGTGGAGGTGAAACAAATGCAGTGCAAAAAACTGACATACAACACTCTTCAGAACAGGAAAGTGGACGAGATGAGCCACCTGCCGGTGGAGTATGTAGCAGAAATATTGTCACCAATGGTAATTAAATCTTCTGATTAACATGTCTACCTGAAATTCCTCACTTAATGGATCAATACAAAGCATTACTGCTGTGGAGATGTATTGAAGGAGGAAACTCAACAAGGGTCCCACAAAAGCCTCTCTTCATGCAACCTCAGGGTGGATATAATAATGCCTAATGACACTCCTGGAGAGCAAAAAAGATATGGCTCTTGGAGCGAGACAGATATATATATACATATATATATATTCACTTAAAAAACAAAGGTTCCAGGGGCGTTATAATTAGGCTCAAATTTTAAGCGTACTAAACCATAGAAATTCACCTCTTATAGTTACAGTTTTCTCAAGTAACTATAATTTTTGCCCTAAGCTAACTATAAATCGCACCCCGCCATGCACAATTATCTTATCAATAATTTTACTGCAGATGTTACTGCAACATTAGCAATGATGTTATCAAAGACATCATGACTGCTGTAATTTGTGGGGTAATTAGCAGTGCATGGCGAGGGCACGAGTTATAGTTACCTTACAGCACGAGTTGTAGTTACTTGAGGTACCTCTAAGTATAGCAGGTGAATTTTTATAGTGTGGTATGTTTAAAATGGGAGCCTAAATATAACGTCCCTGTAACTTTTGTTTTTTTTAAGTGAATTTCTGTGTTTTTTTAATTCTATTTCCGAACTAAAATGTCCCTGTAACCTTTTTTTGTTTTAGTGAATTTCTACTTTTTTTTTTTTTTAAACGTAAAGTAAATTTAATTACTATACGTTAATCCAACCACCACCGCGCACGGCCTTCAGCGGTGAGTGGTGGCACCTGGCCGCAGAGCCTGGCCTGTGGCCAGGCCCTGTGTCAACCCCTATAAAAACCTGGCTGTGCGGGTTGGCTGCAGGGCCTGGCCTGTGGCCAAGCCCCTGCAGCCAACCTCATACCATCCAATCCCTCATGCCCTTCCCCTCCCCAGGCTGATCTCGGTCCCAGGGTTCCCATCCCCACGGAGCCCAGCCTAAACATTTACATTTTTGGCAGGGGAGGTTGGCTGATCTCAACCCCGTGGGCCCAATCTCCTGGGCATAGCCTAATTATTTAAATTTTTTGGGGGGAGGGGGTGACCCCATCCCCCAAGGCCTGGACATGTGACCTGGGTGTCCCCACACGGTACCCTGTGACAATGTTGAGTACAGCGGGGGAGCGTGAAGGCACCAGCGGTCCCAGCTGGCTCCCCATCTTCTGTGGGAGCCAGCATTGCTCTCACAGAGAAGGAGCTGCTAGGCGGTTTCCTCTCTGTGGGAGCAATGTTTCCTCTGTTTCCCTGCCTGAATTTCTGAGTCCCAAGATGGCTGACAACTCTTCCTTGTTGAAGTGTGGGCAGCCAATCAGATCTCAGCACAAGGTTTGCAAAGCCTTTGTGTCCCTATATATACACATTTGGATTTTCTTTAATTACTCAAAAACTGCTGAACAGATCAACACCAATTAACAAAAAGGTCGCTTTCTGGACCAAGAGCTACCTTCCTGCCAATTTTGGTTTTATTCCGTCCCGTTGTTCGGGAGCTCTCCCTGTTCAAAATCCCTATGGAAAAATGAATGGGGAAAAGAGTTTAGGAACACCCCCCCCCCCTTTTTGTCAGCCCCCACTTGACAGATCAATGTGAAACATTCCAGACAGCAGCTCACGTGAGCGGCAAATTGTTTTGTAAAATTTTAGAAATTATTTGTCAACCGGAGGCAAAAATGTAGGCAAGTAAAAAAAAAAAAAAAAAAAAATTCAAAAGATTTTTCTAAAGAAACTGCCACTAGGAAGGAAGGATATATATATCTATAGATATATATATAGCTTAGCTACAGTGCCGTCTCGGCCTTCTGTGGGCCAGAGTATCCGTCGAGAATTGCACAGCAAGGAAATTGGCAAAATTAACAATGTAACACACAAAGCCAGACAGAAGCCCTCCTACTTTCTTATTTCGTAAGGAAAAAAATTAAATATGAAAGGATAGAGAGCGAGGCAAAAGCCTACAGTGCAGCACTACTACGTCTGGCAGAATGATAGTAAGGTAGAACACAGACCAAACTAAAATATAGATAAAAAATAGAACAGAAATAATGCAACTGTGTATGCCCCAAACAACAAATACATCAGAAACTATGACCAAATCAGGTCTCCCTGAGAGCTGAAAACAGCAAAGATAAAACACATCAGCCAAGCTCCACAAGGAAAGTCTCCACCAAGCTAGCCAGATCAAAGAAAACGCACAGTGTACTACATACAGTAGTTTCCCTGGGGAAAAAAATACCTCCCCCTAAAATATGTAATTCATTACAATTACGTGCAGTCTTGACAATTGGGAAGTCTGCAACTAAGACACCTATCAACACGTTAGGAGTTAAGCATATCAACACCAAGTGGCTTCACCTAGGCTCAGTTATACACAGTAACACAATTAGGTATTAAGGTTTGTATGGAGTGGAGAACCTAATGAGAGACGATCCAAAGCATGGGACGTAGAAGGCACGAAAACAAATATAAAACTGATAGATCTACATGTTGCCCTTTTTCCAGTTGAATTCCTCTAAGTAAAATCACATGCCCTGTTCTAACAAGAGTGCCTCTCCACCATATAAGGAAGAAAGGTAGAAGTGATGCAATCAGATCAAAGTTAAACCCAAAGGAAAATTCTCACAAAAATCCAGTAACAGAACAGTGGGGAGGCACACTGACGAACCTGCTGCGAAACCACCAGACGGAAGCCCAGTGAATTATAAAAACGGAACTCCTCCAGAGGCAGGTACAGATTATGATATGGAGTGAATCAGCCATTCCTGATTTCGTTTACACAATGGGCCAACAGAACCTTTCCTTAAGCACCCACAGCACACCCTCAAAGATTCCAGCACAATTGTCAGCTCTCCAGGAAAAAATATATGAACTAGAGAAAAAAAAACATTAACAACCACTTCACACACAAGGGATGCACAGTGTCATCTGAATGTAAGGCTACTAAGTGGGAACCCGAAGACTCCCCATCATATTCCAATACGCCAGCATTCCACTGAAACATCTCTTGGCAGCTTTCCCACTTCGACGAGGGCGTCACAACGCCCATGGCTCCGCATGCGGCTATGGATGGAGTCATAAGAAGCCCTCGTGGGTGTGCGGATGCAGCACCCACAGGCGTTCCAAAGGATGGGAACACAGAAGTTGCAGAAGGAGCCCACGCAGTACTACAGAAAGGGGATTCCTCACCGCAGGACAAACACGCAGATGGCTGTGCGATGCAGGAAGGAGTGCTGGGGACTGGAGCTACACGTTACTAGAAGATCCCTTGGAGGAGATGCAAACAAGCCTTGGCAGCTGCAAGGGATGCAGTGCATGGGGCTACTGTGCTGTGTGGGAAGGCAAGGGCTTACCTCACCCACGTTGAACAGCTGGCAGAGAGGACCAGGAGGACTACTGTGGACCACCACCCATGATGCAGGATCCACGCAGCTCAGGATGAGAGGAGATCCACTCAGCCGGTAGTCATTGCAGCAGGTGCCTGCGGATGCAAGGGAGTGACTTCTTCACTCCAAGGGAGATTCTTTCTTTCTTCTAGTGCAGACTGAAGACACACCTCCCTCAGTGGATGCACAGTTGGTGGAAATGTTGCAATTGCTGGCACGAGCCCTGGAAACAATGTTGCAGAAGAGTTATTCTTCTTGGAGGCAGCTTGTCGGGTCCTGGAGGTTCCAGTCATAGTTCCAGAGGCCAGAAGTCAACGTGGAGGTTGCAGAGGCGTACTGCCCAAATGTTGCAAGCCGAATCTGAGGACTCACCCAAGAGAGAGACCCTAAATAGGGGGACTGGTCACCTAGCCATGTAAGCACCTATCAGGAGGCAGCTCTGACATCACCTGCCTGGTCTGGCCACTCAGATGCTCCCAGAGTTCCCTGCCAATCTTGGAAACAAGATGGCAGAACCCCAGGACCCTCTGGAGGAGGTCTGGGCACCGCCGCTGAGGAAGTGATGGAAAGGGAAGTGTCACTTTTGGGCCAGAGGAGGAACTGGGGGTCCCTGAACCGGTGTGGACTGGTTTATGCACGGATGGCACCAAATGTGTCCTTCAAAGCACACCAGTGGCCTGGGGAGGCTACCCCTCCCAAGCCAGTCACACCTATTTCCAGGTGTTACCTCCCTCTCCCAAAGGAAATCCTTTCTGTTGCCTTCCTGAGCTTGATCAGATCAAGCAGCAGGAGGGCAGAAACCTCTCTGAGGGATGGCAGCAGCTTGGGCTGCCTGGAAAACCCTGTAAGACTGGTGGCAGCAATGCAGGCGGTCCTCTAAGGAGCCCCGAGAGTGCATGGGATCATACTTCCAATACTTGCAACAGTATTGGGGTATGAATCCAACATGTTTGATACCAAACATGCCCAGGTTCGGAGTTACAATTATGTAGCCGGACACAGGTAGTGACCTATGTCAAGTACAAGTGTAAAATGGCGTCCCCGCACTCACGAAGTCCAGGAAAATGGAATTGGACTTTGTGGGGCCACCTCTGCTAGTGCCTACACCCTGGCCTCTGGGCTGAGAGGGCCTACCATAGGGGTGACTTACAGTGACCTGGTGCAGTGACCTGGTAGAGAAAGGGTGCACACACCCTTTCATGCAGGCTGCAATGGCAGGCCTGGAGAGCACTTTGCATGGGCTCCCCATGGATGGCATAATACATGCTGCAGCCCATGGGTATCCCCTGGTATCCCCAATGCCCTGGATACCTAGATACCATATACTAGGGACTTACATGGGGGCACCAGCATGTCAATGTGGGTCGAAAAAGGTTCCAACAACCAAGTTTGAAGGAGAGAGCATAATCACTGCGGTCCTGGTTAGCAGTATCCCAGTGAATACAGTCAAACACACTGACAAACGGGCCAAAATGTGGGGGTAACCATGCTAGAAAGGAGGCTACTTTCCTACAGTACCACAAAGTCTGTGTAGACCTGCACCGACTGACCTCAAATGGGAGAAAGTCCTTGACTGGCAGATATACTGCCGACAAATCCAATAGACTGATATGAAACAGTCTTTCATCTGGAGACCAAAGTCCTTTGCTCTTCAGATCCCCCAGATGAGCTCCATGCCCTAGAGTGGAAACATCTGTTATCACCGTGGCCACCAAATAGGAGGGGAAAACAGCTTCCCTTGAGACAGATTGTCGAACACACCTCGCCATCGAAGATCCGCTGCAGTGTCTCTGGAGATACTGACCAACTCCTTGTGATCCTAGTTGTGTTAAAACCACTGCCAGCGGAGGCACCACTGGAGGGCCCTCATGTGTCAGCGTGCATGGGTGACCAACAGAATGCAAGGGGCTATCAGACCTATGTCACAGAACCTTCAGACCTGGAACCATAGCTTCTTAGAAACATCTGAATCATAGCCAGAACGTCCAGAATCCTCTAGGCCTCATTCACTATAGTGTTCAGTATTGCCTTTATGAACAGGTTGTACTGAGAAGGCTCTAGGTGGGACTTGGGCGCGTTGATAGACAACCCCAGGTTGTACAACTGAGTTGTCCACTACAAGTGATGCAGCAGCTTTGATCAGTCAATCGTCTGGGTAAGAGCATACTGGTATTCCCCAACTTCTGAGATGGGCTGCGACCACTGCCATCACCTTCGTGAAGGCTCGAGGTGAGGAAGTTAGATCAAACTGGTAATGCTGAAAGCCACCATAAAGCCAAGCTACTTCCTGTGAGATTGCAAAATGGGAATGGGACAAATACGCATCCTGCAGATCGATCCGGATCATCCAGTCTTCCTTTTCAAGCACAAAAAGCACTTGTGCAAGAGTAAGCATTTTCAACTTTTCCTGCTTGAGGAACCAGTTCAAAATCCTGAGGTCCAGGACCGGATGTAAACGACCGGCCTTTATGGGACTCAAGAAGTACCAGAAATAGCATCCTTGACGCTGTTCCTGCTCTGGAAACAACTCTACTGCGCCCCTTTGAAGTAGGGATTGGACCTTCTGTTGATGGAGTAAAAGATGTTCTTCAGAACAAAAACCTTGTTGGGGAGGAAAGGGTGTGGGAAATTCCTGGAAGGGTAGGGAGTACCCATTTCATACTACATCCAAAACCTACTGATCCGATGTAATGGATCTCCATTGTGGTAGAAAATGGGACACCTGTCTTCCAACCAGCAAAGCATGCTCCAAGATGGCAAAACTAAGGCTGCTTTCCTGTGACATTAACCAGGGTGGAAAAAGAGGAGGAGGATGATGGCTGATGGACAGCTCCGCATCTATCTTTGCATTTGAATCTCTCCAAGGCGGAATCAGCTTTGGTGCCAAAAAGTCTTGACCCATCAAACTGCAAATCCGCAAGGATAGCCTGCACATCTGGCGAGAAACCAGATCCTATCAGCCATGCATGCATCTTTATAACGACTGAAGTCCCCATCGCTCTAGCCACCGAATCAGCCCTATCCAGGCTCAACTGAATGACGTGTTGTGCAGCTGCCTGACTGTCGTTCAACAGTTCTGTAAAGTGCCTGTGAACATTCTCAGGCAATTTCTAACAACTGTTTTGGCTCACTCCATCAGAGCATGAACGTATCGTCCTAACAAACAAGTTGCATTGGTTGACTTTAAAGCCATACTACCAAAGGAAACAACTTTCTTTGCAGACTGTTCCATTTTCTTTGATTTACTGTCTGCAGAAGTTGCCAGAAAAGACCCAGGAGTTAACTTTGAAGGTACCACCAAACTCTCAGGCGCAGGATGAGTGGATAAAAACAGAGGATCCTCCGGAGCAGGCTTATATCTGCTTACAATGGGTCTACATACTGCAGTGGAAGACATAGGTTTCTGCCATATCTCCAAAATAGGCTCAGTCAGCGTTTCATTAAAAGGTAATAAAGGCTCTGATGAAGAGGCAGGAGAATGCAGTACCTCAGTCAGCACATTAAACTTGAGTTCAGTTGAAGGAAGCAGCAATTCCAACATATCAGCCCCCTTCCTAATAACTGAGTGGTACAAAGTCACCTCAGGAGGATGAATGCCTTTCGGCAACACCAGCTCCAATCCACTCGCTACCTCTGAACCTCCAAACGCTGGATCAAAAGAAACAAGTTCACCCTCCTCCATATCAGGGTCTCTTTCTGCAAAAAAATACTGCTCCTATTCCAGAAGGCTTTACGCCTCCCTCCAAGACCTATGTTTCAACTTCAACAATGGTGTCGGAGAAGCCAGTACATGCATCGGCAACATAGAAAACAGCGCGACAGAGTTTGATACCAGTGTAGAAGTGGATAACTGTATTGGTGTTGAATTGCGTGATGCCGGAGCAGATCCAACTGACATCAGAGAGGTCCCAATCAGCGTCACTGACTCCTGCTGAACTTCGACTGGCAAAGGGCTCTCCTTCCTCGGAGCTGGAGGAGGCCAGGATACCTGAATAAACTGCAGGAACGACACCAGTGGTATTTCACGACAAAATCACTCACAGAGCTTCCTCAGGACATCCAGGCGAAGTCGGAAGCTGCTTGGGACTCAACGGTGACATCGAAAGGGCTACAGGAGACGAGGCTGGAGCAACCTCACCTCTATCTTCAGGTGACTTCGGATGCGGAGACACCAACCTCAGTGACTCTTATCTCAAAGATTGATGCTGGGAGCTATGACGCCACTTCTTATGTTTCCTCTTTGATGAGTTCAAGGAATGGGGAGATGGTGACTCCAAACGAGGATAAGACTTCCGACGTCCTCTTTTCTCCTTTCTTGCCTTGGCAATGAAGAGCTACGCCTCTCTCTCCATCAAAGCCTTGGGATTCATCTTCTGGCATGATGAAGAGGCACGGACGTTGTGGTCCGAACTAGGACACCAAAGACAATCTTCATGAGGATCAGTGATCAGAAATCTGACCCTCACATTCCCTGCAGGGCTTGAACCCAGACTTCCTTGGAGTAGACTTTTTTTTTTCTGCAACAAAGTTACAATTTCTTTGAAAAAATGTCTCAAGAGTCCGTGGCAAAGGTGCAGAAAAAAGGACACTGACGTCAGCACCCCGAAGAGGGCTTCTTATTGCTCCACTGATGTCACGCGGAGTCATGAGTGGAGCCATGGGCATCGTAATGTCCTCGTCGACATGAGAGGGCTGTCAAGAAAAGTTTCTGTAGAATTCTGGTGCTTTGGTATATTCAAAAGGTAGGGATCCAAAGGTAGATGTACCCATCAGAATGTTCTTAACTGAAGCCTTAATAAGGTCTATAGAAGGTTCAAAGTTGGCCATCCAAATGCATTCTACTGCATCTGAAACTGCCCTGTCTATTGTCAATTATGAAAATAGAACTGGCGTGATAGGCAACATCTGTTTTGGTGCCATTTCTCAAACAAAAGACAAGGCATTCTGTGCCGAAAGAGGAGCTACAAAAATTAGGATAACAACAGCAGGCAGAACATGCACCTGGGCAGAGGTGCATGCTATCTGGGAGAGTTATCTTACGCATGGAACTACTACTGGCCAAGAACCAAACAGCACCGGAGTTTGAAAAGTACCTTGGTTTTCAAGAAAACAAAATAATGCTTCAGAATTGCTCAACCAAAAACAATGTCATTTTGCTAGATTTTGGAATCAAATGTAAAATACACTCCCCCGGAAGAAGCAACGTTCGGTTGTTCAAGTTGTGAAATACATGTTGGCAATTTTCCGAACACATTAAATAAAACAGTCCAATATTTATAGAAACTTTGCTATAGGGAAATCGTTTTTAAAAATTGCCCTCATCCAGTCTATTTGTTATATATCGATTTGCAGCATTGAGGGTTGTGACACTGCTCAGGACAACTTGACAGTCAGTTATCAGAATTAACTCTTTTCTTTTGAATCTCTTCAAGCTTCTAAAGTTAACCCTGTTTTGAGAACTTCAAGCAACAAAACAAGCTACATATATTTTTTATGTGAAAAGACAGATAACAGTCAGAGTAACAAAACTGAGGAGAAAAGTTGAATCGGAAAAGAAAAGCATACACCACTCTTTCATCCAGCTATGATCCAAAACAACAACTTTAAAATAATGTGCAAATGACAAAGAAATATCATACTGATGGGCAAGCATTTAAACCGCTTTCCTTCTTGTGATCTCACAAAGCACAAATCCCAAAGATTAGTACAATGTCATCTTTCAGACACAATTGCCTTCTTCTTCCTCTTGTACCTGCAATATAATTGAAATAAAGCTGAAACCAAAAACAGAGGCACTTCAGAAGGAAAATGTGTCTTTTTGTTTCTCCCTTTTTCTCGCTCTGTCAGGTTATTCAAGCTGTGCCTTTCACCCCCACTGTTTCCCTCTTGCCAGATGCACAAGTGTTCGTTTAGTGGCGAAGGGCCCTAAGGATGCATACCTGTTGCTTCAGGAGATGGCTCCGCTTAGGCTCAAGTGGGGCGTTACGGCCAGGACGCTGTGTGGGATCCTGGCAGACTACGCCTGGAGTGGCACAGAAAAGAAAACTGTCACCATCACAATACACAATACACAATTGAAAGGGGTAGATCACACGAAATGAGGAGAACAGTTAGCCCCCCTCTTACTTTCATGTCACAAGGAGGAGCGGAGACCATTCATCAAACCCAATCCCACTGTCAGTGATACTACGGGCCCGGTTAATTCTCTCTTCTCAAACTCGACCTTACACTCCTTGTTATACTGTGGCCTGCAGATTAGGCAATTTAAGAAAGAGATACAATGGCATGTAGGCTACATGTAATCACTGGTAACTGCACAAACTACTGGGCGTCAATAACACTAATTCTAAACAGAATTAGACAGTGAATAAGGAACTGGATCCATCAGAATGCCTTTGACTAGGTCTCCATACTGAAAAAGTGAGGAGAAAAATAGAAATTAGCATATACTTATGATCGAATGCTTTACATCCAAAGCTAAATTCTCTTTGTGAACTGTTGAGTGGCGCCAGGTGGAGCTGTGTGGTTGTGGTGACCATGTGTGCCAGTGGAGCACCTGGGAGGTGATGTGGCAGCTGGTCGAGGTGCAGATGCTGAGTTGCGGTGGAGGAGGGGGTAGTGGTGTAACAGCCGATGCTGATGGGAGTGGAGCTGGTCTGGCAGTGGATCTGGGTAATGATGGAGCTGGGCAGTAGTGGTGCGGGCTGGGAACACATGAAGGAATGGTAACAAGATTCATAGCAACAAGAAGTTCAAAGTGGGCCTAACCAAATCTGGCCTCAGTATTAGATGAGCTTTCAAACTACAGTGCCAACACAATTGTCTTCTAAAACGTCCTCCTCCAAGGTCATGTCTCAGGTATTCATGATGGATCCTTGCTTTGAATGATTTAGATGTGAAGTAAAGGATATTTTGCTAATTTAAATGAAGGAGCAGCTCCTGTGTAGTTTTATAACAGTCATACTGAGGGAAAATACACACAAGCTTAAAATGTACACTGTGCTTCAAGACTGGAAAGAAATCTCCCAAACTATAGTTGTACATACATGTTTAACTTTGACTCCCCACAACAGAAGGTTGTACTGCTTAGTACGTACCGCAATATGTGAACTTACCCACAAGTGTAAACATGTCAGAGAGCATACTAGCTTTCACCTTCATATCCAAAGGAGCATCACTGTCCACATGCAAGAAGAAGAAATTGGATGATTTTATTATTATCTGCTTGAATTGTTTTCTATAGCACAAAAGAATTTACAAAATTCACGAACTAGTTCAGTATCTATCATAATATAAGCAGGGTTTAGAACATGATATGATATACACGGTGATTCATTTTGAAAAAATAACAAGCAAGAGGTCTGTATGATGGAGTGTTAAAGTCATTGTTGATGCTCTTCTGCTGAACATTACAATTTCAAAACAAGCACGTTGAGATTGCAGAGCACTATTTTATTTGTCAAATATGTCACTGGAATAACAGTTTGGGCCATGCTGGTTTTCAGTGAATAATATTTTATTATTTTAGTTAGCATTTGTAAACTCTGGACATTTTACAGGAAGAGAAACATGTGACTACTGGTATTAGTGTAGGCAGATATTATGTTGGCCAGTTAAGGAATTAATTCAGCAGGGGAGAGTTGTCTTTGAGATAACTGAAATGAGAGGGTTGATTAGGTAATTTGTAGATACTGGAGGAGCAGGTGAGCTTCGAGGCCATTTCTAAAGGAAGTAAAGGAAGATGCCAAACTCAGTTCACAAAGACGATCATTTAATCTCTTAGGACTGTATGGAGAGATTAAGGGCCAGATGTATCAAAGGTTTTTACCCATTCTGTCTATGGGGAAAAAGTGTTCGTACATATGGCCCAAAGTGTGCTAGCATGGATTTTTTCCTTAACCCTGTGGTTTAGATACTGAATTTATCATCGGATTTCATGACATATTGTGCAAATATGTGTAGGACATCCGTCCTTTTACAGAAAATATTAAGATAATCTGTTTGCAATCACCTGGCAAACTGAAAAGTCATAAACACCAACATGAATACACTGCTAAAACAGATCCTAAATGTACCTATTCCAGAGTTAAAACTTCATACAAAACCTAACCAACAAATGTTGCTGCCAAAGGTTAGTACCAGGCTGTGATACAACAGACATGGTTCCCACACTGGAAAATGCTAATATCCTTGTCACCTTGTGCAAGCAGGCCTAATTCACAGTTTCTTAATGCTCCAGTTTGTTTTGGGTGTCTCAAAAGTCAGTCTACAGACCAGGTAGAAACATTTCCATTTTCTTTGTATCTTTCTAAGCCAGTGAGCTGTGCCTCCACCGTTGCAAGTTTTGCATATCCGGCTTCTGGTGCTGACAGGAGAGTCCTCGCTTTCTACTGGAGACTTCTAATGCCAGGTACCAGCTCACAGTAACCGGAAGTTTGCTTTATTGCTCACTTTCAAATTCCAACAAAGAATCTTCACAAAGGCGAAGGCAACATTTGTTGCAACTTGGTCAACTATTCTGCTTCACAAAATAAGTCCTTTAGGTACCATTTTTGAATCTCTGGGGGCCGTCATGATGGCAGCTCACTCTGATCCTCTCTTAGAAACACACACAGCCCTTGGCCTGGGCTGCCACAGCCCTTTGCCAAAGTTACTGCAGTCACTCTCTTGCTTTCAAGCACCATGCCACGTACATTTGTAGTCTGGCTGACTGATAAATTCATATTTATTGCTGTGTTCTTCCTTTTAAGAAGCACACACATTGTGGATCCTGTGGCTTCAAGGAGTTAGAGTGGTGACACAGATGTGCACAGGGTGGATCTGTACAACCTTTGCTTAGTATAGCCAGACCGCCTTCTTTCTCGTCCTCATGAAGGATAAATACTTAGTAGGATAGGCTTCCACAAAATGATGGCAAAAATCCTGACCTTAATTTGTCTGGTTCAGTATACTGACATTCTTTTTCGGAGGACTTCACAATACTTCTTGCTCATACTGACCTCTGTAACCTGTATACAGAGGGTGGAAGCCCTGGACCTTTAGTTGAGAGTATTTTGAGCAGGTTGAAACATGTTGACATCCCAGAAGGGTCTAATTACCCTCCATGTTATTTTAACACTACCATCTAGAAATAGGAATAAAGTGCTTGTGTCAGCCAGAAGGCAGGTTAACAATTTGTACCTTTTCTGTTTGCCCACTCACCCAATCAGCAAAAATGATGACAGTAGCAAGGGCTTTCCCGTGGTGGAGTTGTGCCTGCATAAGTTGGACGTTGTCAATGTATGTGAGGAGGGGGGCCTATGATTAAGAGTGTCGCAAATCAGTGGGTGCAGTCTCTTCGTCCTTTTAAATGAGGCTCACTAGTCCTGTCAAAACTGTCTTCACTCAATGGAGGCTGCAGCGTGGACGTGCAAAGCATGCCAAAGCAAGCCCATCTGTGCCTGTCCAGGATCCCTAGCACGCCTTTCCAACCATCAGCACTCTGCGACCCTTCAAGCCCTCATCCCCAGTCTCATTTCCCAGCGCTGTTGCCATACAATGCCACCCAACAATGAAGGTGCATTCTCCTGCGCCACCTGCCACTTCACCTTCACTCTCCCGCACCCACCTCACTTTCTCCATGCACTTCAACCAGACAAATCCGACCCCATTACACAACACCTCTCCGTGTTCTGCATGCTACTCAACACTTGCTTCCACACTAAACTTGCCACTAAAGAACAAGTTACTTACCTTCGGTAACAAATTATCTGGTAGAGACTCTATCTAGCTGCAGGTTCCTTACCTTAGAATTCCCTGGCGTCAGCTTCAAAACCAAAAATGTTCTGCTGAGCTGTACCCTGCGCGTGCCGGCGGGTGGCATCGCTCGGATCCGCATGCGCTGTCCGGCTCCGCGTGGCGTTGTCAGCGTCGTTTGGAGCGGTCTGTGATGTCACGGTCTTCTATATAGGCACCTTCCCCGCGTGCAAACGTCAGTTCTTTTCCACAACTTCCTACGCCAGAAGTGCAGTCCTGAAGAACCAACGTTAAGCTTTTTTTTTTTTCCTTTCTGATTGTCTGAACAAAAAGTCATGCCCTGGAGAAAGGGTAAAAATCTGAATAATATATATCCGGAGAGTGAGGGGGCTTGGGTGGGTGTAAGGAATCTGCAGCTAGATAGAGTCTCTACCAGATAATTAATTACTGAAGGTAAGTAACTTGTTCATCTGACAGAGACTTCGAACTGCAGATTCCTTACCTTAGAATATATACCCAAGCTATAACTGCTGGTGGTGGGTTGCAAAGATATACTTCACACAAGGAAGTCCTGCAGGACTGAGCAAGCAAAATGCCCCTCTCTTCTAACCTGGCTATCCAGGGAGTAGTGTTTTGCAAAAGTGTGCAGGAAAGCCCACGTTGCCGTCTGGCAGATGTCCAGCACCGGCACGTCTTGAGCTAATGCCGTGGTAGCAGCTTTCCCTCTGGTAGAGTGAGCTCTCAAGGCCTCAGGAGGCTGCTTCTTAGCCAAAGCATAGCACATTTTAATGCAGACCCATCGCAAAATGCTTAGTTTCTGGACTGCCCGCCCCTTCTTTGCACCAACGTACCCCACAAAGAGTTGGTCGTCCACGCGGAACTCTTTTGTGCGGTCAAGGTAGAATGATTACGCTCTTTTTGGGTCCAGCCAGTGGAGACGCTTCTCTTCTTTAGAGGGATGCAGTGGAGCAAAGAAGGTGGGCAGGGTGATATTTTGACCCAGATGGAAAGGGCTCAACACCTTGGGGAGGAAAGAGGCACGAGTTCTGAGGACTACCTTATCAGGATATATATCGTGAGATATGGCAGTTTCCATGATAAAACCTGCACCTCACTCACTCTTCTGGCAGATGTGATCGCAACTAAGAAGGCTGTTTTGATAGTGAGCAGCCCGAAAGGACAATTATGTAAGGGCTCAAAAGGAGCACACATTAGAAAAGTAAGCACTAGATTAAGGTTCCACTGGGGCATTACAAAAGGCGTAGGTGGAAACATATGTACAAGCCCTTTTAAGAATCTCTGTACAATAGGAGACTTAAACAAAGACTGTTGATCAGGCAAACAAAGGAAAGCTGAAAAAGGCAGAAAGATAGCCCTTAGGAGTCCCTAAGGAGGAACCCTGTTGGGCTAGTGACAGAATAAACAGAAGGATATTAAAAAGAGAAGAAGAAAGAGGATCAATAGACCTCTTTGTACAATATGATACAAAATGTTTCCAATGTCAGGCATAAATCGACTTAGTAGAGGGACGCCTGGCTGCCAAAATGACATCACAGACGTCGGGCGGGAGGTCATAAACAGGGGTGTGGAATTTATTAAAATATCTACTTGTCCAGGGGACAGGTTGCTTCTCAAATCTACTTGTCCTGTAAAAAGATCTACTTGTCCCTTTGGTGCCATGTAGTGTGGCGACAAATTATGGCAGCAAACTCATTATGTAAGAGCTCTGATAATAGCCTCTCTGATTATGCCAGGGCTACTACCATAGTAGGTCTTGAATACTTGCAGTTTCAATCCCTACTGTAGCAATTTCCTTATTTTGCCACCTTTCTGCAGATCTGCATACTGGGGCTGGAGGAAGCAGTAAGCAATAGTTCCAGGGCTGGAATGCCTTTGAGCCTGCAAACCTACTAACCTGCATGTTTTAAAGATTTTCACCAGCTTCTCTCTAATATTTTCCCATAATAAGAAAGGTTGGACATTTATTCCTGACAATGGCAGAATTAGAAGTTCTTCCAGGGTTGGGAAGAAAGTGGGCGGAGGGAAAATGAACTTGCAAATGCTCAATAGATTTTCACATGAGCAAATCTGCACATGCGTATTTACCCATGCTAAAATACAGTTCACAAATATTTTATAGGGGTACGACATATACCATGGGTGCACTTTTGTGACTTTCTTTAAGAATTTATAGCCACATGTAGGTAGGTTCAGATTTGCGACCCGCAAATTGCAAGTCAGAGCGACTCGCAATTTGCGAGTCGCAAATCCGAATGTAGGACGGTGTCCCTGACACCATCTGTGATTCGCAAGGGCTTCGCAAATGCCCACCTAATGAATAATCATGAGGTGGGTCACAATTTGCGACCCCTTTGCGAATAGCAGCCCTCACAGGGATGGTGGCCTGCTGGAGACAGCAGACCACCACGTCTGTGACTGCTTTTCAATAAAGCATTTTTTTTTCTTTGTAATGCAGCCCGTTTTCCTTAAAGGAAAACGAGATGCATTACAAAAATGAAAAAATGTGTACAGTGTCATTCACAATGGGGAAGGGGTCCCAAGGGGACCCCTTCGCTTTTGCGAAAGTGTTAGCACCCATTTGAAATGGGTTCAAACTGCAATTGGTTTGCGCCCGCGTTCGCGGTCACAAAACAATCCTACATTGCACTGCGAGTCGCAATTAGGAAGGGAACACCCCTTCCTATTTGCGAATCGCAAAACTGGGTTTGTGCATTGCAATGTGCTTTTTGCACGTCACAAACAGCGAAAGTCGCTGTTTGCGACATGCAAAAAGCTACCTACATGTGGGTCTTGGTCCCTAATTAGGTCTGGTGTTAACAAAGACATTTTGTTTTATTAAACTTCTATTTCTCTCTCTTTCGGCTGGCTTTACTGTGAGTGATCGCATTCTGCTCTTCCACAAGGAGCATATTGGCACACAAAGTAGTTTTGTTCAGTGTCAGGAACTACAGTGGCAATCAGTGACGTAACGAAACTGGAGGGTGCCCCTTTGCAAAGAACATGGAGGAGCCCCCTCTCTAGACTCATTCAGGACAGGTGCTCTGCTGAAGGGGCCCCCTGGAGGGCGGCTGCGGGGCCTTTGTTATGCCACTGGTGGCAACATGTGCTTTTAGAGTTCAAAAACTTTTGGGGGGGATTTTGCCAGTGTTTGTTACAATGTTGAGGGCATGGTAGCTCCCACAACAATAAAGTGTTACAAAAGCCATGTCAAAACAATACACGCATTGATGAAACTAAAAGACTTATAAAAATATGTCAGATCAGTTGGCTTTGTCAGTGTTTGTTTATTTTCATGCTTCCCATATTTTTGTTGAAAATGGTTACACTGATTTTCCATTAGAAATATTTTTGGGAAATACTAGCATGCATCAACACATTTTACTAAATAACACTTCATTTGCATCTAATCAGAGAGCATTCTGGGAGCATTATACTTAGCCTCATAGCCTAAACTTTTCAAACATGTGTATACACGTTTTGTTTTTTTTGTACTGGAACCAATGTAAGTAGTGAAGTGTGACCTTAAAACAATTATTTACAGCACTCACCCTAATAATGGAGGCTTTCAAATAATGAACCATAAATACAAGTTCGAACAGCATTATTTTTTATAAACACATTACCTAACTGCAGAGATTTCTACTCTCTGTAAACAGGCAGCCAAAGGGTTTGTGCTGCAGAGGGTTGGGCCTACTTGTCCCAAGGACAAAGTAAACATAAAAACTTGTTGCCCTTGACCCCAAACAAGATGTCCCGGGCCACTCAAACTCCACACATGAAGCTGCAGAGTTGACAAGTTCGGGTGGAGAAACTTCCCCTGCTGCTGCAACAGAAGATCCTCCTAAGAGGCAACCTGATTGGAGGACTGATGCTCATTTTGAGAAGCTCTGGATACAGACTTCGTGCCAAATCCACAGCCACTAGGATTACTTGGGCCCAATCGTTCGTGATTTTCTTGAGAACTCTGGGCAGAAGTGGTATGGGCGGAAAGGCGTACAGGAGGCCTGAACTCCACTCGCAACGAAAAGCGGCGCCTAGCGATAGCCACCTTGGAAACTCTAACATGCAATACTGCTGTCATTGCGTGTTCTCTTTGGAAGCGAACAGATTTAACCAAGGCTCTCCCCACTGTTGAAAGAGTCCTTGCGCCACCTCCGAATGGAGACACCATTTGTGATCCCCTAAGCATCGCCGGCTGAATTAGTCTGCTCTGGTGTTCAGAGAACCTGCCAGGTGTTGAACCACCAGGCTTATGCCCTGATGTTCCAGCCATGTCCAGAGACGTAGAGCCTCTTGACAAAGGGTCCACGAGCCCACATCGCCCTGCTTGTTGCAATATCACATTGAGGTAGTGTTGTCCGTGAACACCTGCACTACCTTCCCTTTCACAACAGGAAGAAATGCCTTTAATGCTAGCTAACAAGTTGATATGGAGCCCGGATTCCGCCGGAGACCAGAGACCCCTGATCTCCACCTCTCCCAGATGGCCGCCCCATCCCAGAAGTGACACATCTGTCAATACTGTGAGATCTGGTTGGGGAAGGGAGCGGGGTCTGCCCTTGACCCAATCGCAGTTCACTAACCACCACTGCTGATCCTTTGCAGTTCCCTCTGAGATGTGAACCACGTCGGTAAGATTTCCCTGATGCTGTGCCTATTGGAACTTCAGGTCCCACTGCAGAGCCCTCATATGCCATCTGGATGCTTGACCAATGGGATGCAGGAAGCCATGAGTCCCAACAGCCTCAGAGTCTCTCATGAAATCCAAGATAGAGGCCGAAACATTGTTATCATAACCTGAATATCCTGGACTCGCTGCTCGGGAGGATAGGCCTAATACTGCACTGTGTCCAGAACAGCTCAAATGAAAGTGAGCTTCTGAGAGGGTGTCAAGTGTGACTTTCGCACGTTTATGGTGAACCCCAGCGAGTGCAAGAGGTTTGCCGTCGTCTGGAGGTGGGTGACGAGAGCCTGGGGCGTCGGAGCCTTCAACAGCCAATTGTCCAGGTAGGGGAAGACCGAAATCCCTGACCTGCGCAGATGAACTGCCACCACCGCCATCACCTTCGTGAACACCCGAGGGGCACTGGGGAGACCGAAAGGGAGCACGGTAAACTGAAAGTGCTCGTGGCGCACCTTGAACCGCAAGTAACGCCTGCGGGCGGGGAGGGTGGGGATTTGAAAATACGCATCCTGTAAGTCCAACGTTAACATCCAGTCTTCTTGGTCTAGGGCAGGCAAGACCTGAGCAAGAGTGAGCATCTTGAATTTCTTCTTCTTGAGGAAGAGACTGACATCCCTTAAATCCAGAATAGGGTGAAGTGCCTTGTTCTTTTTGGGAATCAGAAAGTAGAAGGAATAACAACCACTGCATTCTTCTGACATCGGGACCCTTTCTATGGCTCCCTTGGCCAAGGGTCGTAACTTCCTCGCAAAGCAAAACCAAATGATCCCCCATCAGCCATTCTTTTACTGGAGGGATAGAGGGAGGGAAAGATTGGAAGGGGAGGGAATAGCCCTTCTGTATGATCTGCAAGACCCATTTGTCCAATGTGTTGGACTGCCAGTGAGGGAAATGAAATTGAATCCTCCCTCCAACTGGAGGGAGGTGGTCCTGCAGAACCATACTAGGAGGGCCTGGGCACTGTGGAAGAGGAGGGGTATGTGGTGGCTGACCTCTGGCTAGACCCTCTGGGTCTGACGGTACCACAACCTCGCCCTCGCTATGGGTGCTGGGAAGCCGGAGGACGGGGGCTAACTTGTGGCTGGCGTGGTACTGTGCCCCTTCCGAAGCCTCGAAAGGGACGAAAGACAGACTGCTGACGAGCCGGTGCTGAAAGGCCCAAGGATCTGGCCGTAGCTCGAGAATCCTTGATCCTCTCAAGCGCAGAGTCTGCCTTCTCACCAAAAAGGCGAGAGCCATCAAAGGGCATATCCATCAAACTCGACTGGACACCCCTGAAAAGCCAGTAGAATGGAGCCAGGCAAGGTGACGGAGGGCCACTGTCGAAGAATTGCCTGCATCTCTCCCATCCTTGACAGCCTGGGTGAGAGTGTCCTGTGCACCCTGCGGGCCTGGGACAGCACCTGGGCCACCGTATCTCATAAAGTATGGGAAAACTGGCCCAACTGGCAAGAGGTATCTACTGACCTCAAAGCCAGGCTGGAGGAAGAAAACAACTTCCTTCCAAGTTGGTCCAGCTTCTTGGATTCCCTATCCGGAGGGGCGGAAGGGAAGGCTCCACTGGAAGTGGAGGCGTGGACCACTAAGCTCTCTGGGGTGGGGTGTTAGGTGAGAAAAGTAGGGTCATTTGGAGCAGGTCTATGGCGGCGGCCAATTGTCCTATTCACAGGAGCCCCTGTGCTGGGTTTGGACCATGTTCCCAGAAGGACATCTGTGAGGGCCTCATTGAAGCATAACATCGGCTCCGATGTAGCAACCCCCTGGCTGAAGCACCTCAGTCAGGACATTAGTCCTGACTGCACCATAGGCAAATCTAGGTCCAAAACCTCAGCTGCCCTACACACCCCCATGGCATAAGATGCACCTTCCTCCGTAGCCACAGCAGGAGAGAGAGCATGCCAGCATCTGGAGAAGTACCCAGTCCACTGGCTTCTCCTAGATCCTCATATCAGTCCTGTTCGTGCTCAAATCCATACTCTAAAGGGTCATCAGACCCCTCCCATTCTTCTCCTGTGCCTGGCTGTTCTGAAAAAGCCTCAGGCACTGATCTGGGCCTAATCGGCACCGTGGAAGTCAGAATCGGATTCGTATGACGTTGTTCCGGCTCCGGATCATCCGGAATGAGGATGGGGCTACCACCACCAGTGGGCGCCGGTGGTGGAGGGAGCATTGACGTCGGGCCCGGTGCCGGAGGAGGACTACTGTGAGAGACCGCACCGGTCCAGATCCGCTATCGGATCCCGGGGTCCCCAACAGCACCAAGGCTGAAGCCGCTGACGTTGAATCCAATGGGGCCCTTGCTGACCCAGCGGGACCCAAAGACCCACCCAAAGGTGCAGCCCGCTCAAAAACAAGGCGCATAGCCTCGTAAAGTTCTTTCATTTGAGTGGGGGTCGCTCCGGTCCCCGGAAAAGGGGGAAGACGCGAAGTCGGCCCTGGCAATGGCTCCGCGGATCCCTTCTCGGAACGTCGACTTTCCCTGGACACCTCGTCGGCCGACGGGCGTGTCAAAGTCGAAGTCCGCTTAGAATTCTTCTTCTTGTGCCTCTTACCTGAATGCCCCGAAGACCTCCAACGTGAGGAAGATGACTTGGGGCTCCTGGAGCGGTGCCGCAACCTCCTCCTAGAGCGGGACCGTGACCTTCTCGGAGTCGCACTAACCGAAGACGGCTGCCGGGCCGCTGGAAGCTTGAAAGATCTCTCTCTCAAGGCCTTCGGAGCTATGGCTCGACAGTCAGAACAGGACTTCGAATCATGGTCCTTTTCCAGGCACCAAAGACACACCTGGTGTGGATCCGTAACCAACACTGGTGCGATGACATGCACCACATGGTTTGAATCCCGTCTTCCTCGAAGACATTGTTTCGACAATCGAAAAGCTTCAACAAAACGTTCGAAAAAAAAGGGAAGCTCTTTCTGGATCTGTGCTTAACTGGTGCGGAAGGAAAAGAACTGACGTACGTGTGCCGTGATGGTGCCTATATAGACGACCGTGACTTCACAGACAGCTCCAACGACGCTGACGATGCCACGCGGAGCCGGATGACGCACGCAGATCCGAATGACTCACGCAGGGTACTGCTCAGTAGAAAAATTCCTGATTCTAAGCTGACGCCAGGGAATTCTAAGGTAAGGAATCTGCAGCTAGAAGTCTCTATCAAATATTTGGGCTCTGCTACACGACTGCTCGTTGGACTACTCTTCCTGACCAAAACCTGGCTAATTCCCTCCGAGGCCTCAGTCATTGCCATAACAATCCCCCACCCCTGATACAAGACTGCAAGGCAGCACAGGTTAAACAGACCCAGAGGCAGAAACACTATCATCTTCAAAGAATTCATCCAATGCTCCATCACCTGGAACATGGAACACTTAAACTTTAAGCTCCTCATCACTGCTCACTACACCTTATGTGTAACCCTCATCTACCATCCTCCTGGATCACACTCCAACTTTGGAAGCACCACCACAGACTGCTGCCCTCAGTCCTCGAATTCAGTGCCTTCATTCTCCTCTGTGACCTCAACTACCACCTGGAGGACCTCACCAAACCCAACACAACCAACATCCTAGAGTCCCAGCCCAACCTCAGACTCACCCAGCAAGTCAAAGGCCCCACACACGCCGTCAGACACATACTGGACCCCATCTTCATCAGCTTCAGCAACATTGTATGCAGTCACACACCGATCGCCTCATCCGCCCACAAACTCATCACCTCCAGCATACCCACCCTATACCACAGCAGAAACACCATCACCAAATCTTGAAGATGCAACTGGATCAAGATCTCATAAGTAGCCTGGTTTTCCAAACTCCTACACCACTGGTCTTGACACTCCAACAACCTCTCCCAGTCCATCCCAACTTCAACACTGGGATCAACACCTGCACAGATACCTCAGCTGCCCCCCAAAGCCAACAAAGCCACAAGAATACAACAGCAAAAAAACTGGTCTACGGAAGAGCCCAGGCTTACCAAATGCCACTGCAAGCAACTTGAATCAGGGGTGTGGAATTTAATTAAATATCTACTTGTCCATGGGACATGTTGCTTCTTAAATCTACTTGTCCTGTAAAACAAATCTACTTGTCCCTTTGGTGCCTTTTAGTGTGGCGATAAATTATGGCGGCAATCTCAATATGTGAGAGCTCAGATAATAGCCTATCTGATTATGCCAGGGCTACTACTACAGTAGGGCTTGAAAGTTTGCAATTACAATCCCTACTTTAGCAATTTCCTTATTTTGTCACTTTTCCGCAGATCTACCTACTGGAGCTGACAGAAGCAGTAAGCAGTAGTTCCAGGGCTGGAATGCCTTTGAATCTGCAAACCTACTAACTTGCATGTTTTAAGGATCTTCACCAGCTCTTCCCTAATCTTTTCCCAAAATGAGAAAGATGGGAAATTTGCTCCTGACAATAGCAGAAGTAGAAGTTCTTTCATGGTTGGGGAAAAAAGTGGTTGGAGTCAAGGTGAACTTCTAAACGTTCAATAGATTTTCACGAGTCAATCTACACATACATTTGTTCGTGCTAAAATACAGTTCACAAATATTTTCTAGGAGTGAGATTTCATGGTCTATTTCTGTAAGTTCTTGTGAATTCATGAAAGCCACAAATTCAAAGACATTTATCATGGATGCACTTTTGTGACTTTCTTTAAGAATTTGGCCCCTAATTAGGTT
Organism: Pleurodeles waltl; assembly: GCF_031143425.1. Classification (NCBI taxonomy): domain Eukaryota; kingdom Metazoa; phylum Chordata; class Amphibia; order Caudata; family Salamandridae; genus Pleurodeles; species Pleurodeles waltl. The sequence continues at coordinate 982,052,241 of NC_090448.1, forward strand.
TGGCATTAACAAAGACATTTTGTTTTTATTAAACTTCTATTTTGCTCTCTGTCTATCGGCTAGCTTTACAGTGAGTGATCACATTCTGCTCTTCCACAAGGAGCATATTGGCACACAGTTTTGTTGTGCCAGGAACTGTTGTCGTAATCCATGGCGTAACAAAACTAGAGGGGGCACCCCTGCAAAAAACATGGAGGGCATCACCCTTCGGACTCACTCAGGATATGTGCTGTGCAAAGGGGGCCCCCTGGAGGGGGGCTATGGGGCCTTTGTTACACCACTGGTGGCAAAGTGTAACTTTTTAAGACCAAAAACATTTTTTTCCTTTTTGCCAGTGTTTGTTACAATGGTGAGGGTCTGGCAGCTCCCACAACAATAAAGTTCTACAAGAAGCCATGTCAAAACAAGACAGGCATTGACAAAATCAAAAACCCACAAAATAAGATTTGTATTGATTGTCTTTGCCAGTGCTTGTTTATTTTCTTGTTTCCCATAAACTTGTTGAAAATGGTTACAGTGATTTTCCATTAGGAATATTTTTGGGAAATACTAGCATGCATCAAAACATTTTACTAAATGATGCTTCAAAGAAATAGCACCTACATTTTCAGAGTAGCGAAACAATGTTTTCACTATTGCACTTTTTTCTGAAATTTAATTTTGAAGGCAAAGAAGAATCACTTTTGTTTACAAGCTTCTGCAAACATTTGCATCTAATCAGAGAGAATTCTGGGAGCCTTATACTTGACGTCATATTGTTAAACTTTTCCAAACGTGTATACACTTTTCTTCCCTTTTTTTTTTTTACTGGAACCACACTGTCAGTAGTGCAGTGTGACCTCAAAATGTTAATTTACAGCGCTCATCCTAATAATGAAGGCTTTTCATTATAGAACCATAAATATGAGTTCAAACAGCATTAACATTTGGAGACACATTACCTCAGTTGCAGACAGTTCCCTTCTCTGTAAACTAGCAGTCAAAGGGTTTGTGCTGCAGGGGGTTGGGCCTACTTGTCTCAAGGACAAAATAAACATGAAAACTTGTTGCCCTTGACCCCAAACAATATGTCCCGGTAGTAGGGCATAGGAATTCCACATCCATGTTGAATGCAAATGGACTCAAAGTCAGAAAGATACAGATAAGAATACCCTACAAATCTGCCCAAAGATGCTTTGATCAGCAAATTAGAGCCACCAAAAGTTCACCAGCCACATCGAAAGCAACACCAACCGGGCCTAGGAAATCTTTGCCATAGTGAAGGACCTCCCTCCTCATGCGGCAATCTCCACCATTGTGACCCATTCTCAGGACCTCTGCACTCACCTGCTCCTATTTGTGTCACGTAAAGAGTGCAGGCGTCCCTCAAAATCAATCACCACACCATCAGATATAGTAATCCTATATGTGGTGAGGGTGGGATGCTCTTACTCTTAATAATCACCCCCAGACACTGGACTTACTACAGAGTACACACATATGACTGAAACTCTGCAAAGTGAATGTCCGGCTTGTCAGCACATTTACATGTTAAAATGGGATGCCCCCATGATTTACATTTGTTCCATCCTCCCATTATCATCCACACCTAGTTTGAACACCTATGACCCCAGGCTACCTAGAAAAATAGGACTGAACTATATATTGCATCGCCTCCATCATCTCATGCGATTATCCTTTGAATCTAAACTGCAGTGCTGACCCAGTCCCCTTGCCAAATGTTCCTTTGTTATTTCCTCTCTACCTTTGTGCTACAACAGTCATCATTCTTGAACCTCTGTCTGTAATGCTCATCTTTACTTCCTCTGTGAAAAACATAGGAATGTTGTGCACCTCCTCTGAGGAGCACTACAATCTCGATGTTCGCGTTTTAACCCAGGACATCCAATAAGAACCCAGTTTGAGACTTCTCAATGTGCAGAGCGAAAATACCACCAGAAGGTGGCAGAGAAAAACGAGGTCAACTCTGAGAAAAGCGGGTGTTCCATGGGAAAAAAACATTTTACGACATTCATGCTTAAAAAAACTATATTTCATAATCAAAGTAGTAATTGCATCTGCTGACATACTGGAAAAAATCTGGTTCGAGTGGAAAATGTAAAGCAGGATAAAATTATTAAGTTCCCTCTAACTTTACCTGATGTCAGAGCCTTTTTAGACAACACATTTTGGGAAATTAGTTAAAATGTGCCTTGGTTTCATATGTTTCATTTTTTTTAAAGAGAGAATACACAATAATAAAAACAATGCCTCGAAATTAAGCTGTTTTTTTTTTTTTTGTAGAGCTGACATTCTCTTTTCACTTGGTACAGGAACCCACAAGTTCTCTGCCAAGACGCCAAAGCAAGGACAATGTTTAAACTCTCATAAATAAAGTGTTCTTGTATCATGTATTTCTTAAATAGCAGAGATAGAAATCAAGGTATTACTACCAAACTCAATTGCTGTTCTAGCACATTTAGCTTAAAGCCAGAGGTGTGCAAAATCATAGGCGTGTCATCACAAATGGGCATAATTAATAATTTTGTGATTTAATAAAATTACAAAATGTTGAACTTTTGGCAACTTACATTTTTGGATAACTTCTTCTGTTTCTGCATGAAAATGTACCTGCAAAAAGTCTATTTATCTGCGTTCTCCACCAGCAAAATTTGTGAAAACTACTAACACCTTTCCATTTGCTTTCTCTAATTATAAAATCTGCAACTGCACAAAGTAAATGTGTTTTTTCTGCAATGCAACATATTTTCGTTAAACAATGTACGCCAATTTCATGAAATGTTTTTAATTCAACATTGAATTACACACTTCACAAAATAAACAAGGAAGTAAGTTCTTCCATCCCTCACAAGACTAATGCATTCTTCAGCATGGCCTGACAAAATTGCCATTGGACATCAGCTTCCACCTATTGCATAAACTCTGGCGCCCCTGCCTTGGGCTGCAGAAAATGCTGTCAACATGTCAGGCTGATAGGTAGGATGTTGTACGAGTACACATTGCACGCACATTAAAGAGGTCAGGACCGACAAACTGCTATACAGGTACTGTGGAGTACTTGATGGGCAATGGCACGCATTAGGCACTATTAAAAAAAAGAGGGAAAATAAAAAACAGCAAAAAATAGGTATCGTAAAAGTAGCATGCTGGTGTTAAGTCACCATAGATGACAAAGAGCTAGTCTCAATTCCTCAAGCATTCAGGTGTTACAAACTAGCTCTGCTAGTACCCAGACTGCGCAAAACAACTCTATACTATTGCCACGTTTTTTTATTTTTACTAATTGTTGCCAAAAACCAGACTTTCTTGACACTAGTTTACTCTCACTAGCACCATTAGTTCAGACAGGCTTGCAGGTTAGCACAGAAAAAAGGTAATATTCCCAAACTTGAAAGAGGTCGTCTATCTCTCCTTTTTCAGAGTTTCAGGAGCCACCAGAAGTGGATACGAATTAACTGAAAGGGTCCATCTCAACACTGCCATTCGCCAGGTACACTAACTAAAAAGACCAGCATCTCTTTCCAGGGTACATTACAGAGAGTTTTGTTAAAAGTAAAGAGGTAAATGGCAGAAACCAAAGCCATATGCTCTTATACTGGTGCCTGCTGTGCTGCCTTCGTGCTCCACAGATGATGGATTCGGTCCCCCCAAACAGTTCAAGTCTGCTGCTTAGAAACCCCAGGTACATATTAGTCCGGAAAGGAAGGGTGCAAAAGTACCCTCGCACTGGGGACCAGGAGATCTTGCCAAATGTTGGGGGAGGCTCTGATGAGAGCGAGGACCACAGCCAGGTACGCTAGAAAGCCCCATCAGAACGAGGCCTGGAACCTGCTCGATTGTCCCCTGTGATAATTTTCAGTAAATCATAGTTTTGAAGCATGGCCAGCGTTTCTTTGCTGAGAATATGACAGAAATATCTATAGACAGTCTGATGCTCACTCCTTTCAAGTAGTTCTTCTAGCATTGTTGGTTTACCTGCCGAGCGGGTCTATCTCACTAACAGCCACCCATCTAACAAACGTCCTGACTTGCAGGCAGATATCCCCAACAGATTTTAGCATGCTTCTTATAAATGTGAGTTCAGTTTGAGGTTATTCTGATTTTCAACGATTTTACTTCTGGATTTGAAACACCTTTGCATAGGCTGTGAAAATAAATCTCTCTATTGGGATAAGGGCAGAGAGGCCTATAGATCTAGAAACAGCTTTGAAATCCATTATGCTGTTATTGACAATATGCACCCTGCGGGCAACTGATTGTGTGACTACAAAGAAGCTCATTTTAACATGCTGCACACTGCAGCGTGTTTGGGGTCTCCATCGTAGTGCAAATAATGAACAGATCTGTGGTGTTAAATTGACAGTAGAGTGAAAAGACCTAACTTTGCTAGGTGAGTGTACCAGCCGTAGTGGGCTGAGAGTTTAAAGGTGGAGACCGTAAGGCTGTACTGAGGTGGTTTATGCATAGTTCCAAATTGAGAATCTAGAGGATTCCAGAACATTTCTCAATGTTAATGTACTGGGAGGTTCCGGCCAAATCTGCAAAGGAGGCCCCCTCATATAATACAAACTGTTTTTAGAAGGTTATGCTGTCTGATTCCTTGCCTACAACCGTAGTATAAATGATATAAATTACTGAAAAGCAAAGTGAAAGAGGCCCCTGGAAAGAGGCCCCGGAAAACAGGCATGTAGTGAACAGACCAGCTGACAATGCTATGAACTACTTTTAAAAGATGCCAGCAAGAAGAATCTGTCCTCCGCTTACACTTGAAAGATTTTGGTGTTCCCAGGATTATTACCTGGTGACCATGAGATGAAGACCAAGGTTGCAGTCCATCAAGGAAAGAAATGCTAAATCTAAAGCTGGCTGTGTCTCTGCAGCACCCCGCAAAGCAGACAGCAGAAATAAATGGGGAAAGCCACATAAGCACACATGTTGAATCAGTGAGTCTCTCTCGTCTATGCTTTTTGACCTTATATTGGCCACTTTTTGTGGTGTTTGGTCAGTCTGCTTAGGCCCCATCATTTGCTTCTGAAGACACAGGAGCGCAAGATGCTGTTGGGATTGTAGACACCGCTGTCACAACTTTGTTGTGGGGGGCGCTTTATTTTACATGTCAATATTCTAATCTGAGATAGACATTACCTTCACTATTGGGAAAGAAACCCTTAGACATCTCTTTCCAAAGAATGGGCACTAATGCCCCACATTCTGTGAATTTCTGGAAATACTCTAGCTAGTCTGGGGAATTAAAATGATAATTCTATGTCAGAATCAGAGGCGAGGATTATTCTGATATTTCTTTACTTTATTTACCAGCAGCTATTAAAGAACCACAATGACCATAATAAACACATTTCATTTCCTATGAGGCCTACGGAAAGGAAGAAAACAGCATTAACAAACAGCCCATACAATTAGGGTCCAGCATATTCCCTCAAGAACCTCTGTAGACCTTCTTTCCTCCTCTTTCTTTGCTGCTCCAGCAGTTGACAGTTCAGTATTTCTGATCTCTATTCATAACTGTGCCTATCCTACTGAATTTGTTGGCTTTGAGAAAGGATAATTGCCGTTAATTGTTTTGTTGCCTGTATCTAAAACGCAATTGCATTGGTTACAGCAGTGTGTATTTTGCCTTGTTTCAATTGTGCCTAACTTTTCTTCCTCCCGTTTAGCACAGCCGCGGGAATGCGCAGACACTCCTTCGTGGCCGTAACTCTTTAATCCTGGCGTTTCTGCTAGGAATCTAGCCTCCAAGGGAGGCGCGCTCTGGCTCCTGCGTGGATTGGCCTTGTGACCCCATGAGGGTGGCATGCTAATGCTCCTTGCGCTCAGTGAGTCTTGTTTCCTCCTGTGACCGGCGCACATCGCTGTCATTCAAGCAAGAAGCGCGGCCAGGCATTATCCTCCCTGCGGGTGCTGTCAGTTAATCAGCAACTATTGCCAAAGCTTGAAGCCGCTGCCTGGAATCTGAACGCCCCAAGGTATTGACACTTGCATGTTTGGGGAACATTCAGCAAGAGGAGCTATGGCCCTCAAAGCTTTTACCCCAGAAGCACGCCTTGAAGACCTTCTTAATGCAGCAGACTGGTCTTCAGATTCCAGCTTTAAAAGGTTTTACTTTAAACCAATTCCTAATATAGTGTTGCTTGTGGTGGAAAAGCTATAAACTAGTATAATGCTTGCCTCCAGTCCCGACATAGAATGTCTGAGTTATTGCAATGGAAAGTTTCAATTCTATTAAGGACAGGGAGGCGAGGATTATCCCACCCTTACCTGCCCTGCCAATTCATATTGTCATGTTTGATTGCGAACTCTCTACATGAAAGTAGCTTCACAAACTTTTGTTGTAGTTGATCATGCTCTGTTTACTCTTGAGAAAGTTTGTATTTAAAACAATGTGTACTCCTCTGGAGATCGGGATACAATGGTAGTCACAAGTTTACGTTTTGCTCTACGGACAGAGTCTTCTAAACAAGACCGACGTGTACCTTCAATGGCATGTACGCAGGTTCTTGAGGGAATATGCTGGAGCCTGATTGGATGGACCCCTGTTGATGGTGTTTTCTTCCTTTCCATAAGCCTCATTGGAAATTAAGTTTTGTTTATCATGGACATTGTGGATCTTTAATGACTGCTGGTAAATAAAGTAAGACCCGCATAATCCCCCCATGTCCTTAATAGAATTGAAACTTTCCGTTACAATAGCTAGGACATTTTTCATTATACCAGATAAGGCTGGCAGCATCTACACAAAGTACCAAGGAAGCCAGCTGGAAATATATGCAGATCTTGGTCAACATTATCAGTTTTGAGTGATATACCAAAACAGTCTGACAGCAATATATTCATGTCCTCATTGCATCCCTTCCTTACAACAGAGGTCTTCTTCGGGTCTTATATTAGTAATAATTATGTGTACAAGCCTCAGAAAGACATTTCATCTAAAACTATAGAGGAAACCAAGAAAGAAACAAAGGAGAGGGATATGTTCAGCTACAATCTCACTCTCAGGACGGTGCTATGAATGCGACCCCTCTATGTATATGGAAAAAAAGTGTCTCAGCTTACTTACCAGGCCAGAGATGGAGAAAGGTTCACCTCCAAGAGCCAAGGTTTCAGGTTAGCATCAATGAGAACATCAAAACCATACAGTTCTGCAAGTACAAAACATGAGACTTTAAAAGTACAAAGACTTATACTTTTTAGGATGTTTCAATTACCTTAAACGCTCCGAAAATGGTTGCTCCTCTACCCAGTCATGAAGACTACAATAAAACTACAATACAGAAAATTGCTTTTTACCTTCTGCAGTAGCAGTTTACAGAACAAAAAGCATTATTAGCATTACAGTTTTGAATCCTCCTTGCCATCCATTTCAACACAGGATGGATGTGACCTTGACTTGCCAACAGTACATTTGTATTTAACTACAAGAGGAACACAGAAGTTTAGGCAGACATCTGTGTTGAGTGTCCATTTCCACAACCAGTTGAGTCGCACCTACTAAATCAGCAGAGTAGCCACAGTGGCCAGCGTTTATACATAATTATAAGAGCATTTGATGATATGGTCGAATTCATTTCACCTGTAGTTGACCCTGCTGACTGATGCAGTGGAGGGTGATATGCCATAAAACACAGACATGCTTTGAGGTAAGGTGCATTACACTTCACAGATAATCGAAAATAAAAAATGTGAAGCAGAACTGGGAAAATCTATGTGTGACTGCTGAAGAGGAAGGGCAATGAATGAAGTAACTGGTGCTTTTCAACAAATGTTGCCATTGGTGTACACACTAGGTAGAGCCGTACTTGTGGGTCTCTCCGCAAAACTGCTCACTTTGGGTGAATAACCCTTTATAGTGATCAAACATAGTTCAAATAGTGGGTGTTTTGGCCATACAAGATCTTTATCTTGCGGCAGCAGGAGGCCAGTTAAGGGGATGCAGTGGTAGGGTGCTGATCAAAGAACAGAAAGAACACGTTTCTTACCTTTGGTAATACTGTTTCAGGTAGAAACTCTATCTAGCCACAGATTTCTCACCTTTGAATATTCAGACTGGATCCGGAACCTTTTCAGCAATACCTCTGTGTGCTAGTAGGTGGCAGCGTGCGGCTCCGCACTAACGCTGGTCCGCTTTAGAAACGACAAGCGGACCCCATGTAGGAGCCACTACAGCGCACTGACCTCAGTTACTTTGGAGGATGTCGACACCCCCAGGCACAGAGCCCCATTAGCAAATTGGTTGTGACCACTGTACATATTCCTGGACTTGGGATCTTATTAACAGATAGAGTGGAATCACAGACCGGAGAGGATGGGATGTTCCGTGAGGAACCTGTGGCTAGAAACAGTTTCTACCAGAAAGAGCATTACCAAAAGAAAGCAACCTGTGTGTCTGATACAGACTTCTAGCCACAGTTTCCTCCCCTTCTGAATAGATACCAAAACAGTATCTATTTGGAGGTAGATCTGTGGATGGACTAAAACCAGAAAGTTCTGCAGGACTCAGCGGGTAAAACGCCACTCTCGATGAATCTGACTATTCAGACAATTGTGCTGTGTGAATGTATGGAGGGATGCCCATGTAGCCATAGCCACCTGGCAAATAAACAGGACAGGGATTATGCATGGTAACACAGTGTTAGCAGCTTTGGACCTGGTAGAAGGAACATACATTCCTTTGGGAAGTTGCTTTTTAGCCAGTGCTTAGCAGATCTTAATGCAGAGCACGATCAAGCCGAAGATGGTTCTCTCCAGAGAGTGACACAAAGAGCTAACTGTCCACCTGATGTGCTGTGGTATGATCTATAAAAAAAAGCTCAGTGTCCTCTTAGTGTCCAAGGAATGGAGTCTCTCCTCCTCCTTAAAAGGGTGAGGTGGAGAACCGAATGCCGACCAGGTGATGTTCTGACTGACGTGAAACGGTGTCATAACTATAGGCAAGAAAGTTGTCTGTGTCCACAAAACCAGTGTGTCTGGAAAGAAGGTGTTATATGGTTGGTTGACACAAAGAGCTTGAAGCTTACTCACATGCTACAAAGAAGTTATGGTGACGAGCAACACTTTCTTGAGGGTGAGAAGCTGCAAGGTGCAGCTGTGAAGCAACTCCAAGATAGCACATATCAGAAATATAAGGACCAAGTTAAGGCCCCACTGTGGCAGGACAAAGGGAGAGGGAGGAAACCAAAGTTGTAAGCCTTTCAAAAAGTGCATAACTGGAGACTTAAAACACTGAGTGCTAATCCGGCAACCGCAAAAAAGCTTAAAGAGACAAAAGGTACCCTTTAACTGTGCCCAAAGCAAATCCTTGGTAGCTAGAAATAAAACAAATACCAAAACATCTGATAGCCTTGCCTGAAGGGGATATATATGCTGAGTATCACCCAAAGGTGTAATGAGAGGTGTATACAGTTTTTGTGTAGGGACACTTGCAGCCAAGATAACATCAACCACCTGAAAAGGAAGGTCATGCCCAATCTGGAGCCACTAGGGTGACTTGGGCCCGGTCAGACGTAATCTTTTTGAGAATTCGGGAAAGGAGTATCATCAACGGAAAGGCAAACAGGAGTCCCAAGTCCCACTCTATGTGAAACGCGCTCGGAGAGAGAGACACCTTGGAAACTCTAAAGCACAAAAGTGCTGACATTATGCATACACCTTTGAAACTCTAAAGCACAAAAGTGCTGACATTATGCATTCTTGGCAGTGGTAAACATACTGAGCCAAAGTTTTCCCCATTCGCGGAAGATACATTGCCCCCACCTCCAGGTGTAACTGCACGCCACCCGGGCACTCATCACCGTCCGTCGACGCCTGGGACATCTTGTTTGGGGTCAAGGGCAACAAGTTTTTATGTTTACTTTGTCCTTTGGACAAGTAGGCCCAACCCTCTTCAGCACAAACCCTTTGGCTGCTTGTTTACAGAGAGTGGAACTCTCTGCAGTTGAGGTAATGTGTTTCCAAAAGATAATGCTGTTCGAACTTGTATTTATGGTTCATTATTTGAAAGCCTTCATTATTAGGGTGAGTGCTGTAAATAAATGTTTTAAGGTCACACTTCACTACTGACGTTGGTTCCAGTACAAAAAAAAAAAACATGTATACACATGTTTGAAAAGTTTAGGCTATGAGGCTAAGTATAATGCTCCCAGAATGCTCTCTGATTAGATGCAAATGAAGTGTCATTTAGTAAAATGTTTTGAAGCATGCTAGTATTTCCCAAAAATATTTCCAATGGAAAATCAGTGTAACCATTTTCAACACGATTATGGGAAGCATGAAAATAAACAAACACTGACAAAGCCAACTGATCTGACATATTTTTATAAGTCTTTTAGTTTCATCAATGCGTGTCTTGTTTTGACATGGCTTTTGTAACACTTTATTGTTGTAGGAGCTACCAGGCCCTCAACATTGTAACAAACACTGGCAAAACCCCCCCAAAACGTTTTTGAACTCTAAAAGCACACGTTGCCACCAGTGGCATAACAAAGGCCCCGCAGCCGCCCTCCAGGGGGCCCCTTCAGCACAGCTCCTGCCCTGAGTGAGTCTGGAGAGGGGGCTCCTCCATGTTCTTTGCAAAGGGGCACCCTCCAGTTTCGTTACGTCACTGATTGCCACTGTAGTTCCTGACACTGAACAAAACTACTTTGTGTGCCAATATGCTCCTTGTTGAAGAGCAGAATTCGATCACTCACAGTAAAGCCAGCCGAAAGAGAGAGAAATAGAAGTTTAATAAAAACAAAATGTCTTTGTTAACACCAGACCTAATTAAGGACCAAGACCCACATGTAGGTAGCTTTTTGCGTGGCTGTTTGCGACGTGCAAAAAGCACATTGCGATGCACAAACCCAGTTTTGCGATTCGGTAACCTGGTTACCGAATCGCAAAACGGGTTTGCGACTCGCAATTAGGAAGGGATGTTCCCTTCCTAATTGCGACTCGCAGTGCAACGTAGGATTGTTTTGCGAACGCGGGGGCAAACCAATCGCAGTTTGCACCCATTTCAAATGGGTGCTAACACTTTCGCAAAAGGGAGGGGGTCCCAATGGGACCCCTTCCCCATTGTGAATGTCACTGTAAAAAAAAATTCAGAGCAGGCAGTGGTCCTGTGGACCACTGTCTGCTCTGAAAAAATGAAACGAAAACGTTTCATTTTTCGTTTTTGTAATGCATCTCGTTTTCTTTTTAGGAAAATGGGCTGCATTACAAAAAAAAAACAAAAAAACTGCTTTATTGAAAAGCAGTAACAGACATGGTGGTCTGCTGTCTCCAGCAGGCCACCATCCCTGTGAGGGCTGCCATTCGCAAGGGGGTCGCAAATTGCGACCCACCTCATGATTATTCATGAGGTGGGCATTTGCGAAGCCCTTGCGAATCAGAGATGGTGTCAGGGACACCATCCTACATTCAGATTTGCGAGTCGCTCTGACTCGCAATTTGCCGGTCGCAAATCTGAACCTACCTACATTCAGCCCCAAATTCTTAAAGAAAGTCACAAAAGTGCACCCATGGTATATGTCGTACCCCTATAAAATATTTGTGAATTTTAGCATGGGTAAATACGCATGTGTAGATTTGCTCATGTGAAAATCTATTGAGCATTTGCAAGTTCATTTTCCCTCCAGCCACTTTCTTCCCAACCCTGGAAGAAGTTCTAATTCTGCTATTGTCAGGAGTAAATGTCCAACCTTTCTTATTATGGGAAAATATTAGAGAGAAGCTGGTGAAAATCTTTAAAACATGCAGGTTAGTAGGTTTGCAGACTCAAAGGCATTCCAGCCCTGGAACTATTGCTTACTGCTTCCTCCAGCCCCAGTATGCAGATCTGCAGAAAGGTGGCAAAATAAGGAAATTGCTACAGCAGGGATTGAAACTGCAAGTATTCAAGCCCTACTGTGGTAGTAGCCCTGGCATAATCAGAGAGGCTATTATCAGAGCTCTTACATTATGAGATTGCTGCCATAATTTGGCGCCACACTACATGGCACCAAAGGGACAAGTAGATCTTTTTACAGGACAAGTAGAGTTGAGAAGCAACCTGTCCCCTGGACAAGTAGATATTTTAATAAATTCCACACCCCTGCGGTATATGTTATGTTATGTGTTGTATGTTATAGGTTATTGTATGTTATATTTGTAAAGCGAACTATCACCTGTGAACGTATCCTGGCACTAAGCAGGAGTGTGTGCCAAGCCCTACCTACGGTAGGCTAATTAATCAAAAAGTCAGGTCTTCAGCTTTCTGCGGAATTCAAGTGAGGACGAGGAGCTAATGTGGAGTGTGAGGCTGTTCCATACTTTGAAGCGATGTAAGCAAACACCTGTCCTCCTGGTCTGGGTCTGTGTATGCATTGGATGTGAGCGAGTAGGAGTCCTGCAGAGCAGAGGTGTCTGGGTGATTGGTGGAAGGAGATGCAGCTGATCAGGTAGGTGGGGGGCTTAAGTTGTGTGATGCCATGAATGTGTGTGTGAGGAGTTTGAAATTAGCACGTTTGTGTATTGGGATCCAGTGAAATTCCGTGAGGAGTGTTGTGATATGAAGGCTTTCAGCACCTAGAGGCTGGCCCTCAGCTTCAGGAGGTTGATATGGAGCCGTAACTCTACTGGAGACCAGAGGCCTCTGTGCTCCTCATCTCCCGGATGGCCTTCCCAACACAGAAGCGATGCATCAGTTACAACTATCAACTCTGTTTGGGAAAGGGAAAGGAGTCTGCTGCTGATCTCATCGCGGTCCAGTAACCACAACTGCAGAACTTTCACAGTCTCTTCTGAAATCTGAACATGGTATGAGAGCTGTTTGTTGGATCAACTGAGACTTTAGATCCCACTGCAGAACACACGTATGCCACCTGCCCGTGCTCAGCCAACAGGATGCAGGAGGCCATTATTACCAGCAGCCTGAGTCAATCTCACTGAAATCCAGGACTGAGAGTGAAACTTCGGTATCATAGCATGAATGTCCTAGACCCTTTTTCCTATTTGGGGTGGGAGGGGGAGGGTGGTGGATGGATGCATGAAACCAAGCTGTGTCAAGAACTGCTTTGAGGAAAGGGAGCATCTGAGAAGGAGTCAGGTGTGACTTTGGCACATTGATAATGAACTCCAAAGATGATGGGGGTTCACCATGGCCTGAAGGTGGATAATGACTGCCTGAGGCAAATACACCTTCAACACCCAGTTGTTGAGGTAGAGAAAGACTGGAATCCCTGATTGCCAAAGGTGTGCTGCCACTACTGCCATCACGTCCATAAACACTAGTAACGCACTGGTGAGACCAAAGGGGAGCACTGCAAACTGAAAATGCTTGTGACCATTAATAAACCGAAGGTAGCACCGATGAGCTCGTAAGATGGGTATAAGAAAATAGGCAGCCTGCAGGTCCAATGCCACCATCCTGTCTCGAGGGCCAAAGGCAGACAAGACTTGGGCCAGTGGGAACGTTTTGAATTTTTCATTCCGGACAAAGACATTGAGAGGGCCCAGGTCTAAAATCGGATGAAGGGCTTCATCCTCGTCCTATTTTGTGACACAAGAAAGCACGGGGAATAGCACCTTTTTCCTACTTCTGGAGCTGCAACTGTCTCGATAGTTCCTTTGGCCAAAAGGGCTTGAATTTCTTGTAGAAAAATAGAAAGATGGTCCTCCATCATGAGGGAGGCAGGGGGGGGAATGGGGCAGGTGGAAGGTGCAGAAAGGAAAGGTATGGTGTAGCCTGTCTGTACAGTTTGCAGGACTAAATTGTGTGATGAAATGGCCTCCCAACCTGGCAAGAATCGTGGGAGCCTCGCTCCAGGTAAATGTGCTTGGCTGGTGGGGCTGCAGGGGCGGAAGTGGGCTAGGCGGCCCATTAACCTTGATCACGAGGGCTGTGGGCACAAAAATACTGGGTCCCATGCTGGGGATGGATAAGCTGATGGTATGGAGTACTTCTGTTGAAGAAACAAAAGGGACATAAGGGCTAACAAGTTGGGACAGATAAGCTTAGGTAGCGTGCTATGGCCCTACTCTCCTTGAAATGCTCAAGAGCAGAGTCTGCCTTGTGTCCAAGCAGACAAATCCCATCGAACGGCATGTCGAAGAGGGACAGATGGACTTCGCCTGAAAAAACTATGAACCTCGGTGAACTGTGGCAGCGAATGGTGACACTGATGCCAATGGCCCACCCCATGGAATCGGTAGCATACAAGCCACAACCTTTCTGTGTCATGACCATCCTGTATGGCCTGGGTGAGAACCAATCAGAGATCATCAGGGACACCTAGGAGGACTTAAACCACAGAGTTCAAAATGGCGTGAGAATAGTGCTCCAGCAGACAGCTGGCATTCAGCTGGTAGATGAGGAAACCCTCTTGACGAGGGTCTCCACCTGTTTTGACTCCCTATCAAGGGGAGTTGTCAGGAAATTAATGGGATTAGTCTTGCAGCAGAGGCTTGCACCACAAAGCTTACAGATTAAAAAAATGCATGGTCGCCAGCCTCCAAGTGGTGGTGCAGTGCAATCTGGCAGCTAACTGGGATAACAGAGCAAGGTGTGTCCCAAGCCCCCACTAAAGTATCCATAAGGGCCTCCTTAAATACTAAGAGGGGATCTGTAGATGTCAGTCGTCTGTAAGCACTTTGGTCTTGATCTCGACGGGGGAGCTGGAAGTCAAGGACTTCAGAAGCCGTACGCATAACCATGCGTAAGAAGCACTCACGTCAGTGGAAAGGTCAGGGGGCAAGAGAAGACTGGACTCAGGGGAACTATCTAGGCTACTAGCCTCCTGCAGGTTGTCAAACCAATTCTCCTAGTGGTAAGGTTGGCCAAGTTTCATCACCCACATCGTAATCATTACCTGAATCTGTGCTGAATGGGAATGCAGGGGCTGCATTTGTTGTTGTGGAGGCAGATCTAGTGGAGGAATGGCAGCCTTAACTGTGCCAGGTACAACCACGATAGAGAGCGACCCAGTGTTGACTTGAAATCAGAGAGGAAAATTGAGGTCTTGTCTTCAGGCACTGACTGAGTTGGCATCTGCTCTGATGTGCTGGGGAATGGCGCAGACCATGACGCCAGAGGTGGAGTAGAGAGTGGAGCCGGTCATATTATGCGATCAAAGTAAGGGTTTCAAAGAGACTAGTAGTAGCTTCAGAGCTGAATCTAGCAGTACCTACAGAGCCGCATCTGGTAGCACAGAAAGAAACAAACTTGCTTCAGCGATTGGAAGTGGCGCATTATTGGGATGCGCACATCATTTCTCAATGAGAACGGAGTCAGTGCAGGGTCGTACAACACCACCTAAAGGAACGCAGTGGTACTGCTGAAAAGTTTCCTTAACCAGCCTGACACATGGGGAATAATTATAAGGTAAGGAATGCACAGCTTCCTAGTCTGTTTTCTTTCTTCTACGATATACTGACATGTGGATCTTTGAACCTCTATCCTGCTCAAAAAATTTCCCTAGCCATGCTCCTATATCCTGATTATTGCACACAATTCATCCAGTTTCTGGAATTTTGTCACAGAAACTGAAAATATTTGAATAACTACTTTGCTGAGGAAACCTACTTAGTAACAAACTGACAACAATTTCAAACCTTACCCAAGCAGCAATACTTGTTGAGGAAATATTTTTTTACACAAATCTTTTCTTGAGAACTATGATCTCCTTCACTGCACTCAGATGGATTTCTGCCCACTTAGATGCAATGAATCAGGTCTTGTTGGTCTATAGGTAGTAAATGGCTACAGCAACAGTATGTTGATTAACGTGTTTGTAGTATTTCATACAGTCTACCATCAGCTCTCCAAAGATAGCCTAGTGCATTTCTCAGAGTGTCCTCTATAAGCTAGCCTCTCTTGCAAAGCTCTCAATCCCTTTCTCCTTTTCCGATTTCTGCTATGAAAATAAATGATGGTGTTCTCCAGAGTTCAGTTGTACCCTCCTCTTCTTTTTAATTTATACTCCTGACAATATCCTGATTGGTTCCCCTTTAAAGATACAAGAAGCGCACCAAAGGTTATATACTCCAGATACTTTTCTTTACACAGACCTGCCACCTTTCTACCTAGCATTTTGTACGCCTCATATTTATCAGTGGATGGAGATTAACCAACTAATGTACAAGTGCATCCTAGAGCGAAGTAAAAATGTAGGATAAAAAAACAAGCTGGTGCGATCTAATCAGCTCTTGACTTTCACAAACATTGAATTCTAGCACACGGGACAAGCCCAGGCATCTAGCTTTCTAATGATCGGAAGTGGCCAGGTGGCTGTTGCAAAGATTTGGTTCATTATGTGCTCACCTCCAAAGACTGAAATTTGAATGTTTTTACTAGAAATATAAAATACAAAGCTAAACAATGACATTAATGTTGTTAATGATAGGTTTTCTTGTTAATAGTGTTATATTGACTCAGTACTGACTTGTGGGCTTAAGTGCAGCGTCACGCTCCATGCTTTTAGCCTCGATGTCAAGGCAGACACATAGAGGCTAGTTTCTGTGCTGTTACATACGGTGTGCCATCTGTTTAGCCCGGGATTGGAGCATAAAGTACCTGTTTAATTCTGCACTGTGAAGTGCAGCACTCAAGCTCTCTCTTTCTCCATTGTGCTGCAGCTCACCTCTTGATGTTTCTTTTGCCTGTGAGGTATGGCACACTGAGTTGACTCAAACCTGAGCTGAAGCAAATAAGTAAATGTTACTTACCTGCAGTAACAGTCTTTCTGGTGGATACTCTAACTACCTGTAGATTCTTCAGATACAGAACAATTATCAGGGGTCAGACTGGATCAGGAAAACCTTAAATACATGATAACGCAGGTAGAGGACGCTGGAATCAGTAGGCACCAGAAGTGACATCAGGCGATGCCTCAGAGGCCATAATTCACCAACCCAGGTGCATCAATATCAGTTTCCCTTCATTTTTTCTACGCCATCAAGGCGATCAAGGAAAATTGCACTTTCCCTATAAATCATCCATCAAACAGGGAGACCCGCATATTAGTGAGGAATCTGCAAATAGATCAAGTATTCACCAGAAAGATTGTTAGTGCAGGAAAGTGGCTTTTTATTCTAATGGATTCCTCCATCTGCAAATTCCTCACCTGTAGAACAAATGTCACAGCAATACCCTGCCCAGCAGGAAGGTTTATGGCTAATGGTATACCAAGAAATCCTGGAAGTGTCCGTCCCTGTGCACATCCGCATCAAGACAATAATGCTTAGCAAAAGTATGCAAGGAGGCCCAAGTTGCCACCTTGCAAATCTTTGCAATCGGGATATCACAAGCTACAGCAGAGGTGGTGGACTTGGCCCTGGTGGAATGGGCCCTGATCCCATCAGGCAGCATCTTCTTTCTAGGGCATGGCAGGTCTTTATGCAGATGATGATCCAATGGGATAGAGTTCTGGACTGCCTTCCCATTCTTGGCTCCACCATAGCCCAAGAAGAGCTGATCGTTTGACAGATATTCCTTGGTGCAGTCCAAGTACTAATTAACCACCACCCCTAGGATTCAACTGATGCAACCATTCCACCTACTCCTTTGGATGAGGTGAAGGGTAAAAGGTTGGAAGGGTAATGAATCTGGCAAGGTGGAAGGGAGTTGCCACCTTGGGAAGGAAAGCGGGCCTGCTTTGCAAAACCAACTTGTGCAGGAAGAAAGTAGAGAACAGGGGCGACAGCTAAGGGCCTGCAACTCACTGATCCTTCTAGCAGATGTTATAGCAACCAGAAACACTGTTATGAGGATCAACATATGAAGGGTACAACTGTGCAGGTGCTCAAATGGAGTCCCCATAAAAAACATAAGAACAAAATTCAAAACCCACTGAGGCACCACAAAGGGAGTGAGAGGGAAAGGACTAGTCAGGCCCTTTAGTAAAAACACATGACAACAGAGGACTAAAACAGGGATGGCTAATCTGGCAGACATGACAACAGAGGACTAAAACAGGGATGGCTAATCTGGCAGACACTGGAAAGGAAACAAGGCAGCTAAATATCTCTTCACAGTGCCACTGGCACATCCCGTCTGAGCAAGTGAAAGAGCAAATTGAAACACATGAGAGAATCTGGCCTGCAAAGGATCCACACCATTGTTTGCACACCACACAAAAATGTTTCCATCTGACAGAATAGGGCGACTTAGTGAAAGGACGATGTGCAGATAGAATAACATCTACCACCTCTGGTAGCAGCTGAAAGGAAGTCAGTGGTCCCTGCTTAATCTCCAAGCATTTAGGTGGAGGCCCAGAGATTGGTATGCAGAACCATTCCCCCCAATTGGGAGAGAAGATCCGGTCTGAACGGCAGGCAGAATGGAGGACCCATGGAGATTTGCAAACCGCACCCTTCCCGACCAATCTGGTATTTTGAGAATGAATTCAGCCCAGTTCTGGCGAATCTTCCACAGAACCTGAGCAATCAAGGGTATGGAAAGAGTAGTGGAGCTGAAAGTTCCTCCTCAATTGAAACATGTCCTCAGAGGCTCCACTCAGATATTGGAGGGCAGAGAGCTGCTGGCACTAAGCAGTTTCAGAGGAGGTGAAAAAGGTCCCCATGTGGAGTCCCCTGCTGAGTGAGATGTCCTGGACTACCTCCAGTAGAACACGCCACTGGCGATTGGCAAGATAACGCTGACTCTGGCATTCAGAGACCCTGCTAGGTGATTGGCGGTGAGCCAGATCCCTTGGCGGTGTGCCCAAGACCACAGTCTCAACGTTTCCGAAGGAGGTGAGACCCCACTCCCCCTTGCTTGTGCGCGTACCACATCGCAGTCATGTTGTGTGTGTAAATCTGAACGGAACAACCCACAATAGCAGGGAGGGGAGGAAGGCCTTGAGCGCCAGCCGAATCACTCTCAGTTCCAACAGCTTCTTGTGACGAGCCTGCTCCTACAGAGACCAGAGGCCTCTGATCTCCAGATTCTCGAGGTGAGCTACCCACCCAAGAGTGGAGGCATCAGTCACTACTGTTGGGACTGCTGGAGGAGAAGTGAAGGTCATCCCGTATGTCAGGTTTGCCTCATTTCCCCACCAAGCCACTTTTGCTGTAGCACTGGAGATGATCATGATGGAGACTGATCGGCCTTCCATGTAATGGAGCCACTGCCTACAGAAGCATCACACTGCAGGGTCCTCATGTGCCAACGTGCTTGTGGGACAAGGAGACTGCAGGAAGCTAGCAGATCCAGAATCATAAGACTCTCAGGAAAGAAACACTTGTGCCTGGTTGAAACAACAAAATTATCTCCTGGATGTCTGCAATTCTCTGGACAAGGAAAGGTGCGGAGGAGTGTGATGTCCAGTATCAACCCTATGAACTGGAGCTACAGGGAGGGCCGCAGGTGAGATTTGGGCTCAATGATCGAAAAGCACAGGTCGAAGAGCAGAGATGCTATCAACTAGAAACGACGCAACACCTACTCCGGCGAGGTGTCTTTGATGATCCAGTTGGCAGGTACAGGAAAACAGGGATGCCAGACTTGCGGAGATGCCTGCTACCACTGCCATCATCTTGAGCACTAGGAAGTAACATGTGTAGCAATCTTTACCTATTTCCTTGTCTGGCACCAACTCCACTGTCCATTTCAGAAGAAGTGCTGCTATCTCCTGCTGTAAAACAGACATGTGATCGGCAGGGAAGGGGGTGCCCTTTTTTATGATCTGAAGGACGCACTGGTCCGAAATAATGGCCCTCCAGGCCAGAAGAAAATGGGACAGCTGCCCTCCTACAGACTCTGTGTGCTGTTGGAGAAACAAACTAGGCCTGCATTCCTGGAGGCATATGGGGGAGAAGGAAGAGAAGGAGGAATACGTTTGCAATGTAGATCCACAGCCCCGTCCTCTGGAATGACACCTGTACTGGCAGATTTAGGGATTAGGTTGCTCCTGAAGGGGCTGGTACTGTCTGGAATGAATGGAGAAACCTATTCCAAACCCATAGAAACAGCAAAAGAATCAGAAGTCCTTGAATGGTGGTGGAAGCTGAAGACTTAATGAGTGTGCCATAGCTTTGGATGTCTTAAATCTCTCCAACGCAGAATCTGTCTTATCGCCGAAGGAGGTGCACCCCATCAAAGGGAAGGTACATCAGATGGGACTGTATGTCAGAGAAGAAGTTGAACATTCATAGTCAGGCGCTGCGCCAAAGGGAAATAGAAATCCTTATAGCACGGGTGATGAAACAGCTGTGTTGAACCCAGATTTAATGATGTGGTGAGAAGGATTTTGCATGGAGCATGGAATGTTTTGACTAGAGTTGTTTGCTCAACACAGAGTGTGATCCACTGTGCCACAAGTTTTTGGTGCTATTTGTCAAAGGTATTGTTGCTGCTACCATTAGTAAGATGGATGTTTTGCCTCCAATATAGGAATCCAGACTTTTTCACAGCAACCTAGGCAAGTAAATCCTGTTGATGCAGGAGGGTGTTGCATGTTGTCTTTTCTGAACCGTATGACTGATCTGGAGAATAACCCCAGGGCAGTGTATGTGTCCTAATGAAAGCCCTGGACCCAAGAGGCTTTTTATTTTGGGACTAAAATATGTCAACCAGTTATTAGGATAACAGGATCATGATATCAATACCCCTGAATACGTTTTAACCAAACTTAAACAATCGTGATTAAAGGGTTAAGCTGGTTGTTAAAGTATTTCTTTTTACATCAATGCATGTACTATTTAATTGCATAAAGTATCATGGTTGTCAGGTATACTAAGGTGTTGTAGAGGGAGAGCGGTTCATGGATGCATGAAAAAGGTATAAGTGTTAGGTGATAAGGCATAAAAAGATGTTTGGTAGAGACATGAGATTCAGAAGAACATACTGTGCTTCGCCTAAGTGTTTTGATGTACCATTTAAAGCCCATTGGATGAGGGGATAGGAAGCGGCGGATAGATAGAATCATGTGAGGTGGTGGATAATGTCTTGGTGGTGATATCCTAGGGGGAGCCTTTGGCTTGGCAGAAGAGACAGGGATTTCCCATTAAGAAGGCATATTGTGAATGAAGGGATCTAGTGTGTCTCATATGCGTTGGAATGTGACTGGGCAACCTTTGTAGCCAGCTTGGGCTACACGAGTGCTTCTCAAGTAGGTAACCCATACCCACCATATGTGGTAAGGTATACTGTTATAAGATTTCCAATCAATCAATATTACTTTGATGGCAATGGTAAGTAAAAGGTCAAGGAGGGAAAGATTTGTGTCGGAAAGATCAATTGGGGGTCTGCCAGGTAGGATCCAAGGCGGATAAGTGGAAAGTACAGTGGAATCATCTTTTTGAATATTTTGTGTAGTTGTAAGGAGATGTCTCACCAGAAGAGTTGTAAGAGAGGGCAGGAGAAGAACATATGTTCTTCATCGCCGGGGGATGAGTTACATGCCCAGTATGTGTTGGCATTCTTGAAGTGTACTGGGAACAGTTACGCAGGGGTCCAGTACGCAAGATGTGTAGCAAAGAGTTTTGCTTGAGTTAGGGAAGGGATCAGTTTATGGTGAAGTAGGTGTGATCCAATTTTCTCCCAGGTGTCCTTAGAAGGTGGGGTGGCATTTCTTGAGGAGAAGTAGGAGGCCCACTTCTGTTCTAAGAGAGACTGTTGAGAGCTTTTAAGAGTGGAGAGTATGTTATAGAAATAAGATCTGTGACCACTCTTCGAAATTCGCTGGAGTTTCTGTATCAAGGTTGATTGGCCCCATTCCTCTACCTTAGAGTTCTTGGCCTTAATTTGGAGGAAGCTGTAGAGGTTTATGTCAGACAGACCAAATTTGTGCTGTAGGAAAGCTAATGAAAATGGTTCAGTATAGTCGTAGAGGTCTAAGATCATTGCAATACCTTTATTTGTCCAGATCGGGCTAATGGTTGGCGAGATCGGAATATATCTGTTGTACCATAATGACATAAGGAACGATATATGGATATTAGTTTCTAGTTTCTAGTTTAGTGTCTCTAGAAACTATGGAGGATATGGTGGTTTTAAAGATTCTAGTGGATTGGGTATAAGGATATTGCTTCATCGTCAGTGTGGGTAGAAGTGGGAATGGGTGGCACATGATGCGTTCGCTGTAAATCCAGACAGGTTTTTTAAAGGGCTTATTTCAAACCAACATAAACCCTGATCTGCTAGGTAGGCAGTTTGGTAGATGGTCCAGTTAGAAAAATTGCAACCTCCTTCTTTCGCAGGCCTTTGTAGTTTTTGGATACTAATTCTGTTTTTTTTTGTTCTTCCATAGGAACTCTGTAATGATTTTATCAACCTTAAGAAAGAAATCTAGGGAGAGTCGAATACGTAACATGCTTGAGACAAAGTTTATTAGTGGTGAAATCATCATTTTGATGGTCTTGAATCTATCCCACCAGGATACGTGTTTTGGTGACCATATCGCTAGAAAATCCTTTATTTTATTTTTGATTTTATTTTTGTTAATGGAGATAGATTCAGCAAGGTCTTTACAAAACCAGAACCCGGGTATTTGATAGTAGATTTCCAATGGAAATTAGATGAGCCACACAGAAGGGTGACAGTGGATGTTCAGAGGGAGAATTTCAGTCTTGTCTTTACTCAGGGAGTATCCCGAGAATTTGGAAAAACAATCTATGAGTAAGACTGAATTAATCGCACGTTCTGGGTATTCTGTGAATATTAGGATGTCGCCCGCGGATGTGTCTGTTTTGTATGGGAAGCTTGCAGAGGAAATGCCTGAGATGTCTGGAGATTCATTTAGCATCAGGAGCAATGGGTCGATGGAGAGTAGAAGCAATAACAGGGAGAGTGGGCACCCTTGTCGGGTCGCTTGATTGAGTATAAAAGTTTGCAATAGGGCTCCATTGATTCTGATTCTAGCTGTGGGATTGGATTATAAGGCCATGGTCACGTTGATGAATTTTGTCACCAAGGGGTGTCTTGAGAGAATGGCTTCAAGATATGGCCAGGAAACTTTATCAAAAGCTTTCTCTGCGCCCACGGCAATAGCCACTGCCAGGGGAGAAAGCGTACTGGAGGCTATTGTCACTAGCTAAGCGTCCCTTGATAAAACCTGATTGGGTAGAGTGGACTAGTTTTGGAATTAGCAGTGTAAGGTGCTTGGCAATAATTTCTGCATACATTTTAGCTTCTGTGTTAATAAGAAGAAAAAGGTCAAAAATTGTTGGGGTCGAAGTGATCCTTCCCATCTTTGTGGATAACTATCATGGGGGCTTCGGAGGCTGATCCCGAGACAGAGATAGCAAAGTGGGAGAAAATCGACTCTAGCATGGCTATAAATGAGGGGCTAAAACTGTCTGGGCCTGGTGCTTCGCCAGATGGGAAACTTCTGATAGCCTGATAGAGTTCCTCACTGGTGATTGGTTGGGCTAAAGTAGTTCTATCAGATTTGAATATTTGATTGATTGGAATAGATTCCAGGAAGGTTAAACAGGAGTCAGTAGGTGTGTCATCTGAGGGAGGGGGGCAAAGATTGGTATAAAAGCATTGGAAGACCTTAAGTATCATTTCAGTTGAAGCTTGTATTTTGTTATAGTCATCTTTGATTAACTGGGTCAAACTGGAGTAGCATTTGAATTTTATATAAGCCGCTAGGGACTTTCCAGCTTTGGTAAGGTAAAATAGTTTTTTTACCTTTTTGAGCATGGACCCAAAGATATGTGCATTTACTGATTATAGGATTGAATTCCTACGCAAGTCGCTTTAGCAGCATCAGTGTAGCAGGGTCATTGGTTTGTCAATAGCTCTTTTCTTTAGTTGTTATTTCCATCGTTAGTCAGTCAAAGGATATTTAATGAGTTTATTTTCCTGTGACATGAGGCTTATGATTTGACCTCTACAAAAGCATTTCATGGAATCTCAGAGAGAGTGTTTGTTAGTCTGAATATATTGGTTTAGTTCATTCAGAAGTTCTTGGACTGCAGTTAAATCATCCAGGATTGCTAGGTTCATACGCCAGGTCTTTGGATTTTTGGATAGTTGGAAGGTCTTATAGGTGTATAGAGATGGCTGCATGATCTGAAATGATGATCGGTTCGATAGAGGTTGATGTGATGTGTGAAAGGAGTGAGGAGTCCACTAGGAGGTAGTCGATTCTGGAGAATGTGTTGTATGGGGATGAGAAAAAAGGTGAAATCTCTACAAGTGGGGTTGTGAAGTCTTCATATGTTGGCTAGTTTGTGAGCCGAACATAAGGTGCAAAGTGCTTTAAGGGATCTGGGTATTCTGTACGTGAAGGCTGATTGCCTGTCCAGGATAGGATCAAATGGAAGGTTAAAATCACCACCAAGAATGATTCGGGCCTCTGGGGGAAAAGTGCTATTTTGGCAGAAGGGGCATCCCAAAACCTAGGGTCACCTGTGGTGGGGGCGCATATATTTACTGCATAAATGTCTGTGGACGGGGTATGTAGCCATGTAATTACCTACCATCATTATCTGGTTCAGAGGAGATATCTGACAGGCCGAAATTTTGGGAGATCAGCGAGAGGACCCCATTTATTTTGGGAGACTGGGGGGGGAGGGCAGGCAATATCCAACACCCAACCAGTGAGTGCAGAGAGTGCTTCTTTATTGCCAATTTTGGTTTCCGGCAACAACAAAAAAACGTCACCCTTGAGTGGGAGGCAGTAATCATAGATTTTTTTCTGCTTTGTGGGGTGGTTGAGTCCTTTGACATTGAGAGAAATCACATTGAGTATGGTGGTGTTAGAGTTAACCGTCGTCATGTATTGGGGATGGGTGGAGGTTGTTGTTACGGATGGCCACAGACTGTAGTATGAGCATTGAGGGAACATTTGAGTCACATAACTTAGGCTGGGAGCTAGTGAACTGAGATCACTAGTGACACAAAAGCAGTGGGGATCATGGGTAGGGTAAGTGCTCTCCCAGTGGGAGAGTAGTCCAACAAGACGAGGTTAAAGGTGAGGGACAGTGTGAGTCACTTGCAAGACACAAATGATTAGTATAACTAAGAGAGCAGAAAAGGAGGGCACTAGTCTGCTGCAACGAGTATAAAATAACATTCCATTTAATGCAAGGTCATGGCAGAACATGAGCAACACATAAATCTTAATGCAACTCTTCATTGGTGATTTTCTGAAGCATTGGTGATATCTTAGAACAACCATAATAACTTGGCTACGTTCTAACATTTATATTCGTAGTTGCAAGGGAGCATGTAAGGGAGTTTGGTCCTGATGGGTAATAAATTTGAACAAGGAATATAAAAGTTCTATTGCAACTTACCATAGAAATAACAGCAATATTCTAAAATAGTACCAGAGACAAGATTATATCAGAGCATAATTTCACATAATTGTGAGAGAACAAGCTGGAGCGTTATAAGGTATCTTGGATCCTTAAAGACTAACGTGTGTTAGGTAAACATTGGTTATATGACTATCTGGGTTGCATGGTGATGACGTGGTGGAGTTGTGTATTGTGAGTGTGTAGGAGGCTGGACTGGTTTGTAGTGAGTACCAAGGGGTACTTACACCTTGCACCAGGCCCAGGTATCCCTTATTAGTGTATAGGGTGTCTAGCAGCTTAGGCTGATAGATAATGGTAGTTTAGCAGAGCAGCTTAGGCTGAACTAGGAGACGAGTGAAGCTCCTACAGTACCACTAGTGTCATATGCACAATATCATAAGAAAACACAATACACAGATATACTAAAAATAAAGGTACTTTATTTTTATGACAATATGCCAAAGTATCTCAGTGAGTACCCTCAGTATGAGGATAGCAAATATACACAAGATATATGTACACAATACCAAAAATATGCAGTATAGTATTAGAAAACAGTGCAAACAATGTATAGTTACAATAGGATGCAATGGGGACACATAGGGATAGGGGCAACACAAACCATATACTCCAAAAGTGGAATGCGAACCACGAATGGACCCCAAACCTATGTGACCTTGTAGAGGGTCGCTGGGACTGTAAGAAAACAGTGAGGGTTAGAAAAATAGCCCACCCCAAGACCCTGAAAAGTGAGTGCAAAGTGCACTAAAGTTCCCCAAAGACCACAGAAGTCGTGATAGGGGAATTCTGCAGGAAAGACCAAAACCAGCAATGCAACAACGATGGATTTCCAGACGAGGGTACCTGTGGAACAAGGAGACCAAGTCCAAAAGTCACGACCAAGTCGAGAGTGGGCAGATGCCCAGGAAATGCCAGCTGTGGGAGCAAAGAAGCTGCTACTGGACAGTAGAAGCTGAGGATTCTGCAGGAACGACAAGGGCTAGAAACTTCCCCTTTGGAGGATGGATGTCCCACGCCGTGGAGAGTCGTGCAGAAGTGTTTTCCTGAAGAAAGACCGCAAACAATCCTTGCTAGCTGCAAGTCGTGCGGTTAGGGTTTTTGGATGCTGCTGTGGCCCAGGAGGGACCAGGATGTCGCCAATTGCGTCAGGGGACAGAGGGAGCGCCCAGCAGGACGAGGAGCCCTCTCAGAAGCAGGCAGCACCCGCAGAAGTGCCGGAACAGGCACTACGAAGAGGAGTGAAACGGTGCTCACCCGAAGTTGCACAAAGGAGTCCCACGGCGCCAGAGGACAACTCAGGAGGTCGTGCAATGCAGGTTAGAGTGCCGTGGACCCAGGCTTGGCTGTGCACAAAGGATTTCCGCCGGAAGTGCACAGAGGCCGGAGTAGCTGCAAAAGACGCGGTTCCCAGCAATGCAGCTGGCGTGGGGAGGCAAGGACTTACCTCCACCAAACTTGGACTGAAGAGTCACTGGACTGTGGGAGTCACTTGGACAGAGTTGCTGGATTCAAGGGACCTCGCTCGTCGTGCTGAGAGGAGACCCAGGAGACCGGTGATGCAGTTCTTTGGTGCCTGCGGTAGCAGGGGGAAGATTCCGTCGACCCACAGGAGATTTCTTCGGAGCTTCTAGTGCAGAGAGGAGGCAGACTACCCCCACAGCATGCACCACCAGGAAAACAGTCGAGAAGGCGGCAGGATCAGCGTTACAGAGTTGCAGTAGTCGTCTTCGCTACTTTGTTGCAGTTTTGCAGGCTTCCAGCGCGGTCAGCAGTCGATTCCTTGGCAGAAGGTGAAGAGAGAGATGCAGAGGAACTCTGATGAGCTCTTGCATTCGTTATCTAAGGAATTCCCCAAAGCAGAGACCCTAAATAGCCAGAAAAGAGGGTTTGGCTACTTAGGAGAGAGGATAGGCTAGCAACACCTGAAGGAGCCTATCAGAAGGAGTCTCTGACGTCACCTGCTGGCCCTGGCCACTCAGAGCAGTCCAGTGTGCCAGCAGCACCTCTGTTTCCAAGATGGCAGAGGTCTGGAGCACACTGGAGGAGCTCTGGGCACCTCCCAGGGGAGGTGCAGGTCAGGGGAGTGGTCACTCCCCTTTCCTTTGTCCAGTTTCGCGCCAGAGCAGGGCTGAGGGGTCCCTGAACCGGTGTAGACTGGCTTATGCAGAAATGGGCACCATCTGTGCCCATGAAAGCATTTCCAGAGGCTGGGGGAGGCTACCCCTCCCCTGCCTGAACACCTTTTTCCAAAAGGAGAGGGTGTAACACCCTCTCTCTGAGGAAGTCCTTTGTTCTGCCTTCCTGGGCCAAGCCTGGCTGGACCCCAGGAGGGCAGAAACCTGTCTGAGGGGTTGGCAGCAGCAGCAGCTTCAGTGAAACCCCTGAAAAGGCAGTTTGGCAGTACCCGGGTCTGTGCTACAGACCCGTGGGATCATGGGATTGTACCAACAATGCCAGGATGGCATAGAGGGGGCAATTCCATGATCTTAGACATGTTACATGGCCATATTCGGAGTTACCATTGTGAAGCTACACATAGGTAGTGACCTATATGTAGTGCACGCGTGTAATGGTGTCCCCGCACTCACAAAGTCTGGGGAATTGACCTTGAACAATGTGGGGGCACCTTGGCTAGTGCCAGGGTGCCCACACACTAAGTAACTTAGCACCCAACCTTTACCAGGTAAAGGTTAGACATATAGGTGACTTATAAGTTACTTAAGTGCAGTGTAAAATGGCTGTGAAATAACGTGGACGTTATTTCACTCAGGCTGCAGTGGCAGGCCTGTGTAAGAATTGTCAGAGCTCCCTATAGGTGGCAAAAGAAATGCTGCAGCCCATAGGGATCTCCTGGAACCCCAATACCCTGGGTACCTCAGTACCATATACTAGGGAATTATAAGGGTGTTCCAGTATGCCAATGTAAATTGGTAAAATTGGTCACTAGCCTGTTAGTGACAATTTGAAAGAAATGAGAGAGCATAACCACTGAGGTTCTGATTAGCAGAGCCTCAGTGAGACAGTTAGTCATAACACAGGTAACACATACAGGGCACACTTATGAGCACTGGGGCCCTGGCTGGCAGGGTCCCAGTGACACATACAACTAAAACAACATATATACAGTGAAATATGGGGGTAACATGCCAGGCAAGATGGTACTTTCCTACAGAGTGCTGGTGTGGGAGTATATGAGGATTATGATGGTGTCAAACGAGTTGTGTGTGCTTCTTGCTTAGGTGTGTGTAGGCATATTAGATTTGTAGGGTAAGACACCATTTGTTAGAAGTGATGAAACAAATTGTAGCGCACTGGTGCACTCAGACACAATGTAATAGCATTAGAATATATAACATTGTAAGGAACAGTACAGGGTGCATAACTGATCGATTAAGTGAAAAATGTAAAGTTCCTCATCTTAGCCCAGTTACTTAGGGATTGTTCCATGTGGGTCTATGTAGTGTTGTCAAGGAACATACGTAGGTCACTGGGATCAGAGAGTACATGAGTTTTTCCTTGATAAACAATCTTGAATTTGGCTGGGCCATTGAGGAAGTGTTGGATCACTCTGTCTAGTAGTAGTCGTTTAAGGGCTAGGAATCTTTTCCACCTGATGACTGTGTCCCTGGCGTAGTCTTGAGAAATGCCGATCTTTGAGCCTTGCCAGAGAAGTTACTTGGTCTTCATCAGGTGAGATAGGATGAGTTCAGCATGCTGGAAGTGCAATGGTCAAAATATCACTGCACGCGGGGTGGACAGAGTTTTTGGTTTGAATGATGGTACCCTATGTGCACACTCAATTTCAAAGTCTTTATTAAAAGTTATGCCTAGAGTTGATGCAATCCATGTTTCTAGAAATGTGATTGTAGAAAAGGCGTTGTGTTCGGATCTTTCTGGGAGACCAAAGATTATGAGATTCCCCTCCTACTGCGGTCTTGTAGTTCAGTTAGATCACATTTGAGATTAGTGATGATATCATCAGTCTTAAAGCAGTGTTTTGATTGCACTGGTAGTCGGTCCTCAGACAAGCGTATGCAACTTCCAGCATTTGTAACTCAAAGATTGAGTTCTTTGAGGTCTTTACTGATTGCTGCGACTTCTGTTTTAGCATGTTAGTGCTGGTCATCCTGCTCTGGGCAATGTCATGGACATTGTTCGAAGTTTTGAGAATCATTTCAAGGGTAGATTGATTATCATGTTTCTCTTCAATAGGAGAGTCAGGATTCAGAGAACCATGATTTGAGCGTTTGAGATCAATTTTGGTTTCTTTCTTTTTGGTTGACTTGTAGTCTCTTGGGTCTGCAATGGTTGCAGAGAGACCAATCCCAGGTTCATTATGCAGAGTGAAGGTTGCAAATAGAGACCGAACTCACAAAGCTTCAATCAATCAATCAGGGTTCTTACAGAGCGCTGCTCATCACGTTTTGGGTCTCTGCGGCTCAGTTGAAGCACTGGATGGCCGGTTCAGTCGAAGAGCCAGGTCTTGAGGTTCGTCCTGAACTAAGGCAGAGAGGGAGATTGCCTGAGATGAAGAGGAAGAGAGTTTCAGGTCTTAGCGATGAGGTAGGAGAAGGATCTTCCTCCGGCTGTGGTCTTACAGATCTGTGGGATGGTGACCAGGGCTGGTGAGTGGAATGGAGTTGTCTGGTGGGATTGTGGAAGGTGAGGCAGTGGTTGAGGTATGCAGGTCGGATGCTGTGGAGGGCCTTGTAGGCGTGTATGAGGAGCTTAAGACTTAATCATCAGGGTTGTACAGTAGCTAGAAGGTCTATGATACATTTGTTGGAGAGTAGGATCTCGGTGGTCTTCTACTAGAGACTCTATTAAGGGTACTGGCTGGATTTACATGGGATATGTGTATGCTGGCAGACTTTGTATGTGCACCATCCGTTCACTGAGCTCTAAGATGCTGCAGAGGGCTAAATTACGCAATGATTGTCATGGGGGAGGGGGGGCTGGGTGTTGCATCAACGCATGGGAGGATGTTGTCTGAACTCACCATTAAAGTGCATAGGAGGGAGATGCTGATTTTACACCTGGGCCGTACTGATGCTGGGGAGAGCGGCTCAAGATCAGGAGTGGTACAGGTTGCTTGGCACCTCCTCAAGGCAGGACCCTTTTACATGCAGCGAAGGATGCAGAGGCTGATCTACTTGAGCGTGCGTGCAATGGAAGGTAAAAGGCTTACCACATTTGTCCTGCGTTGTTGATTGGTTTTCTGTGGTCTCCATGTTGTTAACTGGTCTCAGTGGATAAAAGGAGCATTTGTGAGTAATCAATCGTAAACATCTGCAGGCGTCCAAGAAGCCGACGTTGCTATTTAGCGGTCGTGCTGGTTGACAGATGTGTTGGGGAGATCACCCCCGCCAGGCTCCAGAGTAACAGTTGACTTTATTATAGTCCTCTATATTGTGGTGATGATGGGAACGGCGTGGCGCTCAGTAGTAATACTGTTCGCATGCCACCTCTTCAAGGTTGGTCTCTGGTGCATGTGGCGAGGGCTGAGAGGCTGGACCGTGTGCACGCTCATAAAATGGAGAGTAAAAGACTCACCATGCTGGCCCCACGATGTTGGTAGGTCCTCTATGTTCTCCACTAATGTTATATGCTCCTAACTTAGCGGTCACACCGGTTGTCAGGTGCACGTCGGGGCCTCGAAAAGATGGATGTCCTAAAAAATGTGTGCTTTTTCACATCAGGGTTCTGCTCATAGTAGATTTGGCAGTTCGCTGTCCAGGGATGGAAAAAACTCTTTTCGAAGCAGCAAGCTACACAGAGCTCAGAAGGTAGTCACCACCTTGTGCGGACGCTGGCCACGCCCCCTTGTTTAGGTTATTTTTAATATACTCTGAAGAACCTGTCTTAAGTAATATCCAAAGTGCTCACTGAAATACAGTTGAGCCCATCAGGGTTTCCCTAAAAAACTCTACCATGATGAGACCCGATGATGAAGCATGCCACTAAAAGAGTAGGAAACAGTCTAACAAAGAAAAACACCAATTTCCATTCACAGCAGGGTGATATCTAGAGGAGACGTTAGATTTCTCACATGATATAGCCGGGTGCGGGATACTTTCTATATTGTGTCAGTTTAAGTAAGGAGAGTGTATTCCCCTACCCTTACACTTAAGTCTCTTTTCCCTTTTTGAGGAAAGGTTCTGCAACACCCTTCTTGGGTTATTTGGTGTATAGAATAATTCACATGAAGCTGCAGAAACCTCAGACAGTCTCCACAGAAGCAGAAAACTAAGACACAGGCTGCAGTGTTGGTAACTGTTGCGTGTGAGGATTTGTGTACTTGTTTCTCGTGGATAAGAGTGTATTTGCATTTGTTGCATGTGGAGTATTGTGCACTCACGCTAGTTGCATGTGGAGATTTGTGTACTTCTGCTTGGTGCACGTGGGGATTTAGATACTTATACACTTGTTAAGCGTGAGGATTTGTGTACTCACGCTTGCTGTGCATGAGGTTATGATGTGATTCTACAAGGTGATTCTATAAGGTGAGCTGAAGTGATTCACTGGGCGGACAGTTGAAGCAGCGGTGGATTGGTGAATGAATGCAGTCCTTGGGGTTTTACTTTGTATACATAATACATTTTATTGAAACTCACCGTAATCTCCTCGTCTTTACAGAGGCATCTGATGCAAGAACTCTTTGGCCAGCAGCAACCAGACAGTCAGAGGTGTGTTTAACTGAGATACAAGCTCTTTGGACTAGTGGAATTAGTGCGAGAGGCCAGTGGCAAAGTCTATCTATCGCTTGCAGATTATTCAAAGCTCTATAGCATGACTTCTGGTCTCCCTTGCCTTTGCTTTATTTCTACTCATCTTTTCAAGTAGCAAAAAGGATTGTCTATTAATCAGGCCCACTCTCTAAGAGGTCCCAATTTGATCCTTATGACCCTCTGCACACTCTTCACTACTCTTCTCCTGCGCTTGATGCTGTATCAAAATGTTACAGTACTCGTATAATTGGGCATGCATTCTCAGCACAAACTACAATTCTTTGGACTCAGCCTCCCCTTTCATTCCACTCATAAGCTCTTTGTTTTGTAAACTCCTCAAAACCCTAGGTGGCACAATCAGTCAATCAATCAATCAGTCAGTCAGTTTACACAAGGCCGGAAACTCTGAACCCTGGACAATGGATGGTGTGCCTGTGATACAGGATCTCCAAGAAGAAGATTCTTACTCCACATAGAGGTTTCCCGGACAGCAGCAGCAACCACAAACAAAGCCAAGTGACCTTGGACACTGAGTCTGCCCAGCCAAACATCTGAGAATAGAGAACATTCAAAGTCCCTCTAAAACATGCTTACTAACCAGAAGGATCCCAAGGCAAAGCTAACTGACCTGAGACATGGTCTTTCTGGACAGTAAGAAGGTCAAGTCAGAGTAAATTAGGTCTGGCCTAGCTAGAGATATAGCGTAAGCTGTCTCAGAAGCCTCATAATTATTCATAAATTAAATATACATACAGAGGACCTGTGGATCATTCCTTTTCATCCAGTGGTCTGTCCAACTGTTATTCACATTCAACACTGTACTGTTTTGTTACATTTCAATACGATATTTACTTTTTTTTAACTTCAGATTTTTATTGGAAGCATATGGATGCCACATTTGGGCGTGCCATTTGCTTCTTTTTCTTTTTCTGATGTATGCTTGCAATAAAAATAAACGAACTATCGCACTAGTTTTAAAGACCTACTGGCATTGACATAGCTGATTTTTCTGATAATGGATTCTAGGCAGCAGTAGCTGTGATAGCATGGGGTGCGTGAGGTTTGCACTTACGCTCAGTGACTCTCCCTCTGCTCATCTACAATCCACAACAAGAAACAATACATTCTTATTCATATTACTGCAATTAAATTATATATTATACACTTCATTATAAAATAAAGATTTAACATGCTTGCAGGAATTGAAAGACTGCACTCACTTTTAAAGTTCATATAGGTGAATATTTGAAAGAGTTATCAAACAAGCTAAAATATCCAAATGCTCTTATGAGAAGCAACAAGGAGAACCAACAGGGACGGGCTACCTATTATATCATTATGGAAATTTCCCTGTAGGCGTCAAAGAAGAGAATCATTTTGCTTTAAAGAAGTCTCACTCACCAGGGTACCCCTTAATGTCATGCTTCATCATTGAGTTCCTTCCCAACACAACAGGGCATGCTACAACCTGTGAGATGCACAGAAGCACTTTGCAGCTTAATCATACAGGCGGGCGACCAGATGAAAACGTTATGGCTACCAGGCAGGAATTTTTAAAGAGTAACACTATCCCCACTTACTACCCTATTCCCTTACCAACAAAGTGAGCCTATGCATCTCACAGGTTGTAACACACCCTGTTCCGCAACGGAACAGGAAGGAACTCTGTGATGAAGCAAGAGGAACCCATGGTGGGTGACAGTTCTTTTAAGCAAAATGATTCTTTTCTCCTTAGGTCAACGGGAGAATTGTTAGTTTTATCCAGTCGAATTGGGCTCTATAATTTGTGTGCTGATATACTACAGACCATCACTTCACCCTTATCCTGAGAAAAGACCTCAGCTGGAAACCGACAATGGGAACTACCATCCATCAAAATATCAGGTGGTGCCACCCTGTCAAAACGAGTTGTGAGCCTCATGCTCTTCTAATGGCAGGAGGTGGTCAACACTTTCCTTCTGTGCTGACTGAAAGAGTGGGCAAATAAAATATGCAAGTGTGAACTTGCCTATGATGTCTGTGTCATTATGTCAACACCTTACATCAAGGCTTTGAAAAGTCCATCTCTTGAGTGCCCAGGAGAGCACCCAGCTGTAAGGCTTTGGCACTTCTTTGTGCCATGGCCTTGCTCACATAACAGCTACACCCTGTAGAGGAGGCTGAGTCCAGTGGAGGGGCAGTAGAATGTCAGACAAAGGTCTTTGACAAGAGGAATTAGCTCTCTCTTCACCTTTCCAGCAAGTGTACCTGAGGCACTCTTTCAGGACTACATTAATGGTAGGCACAGCTTTTTTAAGCAAAATGCAAATCACTATGGATGTTAAAATTGACTCGAAATTCACCACATATTGAAACCTACTGCCCGACGTCCAGATTGTCACAGGATGGGAATCTAATTACAGGAGCCTTCTAGTAAAATAAGTCACAACCACAACCAGACACCTCCAAACAAATAGACATTCGAATAAAGGGCCACTGTGCTGCAGGCTACATCTTCATACCTCCTTACAATAAGAAATCCATAGGAGGCTTTGCTTTCTCGCTACAAGCTGCCACCCTAGAATTATTTGTCAGATAAGATTCAAAGCGTCCAGTAGCCTTTAAAGTTCAGAAGAGAGGTGGAAACGTTGTTTTAAGATAATTACATCAACTGCTCATTTTGGCTGGGATGGAATGCACAACCATACCCCTCTTAGCAGTACGAGCAGGGTCCAGAGGTATAGAAAAGTCCCAACAAGCACACCATGCCAAGATCACAGACTCTTCTAAACTCACCTTAAACTGGAAAGCTCCACCCATATTAATGTTACAATGACCTTGCACTCGGTTACCATATAATAACTACACCATCTCAACTATATGATATACTTCAATCAGCACTAGACATACCTGGTGTTATGCTGCACCTGAAGACCAACAACCTTCCTAATACTATATAGGGCTCCATCATAGTTGCTCCCACACTTGAGGGACATAGTAAACAAGGTCTACCATACCCTCTTACTTCTAATCGCAAGACAGAAGCCAGTAATATTAGTCTTCATGATTCTCCTCGGAAGTATCAGTTTGGTACAATCCATGTTACCATACTACATCACATACCAAGTCATCACCTGGATTTATAGTTAACAGGGCAGATGTATAATGTATGAAATGTCCTGTTGAACGTTGCTAGCAACTGGATGGCACAGATACAAGCCCACTTAACTAATCACTAATTGATCACCAGACAGCCCTGCCGAGACCTAAGAGGTCTGCCACAAATAGCTTGTAGCCAGATAACTGTAATATAGTCCACCTTGCAGGTCCCAAATAGTCAAATTCTCTGAGCACTGACATCCTAAAATGACAAGAGGATGATGATGATTACGGAGCACATCTTGGCAAATCATTTCATTTGATGTCCCATAATGTCAATAATATAAGGAGCTCTATTTAATAATTCAAGGATAAATCGATTCTCTGGGCCTAAGCTTAGTTTCAAAATCCTTTATGGTCAGTTACCTTTCTGACCTTCATATTAACAAAATTCATAATAAAAGGGGAGCAAATTTTCAAATATATAATGTGCCACTTATTTATGTTGACTACTGAAAGAAAAGAAAAAAACCAAGAGAAAGGTAATAAAGGAAAAGAAAAAATGAACATCTCTTCAAATAAAAGAAATAATTCCTTTATTATACGCAAACTATGCAAACAATGAAAATTCTGTAAAATACGCCTGATGTTTATTTGAAATCTGAGAAAAAGCTGATTTCAACCAAAGTGATACGAGTTAAAATATAAAGTTGAACAAATTCTACATTTCTCTTTGGAATGCAAATAGATACACAGTCACTTTCTCAACTGAAATTAATGAGCCGAGACAATAAATAGATCTAGTAATTTTCCAATTGAAATACCAAAAGTGAGCCTAGCCACTCAATGTACAACTGAAATATCAACAGGCTAGCCCAGCCAACATGTTTCGTGGCATTCTGCTGCTAAATTCGGACTCTGTCCTCTGGTGAATTTTAAACAAAACAAAACAAAAAAGGAGGGGGGGGGGGTGAAGGAAAACAAACAATTAATATTTACATTAATTATCTAGTCAACAGAAATGTGTATCATTTTTTTCTTATCTTATACTTTTATATCTTTTTTTATATATATATATATTTTTTTCAGAGTTTTTGCACAATGATATGGTAACACAACTTCCAACACCATGACATTTCAAGAATCACTTCTTCCAAGAGAATGCAGTCAACATTACCCATGTGCTGGGAGTCAGGTGGGATATAAGGGCTGTAGTCAGGGGATATTATGGGTCAGGTTCATAGATGATATATTTATGAAGTGGAATTGTAGGAAAGTGGAGTATTATGTGATGTGGGGGTTAGTCCTCACTTTGTAATACTCTCACAATACCTCAGATATGATCCTGGGATTCACACTAATAAACCCTTAGCTCTGTCCTAGTATGGTGGCAAAGAGCAGTCAGGCTTTACTAGAGGAACATGTGTTAAGCATTTCATAGCACCAACACGGATGATAAGTTACTAACACGACTTGAAAGAAATCAGACACAAAAATAATTTAATCAGTATAACTGGAGACACAGATTTTAGAAGGAAAATTAAATCACAGTAGTACTAGCATTTAAACGTTATGTTGAAGTCAATGGAGAACAACCACCAGTGACAAAAGTCCACAAGTTTTGTGGAACCCTTGCAGGTCACAACAGCCAGTTGAATTCTACCTGACTCATGGCTTTTAGGTGCAGAGTTGTCCTGGCTGCCAGTGGTGGTGCTGAACGGGACTCAATGGGGGAAAGCCACCAGGAACAAAAGACCACTCGGAAATCGAGTTGCGGGGAACCCTCGCACAGTTCAAGCTGTGCAGGTCCCAGAACCAGGCCACAACAGTCAATTCAGTTTTACCTGGCCCCCGTGTCCGGGTGCACAGTGGTCCTGGTTCTACTTTGTACTGAATGGGACTCGCGCTGGTGCTGATTTTACCCTTACACGAGGATGCAGCAAACAAGATGCAAAAACTCAGCTGGGTCTGGGTTGATGATGTCCGATGCAGGCTGTGCCCTTTAGTTGCAGCGATGAGTGTGGGGGTCAGTTACAGGACTGACAACCAACAAGCCTTGGGAGTGGTAAAGGTGACGAAAAGCTTTAGAAACTTCACAGGGTCTGAGGGAGTGATGTAGCAGACTGAAATTTTGGGGCAGGGGAGACCAACTCCCAGAAGACACTGGACCACCTGGATTTTGATGATCCCATAGAGAGCCTGATGGCCGTGAATCTTCAGATCATGCAAGCGTTTTTATGTTGGGGACTAGTGTCACTAGTCTAAGGGAGACTGACGGTGCTTCTGGAATCCACAGGGGTTCTTGTGGTCGGGAGTGGAGAGTTTGAGCCAAGGACGAGGGTTGTTCATGTACTTCCCTATCTGTTGCCCCAGGGGCAGAGTATCCCTCTTTTGCTTTGATGTGGTGGGCAAAGTCCGGTTGACGGTGACACAGGGCTCCCCTTGGTCCGTCTTCAAAGCCAGTTCTTCAGATACGAGGTTCTGGTGTCATTGGTGTCCCTTGAATCCTGGATATAGGGAGTTAAGGGTGTGAAGGCTAGTGGCCAATGGGCAGCAAGCTCCTACAGCTAATCTGCCCCTGAGGTGACCACATCCGGTGGGGTAGAGCACTGTTTGTTACACAGAACCCTCTATTTTGCTACACAGAACTCGCTAAGATGGCAGAAATCGTAATGTAGTGCACAGACCAGGCTGCTTACCCCAGAGGTTTGGTCAGCCTGCTGGGGATGTGCACTGCCATGCATATCCAGTTTCCCACCTGTCCATGAGCAAATGTGCCTTGCAGCGGGGAGGGATATTTCCTCCACTGGGGGACAGCAGAGACGGCTATCAGGAGCAGTAGAGCCTTTGAAACTCACTGCCCTGAAGTGCCTATTGGTGGCAGCAAGCACAGGAAAGCGTGGGCTGACTCATCAGAGCACAAAGAAGCTGGGGTAAACAGGTGGGTAACCTCTAGGATGCCACCTGGGTTCATGCCAGCCATCTCTTGATACCAGATTTGTGTCAGGGGAGAGAAGGCACGTTGTTTGACACCAAACTCGACATATCTAGACGATATTATCACAGAGCTAGCAACTCAGGTCTGCCTGGGTTTACGTCCCCTCTTATTCTATGGACCGGCTATCACTTTTAGTGTACTTTAATGGAAAGGGTACTATAGAGACATATAAGCTTGTGCTTACATGCCTGCATCTTAAATATAATGCACCATGCCTCCTGAGCTGCAGAGGCCTTCCATAGGGGTGTCTGACTTATATGTTAGGTAGTACATGGGGCTGTGCCACACATGGTGGTGGCATAGTCGATCTTGATGAGTTTGCACTGCTCCTGCAGTCTGTAATAGCAAGCCTGCTATCAGTAATTTGTTTTGGTCGCCCAGGATGGCACAAACTTGTGTTGCTGTCCTGGGGATCTCTTAACCACCTATGCCCTGGGTACCCAGGGTATCATTTACTAAGGACTTATAAGGGGGTTAAAGTCTTTGCCTATCAGAGACTTATCAAGTCGGCAAATCAGTTTTAGGAGGGAGATTGAGTCCTGGGACCTGGTTAGCAGGCTCCAGTGCACTAACAAAGGCATAACCATCAGTATTGAGGCAAAAAGTAGAGTTGACCATACACAAAGGGGTGCTTTCCCAAATGACCCCCCCCCCCTCCCCAGGACAAAAGGGGATGAGCAACTAACCTACACCCTGATAGTTCTCACCGTCGAATTGGAAAAACCTGGAAAGGCCATCTGCATTGGCATGGTAAGTCCATGGCCTCCACTGTAAAATCCATATCTTATAGGGAAATCGACCACCTCAACAGATTGGGGTTTTCTCCTCTCATCTGCATCAGCCATCTGAGAGGCCTGTGGTCAGTCTGAACTTTGAAGGGAGTCCCAAACAAGTATGGTCTCAGCTTCTTCAGGGACCAAGCCACAGCAAAAGCTTCCCTCTCACTGGTACCCTAAAGCTGCTCTCTAGGAAGGAGCCGCCTGCTGATATAGGCAACAGGTTGATCCTG
This sequence comes from Pleurodeles waltl, assembly GCF_031143425.1. Classification (NCBI taxonomy): domain Eukaryota; kingdom Metazoa; phylum Chordata; class Amphibia; order Caudata; family Salamandridae; genus Pleurodeles; species Pleurodeles waltl. The sequence goes on from NC_090448.1 coordinate 982,091,299, forward strand.
ACCCTCATCATTTGTTTGTGCTACAACTGCAGCAATACCATGTTCAGAAGTGTCTGTTTGGACAATGTACTCTTTGGTATAGTCAGGTGCTTTGAGTACAGGTGCGGACATAGCCTCTTAAGGTATCAAAGCCTTTTGGCATCCTGTAGTCCAGATGACCTTTTTAGGCTGCTTCTTGGAGATAAGTTCAGTAAGTGGGGACACAATGGTCCCATAATTCTTTACAAACCTCCTAAAGTACCAAGTCAAGCCAAGGAAAATCCTGACTTGAGTCTGAGTTTTGGGATGCTCCCAGAACAGATTGGTCTGAATCTTTGGTTGGAGAGGCTGTATTTGACCTCCACCTACATGGCGGCCAAGGTACACAACAGACCTCTGCCATATCTGGCACTTAATGGCCTTGATAGTTAAACCTGCTTGCTGCAGGGCCTGAAGCAGTTCCTACAGGTGGGACAGGTGACCCTCCCAGGTGGAGCTAAAAACTGAAATATCATCTAGATATGCTGCACTAAAGTCTTTGAGGCCTGAAAGAACTCTATTCACTAACCTTTGGAAGGTGGTAGTTGCATTTTTCAGTCCAAAGAAATGTCACAGTGAACTTGTAGTGGCCCTCTGGAGTTGAAAATGCAGATCTCTCCTTTGCTCCTTGGGTGAGTTCAATCTGCCAGTACCCTGAGGTTAAGTCAAAGGTACTCAAGAACTTGGCTACAGTCAATCTGTCAATTAGGTCATCTGCCCTAGGGATTCGATGAGCATCCGTTTTTGTAACTTCATTGAGGCACCTGTAATCCACATATAACCTCATCTCAGGTTTTCCACTTTTTGAGTGAGGTTTGGGAGACCACCACCACTGGGCTAGCCCAGGGGCTGTCAGAAGGCTCAATGACCCGAGCTCTAACATATTGCTGACCTCAGTCTTTATACGAGCCTTAAATGGTCTGCAAGTCTGCATATTTTGTTCTTGACAGGGGGTCGGTCACTGATGTTCACATCATGGGTACACCCATGTTGTCTGACCAAGGGTTAAGGAAAAGAGCTGCGCAAACTGCCCTAGGACTTGCCTACAATCAGTCTGCTGTTGACAGTGAGGCTGTCAGAAAAGACTACACTTCTACTGATCCATCCCGGGGGTTGATTGACAGAAGGTCAGGGAGGGGTTCACTTTCCTTCTCATGGCCTTCATCAGTGACCATGAGCATGGTTATGTCAGCTCTGTCCTAGTAAGGGTTTAGGAGAGTTACATGCGGAACTCTGTGAGGATTCCTTGGGGTGCCTAAGCCAACCAAGCAGGTGACATCCCTGTTCTTCTCCAGGCTTGGATAGGGCCCAGTCCTCTTGTCCTGGAGGGCACTAACACCCACACCAGTTGACCTGGTTGGTACTCCACCAAGGCTGACCTTTGGTGCCTGGTAAGTTTGGTAAGCTATTGGCTGGCCTCTAGGTTTCTGTTTGCCCTTTTCATGTACTCTGCCATGTGTGAACCCAGGCCTAGCACTTAATCCACTATGTCCTGCGTGGGCTCTTTGATAGGCCTCTCTCATCTTTCCCTTACAAGACTCAATGGACCCCTTACAGGATGATCAAACAAGAGTTCAAAGGGGCTGAACCCAACCCCCTTTTGTGGTACCTCTCTGTATACAAACAATAGGCAAGATAATAGGACATCCCACCTGCTTATGAGTGTGTCAGGGGGGCTCATTATATCATGCCTTTTCATGGTTTTGTTGAATCTCTCCACTAAACCATTTGTTTGAGGGTGATAGGGGGTGGTGAACTTATAGATCACTCCACAATCATCCCACATAGCTTTTAGTATGCAGACATGAAATTAGTCAATTTATTTGATACCACCTCTTTAGGAAACCCAACTCTGGTAAGGATGCCAAAGAGGACCTTTGCTATTGCAGAAGCAGTCACAGTTCTGAGTGGAACTGTCTCTGGGCATCTAGTGGCATGATCCACTACCATATGATACATCTACTCCCAGTAGCAGTTTGAGGGTCTGGGGGACCAACAGTGTCAATCCCTACCCTCTCAAAGGGAGTCTCAACCACGGGTAGTGGAATTAAGGGAACCTTTGGCTGTGTGTGCGTCTTGCCACTGGCCTGGCAGATCATACAGGAGCGACAAAACTCATTCACTTTCTCAGACATCTGGGGCCCAAAAAATGGGCAACTAACCTGTCCCAGATGTCCACCTAGGAAGATGTCATAGGCCAAAGTGAGGATGAACTTTCGTTATGTTTGGGGGGAACACCACCACTCTCCTTGGTGCCCCTGGTGTGGGGTCTTGGACTCAGTGCACAGAGCCCCATCCTCCTAGTAGACCCTGTGGGTACCACTGACATCTCCCTCTTCTTGCCTTGCAGCCCACTGCCTAAGGCCTTCAAGAGTGGGGTATTCCCTTTACCCTCGGCATAGGTCCTCTCTGTAGGGTCCCCCATGCACTTAGAAGCTGGAAGGTCAGGCCAGGCTCCCTCAGCTGCAGTTCCCTCCCTCCTCAGGCACCAGGGCAGCTCTCTCTGGAGAAGTCTCCCCTGGTCCTGTGACCTCTTAGAAGCCGCTTTAGCAGACATCTTGCCCTTTCACTTGTTGGGGGCTACTTGGTCCACTGTTTCGGAATCCAAGTCCCCTTGTCTTCACTGATAGCACATCAGTGCTCTTGTGGAAGCACACCCCCGCTCAGGGAGACCAGGATTTCTGCATGAGCCTCCCTCTCCGCTTCTGCCCATGCAGAAATCTCAAGATAATTTCCCAACAGACACTACACTGGGTTGGCAGGGACACAACCACCTTCTTTCGGCCAGTAACCCCTCTCCATTCTACACTTACCAAGGCCATTGAATGGAGCTTAAGTCTCACTGTCATCATTGGTGATCTTATGACTAAAACCAGGCAACATTTGGTCTGGGGAAACCAGTCTACCAGCCACCATAGTGACACTGGCACATGTATCCCTCAGAGCCTCTACCTCGGCCCCACTGATCTTTGGCCATTGTCTATAATTCTCCATGCTTGGAGGCAAGACAGGCAGGGTTTCAATATCCACCCCACCCACGGACATTAAGGTAGCTTCTGTGTAACCTCTGGCCCCTCCAAAGTACACCTCCATTCCCACTCCTATGCTAGCCAACCCTTGGGATTGTCCATCACTGGGGGACTTTTTGGAGCACGCTGCATCTCCTTTCTTATGAACTGCTTGATGACAGTCATGGCACAGCCCAGACACCTTCTTTGGGTCCCAGTTCTGACTCTGTGACCCTTTTCCTTTGGATTGTGTGATATCTCAGTACCCTTCTTCCTGAGAAGTCTTTTGGGGCCCCTTATAGGGCTCTTTAGAGAACTATTTTTTATCCTCCTTGTTGCTCACCTCTTTCCCCTGCTGGGAAGCCCGTAAACACTTCTTCTGGTCACCGCCACTATGGGTCTTTTTGAACACCCTGGATCTGACCCATTTGTCTGTTATCTTCCCCAGCTCTCTAGGAGCAGATAACTCAGAGTCCACTAGATGCTGACACAATTTCTCTGTGGTACTATTAGTTAAAATGTGATCTTTCATAAATAAATTATACAGCCCATCATAAGTGTCCAACTTATTGCCTTTGATCTAGCCTTCTAGTGGTTTGCCAGAGCAGCCTACAAAGTCCACCCAGGTCTGGTTCTGGCCTTTCTTGGTGTCTCTGAGCTTTACCCTGTAATCTTTTGTAGTGAGCCCAAATCCTTCATATGTTGATAACCCTCAGCTACTTCCTCACTAAGGGTCACAAGTCTATCTTTGCCTTTTTCTAAGAGTAACTCCCAAAGTAGAAAGCACCAGTGTCTGGATGGTACCTCCCTCATTTCGCAAGCCCTCTCAAAGGCTCCAAACTGTTTGTCAATATCATCTCCATCGCTATACTTAGGGACAATCCCCTTAGGGATTTTAGGGTCAAAGGATTCCTCCTCCCTGTCATTTTGGTTGATGCCACCATCCTTGGGCCTAAGGCCCAGTTTATCCCTACTCTAGTCTAGGGCTAGTCTCCTCTCCTCAAGCTTTCTCTCCTCCAGGGAGATTAAATTGAACTCTTCCTCTATGAGTCCTATCGCCTTACCAATGGGGGTCTGCTAGAGTGGCATCTGTCACTTCCCACTGGTGAAGGGGGTCTGGGGAAGTGTGGAGAGTCATGGTCTTCACCTTCTTGCACTTGGGCTAGGGCATCTTCCTTGACCTCTACAGGGTCACTCTTTGAGAAAGTGCCCTCCTTTTCTACCCTCTCTTTTTCATAGAGGCTGAGGGCCTTCTCAGTGGGCTCATTTTTGGCTGTAGCTCTATAGTCAATGCCTCCAGCTTTGCACAAAGCTCTTAGTTCACTGATCCTAAGGGCTGGCAGGATGAGCAAGTCGAGACTCTTGTCAGCATCCATTGTCCTTTTTAACCTCGGAGCTGGGACCTTATTAAAAATCTGGAAAAACTTTTTTCAAAAATTCCTAATTCACTAAGCCTTTTTAAATGGCTAATGGAATGGGTGTCTACACACAGCCCTTCAATCCAATTAGAAACATCTAAAACACAAAAATAGTTTTTGATGCTAAAGTCAATTTAGTGGATTTCTTGTGCAAAAGATACTTATGACCAAGTGGTACTTCAAAACACAAGTTCAGGATCCCACTGCTGTAACATCAATGTAGGAAAGTGGAGTATTATGTGTTGTTGGGGGGGCTAGTCCCCACCATGTAATACTCTTTCAATACCCCAGAGATGATCTTTGGATTTACACTAATAAATACTTGGCTCAGGCCTGATAGAGTGGCAAAGAACAGTCAGGCTTTACTAGAGGGACACGTGCTAAGCATTTCAGAGCACCAATATGGACGATAATTAACTGACACGACTCGAAAGAAATCCAATACCAATTTATAAAAATAGAGCTTATTTTTATCTTAATTTAGACACCAAAACAAAGAGAATTGAATAAGTATACCTGGACTTATAGATTTTACAAGTAAAATTAAATCACAGCAGAACTGGCATTTAAACATGACGTTGAAGTCATTTGAGAAAAAATACTAGTGACAAAAGACCACTTAGAGGTAGAGTTACATGGAACCCTTGCAGAATTAAGTTTGTGCAGGTCCTAAGACCAGGTCACTACAGTCAGTTCAATTTTACCTGGCCCAATGGCGGCTGGATGCGGAGTAGGTCTGGCTGTCTGTGGTACAAGCGGGAACTCGCATTAAGTCAATGGGGGAAAGTCACCAGTGACAAAAGACCACTTGGAGGTCGAGTTGTGGGGAACCCTTGCAGGGTTAAGGTTGTGCGGGTCCTGGGATCAGGCCACAACATTCAGTTCAGTTTAACCTGGTCCGTGCCGTCTGGGTGCAGAGTTGTCCTGGCTGTCCGTGGTGCTGAATGGTACTCGTGCTGGGCTGATTTTACTGCCTACATGGTGATGCAGCAAACAAGATACACAAACTTAGTTGGGGCTGGGTTGAAAATGTGAGATGCAGGCTTTACAATGTGCTCTGTAGTTGCAGCGTCAAGCGTGGGGGTTGGTTACCAGACTGGCAACCAACAAGCCTCAGCAATGGTAAAGGAGACGAAAAGCTTTAGGAACTTCATGGCGTCCGAGGGAGTGACAACGCGGTCTGAAACTTTAGGGCAGGTGAGACTACAACTGCCAGAAGACACTGGACCACCTGGATTTTGGCGATCCTATGGGGGGCCGGATGGCCGGTGAATCTTCGGATCCTGTGAGTGTTTTTACCTCCAGTTTACAGGGGACTAGTGCCACTAGTCCATGGGAGACTGAGGGTGCTTCTGGTGTCCAGAAGGGGCCCTCTGATCGGGTGTGTCGAGTTTGAGCCAAGGATGAGGGTGGCTCATGCAATTCCCAGTTTGCTATCCCTCTTTGGTTTGATGCGGTGGGAAAAGTCAAGTTGTTGGTGACACAGAGCTCCTCTTGGTCCTTCTTCCAAGTCAGTTCTTTAGATCTGAGATTCTGGTGTCAGGGGTATCCCTTATATTCTGGATTTACAGGTGTTATGGGGTATGGAGGCTAGTGGCCAATGGGCAGCTTGCCCCTACAGCTAATCAGCCCTTGAGTTGACCATACCGGGTGGGGTAGGTCATCAATCTGATGCTATCTGGAACCCTCTATTCTGCCATTTCTAGGATGGCAGGAATCGGAATTTAGTGCACAGACCAGGCTGCTCACCCTAGAGGTGTGGTGAGGATGCTGAGGCTGTGCCCTGCCCTGCCTATCTAATTTCCCACCTGTCCACAAGCACATGTGCCTGGGAACAAGGGGAGGGCTGTTTCCTCCACTGGGGGACAGCACAGATGGCTATCTGGGGTGGTGAAGCCTTTGAAGCTCACTGCCCTGAACTGACTATTCACTAGCACGGCTCGGAGGCAGGCAGTGTGACCTCCTTCCTGCCTCAACCTTTGTCTCTGAATCCTGAGAGCTTCAATGCTGTCTGGCACGAGGTCAGAAACCTGTCTTGGCATCAGCAAGCACAGGAAAGCGCTGGCTGACCTGACAGAGCACAAAGACATTGGGGCAAACAGGTGGGTAACCTCCATGGTTCCACCAGGGTATCCGCCTCTTGAGACCAGATTTGTGTCAGGGAAGAGAAGGCATGTTGTTTGACACCAAACTGAACATATCTAGACAGTACCATCAAGGAGCAAGCAACTCTGGTCCTCCCGGGTGCAAGTCCCATGTTATCCTATGGACAGGTTATCACTTATAGTGTACTTTAATGGGAAGGACACTATAATGACATAAGAATGTGCTTACATGCCTGCACCTTAAATATAATGCATCCCGCATCTTGGACTGCAGAGGCCTTCCATGGTGTGAGGGCACAGTCAAACTCGAGCAGTCCAATGGCAGAGCTACTATCAGTAGTTTGTTTGGGTCGTCCAGGGTGGCACAAACTTGTGCTACTGCCCTGGGGACCCCTTTACCACCTATGTCCTGGGTACCCTATGCACCCTTTACTGGGGACTTACAAGGGGGTAAATTCTTCGCCAATTAGAGAATCACCAAGTTGACAAATCAGTTTTAGGAGGGAGCACGTGCACTGGGCATGGTTAGCATGCTCCAGTGCACTAACAGAGTCATACTATCAGCATTGGGGGCAAAAAGTGGGGGGTTGACCATACGCAAAGGGACACTTTCCTACAGCAATGGATCTGAAGAAGCACTTATTCAATACCATCAGTTCTTAAACAAAAATGATAAAAATGTACAATTAACAATTAAATATCATGAGGAAACTATACAGTTCTTGCATTTGGAGTTGTATGTTAAAGATGGAAACTGTTGAGTTGTTCGTTTAGGAAGAAAACTGTGAACAATAGCATTCTTCATTATAGATCTGGGCATCCTGTAGTACAGAAAAGAGACATTCCGTATGGGGAAATGTTGACATAAGAGAAACTGTGGTGAAACCGACAAGTATAACAAGGAAGATCAAAATGTGGTCAAACGTCTATTACATTCAGTTTATCCTAGGAAAACAATATAAAGTTCTGTAGATAAAGTTAGATATCTTAAGAGACAACATCCCTTAGTAGAAGTAAATAATAAACAAACTTGTAACAGTAGAAGGCTGAATCAGGGTTGATTCATAACCAATGACTGTGTGGAAAGTGGCAAGATATTTAATGTGCTGAATAAACACAGTAAACTGATAAAGATTATTATTGAACATGTGCAGAACCGTTGAAGAGGAGGAGACCATAACACATAAAATATGGCTCAGAAACTCAGTGGATGGGTAACAAGCAATCTTTAAAAACAGGCATGACTACAGATAGGGAATACTTTATATAAAGTATCATCTACTTAAAATAGGTTATCACCACCTGTGAAAATCCTTTTATGAATAATCTAATTCATAGGTATGGAAGAACGTTTTTACTGTCATTTCCTCTCTTTCTTTAAAAGGAAGAGATGGAGATAGGGCATAATGAGGAGAGTCATAGTGCTTCATGGGGAATGAGTTCAAGACTCCTGGGAACGTATTTAAAGAACATTCTTAATTTGGTTGGTAAATTGATTAAAAGTGAATTAATGTACAATGTTTAAACAAAACCATTGCAGAGTGTCAGAATAGAAATATAGTCATTGATGACGCCAATATTTATGTTGTGATACAAGGAAAAGAAAATATGGTCTATTTATATCCATTTCTGAAGTGTTCTAATTCAGAGATGTGAAAAATCCATCTTTTCTATTATTTGTTTCTCTTCTTTTATTTTTATGAATGGGCAGTCATGTCTGTATTAATTGTGTAGTTCTGGAAGTGTTTGAAGATAGATATTTAGCCCAATAGGGAAAGGGGATAGTGGATAGTTCTGCTAGAGCAATCTCTAGATACAAGATCTTTAAAGGATTATTGAGAAGCACAATTGCTTAGAAAAGTTAACTTTGATGAGGTGAGTTAGGAGTTTGAGACTGACTGTATTAGTTATTGATTGAAGGTTTGATCTGTGATAATTTTTTTGTGAGGCTTTGAAGATAATTGTGGTAACTCTTCATAAAGGGATGATAGTTGAGGCTCAATATTTGTGTTTGCAATATAGTGTAGGTCACAGAGAAATGTTAACAATGGCAATTTTACATTGATTAATAGAGATGCAATGCGGTTGAAATTTGAATATTAGAATCCAGCGGGAGACAAGTAGGAAGTGAGGTTGGATGCCAAAAATAGCACAGAGGCTATTTAAGGTGATAAGCATGAAAGGTGAGGTTTGGAGATTTGATGGAAGAAGGTGAAGCGAAGCAGCGGTAAAATCATGGGACGAATTAAGTACCTTGCAGAAACGGGAAGTTAGGTGACAGACTGAATAACTTTACAAGGGTGTTGTTGGATGAGCTAAGCAATAAGGCATTTTATTATTTGTATTATGAGATTTATCAATACATTATTATTGAGCCAGTGATATCATTATACTTAAATTACACAGAACAAATAGTGAATGAATAAATGAGTTCAACATGATTTTGAGAGAGAAGTTTATGACAATTCCTTTTGTTTTGGATCTTTGTTTCTCCCCTTTCTGATACTTTTGTATCTAGACTCGATTTGGGGTCTTATAACCATTATACTGTGGAGGTGATTTGCATGTGAAAAAGATTTAGAACTTGCGAGTTCAACTAGAAATGATTTATTACTAGGTAAGTGTAGAGCAGCTAATTGCATATTCTTTGCACATATTTTGTAGTTAGGGGTTAGAGGGAAGATTGTCTTTAGTTATTTTCTTGATTTATTTTCTTCTTTTCTTTCGTATCTTCATTTTTTCCCCTTTCCCTTTTGCAGAAATTGTGAAAGAACCAGCAGACGTATGTTTGCACAATGGAACTGAATTAACAATTTAACAATGTAGATGAAATTTTGACATAAGTAAAAATGTTGAGAATGAATGGTCTTTTTAACAATTGTAGAAGATAATAGAAATATTCTGGTGAATTGTGATTAATGTTGAAATTAAGATTATGGCTCGCAAATAGGATACTTTTTTGTAGATAAGTATTAATTTGTTCGGCTGTCATTCTGTATTATGTCACCTGACTCCCAGCACGTGGGTACTGATGACTACATTTTCTTTCAGAGGAAGAGACTCTCTATATGTCATGATTCTGGAAATTATGTTATCATATGATAGTTGTGCAAAAAACTTTCTAAAAACTAATAGAAAAGTATAAGAAAAAAATTATATAAAACTTTTCTGTTGACTATATAATTAATTCATGTAAATATTAATTGTTTATATTTTACTTCTTCCACACCCTTTTTTTGTTTTGTTTGAAATTTCACCAAGGGACGGAGCCCAATGAAGTCACAGGACACACAAAACATGTGTTGGCTCGGCTCACCTATTGATATTTCAATTGCAAATTGGTTGGCTAGCTGGGCTCATCTATTGATATTTAAATTAGAAATTGAATGGGTCTATTTATTGGCTCGATTCCTCTATTGATATTGCAGTTGAAAAAGTGACTGGGTCTATCTAATTGCTTTCCAAATTGAAATTTAGGATTTGTTCAACTTTATAATTCTAACTCAAATCACTTGGGTTGAGATTAACTTTTTCCCTGACTTCAAATGTACATCAGGCATATTTTAAAGATTGTAAATTGTGTGTACGAGTTGTGCATAGTAAAGGAATGATGAATAAATAAATAAAGAAGGTATGTACTGAGGCATATCACTGACCCCCCCCCCTCACTCTTTACACCTGATACCTTTGCTGTATCAATATGACCGCCTGATGTGGCATGGTGGGTAAACAGTGATGGATTGGGATGCGGTCTGAGTGATTGCCAGTGGCTGAGATTAATTCAAGCATTTCATCAATCACCTTGTTCTTTTTGCATCTGCCGCCCTAAGTGCGTCAGGCATGGGCTCTGGGCTCACTATGCCACTGGAGCCAAGGTATATCTGGCTGAGGAGTCCTAACTAGGGTGAAACCAGTCCTAGGTTGCACATGTTTTGGGGTTCAGGGAGGACCTATCCTGGCGTTTCAGGCTGGATTGTTCCCATAAGGAGCAGGATCAAAACTGATTTGCATACGACTGGATCCAAACTGAGGTGGCATGGTTGGCAAAAAAATATGGATTGGGATACGGCCCAGAGCAATTGCCAGAGGCTGAGATTAATTCAAGCATTCCATCCATCACCTTGTTCTTTTTGCATTTGCCGCCCAAGGTGCGCCGGGTATGCCCAGATATGGGGGTCCCAGGCTCACTAGACCCAAGCTATACTTGGCTGACGAGCCCTAACTATGGCAAAATCAGATCCGGGTTGCTTTGTTCTGGTTCAGGGAGAACATAGCCTGGCATATCGGGCTGGGCTGTTCCCATGGGGAGCAGGGTCAAGACTGATTTGCATATGGCTGGGTCCGAACTGAGGTGGCATGGTGTGCAAAAAACTATGGATTAGGATGCGACCACAAGTGATTGCCAGCGGCTGAGATTAATTCAAGCATTCTATCCATCACCTTGTTCTTTTTGCTCCTGCCACAACCAGCAAAGGAAATCGGATTGAGAAAATAAAAGATAACCTACCAATGAAGGGACCAATCAGAGCTGCCAGCATAATTACAAATTATAAAAAATGTGCATCTATTTTACATACTTCTTCATCTATCATGAGGCTAAGACGTTCACCAAAGCTCAGTGGTTATCGAGCATGATATGGTAACACTTCCCACATAGGTTGAAAGCAAAGACAACACTCTTCCAACCCCACCTGTAGTATTTTAACTAAATGAATATGCGCTGAGCACCCCACATAGCATTAGTAAGTGCTATACAACTGTGCTAATACAATACAATTTTTAGTGAGTAAGGTTGCCACCTGACCAGTAGTTTACCAAACTCAAGCAAGACAAGTATACAAAAATAAAATAACTAAATCATTACAATCCACTATTTCCTCCATGTTTAGCATGAACTTAAAGCAACACATGCAAAATATAAACATGTCAAATCAGCTTTAGACTATTCCTAAATAATTTTAAAGAAAATGTTGGCAGAAATGCGGCCTTTAAATATGAATACAGAAGATTTTACTATTTTAGCTACAAACTGTTGTTCAGGCACCAGCTCTGGGTCATTTCTGAAGCCCAAAACACTAAAAATGGTCAGTATTTTTTGTGACAAAGAGGCAACTTTGTGAGGCAGGGGTGGGTATTAACAACAGGTTGCTTTCCTTTCATAAGGGACCTTTAAAAACTTATGGATCGTTGGGAACTCCCAGAGTGAATGGTATAAAAACAAGGTAGAGAGCAGGAAGCTAGAGCCATGGCAGTAGTGTATGCCAGGAGTGTGACCACGGGGGCCTTGTACCATATCGAATCTGTCAGAATCTCCCATCACCTCCTCCTCATCCTGCTCAGAGATCCCCTTCATAGGCACCCCCTACAAACGCTGCAGTCGCTCACACACACACACACACACACACACACACACAGCATACGCCTCTCTGTATCAGCTCATATGCGCATACACTTTGATACACACATCTTTCCAGTCACCCTCTTGCATGCATATACACAGACGTCTACACTGCCACACATACGGCTCTTTAGGATTCTCCTAAACAGAGTGCACATAAGCCAAACACAACACGTGCACACACACACACACAATCTCAACACCACCAGAAACTATTCTCGTTCTTTTACAGATACGTTCTCCAAATCACGCATGCACAGTCCTCATATGCACCTTTTTGCAACTGTCACATGCGCACAAAAACGGTTCTATCTTACCACACATCCTTCTTGGGGACTTTTTAACCTTGCAACACATGTATCTAGCCACATCCAAATGACTCTACTACTGCCATTCATTTACACAGATACCCAGCTCTCCAAGATACATATGCGCACAAAAGACTCATACAGGGGTGTGTAACACACATACATATACTGGGAAAGCCCGGAGGCTTGTCATTTGTGCAGCATATTATTAGCTGTATCATGTTTGTTTGTGTACTGGCCAAAGTCTCTGAAAATAGAAGCTACAAATAAAAAGGTTGTTTTATCTATTGTAGCATCCATTTTTCCGATGCCTTTGGTAGGCGCTCACGGCCCAGGGCTGCTGTGCTGAGCAGTTTTATAGACGGCGATTATCTCGGAATGGAAGAAAAAAAAAAAGTACAAAGAATACTGTGACAAGACGACAACCATGTTCGTTATTGGTCAACGAGCGAAGCAGCAGCCTTGCGGAGTGAATGGTAGCAAAAACATGCGAAAAAGGGACGCTACAGAAAAGAAAGCGACCCTTTTTTCTGCAACATCCATTTTTCAGATGCTTTAGTCAACTCTGTTGTCCGTGCTGCTACTAAGACTCTCAAAGGCTGTGAAACAAGCCCCTCCTTCCTGCATTCCAAAGGGGGTGGAAGGACAAACCCTAAACAGCCAATAGGAAAACATTGACACCAAAATAAATACACTTGTGGGCTGACACAAAACGTATTTGACAGTTTTGCGAACCAATGGCTGATGGTTCCAATGCAAAAGAAGCAAACGGCTGATTCAATGATGTGACTGACAATGTTACAAGCCAATGGGTGGTTGGGACTGTTAAACAGCTGAGGACCCTCCTTATACTGGAAAAAGCGTTATCCTAATGGGTCCTATCACAGGGTGATCAGCTGAGGTATTTATCTAGGGAATGACTGTGTTTTCACTTCTGAAATTTAAATGGTCCTGGATGGTTTGAATCTTGGCTGGCAATAAGTTCCAGAGCTTACCGGCTTGTACTAAGAAAGCAGAGCCTCCTACAGATTTCTTATTGTAAGGTGATCTGACAATCTATGATGGCAGCCTGGCTCACAGTGCGCTTTTCCAGAATGCTTAATTGTTTGAAGGCAAAAGAGACTGACCCAAAGCATTCAATATGTTCATCAAGAATGGTGCAAGTGGCATACATGTCAAACACAATAAAAATAAGACCTGCAGAAGCGCTCTTCCAAACTGACATTCGTGCTGGCCTCAGGTGAGCAAGTAAACATAAAGAGTGCTCGCAGGTCACACAAGTGAAAACACACAGAGTAAGAAACAGATGGTACTGTTTGGTGTATACATTGGACCCTGTAGCAAGTTTACACATGTTCATTCAAGCAAAGTACTTGATTGAAACTATGGTTGCTAATTTGGTGCTGGTGAAAGAGGATCCCTTACAGATCTTTGGCCCAAAAAAACAGTAGAATTGGAATTCCATCTGGAGAAGGTCTCTTTGAGGGCAGTCTTTCATTCACATTTGCTTTTAAATACTGTTAACAGCTCCATCCAGGAGGGAGATAACTTTTATTATTAAAATAAAAATCCCTTATTCCACCAAAATTATATTGTATGTTTTCCAAATTAAAATATGAAGCCTATGCAAGAGAATAGACTAATTAACACAAGTGACCCTTGTACACGACTCTCCTTTCCTACAGACTGATGGGACATTCACAGTATTGAAGGAGAAGACCAGAGACCGTTGTACACAACAAAACAGAAATGTAACTTGGAAGTGAAGATGATTCTCCAATCACGCCCAACACTAAACATGCCAATTCCCCTTCCCTATACCTTGGTTCACTTTCTCAAACTAAACTAAATGTGTGCTGTATATGACAGACGTGCTGATACCCCGAGATGCTGTATTAACAGGGTGTGCAATTACTACACTAATCCAAGTTGCGGGCATCAGGATGAGGTTAACGCTCCATTAGTGTGCACTCACTCTCACGTGACTTGTGCCAGGTTTTACCTGCCACAAGTTATGTGGGCAAACATCTGTAGGGTGAACTATTTGTGCCAGATCTGTAATCTTGACTGTGCCTCAAAAAATGGTTTGTACTTGAACCAGGATTTGCACTGGAGCTGGAATGACCCCTTGAGCATAAGAACTAGCGACTCACATTCAGTATGTTATACAGTCCACCAATCTCCAGACAGATGGGTTTGCTAGATCTAGAAGACTAACTCAGGAGTGCAATATGAATAACACTTTAAAAAGTTCTTGAGCAGGGCCTGGCCAAACTGGAAGTAGTGTCTACGACTGCAAACAAAGCATAATATTTATAGCAGGGTTTTGGAGTACTCATTGTGCTTGCCATAGATATATTGGCTATGCTGAAGTCAGCTCAAGCAGCAACCGAGGCCTTGTAAGTATTTTTATTATGGAAGGATCATGGTCCATTACAAAAGGACCCTCATGTGATCTGTAGGCCTGTAAGTGATCCAAATAATATTTTGTTGTTCTACTATCATTTAGTTTAAGAAGGGCACTTTCCTGTTCAGAAGAGGGAAGCAGAAAAAAGGAACATTTCCTGGTTTTAGTGAAATTCAAGCAAAATGTTCAGAGGAAAGGAAGGATGAGCACAAAATAAAGGTGGGACGCTCCCCAAAGGAGATGGACTAAAGCGTACTGGTTCTTGCTGACAATACTGTAATCAGAAAAAAACATTTTCCACGTCACCAGTTTAACCTCACCCTAGGTCAAAAAATATATATAAGCCAGAAGACAAATAAAACAGTTTAAAACTAGAGGAGTGTGAACTTTGTATAATATGGTTTTGCATAATTATGCAAATGTTCTGATAACTCACGCACAATTATGTGGAATTACATAAGAAGAAAATCTGTCATTTAGCATTATATTTTAATGTGAAATGTGTCTTTGAAAATGCATAGTTACACAACGTGACGTAATGGTGCAATTTGGGGAATTTTGTGGAAGAAGCATTATGCAAAATAATATTAATTACGCTGACTTAATTTATATTTTGCCTGGCCTATTTAAAATCTGAACAAACTCGGGATTTGAAGCATGTGGTAGCTCATTAAAATGTCTTGACATCTTGTAGTCTCAAGAAACACTAGTCACTCCCAAGTAGGACCTGCAACATTTGACCTGAATTCCAGGGATCAATAACATTGAAATGCAAGACAAAATCTGATAACAAATGAGGATTACTCTTTTCTAGCAGTCAGCCATTTACTTCTACACAGTCTGAAATGTTCTCACCATGTCATGTTCTCTCAAGAGAGACCCAAATTACCAAAGGTCATAAAGCCAGATGATCAAGATCAGTGGCGGGGAAAAGTCAAGGAGAACAACATGGCTGTTCTACTAAAGCAGCACATGCTCCCTTAAGGTCAGACAACATCTACATGTGCTCCTTAGTTAAACTGAAAAGGTCAGCATACCCGAATCGAGTAAACCTTCTGGGATCACAGAAATCCTGAAAATTGTTATCCCAATTATGATACACAGCTCTTTGGAGGAGGAATCCTTTCCCATCCAAGACACAACTAGGTACCACTTCACGTTCATACTTGATGGAAAGAATTTGAAGGATAGTAGTTCTCTAAGAATGAAGAAAAAAGGAGACACGTATTATGTAGTTCTCACCTTCGAGGGAGGAAACAGTCTGATGATGCTATCAGCATATTCACTTTCATATTTTAACACCCAATAACGCAAGCTGGCATGGGCAAAAGTGTACCATCATTCTTGTTGAGGTAAAACATTGCTGGGGTATTGACTATGTAAAATGGAGCCCAGTTGTTTCAAATCAAAAGATCAGAGGCCTTAAGCAACAAGAATATAACTTTTTACTCAAGCAGACCGAAGCAAGTGCTATAGGGATTAGACTAAAGGTCCTGTTACAGAGTTTCACAGGGTCGTGCACATTGACTAGTCTGAGAAATGTGTGGCGACGAGGACTTCTACATCCTGAAAGATAAAAGGAACCACCACTAGATGATTCGTTTGCAGGGTCTTCTTTAATCAGATGAGAGATAGGAGCATGCAGCAAGTGTGTGGTTGTAGCACGAATCTATAGCAGGTATTGATGAAGCAGGATAGTTTCATTCTAAGAGTATCAAAACAGACCTCAAAGAAGCCTTTACGCCCATAGTCATCTAAAATCAAAAAATCTGGAGTATGTTCTTTGCATGAATAATAGTGAGGGGGGGCTACGATATTTCATAATACTGACTTGCAGTGAAGCTCGCCCCCCCCCCATGTGAAAATGGAGGCTATTAGAAGGGGTTCGAGAAGTTACAGATTAATCAAATAATAAGCTCAAACTGTAAAGGAGAAACTATAATCAACTGAGGGTGACAACAGAGACCAGCATGCTGACGAGAGGATGATCATAATAACCAGTAATTAGAACAGATGTGAACCAATGCCTGCTTTGCAACCAGAACCTTGGTAAAGCACAGAGAATAAACATGCAGTAGCGTTATGGAGCCGCCTGGGCCTTTTGCTAAGCTTTCAGATAGAAGTTGTCCTTCTTAAATTATATGGCAGAATTAGCCCCCCTGTTTTTCACTCTTTGAGAATTTGGGAAGGTTTAACTGAGGAGATTAATGATGGGTAGAGTAACCTCATGTTGTATGTCCAATGCAAAAAACTGTAAAACAATATTAACCTCATTTATTGTGGATGGTTCAATGGCATTTGGTTCCAGGTGTTTATTTTTTGTGCAGCAATTTATAAATGTATAGGGATTTATATACTGTAAATCTAGCTAAAAAGCAATGGAACATTTAACGCAGGGAGCAAAAGGCAGGAGCACAGGTGGGGGATGAGGGAAGGGATGCAGGCGAGACGAATGGTATGAAAAGATAGGGTGCATCATACAGAGATTTACATGTGGCTAAGATGTTGCTTGAGGGCCTTCAATCACTTCTTGAAGAAAGGGGTAAATGGAGAGGGCAGGGTGCCTGGATGGGCAAGGTATTCCAGATCCTAAGAACATAGCATGATAAGGGTTGGCATAATATCTTTACCTTCCTGCATTTCTTTATGGTGTGACTGTGAGCTGGAGACAACTTCCTGTGCGTTCTCCTCTCAATCTTGGAAAACGATAGTTTTTGTCAACTCTCCATGCATTATTCTCCCCACTCTCCCCCCAAGATGTGGAAATATGGTCTCTGTTTGTAGGTGGAATTAAGCCAGGCCTGCATCTTTTTATGCATGGCTATAGGAGAAGTAGAATGGCCTGGATTATTTCTGGTCCGTATTCTTGGTCAGCGAGCTGTTAGGCCTGTCACATCTATTTCTATGGTTTGTGAAGTAATTATATACATAGTAGTCCCTTCACCTGTTTTGTTCAGTTTCACATTTTAAGACTGGGGTATTTTAGTGGAGGATTACTGGAAATGAACAAATACAACAAAACAGCTGCCTTAAAGCAGATAAGGATCTCATAATTGGAGGGTGCACAAAAAGGGTTTGTTATAAAAGAGCAAATGCTAAACCTTCTCCTTGCCCTCAGTCGTCAGATACAAGTGCAGGCCTTACTATGCACAGACACATCAAGGCTCATCCCTCTCACCACTGAACTTAACAACCATCTGTGCAACTCATCAAAAACAAAGATGTCTGCTTATTCTCCATTACAGCAGTGTGGCAGAAGTGAAATAAGAGATTCTTGGAAATGTGAAACCTCAATCCACATTAAGCTGCAGCAACTAGACAGAACTTCACTCACAATCATTTGACAAAGATGAAATGAGTAATTCTTATGAACTTCTTTGTACCAAGTGTTGCCATATTGAAACTCCATAAAGGGTGAACTTTAGGAAATCTGAGAGGGGATAGGTCACTATATGCATGGTGTATGAAAAAGGGATCTAGCCCACTAAGCCGCTAAGCTCCCATTAAATCTGGAAAATGGCCAGTAGCATCCCTCTGGAGGTACCAATCTTGCCTTCCTAGGACTTTTGGGTTCATGACGCAAAACAGACTGGGAAAGAGCTTCTGCTTGTGAAACCCCTGTCAGAAATGCAGTACAGAATTCCCTGGTGTTGGAAGTCTCACAGCGACAACTAGGTGCGACTTCTTTAGCATCTGGGGTCAGTGTCCACACTTTAGCTGAGCTGGCATCTAGAAAGCATGCATGTATGAGTCTGTAATGACACAATGGGACAGGTTCCAGTTTCTAGTACTGGGCTGCAAAACTCCCCTGGAACATTGATATTGTATCATTCAACCAGTAAGGCACATAGGTTACTCAAGGATGAGTAGTCATGAGGGGGGTGTCTTAACAGTCCCATCCTGTTCTATAGAGCCTGCCTGGTAGAACAGACAACAGAGTACAGAGGTCTGCGCAAACAGGGGTTAATCACTTCATAGTACTGGACCTTTTTAGAGGGAGGAATGGTGAAGATATTGATTTATTGATTCAAATTACTGTTTCGGGCCTTCAATTTCCCCACTATGTACTGAGCAAGATCAATAACTCCCATTCCTTCCACCCTTGGTCTCCTGAGGTCAGAAGCACACTTAAGGCTATCAACATTAGATTAAGGAAGGAAATGAGAAAGACAATCCCTGAACCTTCTCAAAACCCACTCCACTTCTACAGCTAAAATACACACTCTTATCCATGCACATAGAGAGTAAAAGGCTGGCTTGTTTCTTCGGCGGCCAAGAGATGCATCCAAACTCATGTGTTATGTTAAAGGTCATCTAAGGAAGAATCATGTGGCCATGCTGCAGCCCCTCAGTGTTTTATAAAAGTGATCGTGAAAAGTCTGTGTTGCCCCAGGTTCAGGGTAGTACTTTGAGGCTTCCTCTTCCAAGCCATGTATTGAGGGCGACCAGGGGAGGCCAGCTGCTCCTGGGGTCAGTAATGCGCTTCAGGCTTGTCCTCGCGTCAAGGGAGATTAGCGGCGCTCTCTTGTGACAAGAGGACAGAAGCTCATCAAGACTCCACGCTCAGCACCACTTGTTGGGGGAAACCAGGGCTAGAAAACGCCTGTTGCTCAGGAGGTCGGCACCTCACTTCAGGCTTCACATAGGCTCTCGTGTGCTAAGGGGAATCAAGCGTTCACCTGTGCCTGCAAGGCTCCGTTCCTCCGCGGCAGCTAGAACGGGCGCCGTTTTTAAGAGGCCGCGAGTGTGCAGCACTCCGGGGTCTATTTTTAACCCCTCCACAGCTCCAGCTCTGAGGGCTTCCTAAGTGACAGCAGCAGCAGTGGCAACATGCCAGAGGCCCGGATAAGCCGGTAAGGCAGCCGGTATGAGGGAGGCAAACGAGCAGTCGCTTTATATAGACCTCGAGGAGCTGCTCCTGCCCGGTCAGGTGCGGGCCCGCATACTGGGCACGCTTGCAGTCCCCGGGGGACGCCCGTGAATCCTGCGTAAGGCACCGGCTCCTAGTCGTGCAGTGCCTCGGGGGTTTCCCGGCGCCAGGGGCTCTGGAGGGGAGCCAGCCGACTGAGCAGCCGAGTTATTATCAGCAGGTGGGCCGTGCTGGTGGTCTCGGTAATAAACACAGGGAGCCCTTCCACATGGCACCAAGAGCACGGAATCTCAGCAATGAGAGATAGCGGCTCGCTAAACACCCTCCGCGTTAAAAGCTCATAACGTGCCTCGCCCTGTTCTAGCATGTGTGTAACGTTGAGTGGACTTGAGTGAAGGCACAGGACGTGCTTCTGCGGGGGTTAAGATGCCCGAAACCAGCGAGGGGCTGCGCGCAGCCCTCACTGTAGGGCAAGTGTCTGCTGTATCCTTCCGCTGCTGAGCATAACGTTCAATCTAATCGCGTGACCGCGTCACCCCTTCCTCTGTGTCCGGGGAGGGGGGAGGGTAGAGGGGGCTAGTCTCCCTCCCAGAAGAAACGTGAACTGGGGAATAATTTAATCTTTGGACGTCTCTCGGAGGGACGGATGCTTGATAACCTTCTCTCGACTTAGGGAGAGGGAGGTTTGGTGCTACTTTGTAGCAAACTGGAGATGTGCCGTGTGTGGGGGGTATGTGCTGTGAAGGAGAGGCGTGCGCCACAAAAGTAGGGGAAGCTTTGAAAGGGTTGCGGGCTGGGCAATGTGTCTAGCCCTAATCCTTCAGTGTTTGTTTGGGGTGTGTTTTAGGATGTGTAAGTAAGGGGACGTGGACCAACTACCTAAGTAAGGGAGCAGTCTAATTAACAGGGACACCCTTTGTAAACAGAGCCTTCATTCAATGAGTGTTCACGAAGGGAGCACAGCAACACGATGGTTGTTGAACTGTTTGTAGTAAAATTAAATCCGACAATGTTGTATTGTGTTTAAACATGAATGCCAAATGCCACAAGGCAGTTTAAAAAACGTGCACACATTGTAAGATCGCCCAAGACGAAGTCACAAAGTGACAGGGCATTAGTATAAAACTGCCTCAATCACTAGCTTAGGGTAAAACATAATTATGATGACCACCAAGTCAGGGAATGGTGTGCATCATTCATGCCAGTGATAACACGGGCACAGCCAAAGAACGTGAATATCAGTGCCTCGGGGCAACGAACGTAGTAAAATAAAGCACGTTATAAGAGTACCTCAGTGTCGCAGTCCAACGACCAGACACAGAAATCAAGCACATTCTTAGATACTGCAATTGATTAATGCACCTCCTGCAGAGACATTCGGTATACTAAGTCAAACTATTTTAATGACCCTCTGATTCGAGTTATTGATCTACTGTTGTGGGTAAGCAGTAATGGATTATTGGCAGAGGAAAGGGTGGTGTACATAGTGAAGCATTTGGAGTGTGGGAATGGCACATGTAATATTAATTGTATTAGTATTTGTATAGCACTTGCTACAGTTGGAGAACTTTTTGGCGAGTATCACGCTACTCAGGAACCCGAGAGGAATTAGTGGTGGATCACTACAGAGAAATAAGAGTACAGTATTAGTATTATTATGAGTTAATTTGAACAGAAGCTATGCAAGACTGTTAGTTGGATTGAATACCATAATGGAGGGATAGAGGAGTGAAGAATCCCAAAGTGTTAGTTGGGATTTTATAGTAATTGGTTGAGGCTTGGGATGAGTAAAGGAGAGATTGAGGGTGGAAGAGTCTTTGGAAAGGGGTTAGGAAGATCATAGTAGCAGGAGGGGTTTGGTTTGGATGAGTCAAAGGTGAGATAAATGAGGGAGAATTTAGTAGGGTTGTTTGGGAGATCAGGGTAGTAAACTGAGGTTTGGAGTGAGGTAGAGGAGGAAAGAGTTTTGGCAGAGTTATTTTGGAGATGAAAGTAGTAGAATGGGTTTGGGATGAAGGATTGATTAAGAGAGACATAGGGTAATATGGAGATAGAGTAAAGCATATGAGAGAGTAAAGATTATATTATTATTTTACATATATATATTTAATTTGTTTTATTTATTTTTATTATGTATATTTTGAATGTTATTTATAGATTTAATTTTATTTAATTTGATTTATTTGATCTCTAGTATAGTAAGAATAGAGTGATAAATAAATAGCTATGTAAATACATAGTAAGGGAATGTATATGCAAGGAATAGAACAATGGGTATATTATGAGAAGAAAAGTAGTATTGTATAAACACAGACTTTCAAAGTTTTTAATATTTGAAGTTAATTAATAAGTGTAGTTTTCTAACATTCCTTTATCTTTCCTCAATTTTTCAATAGCAAAATGCTTGCTGTTAAATAGTTAAGATAACAATTGCTCACTGTGATACAAAAAAAGAAAGCAGGGATGCCTAAGAATCTAATAAAACAACTGATCTAGGAGCTATGCAATGAACATGTTAATATGTATACACACACATATATGTGTGTATGTATGTATATATATATATATATATGTATACATATATATATATATATATATACATACACACACACACACACACACACACATATCTGTGAGTAAATATACCATGAATAAATATACATTTGATAAATAGGCTTACCTGTGGTATAGTGCACCCTGCCCTAGGGCTGTAAGGCCTGCTAGAGGGGTGACTTACTTATGCCACAGGTAGTGATTTGTGGGCATGGCACCCTGAGAGGTGTGCCATGTCGACTTTGATGAGGTGCTGGTGAGGAGAAAAAGACAGTGTGTATGTGCTTGGTGAGGGGTCCCCTAGGGTGGCATTATACATGCTACAGCCCTTAGAGACCTTCCCTGGTCACAGGGCCCTTGGTACCATGGGTACCTTTTACAAGGGACTTAACTGTGTGCCAGGATTGTGCCAATTGTGGAAACAAAGGTACAGTTTTACGGAAAGAACACTGGGGCAGGGGCCTGGTTAGCAGGGCCCCAGCCTACTTTCAATTAAGGTTGGCATCAACACTAGGCAAAAAAGTGGGGGTAACCATGCCAACAGTGTCACTTTCCTATAGGGCCTATTTTTTAAATAATTTATTAATATGAAATAGTAACAATACATATTTCTTAAAGAACATACATATCTAGAATATATCCATACTCAAATTATAAATATTTATCAACACAGGCATATGCAGTCCATTGCTGTTTGAATATGGTGGTTATGAAGGAAAGAGCCAACTCTTGAGTAGTCTTCTGAAGGCAAGAAAGTTATCCGTGGATCTTATATTTGGAGGTAATGAATTCCATAGTCATGTTTATTAAACACCTTTTCATCCATAGACAAACCTAGATAAAGGCCATCAATCTATCAAGAAGGTTTTTACCCAGCAGGAGTTTTGGAGGGGCCAGGTGAACATCCACATAATTCTAACACTGGTGATGGTCACAAACCCAAATATTTCCTACCTTTCCCCCACACTATGAGTTTCAAAATTTGTACAAAACAGATAGGTCTTGCCGCAGAGTGGCCAAGGCTCCATGTGGCGTTTAGCGTTCCTAACCTAGGAACTTTTTTTGCAATTTCTGCTTCTGAGTTGTCCGAGGTCTGCAGGCCGCAACATGACATAACTCAATAAGCATACATTTGGCTAATTGAAGAAAGTAGCATCTTGAAAGGTCCTCAAACGTTGACTTTCCGAGGAAGGTGTTTTAAAAAAATATAGAAAGCACAGCAGCCCCATGTTTAGTCAAGCTCCTCCCTAGTGCCTTTCACATTTCTTGTCCCAAGGCTTCCTCTGAAGGGGACACATGTCAATGCAGAATCAAACAAGAGCAAATTCTACCCATGGTCCTTAGTGAGGCATAACAGGCTACAGTCCCGGAAAGAGTATAAGGAATACAATTCCTGTGTTAGGCAATTCAGCTCCTCCTATTCCAAAATGGAGAAGCAGAAATCTGCAACAAGATAGTTGGATTAACAGGCCACCAATACTCCGAATAGGTGCTTTACCCGGCATGCAGATCAATAAAGCACTCAATTGGGGAAGCAAGGATAAGCGATTAGTTCTTCCTGCCGCAGAGTATGTTTCTTGTGATACCACTCACATAGGTTTCCCTTAGTGGAGCCAAAGAGGTCACTAGGTCATAATGTAGAAAGAGGAAACACAAAAAAAGAGTTAAGGAGGACAACAGAAGCCCGCAAAGAAAAGCTGGCAATAGAAGAGAGAGTGAGTTAACAACTGAAGGAGGTGTTACCACTGAGGTACTTTTAAAACTTAAATCTACTGAGCTTGATGCAAGAACTAAAAGAAATGTCACTGTGTTGGCCTGCTTTACAACGGGACTCCGACACTTCTGGACAGGAGAACAGGATGATCCCACAATTATGGACACGAGAACAGGATAATGAGTAATGCACATTACGGTACAGTGCACTCGAGTTTTCAAAAGTCTGATGTGTGAGAACTAATTAGCATACTTCATGACATCACAGGAATTGATGTCAAACAAACTTTAACTTCTGCGATACCAGAAGAAGGGATATCCATACAATGATAAATATGACAGCAACACTTTACTAAAATAGAAACAAGGATTCCAAAAGTAGTGGAACAACATTTTGCATTGTGTCCAAAATTACTTGTCATATTAACTAAAGCAGTTTGTAAGGGCTTCTATGGTGATGGAATTGCTTTCTAAAGTCTTTAAATCTCCCATGATCTGCCCTGCACACAGAACAGCTTTAGGAAGACTTGTATTTAGAGTTCACATTCTAGCCCCGTCTTACTATTATGACTTTTAGCATGGTGTGAGTGAGAGCTCAACCAGATCTCCAAATGTGTGAGTGAGACATGTGATCTCTGAATCCACTTGGAGTGAGGCGAGCACATGCTGCTGGGAAGGAATTCTAAGCTGCACAATTACTAATAGTAGTGGGTGAGTCACAGAAAGTTCAAGCCAAATGCCAGGCTCTGGCTCAGCTCAAGGTACTCCTACACCCTCAACCCCAAAACAAGCCAAGTTTTCATCTGCCACCAACACTGTAAACTCATGTGCCAAGAATTGAAGACAAAGTTTAAAACTTTGATATTGAGAAGGGGAGAACGAAATACCTATTGAGTGGCTGAATTACATAATGTGAAACCAGAAAACCTGGGATCATTCCTGGCTTCCCCACTTGACCAAACTGTGTGATCCTAGGCAATATTTTCCACGGCTCTAATTTTATAAACTTTCGTACAATTGAACTAGAAACTTTTTGTTGTTAAAATCTATAAATTATGCAGTAGATGATAGGTTATGTGGCAAATGCAAAATTATGCAGAAAACGCCGAGGCATTGCATATTTCAAGTGGCCCTGGGTACAGATGAAAAATCCCCTGCCTCATTGGTAAATACACTTTTGGCATTATCGTCAGGGCACGAATGTTTTTTTAGGTTCATGTTAAAAAAGCTATCAATTTTAATAATTACCGCTCAATTCACTGAGATAATCCATTGTACCAAGGTGTACATTTCCACAGGTAGAAGAAATACACTTTTGAATTTTTAATCATTTTAACTGACGTAGCTTGCATGATTTACAAGTCAATCATTTTCAGGGCTCGACTCGTGTACGGGCTCTTAGAGCCTAGTCACACTCTTGGCTTTCATTTCCCTGTAATTTTGTTCTGTCGACTGCCTCTAATTACCACACCCGAACAATGGCGGACGCGGCTACTCCACGCACACAGATCACCAGGGCATTCTGGGTAAGTGCACACTTTAGTGACCGAACTGATAATTCTGTTCTTCGCCACGTAAATATTTTGTTAAGTGTGCTTAGGGAGGGAGGTAAAGATGAGAATTCTAAGACAGGACAATAAACAGAGGCAAGGAATGGATGTGCATCCCCGAGGCAGAAGTCTGCATCCGTGTTGACTTGTTTCTCTCTTATTGTGTCGAGGTGGGCATGAAGGGAAGGGGCATCCAGCTAGTTCCTGTGGTTTGTTCAGTGGTAACACTAGTTAAATGTTCCCCAAATGAGGTGCCTTTCTTAAGAAGGCGTCGCTCACCTCCGTAGGGCTGCCAAGCGGTTTCTGGGAAGCACCAGCATCCAGAAGTACCCTACTTCTGGTGAGAAGTACCAATGATCACAATCAAACCTACTGCAGGAGGCAGGCAATGCACGCTATACACGGCCACGGGTTATGTACTACAATAGTTACTTGCACCATGCAGAGATGATGCAGCCAGGGTATCAATCTCTGTCCAAAAGATTTTCGTCATACACTGTCACTAAGGGACAAGCGGGCGGGGGGGTGGGGGCAAAGGCATGAATTAAAGAGGCTCTGAGCAATGGACAACAGATTGTGACCAAGGGACAAGACACTGAGTTTAAGAGCCTGTGGCCATGAGACTGAAACCAAGGGACAATCAACTAGAACCCGAGCATGGGGATGAGACAGTCAACCAGAACTTAGGTAGTAGGAAAGTGCAAAGGGACAAAAGACTGTGACAGAGGGACAAGACACTGACACCAACAGCTTGGGGCTGTGAGACTGAGACCACGGGAGACTAAACTGAGCAGCAGAACATGGGGACACGCGACAGAAATCAAAAGCTTGGGGCAGTGAGACTCTGACCAAGAGAAAAAGAGACAATGACCGAGTGACTTGCATCAAGGGTCAAAAGACTGAGACCAAGGGACAAGTAACTGACACACAGCATGGGGAGAAGAGACGGACACTCTGAATTTGGGGCAGTGAGACTGCGTGCAATGGACACACAATCAACAATCAACAGTCAGAGCTTGGGGCAAAAGATAGACCCCCACAACTCGGGCAGTGAGATTGCATCTAAATACATGAGAATGACACCAAGGGGCAAGAAAAATTCTCCAGAACTTCCGGTAGAGACATCATGATCATGGAAAAAGAGACTCACATCTAAGGACAGGCTACTGACACCAGGATAAAACCAAGGGTCAAGGAAAAGACAGCCAGGGCAAGGGAACAAGAGATAGACACCCAGAACTTGGGGCAGCAAGACAGTGATAAAGGAACAAGAAGCTTTGACCAAGGGACAATAAGCGAAGACCTATAACCTGCAGTAGCGAGACTGCCCAAGTAACAAGAGATTGTTGGCAAGGGACCAGAAACTAACTCCAATACTCTGGGGGAACGAGACACTCAACAAGGGATAATGGAATAAGATCAAGAGGTAAAATACTGAGACCAAGAGGAAAACAGTTAACAGAGGAAAGGGGCGAGAATCCAATTGGGACCGAATTTTAGGCAAACCCCCTCTATGCTCAACTGAGCATAGGAAACAGCTTGAGAACACTGTCGGCAGCAGCTATGCCACACTCCACAGGCAGGATCAGGGGACCTGTGTGTCCCATACATAGCCCACTGAGGATGGAGACATGGGGTGTAGTATCCCAAAGGACCCTCCTAAAGAAATACAGTAACATGATGAAGGTGGCTTATGCTTCTGCCCGCAAGGGCCTAGGGAAAGAAGGGGAACACCGGAGGCCTGGGGACAAGATACAACACCACAGATCAAGATGCAGACACCAAGGAAAAAGAGACCAATACCACAGAAAAAGAGACTGACATCAAGAGACATGAGACTGACACCAAGGGACAAGAGACTGACACCAAGGGACAAGAGACTGACACCAAGGGACAAGAGAAAGACACCAAGTCCTGGGACAAAAGACTGATACAGACGGCCTGTGGGCAATAGACCAAAGGCCAGAGGACACACAGCTAACACCAAGGACTTGGGGACACGAAACTGAGACATGAAGCTGACACCAAGAGACATGAAGCGGACACCAAGGGACATGAGGTGACACCAAGGGACATGATACTGACACCAAGGGACATGATACTGACACCAAGGCCTGGGACAAAAGACTGATACAAACGGCCCGTGGGCAATAGACCAAAGGCCAGACGACACACAGCTAACTTAGGGACACGAAACTGACTCTAAGGCCCACAGCACTACCATCATAAAGATGCTAAAAGCAGGTCATGAAAGAGACGTTTCAAAGGAGGACGCACATATCTAGACATCAGCTACAAAGAGTGTATATCAGAGACCCTTTGCCTTGAAAACACTTTCTTAAACAGAACCCGCTCATTTCACAGCCGTATTCAGCATTGGCATCGAAGGGAGGGGTTTTGTGAGCAGGAAAGGACTGTGCCACGCCAGCTCAGAACCAGTCATCAATAACACAACGTTAGTAAGATCCTTACCAAAACAGACACCACGGTGAGGGACGAAGGTTTTACAGGCAGCAGCAATGGCAGACTCTCCGGAAATAACAGCCTTGGTGATCAGATCTTCCACGTGAGCCATCAGAGCTGGAAGACAAAGAAGGTGTCAGGCAGGGGTGTTACACGGAGGACACTCAGCAGCAATCGAGGACAAGTGTGGCTCGTGAACCTTCTTTGCAAATAATGGTGTGTGTGCATGTGTCAGTGGATCTACGACAATGTGCAAGGCTGTGTATCGGTGTATCTGTGAGAGTGTGCATGAGTGTGTCAGTGGATTTATAACAGCGTGTGCGTCAACATATCTAAGACAGTGCATGCATTTCAGTGGAACTATTGCAATGGACACGGGAGCGTCTCAGTGGATCTAAGACAGTGTGTATGAGTGCTTATAAGATCCCTATGACAGTGTGCATGAGCACGTGTCAGTAGATTTATGACATTGTATGTGAGCATGTCAGTGGATCGAGGACAATGTGCACAAGCTGGTCAGTGGATCAATCGCAGTGTGTGTGCCTGACCGCAACAGTGGGTGTGAGACAGTGTGCACCTGTGTGTGTGTCAGTGGAGCTGATCTATGACGGTGTGCATGAGGCACGTGTCAGTAGATCTATGGCAGTGTGTAGGAGCGCGTATCAGCGAATCTACGACAGTGCATGAGCAGGTCAGTTGATCTGCGACTGTATGCATGAGCACGTTGGTGGATCCCCGACTGGGTGTACATGAGCACAACAATGGATCTATAGAAGAGTGCATGTCAGTGGATCTATGGCAGGGTATGTGAGCAGGCCAGTGGATCTATGGCAGTGTATGTGTATGAGAGCAGGTCAGTAGATCTAGGACAATGTGCACAAGCGCATTAGTGGATCTTTGACAGCGTGTGTGCCTGACCACGCCAGTCAGTGTACAGAAGTGTGCATCAGTGGATCTATGGCAGTGGTTCCCAACCTGTGGTCCGGGGGCCCCTGGGAGTCTGCGAAGCCTTCTCAGGGGGTCCGCGAGAGCCTAGAAAATTAAAAAATATTAACAAATATTGAAAAATTAGGTCCCCAGCTTCCAGTAATGACTCAGGCGGGGGTCCCCGGATTCCCATGATGATTCCGTGGGGGTCCCTGGGTTCCATTAATGTTAAAGTGGGGGTCCACAGAAACCAAAAGGTTGGGAACCACTTATCTATGGCATTGCGCATGAGCGCACGCCCGTGTATCTATGAGTGTGTATAAGTGTATGTCACTGGATCTGACAGTGTGTGTGTTCTTCAGCACATCAGTGTATCTAGGACAGTGTTCATGAGTATGTCAGCGGATCTAAGACAGTGTGAATGAGTTCATGCCAGTGGATCTAAAACAGTATGCAAAGGCATGCTCAGTTGGTTTAGGACCGTGTGCATGAGCGCGTCTATAGATTTATGGTAGATTGCATGATTATGGCAGGGAATCTATGATAGTGTGTGTGCATGATTGTGTCAGTTGATCAATACCAGTATGCATGATGGTGCCAGTGGATCTATGATAGTGTTTGCATGAGCGTGCCAATGGATCTAGGACAGTGTACATGAGCATGCCTCAGAGGAGCTGATCTGGGATTGTGTGCATAAACACATCCGCAGATCTATGACTGTGTGCATTTAAGGCAGGGTGCATGACTTGTGCATTAGTGCATGTCAATGCACCTATGACAGTGTGTGTGCATGAGTGTGCCAGTGGGTCTATGACAATGTGCAGCATGAGGGCATGTCAGCGTATCTATGACAGTGCATGTGAGTGCGTTAATGGATCCATGAGTGTGCGCATGTGCTCGTCAGTGGACCTATGATAGTATGCATGAGCAGGTGTCCGTGGAGCTGATCTAGGACAGTGTGCAAGAACTTACCAAAGATCTATGGTAGTGTGTGCTGCAGTGTGTCAGTTGATCTATGCCAGTGTGTTCCAGAGGACCTAACAGTGCATGAGTGTATGACAATGGATCTACCACAGTGTGTGGGTAGGCACAGCAGTATATCTAGGTCAGTGTGTGAGCGACTTTGTGGATCTATGACAGAGTGAATGAGGGCATCAGCCGATCTCTAGCAGTGTACATGCATGTGTCAGTCGATCTATGACTGTATGTGCACGAGCACGTCAGTGGATCTAGTACAGTATGCTAAAGTGGATCTAGGAGATTGTGCATGAGCGTGTCAGTGGAGCTATGACAGTGTGCTTGAACTTGTGCCAGTATGCTACAACCCTACTTAGATCTATGGCAATGTGCAGCCATAAACCTGCGTCCACTGGATCAAAGACACCGTTCATGAACTTGTTAGATTATGATGTGCGACCCCATGTCAGTGATGGGGTGAATTAACTTGCGCCAAAGTTTATTTCGCTACGCCTTCATCTGTCACAGTTCTGCACGTGTTGCAGGGTTTCTCTTCTTCCGTTATGAAGGTGAACGGGTAACTAACAGGTAAGGTGCTGCTCTTTGAATATCCGAGATATTGAGGCAAATTGTGTCAGTGGACTAATGGTACGACAGCGCCCACTACTGTACACCCACAGCAACGCAACGGAACTTGGCCTCAGCTGCAGAAGCACATAGCAATCCGATGGGAGCAGAAGGGTAGCAGGATTTTGTTATGTCGTAAGACTACAGATTTCTGCTGACATCAACAGGAAAGTCATTGGACCCTATTCCGAAAGGGGTTTACTGCCGAAAATACTGCAATTACGCCTCGTCGGGAATTCCAAAAAGCACTCCTGGTAGGGAGGTGTAATTATTTAGTACTGCATGTTTCACTGCTACGAGTGCAGAGAATTAAATCCTTAGTAGTAAATCCCAAGCAAGGGGAGCGAAGTGGGCGCCACAAGGCGTGTATTGCTTTGAAAGTTTATAGACTCCCACAAACATGTAACACCAATCAGATCCGATCCCGGAAACGGTCGAAAGGTCACTCACATTACCCAAGGGCTCGAGTAAGTCCCTCCTCGGACAGTGGAACAGATCACTCCCACATTTGGTTAGGATGTGGGGGAAGGCCTTTGCCTACAGGGAAGAATGTTTTACCCATGGATAAAAAAGAAACATACATGCAGGTTTCCGGACAGGGTGAGTAGGAGCCCGCGGGAGATGTTACATGAGTTTCCCAGAAGTAAGCTTGGTAAACTGCTCCTGACACAGCTTTCCAAGAATATACTTCTGGGAATGCTTGTGAACTGAAAAAATGTAAAACGTTAAGGGAGATGTAAATCATTCCGCCCACACTTTCTGTTTGAAATCATATGTCTGTCTCGTTGAGGCTTTCTTGCATTAGGGGTGATCTTCAGAAAGTCACCTGAAACTGCAGCGGCCTCAATACCAGACTTTAAGGACCCAGAACCAGAGGTTGACCTTGCGCTTCAGAACGGAGGAGATGTCTGAAACAGACTGGGGAAACCATGGCAGGCTGGAAACTGCACTGGCTGAAGCTCTGGGAATCCAGCCTGTCTGGCGAAAGCCTGGGCAATCACCATCACTGGGGGCCATGCCCTGTTTGATCGAGACCACACCTAGAACATTTCTGCTTTGCTGAACTTTGCTCACTCAACACTAATAGATTGCCCACTTGTTATCCCTGGAAGTTGAGCTCTCGCTTTCAGGGAACCCTTCAAGCTTGAAAATCTCCAGTAGCTCCCACCTGAGCTCCCACTAACTGCCTTTCTGAGGGAACATTCAGCGGATATATATGGTATGTGAAGAGGTCATTATGGTCCTAAAATATACTCTCCCAAACAACTTCGCTTCCTAGCAACTGAAGCCGGTATGGCACCATTAAAACTTATATGGCGAAACTGGCAAAAGAGAGATTGTAATGAATTGTAGGAAGGCTTAGGCAGTAAAATCTTGCTGCAAAGCCGGAGCACGGGATGCTGGTGGAAAACTCTCCAAAGAGGACCCGCCCACCAAAACTGGGAAAGTGATCAGAAAATTCACACAGCTACGGGATTGTGTGGAGATGTAAACTCAACCCTGGAAAAAAATTGCCCCGCTATGGGATCTTCACTAATTGTCATGTATACAGAGTTTACAACCCCCTTGGGCCACACACGAGTTTGACACTTTCAAATTTACAGGATAGGGGACACCATCAATTGGATGACTGAGCGATTAGGGTTCTTTGATTTAAAGCCTTCTTGCCTAATTCACAAATGTTAACTTACACTTCTGACTCAGTTTATGTTGTTTTGTACTCATGAACTACGAGTTAATTGTAAGTTTATGACTGCGGAGAGTCCGCAGTCGGGGCCGAGAACTCGACACATACAAATATCGTCTTGATCTATATTTTTATGTGTAAAGCTCTCGCCCCGACTAAGAGTCTCCGCAGTTGTAATCTTAACAGTAACTTGTAGTTTGTGAATACAAAACAAGTAACCTTACACAAAAGTGTAACTTTGTGAATCAGGCCTTACTATGTAGATCAGTGGTTCCCAACCTGTGGGCCGGGGACGCCTGGGGGTCCGCGAAGCCTCCTCAGGGGGTCCGTGACTGCTTAGAAAATTTAATAATATTAGGTTCCAACTATCAGTAAGGACTCAGTGGGGGTCCCCGGATTCCAATAATGATTCAGTGGGGGTCCCCAGGCTCCAGAATAGATAAAATGGGGGTCCACAGAAGTCAAAAGGTTGGGAACCACTGATGTAGATGATCACAGCTAAGCCCAACCGGCAACTCAACTGAGCTCCCATCATCTTTAAAGAGAACCTGCAGTCCTGCGTGTAAACCCCACTTAATTGCCCCCATAGTTTTTGAAGCTATGTAAACTTTTCTCTCTTGGCGCATAATTTGTAAGACATTTCTAAAATGTTCAAATTCGGCATGGCTCTAGGAAATCTACACCTTCCAGAGTAAAATTTGCATCATACATTTCACGTTAAGAGCGTCTTGAAGTGTGGTAGAGTGTGTGAGGGGGCCAGTGCTCTTCCTTACCTGCAGTATCTTTGCCTTCCTGCTTCAAGTACCTTAGCATAGCACTCATGCTCCACTTATTGCCATAATCCTCTACTTCTGGATCATCACAACTAGAAAAAAAGATGTCGAGAATCGCACTTTATTTATTGAGGTGGTGCAGTGTGTTTCATTAACAACCACTCCTATTACTTTGCCTACAATATCATCTTTGAGGTGCTGGACACATAACTAAGCCTCCCGTTCTCCAAGCACCTAAGAGTCACAGGAATGCGCCACACTAACATGGCAGCGAAACAAAAACACGGTGTAACATGGCTACCCGTCGGAGAGCAGGAGTCTAGCACGTAAAAAGAAATACAGCATCCTGCAGAGTATAGCACAGTCAAAGAGCAATAAATCCACCCGACAGTGTAGAAAAGTAGTGCTGAATTGTCACCGAGGAGTACTACAACCTGGTACACAACAAAATAATAATGGAAAAACTGCATGGTGCAAGAGCAGGGCATGCACATCAACTTTGAAAAATCACAGGACAATCTAGCACCCTTGCAGAGACTAACATGGGAGCCCGGGTGAGGCATATGATGCTATGTCAACCTGGGACCCTCAGAGTACTGCGCAATCATGGAATAACCAAAACGCGGTTTATCAGTGGGGTAAAGAGTAACAAATGGTAGGGAGTAAGAAGATAATTTCCACGGTCACAAATAAATATGGTTGAAAGGTACAGAGAACAGCAGAGAAGTCTAGGACAGACTTAGAGTAACACTGCCTGGCAAAGCTGTACACTGCACAACTAATGGACAATACCTGACGTAATCGCCACTCTTCTTGTTAACACTGTAGTTGGTCAAATGCATGAACTGATTCTTGATGTTTTTCGCAGCTTTATCATATCGGACAGTCGCAAACCTGTGGGAAAAACACGTGTTCAGTTCAGTGCACATACAATCATATATGAGTGGGCGGGCACTGTCCCCGTTAAGAGCGATGGGGACCTGGATTGTTGCCTACTATGAGATCGGAGGGCTGCAGTAGTTTCACAGGGAGACATGTTAAGCCACAGTAGCCCTATGATGATACATGTGCACCAGACCTTCTGGAATGAGACACTTTGGGCCGAAGTGTCTTTCCAATGTTATGTAGGCTTAGGGTGTCTTTACAGAATTACATAGTCCTGCTGTTTTCACTCTACAGGGAGATGTGTGAGAGTTTGGTGTCCTAAATGGAATGAATTGAGCTGATGCTGCACATTAAGAGTGTACAGACTGATACCAGTAAGGCCTTACTGGAGCAAAGAAGCAGGATACCTTGAAGGTACTATCCTCACATACATACACACATCATCGTACATCCTTGATGTAGTCAACCCCAATTAGGACAATACAGAAGATCTCAGCTGTACGGAAAGCTGGTGGCAGACTGTCCGCCCTTCAGAAACTGACATGGCTTTTCACCAGCCTGGAGGTAACCAGCACCAGCGCTCACAGACTGTTGCCTTTCATCACATCTACAGACACAGAAGCTTCAATAAGCATACACTGATGACATTGCTAGCCTCACAACCACACTGTCCTCATGCATATTAAGATATCTTTCTCAGAGGCGTTAGCATCCTGTATGGTCCAACCATAAGCACCAAGGAGGAGGATCCACAAAACTGATCAGAGCTCGCATATTGGAGGAAACGTAATCATGTATTCTATTGTGTTATACTCATATATTCCTATGCATTACAGTATTACGGTATTTAGAGATACCTACATATATGCCCAAGAACGTATCAATATTTCATAAGCAAATCTAGATGTTGTTTCCCATTGGCTTGAAACATCCATTAGCTTTGAGTATACTTGCTGTCATGCTTCAAGCAGGCGCGTGAGCCGTGTTATTCAAGAATGCACACTTGCAAATGTCTGAGAAGTGTAACCTCGCTTTCACGTCTGCCATCTTGCACTTCCTCGAGGAGAAGATCCTGACGCCTGCTCATTAGATCGTTTTTTCTGCAAGCAACACGTTTCTATCATGTGATTAGCTTCCATAGACTTGCACTGAGAGAAAACATATATGTACTGGTATACATTTTATGTATAATTTAGCATTATGCTCCAACTGACGTTTTTCTAGCAAGAGCCTTGGTCAGCTGAAATTACAATTGTCTTAATTATTTGGCTGTGCTGCGTGCTACTCTGCATTAAACGCTAGTCAGACTCTGAGATTTCAAATGTGTTGTGTTTTTATTTTTAGCACTTTCCACTGGTCCTACAAAGGCAACATTCAATATCTTATCCTCTACCCTGCTTCCAGTATTCCTTGAATGGGCAGATCAGTCACCTGGTCATCTCACTCACAATCCCCACACTAGGAAACCAAGCCTTCTGTGAAATCGAGCACCTCTTAACATCACATAAGAATTCTCTTATCCGAGACCTCAACATCCTAACAACCTCTGGCCCTAATCCATATCTAAACGGATTACCTTCCAGCACATAAGAGCCACTGACCTCACCAACGTTCATGAATCACTGAGAACAATCACCAACTTGGATGCCGTACTCCAATCTGTTACTATGATGAAACTCATAAACAAAACCCTCACACATTTCCTGATAATCATAAATATCATTTCCACCTAGGAAGTCATCATCAGCTAACCTCTCCCCTTCAAAGAAAATGCACTTAACCCAAAGTATTGCTGTAATTATGATGCCATCATAAAGCTTTCCTTACTTGGGAAAGTCCTTGACAGAGAAGTTGCCTTACAACTGCAAAGTCACACTGACAGATAAAATGTCCCGCAGTCCTATCAGGCTTCAGGCCAAGCTGAAGCACAGGAAAGAGCTGCATCAAAGGTAGATGGTAATACCCTAAATCCATGACATTCCAGTGCTCCTCGACGCCTTACAGACTTTCCATACCATTGACCACTAGGCACTTGAATCACACTTCAGCTTATTTTCATAATTGCTTGACAACCAACACCTATTGATCCAAATAACCCCTCCCCCTTTCTCACTTTTTCCCATCACTTGGTAATATTCCAAAAACAGCTTCATTCACCCCCAGGGATTTCCAATCTGTAAAGAGAACCTATGCAGGTCCCTCCTGACGACTACAGAATATTCATTTATTAGTACACCTCAGATAACAATTTTACTTGAATGTATCTTCGGTATATAACATAAGGACATGCCTATCACTCATTCACATTAGGATGTCAAGCACAAACCTGAACATCCTCTTACAAGAACAGATCTCCAAAGACTGTTACCTAAGATGTGCAAATGGGAATGCCGACTGGTGCCCAAGCTCAACGACTGGATTGTCATGGACAACATCTTCAGCTGCGCAATGGAAAAGGTAGAATATTTATCTAAGCTGTGGCAAGGGAACATCGATATTGCGGACTGAAAAGCTTCCAGGCATTAACGAATCCAATCATGTGGCCCTTACAAGCCCCATGTTCCCAGCAACAACGCAGCAATGCCTGAAGAGTGGGAGGGAAAGAAGGGGCCGCTACTGGAGAGATGGTATGAAAATAAAAGGTGTGAATATTATTAAGATGGCAAAAAATATATCCAGATGCTAAGTAAAAGATGGCTAACCCTAGAGAAGGCAAATATGTCTGACTGACTGGTAGTGCGGGAATGGAAGAGAGTAGCATGTGGTTATCTGTCATTAGTTTGACGGCTACTACACCAACATGACCTTTACAGCAACAAAGGTATTGTCTGTAACGGCCAGGATCTAGACCTGGAAGATATCCTCACCTGACTCAACTTCTAGCAATGTGGGAAACTGAGAATGTCAAGGACATGCCCGTGTGTGTTGACAGAATGGTTTGGTTGATCTAGTGGCAAGGAGATGTACTGTGAGTGCAAGACATCCGAATGCTGGAGAGGTGGCAGGGAAGGGGTTTGAATGTTGCCAAAGCGGCAGAATAGAGTTTTGAAGTCTGGTGACCTGTGTAGAGTGATGGTCTCAAATGCGGTAAGATGGTCGGAGACAACCAGAAGGCGAATGGTGAGGTGGCACAAGAGCGAGAGAGGTCTGAATACGGATGAAAGAAATGTAAATGCTGACGTGGCAGAAAAAGAGACAGGTCAGAAAGTTGGCAATATGGCAGATGACAGACTGGGATCTAACTGCACTAAGATGTCTGAGATTAAGAATTGGGCTTTGAGTGTTCAGAGAAGATAGGGTATAGTGGTCTGAATGTTGGAATGGAATGAGAGGGAGGCCTGCACGCTGGAGAGGGTCTGGAAAGCAAGATCTGAATTTTGATAATGTAGCAGCGGAGAAAGTTCTAACCTCTTGTGAAGTAGAAGCAAGATTGGTCAGGATTGCAGGCTGTGGAGGCAGCATCAAAGAGGTGTGGATGCTGGTGCAGTGGTGGAAGAGAGGGGCTTGAACCGTGATAAGTTGGCAAGAGAGAGGTCTCAAACTCAAAATGACCTCAGAAAGTGATCTAAATGCTGGTAAAGTGGCAGGCAATCGCTGTCTGACTTCCAGTGAAACAGCAGAAGAGAGGTCTGGACACTGTTATGGTGAAATAAAAAGGGGGCCTCAGCTGTAGATAGGTGCCATGAAAAATAGGTGTAAGGGCAAATATGGTGTCAGGAGAAAGAGAGCAAAACGATTGTTAGATGGGAAGTGAGATGGGTATGAAGAATGATAAAGCAGCATGAGAAGGAACGATCTGTTGAAATGTCAGAAGAGAGAAGTCTGGTCTGAACACTGGTGAGGTGGCAGAACAGAGGGGCTTGAACAGTGGTAAGGCAGCAACAGAAAAAGGACTATGTGCTGATGAGGTTCCAGAGAGAGCCATAAAGAGAGAGAGAGAGAGAGAGAGAGCGAGAGAGCGAGAGAGCGAGAGAGCGAGAGAGAGAGCGAGAGAGAGCGAGAGAGAGCGAGAGAGAGAGAGAGAGCGAGAGAGAGAGAGAGAGAGAGAGAGAGAGAGAGAGGTATGAACATTGGTGAGATGAAAGGTGAGAGAAGTTTGAACAGTGGAGGCCTGGAAGCCAACAGAGGTCTCAGGAGACAGAGAGAACTCTAAATGTGTTCAAGGTGGCACAAGAGAGGAATTTAAATGCTTGTATTTTGACATAAGAGAGAGGGGTCCAGGGTTTGGAACAGCCTTGTATTTTAATGTTTTCTGTCTGCATTTTCATACAGCCTGTTTGATGCTGGCTGACATACAGTCAGTGAGGTAACCCACATTCCTTGGCACCACAAGAGCACCAGAATTTTATTTAAAACCACAGGAATCTGTCAAACAGAGCATAACTACAGCAAGGAAGCCAGCAGTGAGAACTACTACTGGATCATAAAACACGGCAAGGAATTCATCCGCAACCTGACTGCTGGTCTCCACCCAAAGAAGTCACAGAGCGGTTACTCAAAAGATTTCCTCAGCCAGTGCATATGGGATCAGTAAGTGGGGGGAGTCGCTACAATCACTGGGGGTGGGAAAACCCTCGAGCGTAGTACCTGGGATAACCCTAGTTGATATTTCCCCAATGCATGTGGCAGAATCTTTGGGATCACTCGAAGATGGGGACATCTTCCTGTGACAGGATTGCAGTGATCACTGAAATATGGGGAATTCTTCCTGTGCCAGGTTCTCTGTGATAATTGGGGTACATGGATTTTTTCCTGTGCCACGTTCTCTGTGACCAGTAGGAGATGGAGAATTTTTCCTTGGAGACAGACTCTTGGATCATGGGGACCGGAAGGAAAAGTGCATGCTGCAGTTCCTCAGAGATCAATGGCTATTTGTGTGATGTGTCACGTCATGTGTAAGGGCATGGCCCCAGGGGCACAAAAACTGCTTCTCCTCTGGCAAGAGATAAGGGCTGGTTACATATCCGAGGAAGCTGCAGGGTTCCTCTCTTTCCATTAATATGTGCATGGTGCTCGTTAGGATTCCTTGGCACTCTTCAGTGTTTTTTTTTTTTTTTTTTAGGAAGACAGAGGTTATGTTATTAAAAATCAAGGTTAAAAGCATCATCACACGTGCTCAATTTCAGCCCACAAGAGCCCAATGTGTGAACATAAACACTTCAATATATTTGTTGTGCATCTATCATTTGGGAAATTATGTTTAAAATGACAAAAACACCCCTGTGTCCATACTAAAGAGGGGAGTGGGGTGTGGGCAGAGTGTGGTATGTACACCTCTTACGCACTGTTAACCATAATAAAACAGGGGACAGGATTCTCTCCTTGATGGGACAGTCAGAGGTGACAGAACATATCTGACGCCCTTGTATATGCATCCGGTAATACACGTGTAAGTACAGCTGCACCGGAACCAGAGCTACAAGTAAGGCGCAAGTAAAGAACAGCAGGGGAGTGAGGGGAAGGCAGAGAATGTTTGTGAGGCTACAAGCTAGTGTAGGGAGCACCTAGCTGTTCCAAAGGTGATACTGCACGCTCTTTCTTAAGGCCCAGGACTCTAAACAGTACGTCTGGAATAGCTACACACAACTCTAGTTCCTGCGACTCTCAAGTGGTGGCAGTGGGTGAACAATCAAGGTCAAACTCAAGAAAGGAGGTGTGAATGTTGGTACTAAGTAACAGTGCAACACACATAATCACTCTCAATGAAGGCCATTGCCTGGTCAGAATTAGTATACAGCTGATCAAGAATACGGCGGCTAGAGCTATCCTAAACCTCCCTCGCTCAGCTTCGGCCAGTGACAGTTTAAAACAACTACACTGGCTTCCAGTGGCCCAGCGTATTATTTTCAAAACTCTTTGCCTGACTCAAATTAGTTCACTGAATCAATTCCAATTATCTGGTTTCTAAACTTTGCTGGTATACTCCCAAACGGTCTCTTCGTTCATCAGGAGCCTGTAGAATTCAGGCCCCTGTACTAACAAAGTAAAATGGGGAGATAAAGCCTTTGCGGCAGCCGCAGCAAAATGTTGGAACTCGCTTAACAAGTCATTCTTTTCAGATTCCCAACTAAATGTGGAAGGCAGAGGGGCGCACGATCCGGTAAACATTCTCTACTCGACCCCCCCAAAAAAAAAGAACTTCCATGCAACCACAGGTGCGACAGCACACTGACGTTTGGAAGTGGTTAGTGGCCAATTGTCCGTTTCATTTTTATAGTGAAGTAACTGCAGTGTAGAGATGAATATTAACATATGGGCGGAGATGCTTGGTATAACAGTGATCGTTGTAGTGGGAACTGCAAGGACATCTTCATTATCCTTGAACGTCCACACCATGATGGGTTAATCTACTGTAATTGTCAATTCCAATGGAAGTGGTACTCTCTGTTAACTGGGGCTAAGGAAGAAACTAGATGGAATCACTGTGACTACAAATGTTCATGTTAAATCATTCTTATTTTAGATAGGGTTCTCTCTCTTGAATGCATCTTCTGCTCCTCAGGGGCACTCTTTGTTAGGAGTATCAGATTCCTGCATCTGCACTGCACAGCCTGCATATTTTTGGAAATACATTGTTATCGGAAAATCAAGAAAGAAATGCAATTAAAAAAACAAGGCTAGAATTATCATTTTAAATTTTGGGGAAAGAGTTTTTTAAGGAGCACATGTAACACTGCCTCCTCAAGCATGTCTCAGATACTGTCATAAAATAAGGAGGCTGTTTATTTTAAATGATTGTTTCTTCGGTTTCTGAGGCCCCCGTGTGTATTGTTTGTGGGGCTGTGTGCTATTTGTTCTGAGCTCAAATTTTGCAGTACCAGGGAGGGTTCTAGCGCTTTTGGCTGGTGAACGTTTTTCTCAGTTCTGGGCCACAGCAGTCTCCCCTGCAGCAGTTTACAGTGAAAGAATCATTCTTTATAAGCCAATCCGAAATACAAGCATAATGGAAAGTAAAGTGTAACATCTATAAAAGTGCTGTTGGACACATAGGAGCCAAAAAGTGTGTTGGGGGGGGGGGGGGGGGTGCATTGTGGAGGCTGAGAGTGGTCCACTCCTGTGCAGAGGTGGCATGGAGGTTACCACTGTTTAAACTTACTCTCCATTCAACATTTCAGTACTAACCCTCTCCTGACAGGCCGGACACCACTTGCTGGAGAGATTGCAGCTCAGTGGGTGCTGTAATAGCACAGATTGCAGAGGACACATAAGGAGAATCTCCTGCTGACCTGGTGAACGTCACCTGCATTTCCTGTGTCGCTTTACCACTTCTTTCTTTATCTGATCATACATTTCTTATTTACTGCCCTCGTTTGTTGACTCCTTTTGATCGTCCATCTTTCCTTTCGTCCTTTCTCACTTTTTTAATCCTCTGCCTTAATCTTCCTGGGCCTGATTCACAAAGGTAAATTTAGACAAAAAGTCTAAGTTTAGGCCTAAAGTCTAAGTTTACTCGTAGTAAAGTTAGACTTTGTCTAAATTTAGACCAAAAGCCTAAACTTAAACCATAAAGTGTAAATTTACTCGTAGTAAAGTTAGACTTTAGGTTCAAGTTTGGACTTCTGGTCTAAACTTGGACTTTTGGTCTAAGTTTACCTTTGTGAATCGGGCCCCTATCTCTCTCACTCTGACACCCTTGTTTTCTGACGCCGATCCACCACCTCTTATTCACTCTCATATAGAGCGTCCAATTTATGTTGCGTCTAGTTCCATCTCCATCTCCCTTCGCTCCCCACCCATTTCTCTCCACACCCTTTTCGCCTTTGTTTTTCCAAAGTCCCCATCACTCTTCTGTCCCTTACTTGTCCTTTCGCTACATGCTCTTGCCTACACCTTTTTGGTTAATTCTCAAAACCCCCATCGCTCTGCCTTCCTTCCTTTCTTTCTTTCTTTCTTTCCCCTTTTCATCTTTCTAGCTCACACCTCCTTTGTTTCGCATTCTCGTCCTTTCTCCAGAGCCATCCCCTCCTTTCCCTTCCCTGATCATCTCCCACTCCTCTTCTGTGCCCTCCTTTCTTCTACTCCATCCTCTCCCTGAACCCTTCTGCTTCCTCGTGCTGACTCTGGCCTTCCACCCACTTCTCTCGCTTCCCTCAATTTCTTCCCACGTTACCTGTACATGGTCTTTGCTCAGAGATCGCGAAGGGCGAAATAAAATTCTCTCACTCCTGTGTACTCTTAAAAGAACAAGCAGTCAGCGAAAAATGTACACACTGGATGACCCTGAGGTACCAGAGAGGAAAAGGCAAGGCTAAACCTAGAGGGCACATGACAGTGAATAAAGAACTGTTAATAAATGGCACAAGTGGGTGAAGCAGGCAGTCTTCATCTGTTGTCTTGTTTCTATGTGACACAGTAAGATAACTATGCCTGTTTAGTACATTTTCTCCATCTTATGGCAATGTCTCTCTATCAAGGACCACAAATATTTTTGATCTTATTTAGGTCACATGTGCTGTGAGGTCATTTTCTGTAATGTCAAGGTTACGTTAAAGCCAGCTCAATGTAATAAAACGAGAAGCCGGTATTTGCAAATTGGCACGTTTTTAAAAATACTTCTTTTTTTTTTTTGGAACACAAAGTTGTCAAACATCGAGCATCAAGATCCAAGGAGGGGTGCCACACTTTACAAGTATTGGCAAAGTCAATAGGTCTAGCAGCTGTAAGAGTTATTGGGTCTGGCAATGTGTTTTAGCCATGGTGAACACCAGAGTAGCTGCTGTTCAGCATGGCTAAAAGTTAGGGGAATTGTAGAGAGTTGCGTGGAGTGTTGTAGAGTGAAATGGTGAAGAGTGTAGTAGAGTGTTGTGTACTGGAGTGGCATAGAGTGGAGTTTTGTACAGTGGAGTGGCATAGATTGGAATGGTGAAGAGTGCTTTGGCACAGAGTGCTGCAGAATTTGCGGTGTAGAGTGCAGCAGCATAGAATTCAGTGCGTGCAAAGCAGCATTGCAGAATGCATGTGTGGAATGCATGTGTGGGAAATGCAACTGATTTGTTTAGATCATGTTAAAGTATTTGTTTCCACCACACTTCAGGATTTACTAAAAATGTTCTTCATTTGTGCTTTCGTAATTCTAATATATTCTGAAATGCTTACTTCCTGCCCCCCCAGTATTCAGCAAGACTGTCACATAAATACTCTCTCTTTGAAGTCAGAAAAAGTAAACACTAAACTCTCTTGGAAGATAGAGCCTGACATTTGATCTCTGTCTTTAAAGCACAGTAAATGTGACAAGATAAGAGCTCCCGGGGAAGCGTTCAGAATGTCCCAAGATGTATTTAACAAACTGTCTGACCGGCTTCGACCTAATAAACGACTTCGAAATTCGAAACTGAAATAAGCGTTAGAGGTAACTATTCTGTTCCGATACTGCCATCTAGTGGCCCCCCGATAAAATGCCTTTCAATCCCTCTGCCCGCAGGAGAGAGGACATCAATGCTCCCAAGGCATTCGGGGTGAGAGGTGCCTGGCTCTGAGAAGCAGCCGGAGGCAGGTCATCCACCTCTCTACTCGTCACGCAGGTGGGGTAAATGTCCACGGGCTCCTGGCTTCTACAAATACATGGGAACAGTGTTTAACTACACAAATGAACAATTCACGAAGAGGCATATCAGCATTGAACCTTTCTTAGTGTGTTCAGGAGCGCATTCAGCAGCAGTGGCGGCCGGCAGCTTTGGGAGGGAGGGAGGGGGGCGGGCGGGGCACACACACACACACACACTCATTCTTTCACACACAGACACGCACGCACGCTCATCCATTAACAACACTCATTCCATTCAAACATGCACGCACGCACCAAACATTCATTTTACAAGATCACACACATTCTTTCACACACACACACACGCACGCACTCACATCCATTAATAACACTCATAACACTCAAACATGCACGCGCGCACCAAACATTCAATGTAAAACATAACACACATACATCCACACACACACACACATACCTTTAGCCTCCAGGTCCCAGGAGGGTTGGGACTGCTGCCTTCCCTCAATGGCTGACCTTAGGTCAGCCAATGAGGGCAGGCAGCAGTCCCAGGCTCGTCACAGAGTGGGATGGGGTCAGTGAGACTGCTGACCCCACCCCACTCTGTGACGAAGTGTCACTGATTGACACTCGCCCTAGGCACTTCAGGGCTTAAACCTGAAGCGCCCCGGGAGAGTGTCAATGGGTGACGCATTCCTCGTCACCCAGGGGAGGGCCTCGAGGCACCTTTGCTGGGCCAAGGAGGTCACGCCCATAGGAGCTGTGATCTCC
This sequence comes from Pleurodeles waltl, assembly GCF_031143425.1. Classification (NCBI taxonomy): domain Eukaryota; kingdom Metazoa; phylum Chordata; class Amphibia; order Caudata; family Salamandridae; genus Pleurodeles; species Pleurodeles waltl. The sequence goes on from NC_090448.1 coordinate 982,135,236, forward strand.
TCAGCCCAGCAAAGTTCAGCTCAGGCAGTCAGGAGTCTGCGCAAATCGCGCATGGCTCACTCCTGGCTGCCTGACCTGAACGTGAAGAGTGTCTGTCAGGCTGACCTTTGTTCAGCCTGACAGACACTGTTCATGGGGTGGGGGGGGGGGCGTGGCCCCTCCGCCCTAAAGGACGGGCCGCCACTGTTCAGCAGAGTGCACAAAACATCAGTTCAGTATTCTTTCCGCCAGCACACAAGCGGGCATGGGGTGATTAAACGCTTCACAGAGAGACAGTGTTGCAGGACATAGCAGACACTGCACTCACTGCAGATGGAGGCATGAGGAGGATGCACGTGTCCCCGTAGGAGAGGGCGGGGGATGTAGACGGGAGTAGAACAATGGTGAAGGGAAGAGTCTGGGTCAGAATCATTTCATCAAGATGAGGGCAGACTGTTTGTTCCATTTCTAAGACCCACCCTGGTCCCCCTGATCCCTCAGAACGACAGTTTCCTACCTTGCAAGGCCTTCTTCATACAGGTAGATAACCAGGGGGTCATAGGAGGTCACTAGCACATAAAGGCGCACATCAAACTTGAAGTCTGAAAGAGAAAAACATCAAGTATGATTAAGAACCATCTATAAAGAGGTCTTCTCTAAGTTCCACCTCGCTTTTCAACCCCCAAACTGTAACATCTGCCCACATCCTGCTGGAACCACTTTAATCCAGGCCACCCCTCCCCGAATCCTGCCAAACCCATTTGCCTGCCCCTTTGACCTCCAGCCTTCTGCTGTGATCGCCCTTACCTCTCGCTGTAACCTCCTGCACTCCGGCCTTGAGCACTGTCCTGTGACCACCGGCCTCCTACAGTGATCGCCTAATCTCGGCGTCAGGCTCCCAGCTGTGGCCCACTGTCTCTGTTCTGTGGTCATCCCGATTCCTGCAGCTGAAAATCCTTTTAGCCTGGTGTGACCCCTATATCTGGTGTGTGACCCCCTCCAATTCTGGCAACGCCCTGCTCTAATCAGGGGACATGATGGGCCGAAATGGTTACCTGACTGAGGTCACAGGGTGGCCAATGATGCACAGGACTGTATAATATTGATGCTAAATTCCCACCCCATGGCTCGGATTAGAGCCAATGGCGCCCTGACGCTCCTTTTGCAGTGATAAGAGGCACTAGACAGCGCTGCCCTCTGACGCCCTCTTCTCTTCATCATCACCATCATCATCATGGACCCCCTGGTCCGACATCTTCAGGAGAAGCACGTGCACAGCAGACTGCTATTTAAATCTGGCCCGCTATTGCTCTCATTATATGCCAATGACATTCTGCTATTTGTGCGCCATCCCCTCTGCCAATCTCCTGCCCATTCTTCGCGAATAACCCACTTTGGGTCGCTCTCCGGCCTCAATATTAATTGGTCTACATCGACCCTGTTTCCCTCTCCCTGACTCCACAGTGAACTCCCCTTTACCTGGTGCCCGGGACCCGTCAGATATCTGGCGTCAGGCGCCACCAGGACAAAGGGCAGGTAACACGACTCAACTATGGCCCAGTCCCAGACAAGATAACCTCTCAAACAGACTCCTGGATTTGGCCCTCTTTTCAATGACCGGCCACATCGCTATAAGAAAAAGGGCCACTCTACCCCATTTTTTGTACTTATTTCTTAACATACTCATTCTGCTGAGTAACTCGTTGTTTGCCACACTGCAGAGCCTTCTCCTGAAACTCATTTGGGCCGGTAGGCGTCTTCGTATTAGCTGGGCCACACTGGTATTGCAGTGCTAGTGGGGTGGTTTTGGTGTCCCCCACAAGCAATTATAATATTTGGTGGCACAATGCCAATTTGCCCCCACTACTGGTTTCATCCTGATGCCCATCTCTCATACACCAAGCCTGAAGTTGATTTGGCCGCTCCAACCCCCACCTGCTTCCCTCCTCCCCTCGGACCCCACAAAGATTCGACCAATGTCCACCACCAGCTGGGCATGGAAGAAACTCTTACGACTCTACGGGGGTACTCTCCTTTATTCACCATTGTTAGACTTAGTGTCCAACCCCTGGCTGCCATTACTGGTGAAATGCTCCCACAGCGCACTCTCACACAACATGTGCGTCACACCTTTGGCGATCTCTTTCCCACAGCCCACGTGGTTGACGTAACTGATGAGGCTCACATCCCCGGGCCATTCAAATGGACGGCGTTTTTATACGGCAGATCCGGAGTGCGCTTCGGGCCGTTATACCGACCTACCCCGACTGACTTTTTGATACAGATGATGGTGGGTGACGGTTGGTCTCGAAACTCTATCATACCTGCACTATCCTACTTCCCACAAATGATGAGGCTCCGTGGCTCCTGGCAGGCCGATAAGGGACACTCAATCGCTGAAAAAGTATGGTGGACCTGTTGCACTCAAATGCCTTGTCTCAACCAATCACTGACAAACTAGTACACTACAAATGTTTGCACATAGCATATGTCACCCCTAGTTTTCTGGCACGCCTTAACCCTACAGAATCTTCTGCCTGTCCCAGATGTCACAGCCCAGAGGCGGACGTCCCTCATCTTTCATAGACATGCACCCACACTGCCCTCTATTGGCAGGCTGTTTGTGGCCTGTTGCCCCAAATGATAGATTTTGTTCTCACCCCTAATCCACCAGCATTGCGCTATTGTTAGTTAAACGAGAAACTGCTCTGCACCGGGGCACCAGACGTCCCCCACCACCAAGGCCTGGTCTTTTGTGATACCACTAGTGAATTATATGCCACGCGCCAACCCCCTACCTCACGGCCTAAGAACATTTGGCAGCCCCCTCTGTAGGTATCTATTAATGGTGGGATGCCCTACTCAATCCCCAAACTCAACACTCCCCCATTCCTCTCTCCCCAGTGCGTCCTCCCCTTGAAAATCTATCTGCACTGCTTACAGTATTGTAACTTCAGTTTACTTCATTTATGATCTATTTCTAAATCTGATATGCCCCGTTTGTGTCTCTACTAAGAAGCGCTGTACCTACTCGCACCAACATTATGATGCTCATAGATGCACCTTGTTTTCTGTTCTCTTTCTCCAGAAGGTCAATGATGTTACGATGTTAAGCTGAAATGTACTAAATAAAGTTTTTTTAGTTTTTTTAAAAGAGTGTATGATATGGTGTCTGTGCCTCACCCCTCTCCAACACCTAAAGTGGGAGAGACTAAGACGAGACAGCAAGAGAGGATTAAAGAGCACCAAGAAGCCCACCACTGAGGAGGCAACAAGAACATCGTGAAAGCCACCAGCAGGGGTGAGTGCCTGTGACTTTCAAAAGGGCCAATCAAGGCTTCTGAAAAGGGCAATTTAAAGAGCCTCAGGGCACTAGAAAGTGGACTGACACTGTAGGGAGCAAACATGCAAATTAAAAGATTTAATCTAATTCATATAAAAAAACAAGCAAGTGAGTCATGTGAGTATGCGTACCAAAAGAATTTTTTTTATCTCCACTACTGTAGATCAGCGATTGCCTACAACACTAATTTAGTGACTTATATCTTGGAAAGTAAACTTGGCTTTATGGTTCTTACTGGGACAAGGTACTCAGGCTGCTCAAAACTACATATGGACATACTCACTTCTCCGTGATATGAAATCATAAGGCTTAGCAGAGTAGGAAAAGCTGGAAGAGTCGCCGTCTTAATATTTGTGTCTTCTATGAAATGCTGAAAAATAAATATCCCTTTGTTTCCACTTTTTCAGAGCCTACAAATAGGTGTCCAAACTCAAAAAGGCTTTCATCTTCACATTGTCTAACACCCAGAGATGTGAGTCTACATCTCAACCCTTAAGAGCACAAACCTGGATCAGAGAATTGCAAAACCTAACTGTTGACAACCTGAAGGAGACGATTAGAATACAACATGAAATCATTGCCTTTACATCTAAGGGGACTTTTCTTAAGTTGCTCCCAGCACTTTACTCCTCTCTCAGTATAATGATCTGTCAGCTTCCTCTCTTGAGAAGCCAACTCCTGTAGCTCTAAAAGTTAAGAGGATTACAAAAATGTGCAACCTGGTGCACCGCTAAGCTTACCAATGAAGGAAGGAACTTGTGAGGTATTGAAAGAAAGTGGATAAAAATCACAGCGGCCTTCAACAGACAAACCTTAAAATCCAAATTATCATCCTGACAAGTGCTACCTACTTCAGCAACCAGCTAACTGGGGCTAAAAACAGACTGAGAAAACTATTTCATATGGTAAAAGAACTTTGCACCACAGCAACCAAGGCTTAACCCGAGGTAGTGCAATTTGATGAATTTCACAAATTCTTCGATAAAAAAATTAACCTGTATCAGGGCAGAATTGGATTCTTGTTACAGCTTATTTACCAATGACATACGTGTCACCAAGAATATAAATACATTATGGTCTTATTTCAACCTATTTATGGGGGAGCCTCCTCAACTATAAGCAAACTAATACCCCAAACTATGCGGCTGACAGAACACCATCTAATCTGACCAGATACATCAATCAGTCAAAATCATTTTCTAAACAGCCTTGACATTCTCAATTTATTATTAGAAGATAGCTTTGTGCTAGACGTACTGAAAAAAAAGTTCTGCTGACCCACTCTGCCTTAAGAATTTTCACCCTACAACAGGATTAACCTTTCTGTGAACATCACAGGGAACTGGGCTGCATCCCAGCTCAATAACTATCTGAAAGGAAACAAATTCAGCAGCTGTTGTCAATCAGGTTCCCATGTGGCGCGTATAACCGAAAAATCAATAGTGGAATGATTGGTATTATTAGAAAAAACTTTGGACAACAGACAGCTGCCTACTGATTGTGTTGGACTGGTCCTCGGCCTCTATGTGGTGAACCACAACAGATCCACTGTTGCACTATAAGAGAAAGGCTCAGAATAAATGACTAGATGGCACACTTCTAAAATGGTCTGAATCCTGTTTTACAGACAATGGGGGTTATTACAACTTTGGAGGAGGTGTTAATCTGTCCCAAATGTGACGGATATACCACCAGCCGTATTACGAGTTCCATAGGATATAATGGACTCGTAATACGGCTGGTGGAATATCCGTCACTTTACCGTCACTTTTGGGACGGATTAACACCTCCTCCAAAGTTGTAATAACCCCCAATGTGTTAAAACTGGTGAGTCTCCCTCTGAAAATGCATGTGACCTCGTGTAACCCAGGGTCCATTACCAGCACTCTTACTTTTCAATATTTATGTTGAACGCCCTTGGATGAATAATCACTTATATAAGGATTTGGTATCATCTCCACACTGATGATCCACAGAACCTTAGACTCCGAGCAGATTCTTATCACACAGTGCTATTTTCCTGCCTAGCCAACATTCCTCTATGGCTAAAGGATCGACACCTAAACCTGAATAAACTAAAAACACAATCCATGTTACTCTCTTTAATACCCGACCACCAGCTGAATGAAACTTAGATACATTTGAAAAGAATTTGGGCCTTTAGTAGCAAATTGTTGAAAAAGGTATTATAATTAAAAAAGAAACTAAACCTTGGCGTCTGCGTCGAAAATCTGGCCAAAGTAGCTTTTGTCCATGTCAGACTTGTCGGAAGCTGCAAACCTTTCATACCATAAAATGACTTAAAAACTGTTTTGAGACATGTCACCATTTCCTGCCTTGATTTTGGAAATGCTCCCCTCACTAGGCTACCAATGAAAAGCCTTGACCTTGCATGCCAGGCCTATCTCCAATTGACGAAACAATTTTTTTCTAAAGTGCCTGTTTATTCCACAAGACAGTATCCCAGAATACCCACGAGTACCTCGCAGAAACTGACCACCTCTTTGGGTTCCCATATGGTGAAAAACTAAACAGACCTTCATCTTCAGAGCAAATGCTTTAAGACAGTGGTTCCCAACCTGTGGTCTGGGGATCCCGGGGGGGGGGGGGGGGGGGGGGTCTGCGAAGCCTTCCCAGGGGGTAAGCGACTGCTTAGAAAATTAAATAATATTAACAGATTAGGGACCCAGGTTTCAGTAATGACTCAGTGTGGGGGGGGGGGGGGGTCCCCGGGCTCCAGTAATGATAAAGTGGGGGTTCACAGAAGTCAAAAGGTTGGGAACCACTGCTTTAAGAAAACACATCAACAGTCCGTTTCTTCTCATCCACCCAATATATGAACTCCCTTCTAGTGCCCATTAATTTTAGGTGTTCCCTAGGCTACTTACTTGACAGATACCCCAATACTTGCTACTACCCCATGGTCTAACTTGCTTAATGTCCTTTTCTAGGCAAACACATCTGGTCCTAAAGCAATGTTTTTAAAAAGATGACACTGAATATTTGTAATTTGATTTACTAGTGATTATCGAAGCAAATCACTCTAAATCAAGGTACTCCCTTTCATAAAGAGTCAATATTTTTTTACCTGCATTTTATGTCAGTTAGCTTACTATGTTGGTTGATGTTTTGACAATGCAAGCATGCACTGTACTAAACTATGGTTTAACTAAATGAGATACTGCATTGCTTATTTATATTGTTGATAAAACTGTATAAATGGGAGGTGCTCTGTTGCCCTTTTAGGCTCTGTTTGTGCTTATAAGAAACTTTCAAATGAAATAAATAAGTACATGGCCAGGACACCCCACCTCTGTTGTGACCGTCCTGACCCCTGCAGTGAACTGTAGCCTTAACCCGAGTATCCCTATCCACTGCAGTGTCCCCTAATACCTCTTAAAGCGACCCCCTGAATTCTGCTGTATCCCTCTACCTCATCATCTGACTCACCAATTTCTGCTGCATTAGGTCTTAGCTGTGCCTTTCACCCTGAGCATGCCAGGAGACCTACTGTGATTCCCAAGGTTGGTCTATGACCATTCACCTACAGATGTGATTCTGACTGTCTCTGTGACCAGACCCCTGCAGTGAACTTGAACCGCGGCTTTCACCTCCTCTTATCCCTTGTGTACTGCCACCCAGCCTGGTAAGTCTAACACTGACCTTCCTTTTGCATCATATCTGGGTAGATTTAATGAGCAGTTTCATGCTCTCTGCCTCATCCTCGTTATACACCCTATGACCGAAGAGAATTCATAGATGCCTCTTGGAAAGGGAACATTATCGGCATGTAATAATACTTCTCTATGGTGGGTATCTGACTTGCTCAAAAAAGGACAATCAGTGGACCTCCAAAGTGAGGAAGCTCCAGAGGAACATGTAGGAATCTCAACGACATCTGAGGGTACAATCAATGGTTTAAGCATCTGCCCGAATGCAGCACTTCATGCAAGATTCTCTTCAGCTACTCTGAACTACAGCAACAGATGATACTCGACACAATAGGACTGCAATATTTATTCTGAAAAGATAGGAGAGCCGAGTTAACCCTGCCAGGCTTCAAGCTTGTGACCTGCTGAATCACAAAACAACCTATGGTAGGACTCCACAGAACCATCTTTACAGGCGTTGAAATATGTTTTAGGGCATTGCTTTCCAGATCTTAGCAAGGGCGAGAGTATCTAGGTTTGCAGTGTTGCAACTGTAGTTTCACAGGCAACACTCGCCGATGATGCCGCCCACCTCACGCCTGTGCAGTACACTTTAACTGTGGCAGCGCATTCCTAGGCCGTGGTGCCACTGGAAGCTTGTCTGCAGTCCAAGCAGGCCTTCTTCACCATCAGCAGTGACTCCTCCGCTAAGGCGGAGAAGTGTCGTCCCACTCCTTGCAGCGGAAGGAAAAATACAATGATAATAACGGAGCTTTATTATTATTTTATTTTTAGCTGGGGCAGGTTAGGGTGGGAGGGGGTGGCGAGCGCACCATAAGTGCACGTCTGTTTGGTCGGCCACACAGACACGTGCACTTTGAATTTCTCCTCCCAGCTGTATGGCACAGCCGGGACGGGAAAGTGCACAGGGTCCAAGTCCCTGTGTGAGTGCCGAAGCAGGCCACTCACACCAATCACGAGGCTGCTGTCATGCTGGTGACAGCAGCGTCGTGATTGGCCGAGGAGAGTCTGGGAGCATGTGTGCTTCTGGACGAGGACGGAGGAGAGAAACCCATCTCCGTTCGGAGCAGGTGTTTTTTTTGTTAATTAATTCCCCCCCATGCCCCGTCACCCCCGTTCAATGGCAGCCGCCACTGCTCAACATCGCAGAATGTGTTCATTAGTACTATCTTAAGTCAACTGGAAGGATTATTTTGCATGTTGCAGAAAGCTTAACATTCTTGTGAAGTCTGAAATGTGTGTATTCTAAAGGTTGCTGTGGACATCTGCATTCCTTCAGTCACTGAATTACCACTTATCGTCCTGGCACCAGAGTACATACTCTGCTGAGTGAATGTCTACACTACAGTTTTCACTTTTGTCTATGGACGTGTGAAGTAGGTTTAAGAAAAGATGTACTCCTTGGTAGGTGTGTGCTGCTGACACGGAGCTAGAAAGCGCGCCGAAGGCAGTGCAGAATGGAAACCGTACACTGTGTTTGACAAATGTAACAACCCCCTTGGGAGCCCCCTGAGACCTACCTCAGATGGTTATACAAACAGCAGTCCCAGTCAGTGACTGAAACCCCTCGTGGGGTCATTTATAGATGACAGACATTTGGGCCCTCCTTCCTCTTTAGCATCGGTCATCAGGGGTGCACTAAATGTACCACACTTCCCAAGGGTGAGCACGTAGCTCAAACCCCAATGGAATTTTGGATTCTGCGTGTCAGTGGCCAATTTGCGAAAAGTAGGGCCTAAGGTATTTCGTAACAGCCCCCGAACGCCGGGGATGTTGAATGCCATGCCTGCCTGCACGAGCTTATGTCCACCTCGTGCCACATTCATAGGCCACCCTACACTTCCTGTCTCTAGATTTCACTCTTTCAGGTTCGATTTCATCTCTGCTTGCTCTGTTTAATACATCTGTTTCTATCTCTCTCCCGCCTTTTTTGCTCTCTCTTGCTATCATACCCATCACCTACAACCACCGGCACAACTTAAGAACCTCCCACATGTGGATCTGGGACACAAACAGCATTACTCTGCTTGTGCCAGAGGAGATTCAACAAACTCACACTTACAGCCACAGCACATATACAGCGCTTCAGTTCCTCAAAAAGTCCTCCATTAGAATGCAGCAACACATTTTATAGCACATAAACGCTCGTTTTACACTGCTGGGGATTTATTTCACAAGCTTTGGTGTGTGATGTGTGCGATACCTTTCAAAATAACACCCCGTTTTGGTGGGTGGGGGGTGCATGGGGATACTGGGTGACAGAGTGACTGTTGAACGATGAGATGTTGAAGTAGGGCGCGCTGAGTGATGCAAGGAGAGTTAGGCCACTGCAAACATGCTTCGGGGGTGAAAGTGCAACTTGGGAGTGAAGGTACAGTGGAAGGAGAGTAAGGGCATGCTGATGAGTGATCACATGAGGGTGTAGGCGTGAGTGTAGGCATACTAAGGTAGTGATGGCATGCAAGGGGAGGGGGAGTGGAAGGTACAATGCACAAGAGAAAGTACGTTGGGTGAGGTATGCTGGTGAAGCGATGGCATGGGGGGTGGTTGAACGTAAGTTGGGAAAGTGGTCTCCTCAGCCTGCTTCAATATCCTCTGCGTGCTCCCTAGGATCTTCCGTTGAACATCCATCGCCACCAGGAAGGCTGTCACTCAGGCCCTCATCGCCAGCCGCCTCCACTACTGCAACACTCTCTACGGCAGAACCTCCAAACAACTCCTAAAATGTCTCCAGATCATCCAGAACGCCGCATCGAGACTCGTCCTCGAACTCCCTAGATGGGGCAGCATCCCTCCTCACCTCAGAACTCTCCAGTGGCCACCAACGGTGCCATTTCAAGCTCCTCACCCACGCTTACAAGGCCCTCCACAACGCTGGACCCACCTACATCCACAACCACCTCACCTTTCACCGTCCGACCAGAGAACTCCTCTCTGCCACCCTAGCTCACATCCCCTGCATGTATCGTGAATGCCTCGGAGGACGCTCCTCCTTCCATATCGCTGCCAAGGCCTGGAACGACCGCCCGCCATCTGCGCACACCACCATCACTAAATGACTTCAGAAAGCAGCTCAAAACTTGGCTCTTCGACTCCCACCTCCGCCAGAAGGGTGAGACTCACAGCATCAAACCAGTGCCTGGAGACCCCCAGGGTGACAAGCTCACGCTCTACAAGAACCACCTGATTGATTGAAGTGGTCGCCTGCTAGGAAATGAAGGTACACCAGGGGACTGATGGTACAGTAGGGGAAGCAGAAGAAGACTAGGGAAGCGAATCCGCACTGGGGGAGTGATGGTCTCAGTGACTAGATCTTTCACGGCCCTGACAAATACATACCCAGATCATAGGGGTGGTAGGGCGAAAACAGTAGAGAGAAAAATAGGCTTACCATCGATGAGCAAAGGATGGCTGATATAACGAGACACCAAAATATTATCTTCCGAAGCAATCTGGTTTGGCTGTGAAAAAAAATGTAAGAAATATAAGTAAACTCCAAGTACTTCGAACATGGTGAAAGTAAGCAAATGGAAGGTTTAGAAACAAGAATGCCCATTATACAGTTTTACAGATAACAACATGACCTGTGTGATCCCCGAGCCTGGCCTAGTGAGTTTATGCACTGAAAATGAAAGCACAAATTCAGAATGAAGGGTATAACAGTTCATGTTATCTGTAAATCTCTATAATGGGCATTCTTGTTTGGAAACACTCCATTTGCTTACTTTGAGCTTTGAAACATATACTTAAAAGAAGCCGTGTGAGTTCCCCAAGTTAAATTTAATTGAGACAGACTCAATAGAATAGAATGTGTGAGCTCTGTGCAAAACGGAGAACAAACACTGATTCCTGAAGGACATTTACCTAAAATATAAACTTAGTGAGAGCTAACACAACAACGCTTGATATGGACTGTGGCTGCTGAGCCATATTGAGACACAATATAATCCCTTCCAGTTCAGATCCAGCAGGTCTGAGCCAGAACTGCAATGAAGTTAAAACATGCGAGTCCAAAACACAGTGAATACAAACTACGTAAACCAGACATAGCGTGAACGTACTCTTTGTAAAACCTGACAATTAGGCTGTATATATTATTTGTTCGATTTCTGAGCCCGACCTGCACACGAGAAGTGTTGAAAGCTTTGGTGGTGCTGCCGAATGTGCAAGCTGTAGTTCAGTTCGGATTCCAACCCAAACCTCTTTCCTGCAGCACCCTACAGCCCCCCATCTCTGTCTCTCTTGCAGGGTCCTTTTCCTGTTTTCTCTCTTTGACACTGTTTTTCCTATATTTTTCTTCCTCCTCGTTTCGCTCCTTCCTGCTTTTCTCTTTTTTCTACTCAAACAAAATACTGAGGACGAAAAGTAAGTCTCAAGCTACAAAAGTGGGTGTTGTTGGCCACCACCTGCACAAATTAAGCACTGTGGGGCGGGGAGGGGGGAAGATACCCAGGTAATGCAAACTATATGTGAACTCAGTGGCAGACCAACAAAGAATATAAGTAATAAGTACATAAAATGACAATAAGTTCTGAGCCAGACCAATAGTGAACATAAACGGTGGGTGAGCTTTGAGACAGCCCTGCTGAGAACAGAGACTACACATGACCTTTGAATCAGACCTAATGTGAACACACCAAATTCGGCATGTGCTGGTAAATGCTGGCCCTTTCCCCCCCCCTTAGATTCTGGCAAGTACGACCTGCCAAAATTAACAGAGGGTGCAAAAGCAATCGTACCCGTTAATTACCAAGTGTGATATTTTCGCCCCATATTAATTATGATGCCTGCACAAATACATGTTTGCAAACGGATCATATTACTAGCCAATTGTAGTCAGGCCCCAAAAGTGAACGCGGAGTCAGTCGTATACAGGAAACAAACTTGTGCACTCTTAGTCCAACCTTTAGCTAGACCTAGAAAGACTAGAGGGACCTGACGTCACCACGCCCTTTTACAATCACAGAATGACATGGTCTGCAACCGCAAAAGGACTTTTTAAAGTGCAAAAGCTATTTCACTAGTTGTAAAATTCTTTCCAACTCACAGAAAGACTTCTGCAATCCTTTCCGAACCACCAACAGGAGCGGGCGTGAAAGGAGAGTCTCCATCCTATTTCTAGTTCAGAAAGGAATGTATCAATTGTTTATGATCACAGCCGCAATCACAAACCATTGATGAGTTACCGAACTCGAAGTCGGGTTGGTAATTTAATTGATTTGAAAATGGCAAGAGGTCCCCTTGCTCTTGGGAAATCGTGTTGTCAGCCCTGGCAGTGATTCAAAGAACAAAACCTGCACCTCCGAAGTTTTCCAAAACTGACTTTTTAAAGCAATTCCTTTAAGAAAAACAAGTTGCTTTCAGTCGCGGCTCCTCCATTAGGGCGGAGGAGCGTCGCAACCCCACCAGCAGCAGCCGCTGCACATGCTTTAACAAATGAAACGATAATAAACCATATTTATTTTTGTTTGTTAAAGGGGCGGGGCACTGGGGATGATGACGATGAGGGGAGTGCACTGTGCACTCGGGCCGGCCAAACATACATGTGCAGTAGGCTAGAGAGCAGACACAGGTTCCCAGTATGCCTGGGAGCACCTTGGCTGGGTGCTCCCAGCCAATCCTAGCGCTGCTTTGAGCAGCATCAGGATTGGCTGGAGGGCAGGCTGGGAGCCTGTGCCTGCAGTGACGGGAGAGAAGCAGCGCGACAGAAAAGCAGGTAAGTGATTCTTTGAAAATGTTTTTTAAATTAATTTGTGTCCCCCCGTGCCCCCTCCACACTCTGCACTAGCTCGCCCCAACAAAGCCCCGTAAGCCGCTCCTGGTTGCTTTAAAAAACAAGCATTTGTAATGCAATGGGTCTCGCATTTGCTAGAGTTAGAGCTATTGGCGTTGTAAATTCCTAACCGGACTTTTCTTGCCACATAGATTGAAAATGAAAAGTAATACAGTTTCACATAAGCGAGCAGATTCAAAGCGCCACGACATCAGCGTGAAGCAGCACACAAATGGAAAAAGAAGTTCGCTCACAGTCAAAGTTATCAGCAAAAGTGCAATTAGCCATGTAATGGGCGATGTCCAAGGCGATATCTAAACCGCCCCAAGGAGAAAGAAACGTAGAGCATTTACCAACAAAAATAAAGCATTTTTGAACGGCAAGCCCATGAACGAGTGATAGTGATGGGCGTGCGGTGGGCGTAGTTAAAAGTCCAGATACCGACTAACATGTCAGAAAAGCAGCGCTTGCGCACTACTATGCTCACCTAACAAAAGTACTTCGTTTTGGAATGCTATCATAGGGATAGTGGTCTGCCGTCCCTTAATGACCAAAATCCTGGTGATTGCAGCCAATCACAAGGGGTCACAAATTGCAACGTGCCTAATTATTATTATGTTATGTCACACTTACTGAGTTAATCAGGTACACGCCCCTCCCTCGAGAGGATGCCACTGGCTTCACGATCCAGGGACCCCGGTCCTTTGCAAAAGCATCTAACCAAAAAGAAATAAAGTTAGCATTAAGCAGAGAGTAAAAAATAGTTTTGCATACAAAAAAATAAACTAGGTAAACAATGTGGTGAAAGTTTTGGAACTGGTTAGAGAATCCTCAAAACATGTCCTTGCTGTAATGTCAGCTGTTCGACATTATCTTAATTGAATTCACAAAAAATAATTGCTTGCGTAAGGGAAGAATCCCTTAACACATTTTACAGAGAATATTACATTTTCCCAAAAATACTCTTTCAAGAAAAAACGAAAAGATTTATCTATAGGAAGGGAAATGTTAGAAGAATCTGTTTTTATTTTTAAACTAAAGTTGCATTACAAAAACAACTTTAGCAAATCATGGCAGTGACAGTTCTTATAATTCATAAAAAAGGGAATCAGTGTAGGAAAAGAGGCCTGCTGGGCCAGTGGTTCCCAACCTTTAGACATCTGTGGACCCCCACTTCATCAATACCGGAACCCAGGCACCCCCACTGAATCATTATTGGAATCCGGGGACCCCCTATTGAGTCATTACTGCAAGCTGGGAACCTAATCTATTAATATTATTTAATTTTCTAAGCAGTTGTGGAGCCACTGAGGAGGCTTCACGGACCCTCAGGGGTCCCCAGACCACAGGTTGGAAACCACTGTGCTAGGCAGTAACCTCTGTAAACCCTCTACACCCTCAAAATGCCTACAATTGAAAAGTAGAATCGCAAATGATCCCCTTTTATACGCTCTTCATTGGCATGTGTTTATTTATCTATTTAAAAGTTTATCCGAAGCTGCAGTTAACCATATAAAAAAATAACCAATCCAATCTATTCCCAACATCTCAAAATACATCAGCTCTAGCAATTACTACAAAACGCCTCAATAATTACTAGTAAGAACTTACTTCGAGAGACATAGAAACAACCGGAAAACGAAAGTCTCCCCTAATCACATCAGCACACAGTGAGAAGGTAAACAAAACCAATTTAGAAAGGTGAAATTTAGAAGTTGGCATTATCCGTGCTCCTAAGGGACATCATGATCAGACCCTATGGTTCCATCGATCGGCGAAAGACAACATTTATCTGCATACATTTGAGAATTTGTGACTGGCACGTAAATAGGTCAGAAGTATAGAGATATTACTTCCCAATACTAAAGTCAGAAAACAACTTGCAAAATGATTTAGCTGTCAGAGACTTTAAGTCAGACTCAACAGAGCTTGTAGAGGCAGTCTTTCTTAATATGTCTTTAAAAGTATGATACAAAACAGGTGTACTATCCAAAATGCACTCCAACTGTGAAGAAGAAAGGCCTTTCATGCATAAGTCAGTAACATAACTATGTTTTCCATCAATGGTGGCTATGAATTAAGAGCAAATACAGTGCAAAACAGCACTGACTGGGGCAAGCTTGGCGGAGAAAAGTGAATCCTAAGAAAGATGTAACATGCTCTCCCAACTCCAGTCTAAGCAGTTTAATAATAGGAGTGGAATTTATTTTAGGTCTAACACCAGAAATGTCAAGTATTTCTGGTACTGAATATAAACATGCATTATCTACGCCCATGGACAACAAGTAATTGCCTCCAGTGATGTTCTAGTTCACAATTTTGAAGCCTTGTTTTGATAAATATGTTGACAGCCCTCAGGTTCAAAATAAAACAGAATTATCCCGATTTTTCCTAGAAGAGGAAGAACTCTGAATAAATCCCTTCATTTTTTGGGGGCATCCTGTAAAGGCTACTGCATACTTTGGAAGAGCTCTAGAATTTCTTTGTGCAAGGTTCCCAGATGAGAAGGACGTTTTAGGAGGTAGAGGAAGTGGGCTAGAGATGAATTCTACTGATTGTCGACACCAAGTAATGTCCCTACACCAACAATCTTAGTAGATGTTGTGCCGGAAAGAACGCTAGATTTTTCCCCCAGTACCATGGATATCAGAAGGGAAAGACACTGACCATTAGTCAAGTTTGGTATGGTTGGTCTTGACCTCTACTGGATGCGGTCACTAGTCCCTTTCATTGTCTGTTTGATGACTGACAGTGTTTTCCATATTTGAACTAAGACTTGCCTCTTGGTAGTAGTTCTTGCATGTATTAACAAAAATTAGAGGAATGCTATTAACCACTTCTTTGCCTGTAGTATTGCTGGATAGGGTTTGTTCGCGCCTGGAGAGTACCCAATAAATGGAAATTAACAGTGTATGTTTTGATGGCTTGTAGAGTATCATCTACATGTTTGCAAAGGGTATTTACTACCAAATGGCACACCCAAGACTTTAGACTGCACCTTGGATCTAAAAGATGTGCTGTGGAGCCATCAATACCCTCTTGGCAGTGCTCCTCTTGACATATGGAGAAAGGCAATGTTAAATGCATCCAACGAGGCATCAATAAGGGCCAAGGATGTGAGTTTTTCCCTCCTTCACATTAGCTATTGCTTGCGAATGGCAGTCATTCAGTAATTTATCTAAAGATGTTTTTGTATCACAGTTGTCTGTCTTAGTGTGGCTGAACAGCTGAGGGACTGGCAGCCTTCACCTAAGATGTTGCAAAAACGCTTACATGTTTGCCCATCATATCCAGCCAGTTGACTTTCCTGACTATGGGTACAGTAGAAGGAACTGTAGGGCTGTATGAGAGGCACTGTACATCCACAAAGATGACAGTCAGTTTTTATTTGATTCCCGGACAAGTAGATAAAGTATTCTCAGCCTTATACATATGCTCCTCAGAAGACCATGATGTAGAGGCTTCGATCTTCCTACAAAATAGACCGTCCTCCTAAAGATGATTCAGAATTGGGATGAACCACCTAGCCTTATCCTCTACACCAGCTTTTTTTCTCTATATCTCTCTCTCTCTGTCTCCTTCTCTCTCCCTCTCTCAAACAGAGAATATGTGAGAAACACTACCTGTAGAAGCCAAGCCAAGCTACCTGTGCATCACAAGCATGCCAAAATTAGTAGATCCACCTAAAGATAACTTTATATGGGTGATGAAAGAGCAAATTTATATATTTTTTTTTATAAATTGGAGAATCTGCACCTAACCATATATGCCACAGTTAAACTTAATCAAAATGTGACTCCTCTCCACGTTTACCTTTTTATTGGATAACATTTCTCTCTCTTTTCCGAAAGACCTGATTGCAAAACTGCAATCTAAGATAGGCAGTTTTATTAGGGCCTCTAAAGGAAGTATAGCTGCATGGAAAAAGCTGCGAAGAAAGCAAGGAAAAGGAGGCCTGGTACTTCTGAATGTTCTGAGGTTCTGGTATGTATTTCAGTTTAAGAACTGTAGGATGTTACTAGTGTGACCCGCTGATTTATGTATTACGACAACTATTTTTCGTTATGCTTGCCAATTTAGGCCAGGATAATTTTCTTCATATGTTTTGCTTCCCCGAAATTCTTTAAAAAGATAAAAAGTAAAAGTGCTCAAATCCTCTTTCTGGAGGCATGGTATAGTTTGACGAACAGCAGCAAATGCTCTAAAAGGGAACTCACTTGGTGCCCACAAATTTCAGGAAAATCAACTTAGTCTCCCATTGATGAAGGCAAGCTTTAAATATTGGGGGGAGCTGCAACAGGGTCCCGATCTAATTTCATGGGAAGAACTAATTGGGGCCACCAACGGTAGAATTTTAAAATTCAAGTATCTTCAATTAACATCATGGTGGCCAGAACAGAAATGGGTAAGGCGGAGAGGTGGAAATGTGAAGATTAAGTAGAAGATCCATAGCAGTTAACAAATGAGGTATCAATTTGGTACTGGGAGTTAATTGATGCAGAAGACAAGGACCTGAGGCCTCCAGAAAACCTATGGCAAGGGCATTTGCGTTCACCCGGTCAGCCGGATTTGTAGCAAGTATCACTAACTCTTCTTTATGCTATGGTCACCTGCCACATTAAAAAGAAACCGCTTATAAACGCACCACAGAATCTAAATGACCCTGAATAAGCTGGCGAAGTTGACCAATGGTGCATCAAGCTGCAAAAGATGTGGAATGGAGAATGGCAACTTTGACCATATGTTTGCAACCTGTTCAACTCTCAATGTTCTGGATGGGCGTAGGTAATGCAGTCAGAAATGATGTCTTAAAAAATTAAGCTAAGCTTTTTTCCGATCTTCAGTACGGATGCAGAGTTTAATACAGGCATCGCAGAACATCAAAAGAGACTTGTTTTCTACCTAATGTTTCTTGCAAGAAGGGAGATATGTTTGTACTGGCTGGAAACTAATCCACTTGCTTTGTAAGGCAGGCTAAAGTCTGTAGAAGGAGACAGCATCTGTGACTTGGGGTCTAATTAGAGAACTAAAACATCTGCCTTGTTATCTCTTGTGACATAAGCTTGTCTAGAACAGTAAAGGTCCCGCTATTGAGCCACTAAGTGCTGATTTATTCTGATGCACCCACATGCTCTCCATTTTATTCAGATGAATGAATGCTCCTGTGGATAAGCACAGAAGTGGTATCCAATCAAAACATTTGAGATGATGGTGAATGAGGCCATCAAACAAAGGGCACAATCTATCAGACTGTAAAATTCCAGAGAACTTCAAGTTGAGAATCTTGTGGAACAGGTCCTGATCCAGTCCCTCAAAAGGTTCATTCGGGTCACAATTCAGGTGTTTGATTATCCAAGGAGCAAATAGTGTAAGTCTTCTCCTTGGTCATCGTTCGAAAAATACCCTTGATCATGACTTCTGTTTTCATCAGGATCTGAGGACTGACTCATCATTGATGTTTTGCTATTATATGTGCGATGGCCCAGGAAAGGCAGGATTCTGTTGAGGAACAAAAGGTTGAGAAGGAGCTGTGTGAACATCTGAAGGCAGTATAGCAAGAGGCAGCGGAGGTCAAGGAGGAACCAGTAACTGTGGCCATAGAAGTCCAGTCTTGAAGCATATTCTTCAATAAACCCAACATGTCCGCAGCAACCTAGGCCATCAGTGAGGTAGGGAAAGTTGACTGGTCCCTGAAGCATGGCCTTTCGTCTTGTTGCTGATAACAACCTTCTTTCTCCTCTGTATCATCATGGATAAATTGTCCTAATGGGTGAGGGGATTCAATTAAAACCATGCAGTTAAACATATGCTACCTGTTTGAAAACAAACTAGCTGCCAGAGGTTTAGTCAGTGAACAGGATTTTTAATTTTTTTTTAAAATATAAACAGAAACCGGACTCAAAGATAGCTCAGGACCGGATTTGGCAATCATGGTTCTTAGCGATCACAAAATAGTGCAAGTAGATGGTGAACCTAGGATGAGAAGTGGGGTGGATAATATTATTAAAAATAAATATAAAATCTCCTCTATCAGCCTTGTTAATAGCAATTTAATGCCTGTTTCATATTTCCAATACCGACTCAGTAACCTGTGGCAACTTCTTTTTTTAATCCTTCAATGATCATACCCATTTCTTTTCTTGCTTTGCCGGTGGCTAGATTTTTATTATTAGAATATGACAATTTATGGATTGAGGACAAAGATTTAACTAAAGCAAGAACATTTGTAGAGACATGCATGGCACATGGGCTACAACAAATGGTAAAAAGACCTACTCACAAAGCTAGTCACTCTCTTAATCTAATCGTGCTTCCATTCAGGTAATTGTAGACCGAACGTTTCATGCTCTGATCATTACAACTGTTCAACTTGACAGCACTAACTCAAAAAGGTCACTGCAAGATCTTCCTATGTACGTCAAGCCTGGGCCAAAGTTCAGACTTCAAAAACAGCCTTATCTGACAATGCTTTCCCGTTAAATGGTGATATCAATAAAGCAACTGCAAATTTTAATAACTGCAAATTTTAATAACTGCATACTATCTACTTTAGAAAGGTTTGCCAGACAGAAAATAAATAAGCTATGATAAACAAGACGTAATAAACCATGGTTGACAGACTGTTCCACTCAGTTAACAAAATGCCTGTACTAAAGCTGAAAGAGCTTGGAGGAAAGGAGCTTCAAACTTCTGACAAGGTTTTCTAGAAAAAAAGCTTTAAAAACATACAAAACTGCTAGTAAAATTAAGAGATCTAATTTCTATCCTCAAAGATTTACAAACACACTGCCTTACCAAAGAAATCCCTGGCACAGTAAAATAATTAGCCCTTTTACCCTGTGAACTGTACAATGGTTTGTCTAGGAGTTTTGTGATCAACTATCAGTTTTTGAGACAAAATGTAAAGAATCAAGACTACTTTTGACTTGAGTCTTTCAGATGTAAAACATATGAACTGTCTACAGCTCTCCGCCTCTACAAGTTACAAGACTGTACACTTGCATTTTTTATTCTGGTTGTGCCCTTTACAGTAGTTAAAGTATTACAACTAAAGGTTGATCATCTTCTGATCTCTGTAGAATGATGACTGTCCACTTATCCAGTGAAGCTATTGGCCATACATGACCTGACAATCCTTCACTGGTTACAACAACAGAAACACATTTGGTTTAAATGCTTGTATTTACCATGTAAAGCTTATTATATCAAAGGCTGACTTATCTACAAAAAATGAGAAAGACTGTCCTTCTGTATGCTTAGATTGCAATCAGCATTTACTTTAAGTTTGTGCAAGATGTACAGCATTTTAAATATGCATGGCCATGGCTTGGAATTAACTTAACTGTCTAATCAGATAACAAATAGGAAGCAGCCTAAAGCCTGGCTTTTTTTTGTAATAAACCCAATGACTATGCCTACTTACATTAGGTTTTTAACTTTCCGTTTTTTTAATTTTCTACCATTTCTGACCACCTCAGCTCCTGCAGGGATGTCCTAAGTGGGAAATGAATCCCAAAGTAATTACCCTGAATTAAAACACATGGAACCATCCTTCTGCCCCAAAGACGTCACAAGGATTTAACATGCTTTTCCTTGCTGAAGGAGTATCTGACATGGCGAAAGTAGAGTTACCTTAAGCCAGCCTCCCAACTGCAAAATGACACTTGAGACTCACCTTCTGCACAAGGGCTGACTAATGATGCAAACTAAAGACACAAATTCAAATTTGACAGATAAAATACTTCTGGAGGAAAGTGATTAGGAGTCTCATCATTCACCTGATGTGACCTGAGTGGCAGAAGTTAGAGTCATAAATGAGGTAGCTAGATTACATGTAGCTTATGGCTCTTTTAACATTGTTAAGGCCATATATACTCTGTTAATATGAGTTCCTGCCCTGGCGCTGGAAAATAATTCAAGCATGTGTATCTACGAAAGATCCAATTCTGGGAAATAAAGAGTTACAATGAAAAAAAAGGCTGAGTACATCTACTTGCAAAGTAAGATACTAATCAAAGCTAAAAAATATACTGGATAAAAAGTAGAATTTAAATTTTTACTACTGAGATCGAGTACCTTCTAAACATAGACACTTATTTTCCAGGTAGTCAATAGGAACATTTTGTTGAAGTGAACATTCATTATGCTTCCAGGGTTGACCGTTATAGCCTTTTTTCTTGTAGAATGGGTTTTAGCTCTACCCAAGGGGGGGGTTTGTCAGCTTTTTAATAAAATGTTATTAAAACTATCCACAGAACTACAGACATCTTAGATGTTGCCTGTGCAGATAACAGTGTAACTAACAAACAACAACATAGGTTCTCTCAAGTGTCAAGCAGTGTCAAGGTAATAAAAAAAAGATTGAGCTCTTCTGTGGTCAAATGTATGTCTCTTTATTAAGCACATTTAATGCTACAGCAGGAACAAAGAAAGACGTGCTTTCAGTGTCACTGTCTTCCTATAAAAATGACCACAGTTTGTGAGAACATATGTCTATATTTGAATGAGTCTACTGGATGAACATATACCTAAAATAAAGTAATTTTTAACGACAGATCTCAGGAACTAGAATGATGTACGGTATTTAACACAGTTGGAGGAAATACTTTTTAAAGGCCTGTAGGAAATCGTTGCCACAGGGATTCTGAAAAGGGAAACCTTAAAAGGACTTTTTCCAGAAAGCTGTGATGGAGCTAAGCACAATTTAGATGACATTTTCAAACCAGACTGGAACAAAAAAAGAAGATAGGTAAGTGCCATCTATTTGTGACACATCGGGGCATTTATTTATTATTTCTTTGATGCACCAAATGAGAGTTTTACCTCTTTTAGAAGATTCATGTAGTTTGAATCTGATTGTCATAATAAAGGGATTCTGGAGTCAGGTCACCAAGCTCAATGACTCAAGGATATCACAGTGTATTCGGACTTACAGCATGGAGAGCTATGACCAACAGTTTGATATGTGGCTTCTTAGAAAGGGGAGGAGGTCCAAGAACAACCAACTGTGAGGAGGGTCTGAAGTGACCAAAATGATTCTCATTCTCAATTGCAACAGTTTGATAATGAATTTTAGAGTTAATAATATAGAAGAAAAAGTGTAAAGAAACTTTGACCAGTTGATCCACATGGCGCTACACTTCAACTGCACTAAATTAAATCAGGACGCTAGGTACAGCATTTTAGGTTCTCTGCCATTAAAAATAGGCATACTGAAGAAGTACTGCTGAAACAGGATATATGGTAACGGGCTGTTCAATTCATGATTTTGCTCTGTAGAACAGCTTCAAGAGATTCCTCAAAGAGACTGCTTCTGCTGTGTACTCGTAGAAGATTGGTGACTGCTATTGTTGAGTAATCAACTAAGGGCAGATGCATTGAGCTTTCCTTGAAAGAGTCACCTATATTCTCCTGGAGTGAAAAGGCAAGTCACAGAGTACAATTAAATGGAGCATTTTTAAACTGTCCTTTCAGATATGCTGCCCCTCTCTGAAATGTGCTATAGGAGGATTATAGTTTCACAGAAAAACAATTGCATGAAATACTATCACTGAGAAACCATGTCACCTAGACTGAATAATAGACGTTTGCAAGAGGAATGTCATTTACCATTTCATACCAACCAATTCACAGAGAGCCTGTTTTTTTCGAAATTGACTTTCACAAATTTGTTTTTGAAGGAATGGAAACAATAATCATAGAAAACAGTTTGCTTTCTTGTTTTTCTGCAAGGTTCATATAGATCCTAATAACCCCTATCTATAACTCCCAAGTACCTACATTTTTGTGAAGTTATGTTACACTTGGGACTTCCTTTTAATGAGAGGCATAGATACAAACATGTGCCAACGCCGAGGAGGGGATGATAAACTGGTTCATTTTTTATTAATATATATTTATACACATATTGCAATGTTGTGTATAAATAAATAAATATATATATATATATATATATATATATATATATATATATATATATTACAGCAGCTCCTCCGCAATAAAAGAACGTGCTTGGACACTTGACACAATTGCATTTGTTTAATAAAACAATGCCTCCACACAGCACGTTTCATCCGTAGCCTTGATCAAGGCTATGGCTGAAACGCGCTGTGTGGAGGCACGTTCTTTTATTGTGGAGGAGCTGCTGTAATACATATGTGTATTGCTGGGTCCAAGCTCGGACCGCCACCATATTGAGCCTCGGGATTCCGTACATGCAACTCTGTCTGATGTCACCAGAGCCATAAAAAGCCCTTGTCAGCGTGCTGTCGTCAGTTTCCCCCCACTTTTTTCATGTCTTCGAGTCAAATGGGTGAAATCAACATCAGAAGTTCAACATAATGTTGCAAACTTAAATCAAGGATTTACACATACATACATTTATATATATATATATATATATATATATATATATATATATATATATACACACACACACACACACACACACACATATATATATATATATATATATATACATACATACATACACACACACACATACACATACACACATTATATATGCAATGCAAAATAAATAAATAACATTCAAATATGTTTCTTCTTGGTATATACAGACTGGCAATTGGGAGGCAGATGAGACAGTTTTTGTATCCACCAGAAAAAAAAAATTACCGAAGCAAAGTAACTTGTTCTTCTGATGGATTAATCTACCTGTGGATTCATCACCTTTCGAGTAGAATCCTAAACCAGTTTGCACTCGGAGGTGGGTGCTTGTCTGCTTATACCAAAAAATCTTGCAAAACAGAATGGGCAAAATAACCGTCCCTCCTCACTTCGGAGTCTAAGCAATAGTGGTTCACAAAGGTGTGGAGCTGAGATCCAGGTTACCGCTTTACAGATGACAACCACAGGGACACCTCTAGCTAAAGCAGAAATAGAAGTAGTAGACTTAGCTCTAGTGGAATGAGCTCTAATACCTTCTGGCGGTTCTTTGATAGCCATGGCTTAGCAGATCTTTATGCACAGGACAATCCATCTAGACAATGTCCTTTTATGCACATTTTTTCCTTTGCCTACGTAGCCAACAAACAGCTGATCATCCAGCCGGAGATCATGTGTCCTGTCTATATCAAAGCTAACAGCACTTTTAGGGTCCAAGCGAGGAAGTCTTTCCTCCTCCTTGGATGGACGGGGAGGACGACAGAAAATAGGAAGGGTGATAGACTGGTCCAAGTGGAAGGGAGTAACCATCTTCAGTAGAAGAGCAGCCCTGGTTCTCAACACCAACATATCTGCATAGAAAGTCGTGAAAGGGGGCTTCCAACTTAGTTCACTTACAGTTAATAGCTGACGTTATGGCAACTAGAAAAACAGTTTGAAAGTACGCAATCTTAAAGGACAACTACATAGGGGTTCAAATGCCGTACCCATAAGGTAAGTGAGTACCAAATTAAGATCCCATTAAGGCATAATAAATGGAGTGTTGCAACTGCACAACCTTGCTGCGCCAGGAAAAGCGCAAAACATAAAATGTCAGATAAATGGGCTTTTAAGGGGTCAGTAGAATTTTATTTGCACCACTTTTCAAATTTAGCCCATCTGCAGCATACACTGACTTGTAGAGTGTCCCCTGGCAGATAAAATAACACCCACCACTTCAAGGGGAGGGAAAAAGAACTCAGGTTGCCCTGTTCAATTTTCAGGCATGTAGGTGCAGGTTCTGGCGGTGAGGGTGTAGACCTGCCCCTGCAACTGATAGAGGAGGTCTTCCCTGTGAGGTTGATGGAGCAGAGGGCACAGAGAGAGGTGAAGAAGGTCTGGGGAACACACCCTTTGTTGCCAATCCTGTGCTGTTAACATGACTTGGACCCAGTTTTGGAGAATCTTCCTCAGAAACTGAAGAAGCAAGAGTATGGGGGAAAACGCGTAAAGCAGCTCGGAACCCCAGTCCAATTGAAACACGTCCCCCAATGCCCTCTGCACTGGATACTGGAGGCTGCAGAATGACGGGCAGTGCGCGTTCTTATAAGTGGCAAACGTGTCTATCTGAGGGGTCCCCCATAGCCAGAAGATGTGAAGCACCAGCTCCGGATGGAGATGACAATTGTGATCGGCTGAAAAATGCTGACTGAGATTGTCTGCATGTACATTCAGAACTCCGGCCAAGTGATTTGCTATGATGCAAATCCGATGGTCTTCAGCCCAGGAGTTGTAGAGCCTCTCTGCAGAGAAGATACAACACTGTTTGTTTATGTACCACATTGCAGTAATATTGTCTGTCAAGACCTGCACTGATTGACCGCAAATGGAAAGATGGAATACATTGAGAGCCAAACATATGGCCTGCAATTCCAACAGATTCCTCTGGAGACCAAAGTCCCTTGATCTCCAGATCCCCCAGATGTGCTTCCCACCCTAGAGTGGGGATATCCGTTATCACGTGGCCACCGGAGGAGGAGGACCAAATGGCTTCCCTTGTGATAGATTGCCGTCCATACTCCCACCATCGAAGATCCGCTGCTGCATCTCTTGAGACTCTGACTGACTCTCTGAGTTCTCCGCTGTGTTGAAACCACTGCCTGCGGAGGCACTACTGAAGGGCACTCATGAACCAACAACCAACAGAATGAAGGAAGCAATAAGATTGAGCAAGCGTGAGACCTTCAGGACTGGAACCATCGCTCCATTCTGAAACATCAGAATCATAGCCTGAATGTCTTGAATCCTCTGTCGAGGAGGGTAGGCACGATTCACTGTAGTGTCCAATTCTGTCCATTTGAGCAGGGTGCGCTGAGAGGGCTCCAGGTGAGACTTGCGTGCGTTTATGTAAAAGCCCAGGTTGACAAATGAGTTGACAACTGCAAGTGATGCAGCACCAACTCTGGAGACTTGGCTTTGAGCAGCCAATCATCCAGGTAAGGGAATACTGGTATTCCCCACCTTCTGAGATGTGCTACAACAAAAGTCATTACCTTCATGAAGACTCGAGGTGCAGAAAGAAGACCAAACTGCACGACTGCAAACTGGTAATGTTGTGACCCCACCGTGAAGCTGCGATACTTCCTGTGGGATTGCAGAATGGGGATGTAAAAATATGCATCCTGCAAATCGACTGAAACCATCTAGTCTTCTTTGTCTAGTGCAAGAAGCACCTGTGCCAGGGTCAGCATTTTGAACATTTCCTGCTTCAGAAACCAATTCAAAACCCTGATACTCCTGGAAGAGTAGGGCATATCCATGTTCTACAATACTCAACACCCAATTGTCTGATGTTTTAGACCTTCACTGTTGTAGAAAATAAATCAACTGCCCTCTAATGGGTAAAGCATGCTCCAAAATGACAGAACTAGGACTGCTTTCTCGAGACATTGGCTGGGGAGGGGGAGGAGGAGGAGGGGGAATGCTGATGGGCTACTCCACGCTGCCTAACACGGCTCCGCCCCCTGTAGCTTCTATAGAGGGGATTTGACTGCTGATGTTACTGCTGTTGATATTGTTGCCTTCCTCGAAAGGAAAAGGATCATCCAAATCCTTGAAACGTCCAAAACTGTCTATAATCCTTCAGTTGCATTTGCAAGCCCAAAGATCTTGCAGTTGCTTTACTCTCTTTGAACCTTTACAAAGCCGAATCAGCCTTAGCACCATTCAAATTAGACCCAGCAAATGGAAGGTCTAACAGGGTTGTTTGTACGTCAGAAGAAAAACCAGACCCCCCTTAACCATGCGTGCCTCCGGGAAACAACTGAAGTCCCCATTGCCCTAGCCACAGAGTCAGCAGGGTCCAGACCTGACTGTATGACCTGTCGTGCAGCAGCTTGACCATCGTTCAGAAGTTGAGCAAACTGACCTTGGACATTTTCTGGCACTTTTGGAACTACAGCTTTAGCAGAGTCCATCAGAGCATGCAGTTAAGGACCTAACAAACATGTTGCGTTAATAGATTTTAAGGCCATCCTACATGAAGAAAAAAACCTTCTTTTCTGACTGTTACATTCTTTTTGACTCTCTGTCAGCAGGGTAAGTAGCAAACGACCCAGGAGACAACCTAGAAGAACACAATGCCTGTACGACCAAACTCTCAGGCGTGGGGTGTGAAGTCAAAAACAAAGGGTGTCCTGGAGCCGGCTTGTACCTCCTTGCAATCATCCAAGACCAAGACACTGCACCGCAAGTCATCGTCTTCAGCCAGATTTCCAGGATTGGCTCCATCAATACGTCATTAAAAGGTAACAAAGGTTCCAAAGAAGAGGATGAATGTAACACCTCTGTCAATAAATTTGACTTAAGTGCAGTCGAGGATAAAGGCATATCCAACAGCTCAGCTGCCTTATTTATAACAGAGTTATACGACATGACTTAAGGTGGAGGGATACCCTTTGGAGATAACTCCCATTCAGATGAAGTGTCCAGTCCACTTGCTATGTCCAACCTCTCAAAAATCAGGATCCCTGTGAATTATCTTCCCCTCTTCAAGATTGCCTCTATCCAAGGCATACTGTTCTTCCTGTAGACGTTTCTGGGCCTCTCTTCTAGATCTCTGTCTTGATTTCATCATCGGCATAGGTGACGTCAGTAATGGTATCAGTACGGTGTCTGCAATTCCAACAATGGCGGCAGTGATTTAGAACCTTAGGCCGAAGATTCTGGAGTTGAATGACACGATATCACAGCTACTTCAACCAATGCCAGACAAGGCCTAACTGGTGCAGGTGTTGTCAACCTTTGTTTGATTGGCAAAGTTGACTGCCTCAGCACTGAATGAGGCCAGAACACCTGAAACATAGGTAGAAAAGGCACAAAGGGACCTTGCTGGTGCAGCGTTGGGAATCCACCCAGTGAATATAACAGGAGACCCATGGGGCCCACAGGCGCACCAATTGGAGTCATTGCATTGAAAAAATGCCATACATAGCATTTAGAAAACTTTACTCATCCGTCCCTGGAGTTGAAAATGGTGGTTATCCCTGCTCCTGTGTGGAGGAGTAGGCACCAAAGCAGGCTCAGGCTCTTCCTCAGGCTACGCATTAGGACACCCAGGTAAAGTAGGAGTTTGAGCCGGGCTTGCAGGCGATGCCGGAGTGGGCCACAGAGATGAAGAAGGAGACACCCCACATCTTTCTACTATCTGTTACTTTGGAGATCCCAATGTCGGAGAATCTTCCCTCGACGAGCGGCGTAGAGAGGAATGATGCTTCTTCTTGTGTTTTCTCTTCGGTGACTTCAAAGAGTGGGGTGTTGGCGACGTCGACTGACACAGAGACTTCCGCCGGCCTCTTTTTTCTGGTTTGGCCTTGGCCGTAAACAGCTTCACCTCCTGTTCATTTAACGCCTTTGGATTCTTTTTTGACACGACAAACAGGTCTCTATATCAGGATCCAAACTCAAACACCAAAGGCAATCATTGTGAGGGCCAGTAATGGACATCTCACCTTTGCATTCCCTACACGGCTTAAATCCCACCTTCTTCTGAGGAGACAGTTTTCTTCCAGTAACAAAGTTGCAACACTGGAGAAAAAGTATTGAGGAAAACCTACAATGTATCAGAGAGCTACAAGAAAATTGTTACGCATCGAAGGCTTGAAAAACATGGAAATGACGCCAGCAGGCCGATGAGGGCTTCTTATGGCTCTGATAACGTCAGAAGGAGACATGTGCACAGCTGAGGCATTATGACATCCTCATCGACGTGCAGAGCTATAAAGAAAGGTTTCTGTGGCATGCTGGCACATTAGGGATAATCAAAAGGTGAGGAATCCACAGCTAGATATATCCATCAGAAAGATATTATATATATATATATATATATATATATATATATATATATATATATATATGTATATACATACACACACACACACATACATATATACACACACACACACACACACACACGTGGAGAAAGAAAGGATGATGTGTTTTCATTAAAAAAATGGTTTCATTAGAAAAGTATTACTAAGTAACCAGGCATTTTTTGTAATTTTAGTAAAAAGTGGTATACTTTAACATTTTACTCTCATAGTGGTGAAAGGCTCCTGCCTTTACCAGAATTTAAGCAGCATGAGCATGGCGGTGGCAGCATACCATATAGTGATCAGTAGGAGTGAACAGCTCCTTTTAATCTGTGCCACTGAAGTGAGGCCTTCAGGCTCACTCATTTACAGTTCTTCTGCTATGTGCTTATCTCACCCTTGGCCTACATAGGTTTGGTGTGCATTTGTGGCGTACATGATGTGCTGGGTATATGTGTGTCTGTGAATGGTACAACACAGGGATTATGCAGTGCTGTGCAGTGCATGTTATATGCATGAGCCGAGCGTATGTGAGCTTGCAAATGGTACAATACATAAAGGATGTAGTGCGGTGCAGTGTGTGTATGTTATAAGCCATATGATGGGTGTGGACCCTAATATAAACTTTAAAGACTCAGACTCTAAATCACCTTTGGTGTATGGAAAAGGACTATAGGAAGGGGGATCTTGAAACCCCCACAATTGTTAGCTGTCAAGCAGCCAGTCGGGCTATGCGAGTAGGAGAAGCTTTGCAAGACGTCTGCCTGAGACTAAGGGACAAGGCCTGCTACTCTCCGAGCTGGGTGAGGGGACATCACCCAAGCAAGCTAAGACCACCTGCCCTAGAGCCTGGGGCAATAACATCTGCCAGCTTCTCAAGACAGGTGTAACTGTGAGGAAGAGGGGAGCTTTGGAGGTAGCAAGGTACGGTGGAGAATCCTGGCGAGTGGATACCCTTAGCAAGGTGTGAAGAGACGGCTGCTCCACCGATCAGGTCCAAGCCCATGTGCAGGGAAAGTGAGCAACCCTTGTATGCCAGACCAGGGCTGCCGTGAAGAGAGCCGTGCTGTACTGAACTGGTCACCATCGGCTTCATGTGTGCGAGACGCCGACGGACCCGTATCCCAGGTAGGGCAGTCGAGAAGAGATTGCCATGCATCGCGGGCCATAGCCCCTGTGTGGTGGTAAGCTGGTGACCCCATTTGATTGGAGGTCACTGTGAAGAAACCCGTTGAGCCAATCGGGTTGGAGCCTGTGTGCAGAGGAGGGACAGTGACCCGAATGCAGGGGGGAGCCCACACCGAGCAAGTAAGAAGTGGGACTTAGTCAAGATCATCATAAGAGAGAGGCCGCTGTGGTGACCATTGCGGGCCTGCACCATAACTAAAGACCAGTGCCAGGACCTTCGCACACTCAATCATCAGCGGGTAGAGCTGAAGAACTTACCCAGCTTGGAAGAGCAACAAGAACCCCCTAGCCGCTGTACATCTGTGTGTGAGGAACTCGAGGACCGCCGATTGCATTGTGGCTGGGTCCGCTGCAAAGTACCGTAGACAGCCGCTGCAGCTCTAGCGACCGTAGTGGGGGCGTGCTCAGAGACTCCAATCTCTCTGATCCTGCTGGTGAAGGTAAGACTGATTTCGGGCCAATCAGCCCAGGGGGAACTTGCTTGTCAGATAGCACTCCAACGCTGGAACACTTTTGACTTTAATACAGGGTCAGAATGGGACTCCTGAGACTCTGACTTTTAGTGAGGCGTCATCTGAAGGTCACCAATAGTGAATGGGGAATAACCACTACCCTAGCTAGAGTGAAGTGGGACTCAACGATCCCCCTGTGAAACACCAAAGCCCCCACCTCAGAGGACTGTGAATTGTTTGTGAATGCTGTATTCTATTTTGTAGTCATAGATATATATTTTTGTCACAAAAGGGAGTACTTGGCTGGACAATCATTTATTTCTGCTGCTTCGCATACTTTGAGGGGTGAGCCTGTGTTCACCCTGGTGTCTACCTCCTCCCCAAGAAGCCTTGACCTGCTCGACCCATGCTACCACTAAGAGTCAAGTACTAAAGGGGTACTTGTCTCACTTGCTGAGGATCCACAGTAGGTTGGACCCCGGGACATCATAAGTAAAAGGCCTCAACCCCCACGGTTGGATCGAGTTGCCCCTTCTTGTCCCATGGCCCTCTGAACAGGGCTCTGACAACCCCCATATGTGTTTGAGTTTGATCTAACTACAGCACTGCGAGCACCTCCATGAGCTCTCTTGTATAACTCTAAAGCAACAAGTGGCAACTATACTTCCAGCAATTACAGGCTGATTTTTTTCCTCATTTAGTAGAGCCCCTAGGAACAACAAACTAACCCATAAATTGAACTTGCCATTCATGAAAACAATACTATACTATACTTCTGGGCATAACTGGTTGTATAGAAGTTCCATAACTGCACATGTGGACCTTTGAAAATATAAAAAAGACAAGCTTTTAAAGAGTACTGAGCACTTTAGTTTTATATTGACAGGGAAACCTGTCAATTCAAACCCTCCGGCAGATCAGAACTGGACAGTATGTTGAGTTGTGTGTTTCAGTGTACATGACAATACCGCTACAAGAGAGGAACTATGGTAGATCTTTTCTATGATGGTTACCTATGTTGTATCGGTAGCCAAGTTCACCTAACTGCACTGAATGACTTGGGCGATTTACTCCTGCATGCTCCCAGGATGGTGTGTTCCTTTTTACAGATTCCATACCCAAGACTCTTTTTTGTGTACTGCAAAACACAAGTCTGTCTGCAATCATATGCCAATTCCATCATGTTCTTCTTACAAAGCATTTCTATCTCTTACAGCTCTTAGCCCTTAAGGGCCAGTCAACTATAGTGCTCTTGTTCCATGTGCACATTTGTCACTCCTCCAGAATTTTCCTCATATTTGGTGCCTGGTGATAAGCTAGCACGTTTGCCACTTTCTAGTGAAGTGGTAGATCTGTATACGTTTTTCTGTATTATCTGAGCCAGGTCCCTGAGGTACTACTGCTGAAAGTGAAATCATCCAGGCAACCTCATAATTCCTGTTCTAGATTAGAGGCAGAAAATGGCTGCACTGTTGAATTTATTACTGCTCTGGATTATTGATAGTCCTGTATTAAGGTCAGTATGAATGTATACCCTTTAGGACAAGATTCATGAGGCAGACAAGCACAAAGGGGACATCTGAGTACAGTGACGGCACAAAGCCCCAAAGGAAGCGATGGAAGTTTGAGAAGTAGAACGAATCTCAAAGGCAGCTGTGCAGACATTTGCTGGTTCAGACTGTTGTGATTCAAAGATAAATATCAGGCTCAAGAAATTAGAACTACAGAAGCAAAAAAACAGAAGAAGCTGCAAAGAGAGAAACTTACTTTTAAAGCACAATAGGTGGAGAAGCAACAACAATAGTGGATTAAACAAGTAAAAAAGTTGCAAGGCAATCAGTCAGGCCAAACAATTGCAGATCAAGGTGTGACAGCTCTCAAGAAATCCCACAATGTCCCGTTCATGGAACATCTGTGATCAAGTAACACATATGGAGCAGATGTTTTACTGGACAAGTATGGGAGTGGGAGATAACACCAGAGTCCTGTAACTACCCTTATTGGTAGCCCATTCTACAATCGAGATAGGCATATCAGCTTACAGTAGGCTTCTTGCTTTATGAGAAATACTTTCAGATTATAGTAGGGAAAGATTTGGCTAATAATATATCTGGCCTTCAAGCCTGCATAACATTTATATTGGATGAAGGGTCCCTGTCAAAAGACAGTCAAGCACATGGCTCATGACCCACTCACGTTTCTCAGGTGGAGTCCCTGCAATGGTAATTTGAGGAAGGGGTCTCCAATTCTTAAGGGGAAAAAATAAGTATTTCTGAAAAGGAGATCACTTGTCCTCAAATGCTCATTACCCACAGGTAAGTATAATATATGAGTGTGAAAATCGCTCTGTAAAAGATTGTTCTGGGTGTTCGTAGCAGCCAGTAGGCATTTCTATAACAGGTAAGTGCCCCAGCTGCGACATTCCTACAGGTTTGTGAAAGAAAGCACTGGTTTCAGTCTGTCTGAGCTCCTATATAAGGAGGTGGTTGACACTGTTTCTTAGCCTGGCTGCTGCAGCTTCATCTATTTTAGTGCTCTACTGCAGCTGAGACACTTCTATGTCACTATATCATATCGGACTACTCAGGGTCTTTTTAAAGCCAAGAAAAGAAAAGCTGCCACTTTACGATTAAACCTCTATGCGATGTTCATGGACAGATCCCTGTAAAACATGCAAGGACCCTAAACCTCTTTTGTCCCAACACTAGTGCACGGCTGACTTGTCAACTAACATGAGAAGAAGGGATTCAGAGGTTGTGGGATTAGTGCACCTCGGACTGCTATGTTAACAGCTGAGCAGGGCTTCATTCCTACTGGGCGGTCAAAATAATCCAACACCAAAACACACACAACAACAGGAACGTATGTTTATCAAAATGTGAAGCATTTGTAATGTCGTAAGCACGCATTGGGTCGTTGCCTAGGAGTTTGGTGACACATGACGTACAGAACGTATGCAACACACGTACAACCGGGAGGCCACTTACGATTTTGTAGCGCACTCCGAGGACAGAACACCCAGTAGGCACTGTTCTCCGGCCGAGGGACATGCCGGCTCTTTATGTAAGTTACACTTTTGAAATGGAATTGTTTATATATGATTAAAAAAGCTGTGAATCTAGAAATGAGAGCAGTGAAAGTATTAAAGGTCGAATGAGAAACACTCCTTTTTTCTTGTTGCTCCCTCATTATACATATGGTGTACTTGCTTGAATGATTCTTTGCAGTCTATGAACGTATCAAGTAGCACAATACTCCTCATATAAGAAGCGAATTGGATTGTTAATAAGATAGATTTATGGAAGTCTCTAAAATAAATTTATGGAAAGTGGATTAACTGTTCATTCCATTAATTTTCACTCTAGTAGTTTGCTCTTGGGTTTGATTTATTTGGTCCTGAGATTTCTGGCTGATTTAGACTTTGTGTTTTTTCTTCCATGTTTACAAAGAAATGTTAAAGAGGAGGATTACCAAGATTCTCCATTGGTCGCTACTCAGAAATGTGGGCATTTGACTTGACTGAAAAGTACTTATTTGAAACGTGAATAAGGGTGACCTTCAATATTTTAAGAAGGTCTGTCTCACTTTTTGCTATGAAGGCTTTTTGACTTATATATTTCGGAATTTGGAGGTTAGCCTTTTTACACATATTGGCAAAATTAATTATGGCATTTTTAGGAAAGAATGTATACTTTTCCCTTTCTTTTCATGTTATCATACAGGTTATCAGGATTTATATTTACTTTTTAAACCTTTTGAGTTACACATTTGTGTACAGGCTATTGGTAAGGTTTGTTTTTTATTCATATTGAGTCACTTTAGGACGCTTTGGGCTATTTTAACTCTTTTACTTTTTTACATCTTCTGATGTGGACCTCCTTCTGGTTGCGTGACTATCAATTCACTAATGATATGCTCAAACCCAGTAGTTGGGAGCATGTGACATACTTTCTCACCGTTAAGAAGGTTGGACTAGATTCATGTTTTAGAGTATCTTATTTTGTCTCCTTCTTCCCCTTTCTTTCGGCACTTATTTGGCACTTTTTTCAGTATGATAATACTTTTAGTACTAGTTCAACGATTCTTAACTTTATGGATTCCATTAATGGTGATTTGGTGATTAAAACATATGTAATATCTGGTCAATAATTCTTGATGCTGTAGATTCTACTAATGGTGATTTAATGATCACAATGTATGTAATACTAAGTGGTCAGACACAACAAGATTGTTTGACTTGTGATCATTTGTGTTTGCAAATATATTGTTCCTTTTTATTATCAGCCCTGAAGAAGTGTCTTATTTGGGACGAAACACGTGTCGGCTGATTCTCCAACTTGACTAAGAAGACGTATAAAGATCACAACCATCACTCATATTATGATAAAATCATAATTCATCGCAAGAATCATACTATGTGTAAAATTGATATAGGAAAAATGTGAGTCTATGTAAATTGATGCCATTTCACTGGATTCTATGAGTGTGGTCTTCTTATTCAATGAACATGTTAAATTAAAATACAGCAAAATATTTTTCCAAACTTTTGATTTTTGACTATTTATATATTGTTTTTGGAGTGCTCCATTACCTTATGTTGGTATTAGCAATATAAACAGATTTTCTGGTTAGACTTTTCACATCAGGGCAACAGGTGTGTTGTAACGTAAGAGCACCAATAATTAAAAATAAAATTTTGGAAGACAAACGGGATGTGCATGACATTGGCCCATTGTTGCCTTTCCTATGATAATAAGCATTTGAACTGAGGCACCACACTGCCACGGCCCCCATTTTTAAGGAGTCAGAAAGCCATACCTTCAGGTTTGTATTGCTTCACGGAAGTAGTTAAAGAAAATAAGTCTGTTGTAAACGGTCTTAATATGATGTGAAGCGATAATCCCACTCACTTACATTTCAACATTCACAAACATGTCAGAACAAAATAATTATTTCATGCCATCAGGCCTCAATTTGATTTTAGTGCTTTAAATGTACAGCCATGAAAACAAAAGTACATTACAGGCTCTATAATTACCTTCCTCTAGCCCTAGCTTCCTCTGAAATACAGACATTTACATAATTGATCTGGCTTTACGTGAAACACTCCACTCCCTAAACAAAATCATGCAGAGGGGTTTGTTACTGCTGTCTGTTCACTCACTGCAAAAATCCTGGTACTCTGTCGGAAGCATGAATGTTTGAGGCAGAAAATTGAAGTTCTTGAACCCATAGGCCTGTTGCATCCGATGGACATTCTTGTACAGTCTGTCCTTCCGGGTCAGCTCGTAGGACCTGCAGGTACACAAATACAGATGTAGCTGCAGATGAATATTGCTGACAGACTGAGAAGAAGACACAAACAACAGTGTATAATCCAGACAAAGGCACGTTCAACACACGAACCTGAGAAACAAACATGGCGCTTCCAATCATAAAAGCAGGTCACACAATGAGCTGCAGGTCTCAGCAAAAACATCCCACAACCAAAACACAATATACTGCAATACACTGAAAATAACAGCCATACTCACTAGCGATGAGCACCCCATGAGCACCAGAAATACACTACACTACAAGCAATCAACATAGAGCCACAACTTCACCTCAAAGAGCCACATTACACTCATGGAACCCCACAATTTAGAGCCATCAGCAAAAGGCACAGGTCCACACCATGCAGTAAGCTAAACCCACTTGCAACAGACCAAACTCGCAAAATACAAAGCTACGGCCAGTGGAAATCTTACAGAGCTACATTACTAGCACATGTATAAGGCACAAAACGAAAACTCATTTGTTCACTAATAACACAAAATCCAACACCACACATGCTTATGGCAGCAAAATGGAGATAAAGTCAGCTACAGAACAAAGACTACAAACAAAAAGCATTCCATGAAAAAGCCGTTAGACAACAGCTCCCAGCAACAGACAGAGTCCCAAATCCACATCCAAAGCTACTATAGAAGAGACCCAACAACCCACACAACAAAGTTACGGGAACCAGTGAATGATACAGAACCCATACAACATACACAGCTATGAAACTACCAGATACAGAGGCACAATTACCCATAACAGAGAAGGCACAGAACACTATCGCGAAAAGCACATGGTTACAAAGCACACAAAACAGCACATGAATAGTATTGATAAACACTAGCTTCTGGTCATAATGCACAGAAACAGTTCAAAAATATGAACAAAGGTATGCAGCTCCATAGTGACATTCAAAAAATCCAGATGACATTCCACAAAGTGGACACTCCCACTGATGTAAAGCCCCACCAGGGCAACAGAAAAAAACAACAAAAACACACACATGCACACACATACACACCCAATCTCTCCCTTCTTCCCTACAATCATACACTAGCCACCAGGTTCTCGTATTCTTTCTTCAAGCCTATTTAAATTTTTCCTTTCTCTCTGACGTCTCAGCATGTTTTATGCTCCTAACCTAATCTCATCATACCACACTTACAACTCTGTTCTTTTTCACTTTGTTCCCCTACTTCTCACCTTTCTACTCTGAGCTTATTCCATTCATCTCTTACTTCTTTGTTATATACTTCCATCATTTCTAATCCAATTTACGTCCTTCTCCTCACCCACTTCTCATTATTGACTTGCTCTCTCCCTTTCTTGCATTACACTTTGTTCTGTCCTCCTCCACTTACCATTCTATTTTTCGTTCACTTCCCAGTCTGTTCTTTTCTTTTTCACACATCTCACTTTTTTCTCATTCTCTCATTTCTTACCCTGTTCTACTTCTCTAGCTTGACACCGTTGACCATATTCTCTTCTGCTCACGACTCAGCCGCTTTTTGTTCTCATTCATTCTTATATGTTGCATTTCAAATTATATCCTTATTTTCTCTCATATCCCACTCTGATCACATTTCTGTTCCTTTTTACTACCTTGTTTTCCTTCAGCTCATTTTGTTCTTTACTCCTCTCATTTCACACATATTCTTGTTCACTTTCTTTCATTTCACACACTTTCAATGTTTCCCTGTTCTTGTTTTCTTCCCTTTTCACTTCCATTTGTTTTCATTCTCTTTTTCTGTTGCTTCCTACTCTCACCATTTTTTTCCTGGGATGCAAGAACATTGGTACATGTGTTTTTCAGGCACTACAGCACTTACCTGGGGAAGTGGTTGACCTTCTGGAACTCCAAGAGACTACGCATAAGATAGGGCTTAAGGTGGGATCCAGTCCACATGAGATTGAAATCATTGCTGTTTTGAGGTACCTGATGGAACATAAGAGGTTGAGGAATCAGTCGACTGACCATGCATGCACTGTTCCTCCAAATTGGATGCTGCTCCGGGACATGAGACTATTTTACTCTGAATGCATGGTAGCTGTTCGATTACACCACACCAAGCAAGAAAAATGGCACTGTTGCCTAAATATGCCCCGTAAAAGAGGCAATAGGATGAATTATCCTACGTAGAAGGTGATAATAAAACACATAATGTAAGGGAAGACTAAGTGAGCAAATCTGCCAAGGACGTGTCCCCAAGACTAAGCAATGGGTGTCCCATACAGTGGAATTCCAAAGCCCCTCGACTAACAGCAACATTACCACCACAAGTAGCCTCTGCTATGAACAATACCTACTATGATTGGAAGGTATCATACTTCTTCGTGGCTAGTCTTTATAACCACCAATGAAGCATTTACCATGACCATCAACAATGTTGGCATGCTTTAGTTCATTCTGGGTGCCACCTGACTCAGGTTGATTACTCAGTGGCACCTTGAGCCATAGGATTCCATTAGGTCCATTACCTATGTCAGCAGCTCAATCTTAAAAAGAGGCACTAAAAGCAATCTGCTATCCTGTACTTAATATTAATGTATGCACCTATGACACACTTAAGACCACCAATTGAAAAACCCATATCATCCCAAACAAAGAGCTTACCATCAGGAAATCACCTATTGCTGCTGTGCGGTCAACATGCCATTACAAATTGATAGGTTCTTACCACAATGTAAGCTATGTGTCTCCAAAGTCACTACAAAATTAAAATCAGTACTGGTATTCCTTCCCTCAAACTGTTTGTTCTTATCAGCTTAACCACTGTGTCTCTTTCAACAGAATCCAGGATTTAGTCACAGGTTAAATAAGCAGGTAGCAATCACACACTACAGACTAAATGCTGCATTTCTGAGGGGCAGTCAAATAGAAACCTGGGTTTATTTGAGGTCCTTAGCTCTCATTTACTCTATACCCAAATCGCCGAGAAGAAATAAGGAATTTCAGACGAACAATTCAAAGGACTTCCTTCTTACTGGTATATGAGATGGCACCCTCCTGCTTCGCTAATCAAACACATCCACAGGAGGTAAAGCACCTTGCCATGATCATGGATTCAGAGGTCACACTCCGAACCGTAGTCAACAAAATGATCAGAGAAGCTTTTTATACGGTGAGAACAATACAATGACTCCTTTCTTGTTAATCCCCCCCCTTTAAAATTACTGAAGCCATTTGCCTGTACATGCAAGGTCTGGGACACTTTCCTAAAGAAAAAGGACTGCCAATTTTCAGGCAAACAATAAAGCCCTGTTTTATCCCAAAATCAGGACCAACTAACTCTCAGACAAGCAATACATTTTGCGTATGCGACCCTCAAACCTACCCCTCACAGTCTTTCCCACTTTGAGATAAAAGCAAGATAACTTATCCTTCATATCTGTAATTTACCTGTAATGTATAACCTGATGGGACATGTTCTTCAAGCATCCAGCAGTTCATTATCTTATCTACAACTTATCTGAACATAACTGAAAACCTTGTCATCTCTAGATATGCTCATCAAACCATGAAATAGAATTGCAAGGAGCGAAGACAAAACAGTAACACTAACCTATGGGCCCTCTTCAAGTAGATCTCTTATTCTTCCAGCTGCATCTCTAAATGCTGCACAAATTGTCTAGTTGCCTCCCACTTCACATCCAGATGAATGGTGGCACACTTTAGGACTGAACAATCCTCTAGGACTGAACAACCCTCTGAGAAGAAGGGGACCCACAAACTAAATTTGAGCGAATCACTTGACTGGAAGTGGAATGCATAGCATCATTGGGTGGACAGACTTCTGATATGCCATACACCACAGTAAAAAAACCTCAAAGCTACATACCTCTTGAAAACCATGGGCGTCCAAAATGCTGCGGACCAACCGACTATCAGTGCGAACGATCTTATAGCCTAGGTGATAGCGCTCTGCAAAGAACAAAACATACAAATATTAAATATTAGAGTAAGGTAGAAGAATCAGATAAGAGGCTATACTCCCTGTCCTTTTCAGAGATGAGACTGGTTAACAGCTGCACTTCTTCAGAGGAACACACATGAGGCAATGCGGAACTGAGTAAATACTTCGGCAACATGAAGTACACAAAAGACTCATCAGCTTTATCCATCACTGCCGGGAAGCCCCAAAGTTCAAAGTACTAGTGAAAAATGTTCCTACCCTCTGCTTACTGAAAACAAATAGTTAATACAGTGACATTAGTGATGGTATTGGACAAAGTAAGAAAGCAAAGAAAGTGGAAATTATATCACCGAAGAAATGGTGAGTTAAAATGCAGATATGTTCCAGTATTTTTCTAGGTGCGAACTGAGTCATGCTGATCTTTTGCTTGCTGCTTAAAGTATAGCTTTCTAATAGATTAATTGCTGTTATAATCCATCACTGATCTGACAGTACTGAAAGCAGAGGGAGATTATTAATCAAGATCAAAGGGAGGCTGGTTTAAAGCAGCCAACCTTCTAGCAACTATTTTTCACATACTGACTCAGTGGGGAGACCTAATTAAAACAACAACATAAGTCTTATTGTTTCTGGAATAAAAAAATACATTTGCATAAAAAAAAACAAATAAAAAAAAGTCAATTATAAAAGGCAGAAACACAAGTTAACTGTAAACAGGCGTGGGAGACTAGGGGGTGCTATGTGCTCTAAAATCCACATGTCAAATAGTAGCTGTCCACTAGCACTCCTACAGTAAAGAGATGAAATATCATTAAAGTGACACCTTAGATTCGCACAAAACAATTAAAAGGATGTGCATCAAATGTGATGCAGTATGAAGTGGAGCCAAGATCCTAGACAGATATTGCAGCAGCCTTGAAATGACCAATATCATCAGCACATATTGTCCTCTATGAATTTCAGCTTTTTTCACAGTGACTTTCTGAAGCCTCCATAACTGCATTGCAAGAACAAGCATTGGCAAAGTCAATAAGTCTTGCCTATGCAAGAGATATTGATTTCTCAATGTGTTTTAGCCATGTTGTACAGCAGAGTGGCTTCTATGCAGCATGCCGGAAGAAAAACAATGCTATAATGCGGACAGTGCTGGCCGCGTTGACCAGGATCCGCTCATAAATCCCAGAAGAAACTGTGTTCCCATAAACACAGACGCTCGCACTCCTGGCCAGGGACAATAGTACCAGAAAGTTTATTCACAAAGCTGACAAGTTTTGACTTCTGTCTTTGTCACACATTGGCTTTGACAAAGACGGAAGTGTGACGTGTGAGTGTCTGTTTATCGGAACACGGTTTCTTCTGGGACATATATATATATATATATATATATATATATATATATATATATATATATATATATAGATAGTTGTGCATGGCAATAAACAAGTAATCCTGTGTTGGAGATATGTTTGTGGGATTGTCTGCCATTTAATATAGGCATGCACAAACATTGGTTAGCCCATCAAATTTCAGGAATGACCACCTTGTGTGCTCACTGCACATGTTGAGTCGCTGAATAATATATAATACCCAAATAGGGAAGATAATCATAGCAAAACACTCATT
Source organism: Pleurodeles waltl (assembly GCF_031143425.1). Lineage (NCBI taxonomy): Eukaryota > Metazoa > Chordata > Amphibia > Caudata > Salamandridae > Pleurodeles > Pleurodeles waltl. The sequence goes on from NC_090448.1 coordinate 982,176,253, forward strand.
TATTCACAGTTTAGGACACTTGACAGGAAACGCTGCAAAAAATGCAAAAAAGGATGAGCACTGGCAAGTATTGGTTTTGTGTCCTTTATTTTATTAGCTTGCCTAGTTTACTAGTATTGTAATATTTCTCAAATCCATTTTTTGGCAAACTCAGCACTGTGCAGTTGTTTAGTTTATGTGCCTCCCATACAATGTTCTTCTTTGACCTGAGAGCGGCATGGCTCCTGCGTGGGTTATTTATAGCTACTGACACAAAAGAAACATCCTGTGATTCAGGGAAAATCACTTAATCTTCTGGTGCCTGCAAAACAGAAAAAATGAATGCGCCCTTTTATAATAACAGGTGCTCATCAGCTCATATAAAGTGTAACATTACCTTCAGGCTAAGTCTGAGCTATTAAAAAAACTCCAAAACAAATAAATAAATAAAAATAACAATAAGAATAAAAAAGGAATGCTGGACAAAAACAAATGCGCAGCAACTCAACAATGACTACCCTAGAGGTGCTTTCCTGGAAATGGCAACTTAATTATCAGGTGCCCGCTTCGTGCCCCTCCCTGCAGGAAACCAGGCATGAGGTGCGAAGTGTGTTGGTCACAGTGGAGCCGAGACCATGGGACACAGAGCGGAGGCTTGTATTGACGAGCAAAATAACAGCAACATCAACGTGGAGATATTAAACACACATGATAACTACTGCCTGGATTACAAGAAGCCTCTGGTATGCATGGCTGCTTCTCAGATAGCAGAGCAGCCCACATACTCCTCAAAATATGAGGGACTTTTGTATTTAGGAAGCATCTGCAGCACTTCCTGAAAGTTACGTTGCTGAGGCTGGGCCAAAGAAGGCATGCATCTGTTTAATTTAAGCAATACATACCCCCGGATCTCTGGCTCTTCGTAACAACATTTCTAAAAATGAGTACTCTTGTCTCCAGCCTGACTGGAAAACACGGATTATGCGCCTATCTGCGAGAATTACCCTGTCATGTCTGACAGATGTATCTGGGCAGGGGCACATGGCCCAAAGATGCCTGTGGGGAGATACTGGCTGGCTGGGGGTCTGTGGGAAACCTGGAGGCAGGCAGAAGTGTGACTTGAGCAGCTAGATGGATCCTGCCCATCTGCTATGTGTTATCACCCTAGAGTGCATCTCCATTTGAAGCTTTGTACCAGGTACTCTAACAGGAAGATGGGGATGATGTAAATTTCTCTGCTTTTACAAAGGGTGAAGGAGCCTGTCATCTTGGGCTTTGAGTAAGGCATTACATGCCCAAGCGGGTGGAGGCAGGGTGACTAAGTTTCACACAGGCCCAGCTCACTATAATGGCTGGAAGTTTATTATAATGTAGAACTCAACAGTGTAGTGGAAAGGTGTGTATTCCGCTCAGTGTACATGTATTACCATTTGGTACGTGCAGAATTTGTATGCGTGACACTGTCATACACCTGTTGTCTTTGGCCAGTATAAGCATGAGCAAGTATAATTTCACAAAATACCCTCTGATGTCTTGTGGCTCCCAAACTGGAAAGATTGCACACGGTTTTTGCACACCCTTGCTGCACTAGTAAATGTGATGTGAAGACACCAGAGCGTGCACAGAATTTTTTGCATGCCTCCATGGTGCATCCTGCACCACTAGTTATGATGGGAACACATTCCGTAGCTCGCAGACTGTGTGCACAAACCACCAGGCATCCTGCACCACAAGTATATGATGTGAACGCAAAGTGCACTCCGAGTATGTCACACATCACTGGCCTGCACCAACAGCGGTGGGGAGAACAAATAAGAGAGCACCGTTCCTGTGCATACCCACAGGTGCGCCTTCCCCTACAAATATGGCGCCGCATGCAGATGAAAAGCTGTGCATAAAGACACACTATTGATTAAAATAACAGAATCAATATTATGATCGAAGCTTGTGACAATCCAAAAGGTATGGCGAGCAGTGAGTTAGGGCAAAAGCAAAGAAAAACAAGCATTGAAGCAGGAGGGGGCTTGGGAGACGGAACAGGTGACCTCGGAAAACAGCATCTGACATTTGATTTTGGTCTTTGAATGCACAGCAAATGTGACGAGATAAGAACAAGATTTACAGGCCTCTTTACAGAAACGAACCGGAGCTCAAAGGGAGTGAAAACAGGAAAGAACGTGTGAATTGCTTTTCAACAAAGAAAAAAGTAGTTCCTATAACAGAAGCTAAAATGGTGACCAGTGGACTGATATAGTACTTGGTCCCTGCTCTCTGGGACGGCTAAACACAGGAAGAGGCAAAACAAATGCATGCCATGGACAACTCGGGGAGAAATAATAGGAGAGTGACGATGGAGCCAGGAAATGGGAAGCCTATAGGTGGGCTGAAGCCCACAAAATATATACAACATGTCTCGAAGAGAGAGAGAGCAAGCACTCTCTAACCAAGACCTAAAAATGGGCATTCACGCCATGCAACAACCAGTACACTTGGCTAAAAGCATCATCAACTAACAAGAAGCCCACTGGGTGATCAGTGCCATTCATTTCCAGTCATTTCACTGGATGAAGTGAACCACCCACATTCAAAAGGAATACTGAGCTATCACCAAGTCCTACAAGTTCCCTGTCTGACTGGCACAATCCATCATCGAACAGTTCAGCTGACTAAATGCATCAACCGCCTCCAATCAATACCTTAGGTAGAAGTATCTATCTCCAATCAGTCCACAATGCTGGCAGCATCACAAATCTCAAAATAACTAACCGTGCAAGCAGCCCCACCCAGCACCCCACTGTGTGAGCAGCAAAGCCCACCTCCAGGTATTCCAATGTTGCTTCAATTCCTTATGTTCCACCTCATTTCCCTCCAACTAGATCAGGTGGTTTTCAGAAACACTCACCAGAAGCCAGTTCTCTAAGTGAGTAGCATCATATCACCCAGCTAGCAATACACATAAATCCAATCACCCTTAAAAGTACCACCTGTACGAAACAAGCTCACTGAGCTGGAAGCATCACATTCAACCAACCTAGACAGCACTTTAACTTCAGGTGAAGATGGACAAAAAATACTCAGCACAATCTGACCCAAGGAAAATGAGGTCCTCCAAGGGCAAGTAACTATTGATATACATTTTTTCAGACAATAATTCTGATCTTACAACTGTCATTGCAACATATTTGAGTGAAAGCTGGAAACAAAGAGGAGGACTGACAAGCCAATTAAATAAAAATCACAACCAAACGATAAGTTTGTCACGAACTACAGTTCATGAAATCAGACAATTTGCTCCTGCATTAATCCAAGCCATGAAAGACAAATATCTATCCTCACACAAGATGTTGAAAGATGCAGAAAATGAGAGTAAAGTGATGGGTGGGGAAGATTATTGCAAAAAGCACGTCAGGAAGTGTTTTGCTTTTATGTGTATATTGTGTTGTATTGATCTATATAGTTTAAATATCAATGTCTAAGCAACCTCCGAGTGCCATTGCCACTTGTGTGTCTAGAAACACAGTGTAAGATGGAGTCACAAAGTCTGACCAAAAATGGGCCGTGTAGTAAAAGCTAAAGTGACAAAATAGATTGTGTGACAGAAGAAACTGAAAAAAAAATGTGTTTAGATTTTGCTTCCAAATCCTTAAGATACTCTACATTGTCTAGATTTTCACTATACATTTTTGTAGTCTGCTTTTTGCATGTGATACGCATACATGTTCAAGTGGTACTAGCATTTGTTTCAAGAAAACCTGTACTTTGAAAGCTTGATACCTTTCCCACAGATTTTGTCATTGTGTCATAATTTTCTGTGCACTAAAGATTAATATAAACCACAAGTGTTCAAAAATAAATATTGATGAAACATCAGCTAGCCCACCTGACTAGCAGCAACATTCACTTCCAGACCATCACATCGCTAGCAGTAGTATAAACCATCAAGCCCATGGGTTAGCAACATTATCATCTTCAAACACCTCTCAAGAAGCATGCTATAAAAATTGCCTTTGGAAGTGACACCAGAGGATAGAATGATAATGATGGTATTAAAGCTTTAGTCAGAGAGATGGGATGATATATCCCCAACAGAGAATGGCCAAGAGTGTTTCAGGGATGATTGCTAAATATTCTACCAAGGACTGCACTGATGTTTTCCTGTATGAGGGTTTTTCAGGAGAAAGTAACAGCTGTTGGCAGCATTGTTCACAGCCATGCTTCGGCAACTCTGGCCATGACTTACTTGCATTGTAACAATGTCAGCTGGGATACAGTAGTTTTGTAAACCAAGATTACTGGGCACTATTTACATTGAAGCCAGCATGCTGCAGTGCAGTCAACTTGATTGTGTAGCGTGCCTGGCAGGTAAAAGGCCATCTCCTTTGAGCTTCTACTCGACTGCAGAATACACAAGCTACTCATCCATGGTGGGAGTTTGCTGTGCAGTGACATGTCAGTGTTTATTCAGGATCAAGATCACGTGGTGGCTCCCTTCTGCTAACTTTTCTTCTCTTATTTGATTAATTCTTGATTGACTAACTGATTCTCGATCGGACTGTTTACGACCGCAAAAATAGTTTTACATATGTGCAAAACACAAACTGCGATTCAGTAACACTTTACCAAATTGCAATTTGTGTTTTGATTCAGTATTTGGAATAGGCATGTTTAGGGCATCCCTTCCAAATACCAAATCTGAATGGAATTTAGAATGTTTGGGATCAAATTACGGTCGCAAAACATTCATATTTTACCGAGTGATTGAAGGAGGTGGTAATCCATTTGCAAATGGGAAGGGGGTCCCCAAGGGGCACTTTCCCTTTTGAGAATGGAATTTTTTTTTTTAAAAGCAGGCAGTGGTCCCATGAACCACTGCCTACTCTTAAAAAAATTAACTTCAAAGTTTAATTTTCCTTTTTTAAATGCATCCTCTTTCCCTTTAAGGAAAACAGGCTGCATTTAAACTTTATTAAAAAGCAATCTCAGACATGGTGGTCTGCTGACCCCAGAAGGCCACCATTCCTGCGATGGGTATCATTCCTATTGGGTCGCAAATTGCGACCTCATTAATATTCATGAGGTAGGTCAATTTGCGACCCATTAGGAATCACTATTGAAAACTTGTAACTTTTCTTACATTACAAATTTAGGTTTCCTAATGGTGATTAGGTTAGAACCGCAAATAAGAAATCAAAATTTCTAAATGTTGTACATGTTGCTCTTAGTAGTTTGTGTTTTTGTCCCTTCAGACTGATGTTTCTTAGAGTTAGAGATCAGTCATCAAGAAAAATTAACATAGGGGGAAGGCCGTAACCAGTGTACGTGTGCATCATCATAATCTTCTGCTACGATAGCAGCATTACTCAAATTCAGCCATGCAAAAACGATAGTGTCATCAACCACCTCGGACTGGTAGAGTGGGCTAGCACCATTACTCATGCATATTAGCACTTTGGAATAGCAGAATTGCTCACTGGCAAACAGCAACCCAAGCAAGCAGCATCAACTCACTACAATGAAATAACAGAACCTTAAGCCATCCCACCAGGACAGAACCATCACTTCCATCCACCCCTTTTGGCTAGCACTGCCCTCACCACCATCCAGCTACATAATCCTAATCGTTCCACTGCGGTAGAAGCATCACTCTCTTCCAAGCAACTTCCTAAGCCTGCAGCAGTAGAATCAACATTAGCTACCACCAACCAAGTCGAATCCCAGAATTACCTACCTCCAGTGTGCCGTGTGGAGCTTTCCTTCATAAGAATGGCTTCTGCATGAAAAACCATGATGGGAATCTTTCTGGAGCCGCCAGTCCAGAGGATGCATGCATTAGAACTGAAGAAACAAACAGGTTGAAAAGCTTAGCTGAGTCAATTTGAAAGTTACCCAACACTCTGGCAATTCAGTATGGACACGGACACGGACACACACACACACACACACACACACACACACACACACACACACACACACACACACACACACCTGTGCCATCCACCAACAATCTTATACAGAGGCCCACATCGATATTTCATAATACCCCGTCTAAAATGATCTAGTACACAAGCCCCTTCCAATTCCAGGACTGAGGTCCATCTACATACAACCTTGAACCAGATGACCTGTCATTTCAGTCACACCCATTGTAGATTTTAAAGTGCATAAAAACGACAATGAAGGGAGTTGGCTGCATAATGAAGATTATAATTTTGGCTGCATAATCAAAAACTTAATCATCTTGTTGTGTTGCGATGTTCACCCTGTGTGGCCAGGGTATGCCCAGAAGTGGGTTCCTTGCTCACTGTGTCACTGGCTGATGAGGGGTAATACCCCGAAATCGGTCCCAGGATGCTCGTTTCCGGTCCAGGGAGGACCGTATGTTGCATCTTTGTTCACATAATCTATTTCGGATTTTGTGTTCAGGTTTCCCCAGATAGATTTCTCTACAAGGGCATTTCAGAAGGTAGATACAGTTGTTGGTGTTGTTAGGTTTGAACGTTTGAAGAGTATGTGAAATTTGTATGCTGTTTCTTTTAATAACTGTGCTGCAATTAGAACAATTCAAACTTGGTACTGTTGCACCTGGTAGTAATGTATGTGTTGATGTTCTATCTTGATACTTCTTGCTTTTGCATATGATTTCCTTCACATTTGGACAATGGATTTGACAACCTGTTGTTGTTCTTTAAACGGTCCATATTTTTCTGATGTTCCCCAGCAAAGGACCAAGTGTACAAAGTGGTTAACTTGACTTTACAATTTGGATGCAGTAGTTATTGAGGCCTTGTAACAACAGTGCTATGTACTATCAAACCCAGGTAGTGAATAGTAAAATCAGACTGCCACAAGATTCAGAGAAAAACCCTTGCACATAAGGTGCCTTATCATTGTGTTACTAACCATCTAATACAAAAGCAACTGTACATCCCGACTGCAGAACTACCTCTCCCTTAACTTTGGAGCTTCTACAGATTGTATTCTTTCTTTTTATACACTGCTCTGGTGCAGTGCCACGAGACTTTTGATTTAAAAATGATCATCGTTGTTTTTAGCAGTATTGATATTCTTATATAGCTCGAAGGAGGCATCGAGGTTGCAGACTGCATTCTACATGAAAAAAATAACAAAAATGAATGACTTACAAGGAGGTACATCACTTCTTCCCTCTTTAACATTTGAGAGTCATAGAGCTCCCTCTTATCTCAAATTCTGTTATCCACCATAAATGGTTGTCATACTGCAATAAGGCATAGAGTCCTGGTAGGAGCTGATATATAACCCTGTACAAGAAGGTGACTGGATTATTTTCTCTGCCTAACTGTCTCTCAAGGAGGCCAGAATCCTACACCTCTAGGCGGGCAGGCTCAGTTATTTCAAATTTACTTAAAGTATTTGAAAAGATTGCACTATCCCATCAAACTTTCCCAGTCATCATTCTCTACTGGTGTAACTAGGCACTGGAAATCTTCCCCAACCATAAGATCACTCTGTACAAAACTCAACTCGCTTTGCAGCTCTCCTACTAATTCATGCTTAGTTCACTACCTCATCTTCTATTGTGGTTTACCTCTTCTTTTCCCCCAAGGGACTGTATCTATCATCACCATTCATCAGCAACCTAGGTGAACCCTCATCTCTGAAACACTCCCATTCACTGATACTGAAATATTGATTCTTCTGATTTACATTCTTGGAATCCACCTGAGGCATGTAGGCCAAGGGCTTTTTTTGCGATCTTGCTACCTAATGTATGGTCAATCACTTCAGCGCAGTGATGAATTTGCATGTCAAACCTCTTGAGCGCCCTCTTTCTCACATTCTACTATGGCCAATGTTCATATTGTACAATGCAAAGTCTTGAAACAGTCCAGCTGAAACCCACATTTCTTATTCACGAGCCCAAGACTCATATTGTACCAATTAGGAAAATCCCATATCCTTAACACTGCACTCGTGGAGGTTTACTCTCTCATGTTTTCCATTTTCATCTCTGGGCCCTCAAAGTAATATGAGATGTTATTTCAATAATCCACATTCCCCCCTTCACTGTAGTACGCTGTGGCTCTTTTCTCCTACTTAGGTTCACATGCAAATGTTTGACAAAAGTGTATTTTCCCGCTTTTCAGGATGTAAGCAATTGGTGTCAGGGTCTTTCACTTTCTCAGCAGCAAGGGGGTACGTTGTGCAGTAATGTCTGTGTTTTTCTGAAAGTGAAACATTCATTGGTAATGTGCTCTCATTGGGATTGGCTCTTTCTTGAGACAAGATTATTTTCACCATAATATCTCTTGCTTCTGTCAGGATAGAAATGAGCCTATTCGCTTTGAGCTCATCAATGTCAAATTGATTACTCCCAAGATCAAATAAAACCTATAAGCGCACCCACTCCTTCCTTCATATTGTTTCTGCTGACTCCATTTCCACATCTTTCAGTACATTCTGAGGTTTGTTGTTTTGCAGTAGTTTCCCTGCAGTACTTTTTTGCCCATCTGCTCTACAACATCTTTTCATGCACCAAGTCTCGTTCCAATTGGTCCAGATCCTCACAGATACAGCTATAGGTCCAGTCAGTTATGTTCATGCACCAGAGTTTCAAACTTATTTTTCCATTCCTAGTAGTATTCTCTCAGTATAATCTTTAGCACATCACAAAGATTACTGCTGAGTTTCTTGTCATTTTGACCAGTAAGGCCTATCTGTGTTTATTAAAGTGTAATGGTCTACTTAATTACTGAACAAACAGATGCTATTCCCCTGACCAGTTACTCTTCCCTTGTGTTTTATCAGGGAATTCCAGCCCTCCATTTCAGTGTCTATCATGCTCCCAAAGCACTTTGCGTAAGAGCACAATGGAACACATTGCATACAGTTTCACCTCAAAAGGTTTCAGATTTCCGATTTGAAATTTCTTATCCTGTTCAATTGGTCTTTACATCTGGGTGCAGGAGTCTTTATGTAGTATATCAGTTTTCCAGGCTTGGGTAGGCTATCCATTCCTTCCAGTTTCTGCTTCAGATTAACAATTTCTCATCCTCCCACCTACTGGCAATGAGGGGGCAGCTACTGGGTGACAAATTTGCCTCTCCTCAGGAAACCCTTCTATCTAAGTAATTTGTGTATCAGAGTTGCTTCAGTCTTAATGGGGGTCTTTTTTAAGTAATAACTGACCTCCAATCTTATGTATCATCGTCTTTATCCATCAACAAGGATTCCTAATACCACATTGGCAAACCTAGTTTATAAAACATGATGTTGAATTTTCTCACCTATTATGTGAGTGTTCTACAAAGGTATCCACTAAGCCTGCTTTCATCTACTGTTATTTGTAACCACTTGTACATGCTACCGATTAGTGACTCGATGCTACAGTTTTCTAAATTATCTGATTAACAAGAAACTCCTGAAGGAATTATTTAAATTAATTTCTATCACTTTTTTAATTCGTCATTGAGGGTTCAATCAAACCAAATCAATAGATGACTATAATTTATATAGAAAGAATTATTGAAGGCATTGAAAAAACATTAGGCAAGTATTCTGTGTTAAAGTATGAAAATCAATAGTTTTAATAATGCCACGAAAACATTTGGATACATTCTATACAAAACTAGGAAGAACAAACAAATAAAAGGTCACAAGTATAAAACAAGCCACCAAATAAGACTTACACATTTCTGATATATTTGAATTCATAGGAGGTCCCATGTGGTGAACAATACAATTCAGCCTCGCAACCAGAATAGGAATACAAAGGATTGTAATACAAATAGTTCTACTTTATATGGGGTGATGTGTAAGCTGTTGATGTTTCGGTCTTTAAACAATAAACATTCATGAGACCATCCTCAGGACTACATATGTGTACAAAAAAGGACCATCTAACGAATAGGGGCTTCCAAATAGACCCAATAGACAATTTCTACAACTCCAAGGCGAATTACTTTAAACTTATTAATCTAATTTCATAGTGTTTTACTTGCGTAGAGATACTGCAATTTATGTAGAGATTTAGGCGGTCATTATGAACATGGCGGTCTGGACTGCCATGCCGGCAAGGGCGGTAATTACCGCCTACGGCATAGCAGTCCGGACCACCATATTATGTTCATAGCAGAACCGCCACAGGCATAACTCCGCTACCGGCGCCAGGTAGCCTGGCGATGGCGGAGTTACATATCCGTCAGGGCAGCGCTGTCGGACGGATAATGTACCTTTTTTCCTCCAGCATTTCCCTGGCGGTTTACCCCACCAGGGAAAGGCTGGCAGAATGGGTGCCTCGGAGCCCCCCTGGGGGCCCCTGCACTGCCCATGCACTTGGCAGTGCAGGGCAGTGATATGCGCGACGGGTGCTGCTGCCCAGCGGAATGTTAGTAATGTGGCCGGCGGGGTCTTCAATGGGTTGGCCATCTTTTGTAGACCGCTAGAGCCGAACTCGGAGGGTTTTCCTGCCGGGTTCATAATGAGGGCCTAAATGTATGGGCAGTCCACAGCTTCAGAAAAGATTCATAGCAAGAAACATACCCGATGAAAGTAGCCCCAGAGTCCGACATCTGCAATTATGGACATCGAGTCACCCTGTATCATACTAAAGTGACTGTCCTACTGGCAGTGTATGATATATATTGGTGGATATGCACATTATTACCAGCACATTATGATAAGCATAGGCACTTCTCTCTGACAGGATGTAACCTACCACCTACTGTATTTCTCGAACAAAAGGTTGAAACATTTGGCGAGTTTATAAGCAGCCGGAAGAATGTGAATTTGTGAAAGAACCTTTCATCGACAACACAGTGCTCCATTTAGGAAATAAAAGTTATCAACAGCTGAAAAATGGTTTTCCTTTTAACAAAGGCAGCCCAATTGTTTCATCTCATTTACTTACTCTGCATTCTTTTCGTCTTCTTCCTCGCTTGAAGCAGGTGCAGAGTCCTCCAGCTCCCGGGTCATGCCTGCAGGCATTGTTAGCAGAATGGCTCATAAAGTCAGCAGAAACTTTTCTGAGTACTGCAGGTCCAGACCCTTCACCAGAGGTGTTTGAAAAGTCAGACGGCCAGGATAGACCTTAATGCACAGCGAAGGAGACATTAAATTTAAAATAGCAATTGACAAACAATAACAAGTTAAAGGCTTTCAGTGGAAACCCAACCCCTGGTTTGTGCTGTATGGAGAGCAAGTGAACACTCAACCATGAACAGGTACTACACACGGCAACCCTGACAATCTGATGAGTCCCTGGGATGCTGCAGACCAAAATATACCCCTGAAATTCCTGCACGTCCATCACATACCTCATACAGAAACTGTTACTTACTCTTACATTGACAATACTAAGCCCATGCAATACAACAAATAACCCACAAAAAAGCAATGCCCAGAAGCACCTACAATAAAATAGTGGAATCAAGATACAAGGCCTGGTTAGAAATGATTTTAACCTGCCGAGAGACTAAGGAACACTGTCTTGCCCAGCAACTAGTGTACCCTAAATGAAGGCCCAGTGAATACAGCACAAGTAAATGCCAACTGCATACAGGGATGTGTAATTCTTATAGCCCGATTCCCAGGACATATTGTTTGGCGTCAAGGACAACAAGTTTTCATACTTATTTTGTGTATGGGACAAGAAGAGCCAAACCACTACAGCACAAACCATTTGACTGCCAGTTTAGAGTACCACAGTATGATTCAGGGAAGGGCACCGCCTGCAGTTAAAGTAATATTTGTGTCCATGGGTTAATGATGCTTGTATTTATGGTTTATTAATACAAAGCCTTTATTGTTAGGGGGGAGTGCTATAAGGAATTATTGTAAGCTTGGACTGCACTGCATGCAGTGGTCCCAGTATAAAAATGTGTACACACGTTTGAAAAGTTTAACAATATGAGGCTATGTATAATGCTCCCAGAAAGCTCTGATAAGATGCACGTTTGCAGAAGCTTGAAAGCAAGATTAATGAGTCTTTGCTTTAAGGTTAAATGTCCACAATAAATGAAATTAAGTAAAAAATGTTTTGCTAAACTGCTGTGAAGTTTTAGGTACCACTTCTTTGAAGCATCAGCTACTAAAATGTGTTGATACAAGCTAGCATTCCCAAAAAATATTTATAATGGAAAAATAAGTGCAACCGGTCTCAACAAGATGATGACAAACATGAAAATAAACAATCATTGGCAAAGCCAATAGGTCTAACATTGGTGGTCAGACTTTTGGTTTTATCAATCCGTGTCTAGTTTTGACATGGTTTTTGTAAAACTCTAATGTTGTGGGAGCTGCCAGGCCCTCACCATTGTAACAAAGATTGGCACCAAGCAATAATATTTTTTGGCCTCAAAAAGCACACTGTCAGAGTAGTCTCTGGCACTGAACAAAACAATTTTGTATGCTGATATGCCCCTTAAGAAAGAGCAGAATGCTGCTGCTCACAGTGAAGCCAGTCTATAGACAGACAGACAGAATTTTAATAAAAACAAAGAGCCTCATTACGAGTCTGGCGATCACTAGACCGCCAGACTCAATAACAATAGACAGTCAGGACCGTCACTGCTGTGGCGGTCTGACAGCCACATTACGACATTGGCGGTCCGACCGCCAGTGTATCGCTGTCTCCGCCTGGATCAGTGATCCCGACGGGCTGACCACGGTGCAGGTCACAATCAGCCAGGGTGGCTGCTGATTATGACCTGGTTCACTGCCAGCCTTTTCATGGTAGCTTCACCACCATGAAAAGGCTGGCGGAGAACAGGTGCAGGTGGGTAGAGGTGGAGCCCCGCACTGCCCAGAACAGGGGCCCCCCTGCCCAGCACCCTCGTAATGCCCAGTCTGCTGTGCAGACAGTGCCCATTACAAGGGTGCTGGGGTCCCCTGTGGGCGGAAGCATTGCCGCTGGCTCAACTACGAGCTGCAGACAATGCTGCAGCCACTTTCCCGCTGGGCTGAAAGGTGCCGCCCTTCAGCCCAGCGGGAAAATCATAATAGATCCAGCGGGGAGGTCGCCAGTAAGGCTGCAACCTCCCCATCAGAAGTTTGACAGACAGGCCTTCCTGTCCCCAAACATGTAATGACGCCCAAAATGTCTTGGGTAACTCAAAACCTAATTAGGGGCCCAATTCTTAAAGTAAAAAAACTGCATCTATGATATATACCCTTGATTTAGTGCAGATTTACAGCTTTCATGAATTCACAATAAGTTACAGAAATAGGCCAGGAAATCATACTCCTATAAAGTTTTTGTGAACTGCATTTTAGTAGGAGAAAATATGCATATGTAGATTTGCTCATGGGAAAATCTGTTGAGTGTTTTACAAGTTCACTTTCCCTCCAGCTACTTTCTTCCCCTGAAAGAAGTTTTACTTCTGATCCTTGTCAGAAGTAAATTTCCAACCTTTCTCAACACTGGAAATGATCACAGAAGAGCTGGTGAAAACCCTTAAAATATGAAAGTTAGCAGGTTTGCACAGACTCCAAGGTGCATTCCAACCCTGGAACTGCTGCTTAACTCTACCTCCAGTCTTGGTACGTAGATCTGTGTAAAGGAGGCAAAATTCAGAAATTCCTAGAATTCAAACCCTACCATAGTATGAGCCCTGGCATAATCAAAGAGACTATTATCAAAGCTCTTATATAATGAGATTGCTTCCATAATTTATCACTGCACTACATGGCACTAAAGGGACAAGTCGATTTTTTTTATAGGAGAAAAAGATTTATGAAGCTACCTTTCCCATGGACAAGTAGTTATTTTATTAAATTCCACACTCTTGGCATATAAACAGAAAACTGCTGTCCTAGGATGAGGGCACCAATTTCCATAGTATGTTCACCATTAACAGTAATTGGCCACAAAATTACTTTCTTCAAACCAACTTGTATAAGCATAAAATTGATGAATGTCTGCCGCTTCATTGTATTGGATTATAAATACGCACAAACTCCATGTGCACGATTTAATTATGTATTCATATTCTTTAGTCGTAATAACCCAGTGACATTAACTTTATTACACATAGCTAAATGTACAACTCCGGAATATGTAGCCACTTGTTTCCTTACTAAGATGCTTTTGTTTTGTTGCTTTGCCTAACTTAACAATACTAATCATTTTTATTGTGTAACTTTTCATTGTCTTTTCACTTTTTTCTTACTCAGTTCTAGCCCTGTCAAAATGTAACTAAATGCAAATAAAGCTAAATTAGTATTCCCTTTTACTCTCACTGATAATTTTATACAAAAAAAAGGAGTTGTTCTGAGTACGTTACAGGCTCAATTGCTACCAAAATAGCAACTGCCAGACACGTCTGCAGCAACACTTAATTTATTATAAAATTACAATACTACTTGGACATCTCTGTCCAGATGAAATACTAAGAGGTAACAGCCATCTGAAAAATACCCACAGTCACCCAGGGACACATGAAAAAACAAATGCACAAATATTCATGCACTCTGACAGAGAAAACGGAGTAGAATAATTCAAATTTCCTACCAACCAATCCATTAATTTCGAAGCTCTGAATAGTGGAGAGAATTTGCTACCTCATTCATTCACAAATTTATGATAAGGGGAATTCACTGTTCAACTATCAGATTTCTTGGATACATAAAAAGGTGCTGAAAATATTCAACAATCAGATTTCACAGATACATAAAAGGTAGAGAAAAAACTAGCATCCTGCAAGAGGTCGGATGTAATGGCAGGAAAAATAGATGCAACTGCGGTTCACCAACTGTGCCTTCAAGAGTCTCATGAGCCTGACTCAACTGTTCTGAAGGCCAGCTTCTAGAAACAGACCCAACAATCTTTTAATGATGTTAACTTTATAAAGCTGTATTCTACTCCACTAATTTGTTAACTTCTCAGATATTAATTAAGTGAATTGCATCTGTTTTCCCCTATGTGGATCAACCCTGGACACATCTTTTTTTATTCATTAAGTCTCTCTTATTCCCTCATATGTTTTCTCATTTCTGTTCACAGTTCACCATAAAGCAGTTTAAGGGTGACATAAGTCGACAAGACGGTAACACAAATTCTTACTTTCTTCCAAGTGTTGTTTTTGTGCTTTTTTTCCTATGCTATATTAAATAACTTATTAAATATAAAAGAGTGAAACAGGATATTGATATTTCCTTAAATAAATATAAAGGGATGATAGAAAGAGCAGTTTTTCCACTCACAAATTGAGGTACTGCATGGATTATCTTAGCTTTAAGGGCAAAATAAATAATCAGTTGACATCTAAAATAATAATGGAATCTACATTGAATTTCAACAAAGTGGAATATGTTAATATAGCCACTAAGGTATGAAGGTCTACCCAGACTGCAGGGTGTACTGTGGCTTGAAGGACTGAGATTGTGGGGTTAGGGAGTGTGACGGACTGCCGGGGTTGATCCGACGCCACCCGGCGTTCCTGCCAATGGGTGGCATACTTCGGGTCCGTGGCGGGACGTGGGAAGGTCAAAAGGAGCAGAGACAGGAGCAGACGCGAAGGCGACAAGGATGTGGAGGAAGGAGGCGTGGTTCCTTCCCAACCAACGGGAAGAGAGCGACCCAGTGCCAGACGGAGGCCCAGCACCACAGTAGCCCGGGAAGACGGAACACTGGATCTCGCCACGCTTCTAGCAGGTGTGTGGGGTGACTGGCCCAAGGATCAGGAGGACAGGAGGAGGGAGAGTAAAATTAACGGGGTCACCAACTGTGCACTGGGAAAACACGGGGTGTATAAAAAATCACAACAGTATATAAGAGGATCAGCAAGACACCGCGCACAGACATGAGCACATACTAGAAAAGCAAGAACCAGCCGAAACCTAAAAAAGCAGATAGATAGGAAGCGGAGTAGTGACCAGGTCACGAAAGGGTAATAGGGAAAACCCACACTAAGAAGACAGAGCAAGGAAGGAGGAAAAGAGAGTAGAGAAAGGAAAGACAGGAGAAATTGAAGCAGATACAGTGACAATAAGGGAAGAGAAGAGGACAACACTGCAAACCAAGAAAAGGGAGAAAGGAAAGGAAAAGAACGAAGCAAAAGAGGAAAAATCAGGAGGCGATAGAACAGGGAAAGATAAAGTGTAGCAAAAGACACTTACTGTTATCTCTCTATTTCTCTTTGCATTCGCTTCCCGACACCTATGAGACGAAGAGAAACAAGAAGAAAAGTGAGAAGCAAGTCCCATAGAACACAATCCTGAAGAAACAAAGAGGAGAACACCCTAACCACAAGAGCCACTATTCCACTTTATATAGAATAAAATAACACATACACCTACCAACCGATTCCTACGTGATTACTAACCAGAAAATTCGCTACAGGGAGACTTTCCAAGATGGCTTTACAGCTGTCCATATATGTGATTACTAATACTGAAGATCTTAAGTCCTTGAAATGGATGAAATCTTTAATTTTCCTAAGGAGGTGCAATTGGTAAATTGCTGATTTTGTTATAGTATTGATATACACATTGAATTTTAATGAACTCAAATGACAAACCTAGAGAGTTGGTTACTGGTGGCCAGAGTAGCTGACCTTTGGGGAAATTAATGCGTTCAGTCACATCTGCACTGGCAAGAGGATTTCGGGAATGGAGAACTATGAATTCAGTCTTATTTGGGTTCAGATTAAGAGAGAAGCCAGATGCCCTTTCGATAATCTTTTGATGGAAACTTTCAGGTTGTTAAACTATGATTATGGCAGAAGAAGCAAAATGCCAACAAACTGTCAATGGCAAACAAGGAACATATTTTTTCATATGCAGTATTAGAATAGGGAGGGAAATATAAAATCAAATGGTCATTGGTGAATAAACATTATATTATTTGTTTCTGCTATTACATACAGATTAGAAACAGCAGTATGCAATTAACAAACCCTCCAGAACTATTTTTAAACAAAAAAAGGATGTGAAAAGATGAAAACAAAAACTTCAGGAAAAAAGTTAGGGTGATCTTGAGAGTCAGTCACAATTAAAATCTCTTAAGGAACACGAACAGAAATTAGTTTATATGTTAATCTGCTTTTCTATACCACACTTCTGATAACCACCTTTATTGGGTACATAAACGCAACTAAATCTATTTAACCACCCGGAACACAGTAAGATGGTGTATTTAGTATGTGAAACAACCACTAATGGAAAAAAGAACTCTCTCCATTCATGTAACTTCGCTATATCCCTAAATTTGGAAAGCATTTTGGAAGAAGAGTTCTAATTCATAAAGAAAGAATTAAACTTAGATTACATGATTTACAAATTAGTTAAATGTTTGGATTACAATTTCTAGTGTGATGTCATAACAAGTCAGGCTCCTCTACAGCAGTCGTACATAAGTACCCCTCACCGTAAAACTCCAAAGAATCAATCCTAGAAGCATCCTGAAGTTTAGTATGTTTATTAAAGATAAGTGAGGCTACATTTGGGAGGAGGCAGACCATGGGGTGGCATAGGCATGTAATGGGCACACGCTCCATGGAAACTCTGTGGAGGAAAGGGAGCTTTGGGCCATGGTCTACAGATGTCAGGGATCCTGTAGGAGGGGAAAAAGGATTTACAAGACAATATGAAGTAACCAAGATGTTGTGCATCCAGTCATGGCCTTCTCTGACCGTCTCTAGTACCAGTCTCTTGAAGACTCTTTCTAACTTTAAGGAAGGCCTGGCAGACAGAGTGAGTAACATTTTATAGTTTAGCGTGTCCCCATTCCACTTGTTACCCAAGTGGTGGGTGTGGCCTTTGATGCTGATTTTCTCTTTAACTGCATGTGGGGGGAGTGTGGTGGGGTGGCGGGATGGGGAGGACGGAGCAGGTGGAGGAGGACCTTTTCCAAACGGATCTTGTGGTTGTGTTAGCAGTGCGGCAAAGGTACATTTTCCACAGTGGACTAGCCCATTTTGTGCTTATAGGCGTCGAGTGCCCCAGGCCTGATTTTTGCACTTTAACGTCAACTCTCAAGTGAGGATGTGACAGAACTCTGCTATAATGTAGGCCTTGTCTGTATTCAGTCCTACCTGGGTCAGCTAAGATTTCACAGTCATAAAAACAACTTGAGAGACACTGGGAACTACAGACTGCCCATTTCCCAACAGCTCTTTGTCTGTTGCTCTTCAAATCCTTGTTGCATGCTGCTGCCTAGATATAGCTAACTCAAAACAAGAACTAAACCCTGATTCAGATCATGGCAGAGGGGATTTCTCTGTCACAAACGAGACGGATATCCCACCTGATGTTTTGCGAACCCACAATATCCTCTGAAGATCATAATACGGCAGACAGGATTTCTGTCATGTTTGTGATAGATAATCCTGCCGCCAGGATCCAAATCAGGCCCTTAATCTCACATCTTTGTTATGAGTCAGAAACAAGCAATGTTCCCTGTGGACGCATTTAGAGTTTTAACCAATTATTTGTCGTTGTGTATGATCCATACTAAGAAAATAAGAGCAGATACTACAATAAGCTTAGTTACTCAGAAGGAGGTCGGGTCTGTGGATGCATACGTCTTGATTATAAAACACAGTATTTTTTCTGTTTCTTATAAGTTTTGACCAAATAAATAATGTGCTGACATAACTGTGACTCATTTTTTAGCCTCCCCTAAATTAATTTCTCTAGGTATTTAAGTAATTCTAAATCAAGTTTGTATTCTACTCTCAATTTAATAGCTATGCACAGCAATTTGTGTCTAGAACCTGGCTTCATAGCTCCTTCACTCTGCCTCTTCACCACTGACTCACAGTGAATGATTGCTTTGGTCACATTATCTCTAATACTCAGTGCGTCTGAAAACATTTTGCCAAGACCTTTCAACCATTAATTTTAAAGGCTATTATATATATATATATTTTCGCTGCTGGTGTAAGGGTCAAGACCACAACCCTTAATATAGAATCACACAAGAGAAAAACACCCCACTCCAGGGGAATTCTTTAGCAAGTTGATTTAATGACAGGCAGAGTTACTTAAGCAGCATAAATCAAGCGCCATGACGCGTTTCGACATCTTGTCTTTATCAAATGGTTTAAAGTCTTTTTCCATGCTGGTTTAAAACACCTGTCTTTCTAGTGCACAGAGGCATTGTGGGATTTATACCTTCATATCCCACAGCTGTGAACTTCATTATTCTGTGAGCAGGTGAAAATACGAGGCAGGTGGCACGAATAATTATAGTTATAATTTTTCAAGTAACTATAACTCGCGGCCTAAGGTAATTATAGCTCATGCCCTTACCATGCACTGCTAATTACTCCAGATATTACAGCACTCATGACAACTTTTATAACTTCAATAAAAATATCAATGAAACATTAGAAGTGAGTGGGTGTGTGAGCAGTTGTATGGGTGTGTAAGTGGCGTTGTGAGTGACTGTGTGGGCATGCAAGTGGGTGTGTGAAAGCTGTGTGGCTCTGAGTGGGTGTGTGGGTGGTTTTGAGGATTTGTGAGTGGGTGTGTGAAAGCTGTAAGGGTGTGAGTGTGTGTGTGTGTGTGTGTGTGTGTAAGTGGCTGCATGTGTGTGCGAGTGGGTGTGTGTGGTTGTATGAGTGTCTTAGTGGGTGTGTGACTGGTTGTGTAAGTCTGTGAGTGGGTGTGTGAGTGGTTTTGAGGGTCTGTGAGTGGGTGTGTGAGTGGCTGTGTAGGTCGGTGTGTGAATAAGTGTGTGAGTAGGTGTATGGATCTCTGAGTGAGTGTATGTTTTATTTTAAATTGGGGTCTGGATCCCCGAATCCTACCTGAATCCACCCAAATCCGTGAGGTTCCAGGTTGGATCCTCGGCTTCTCAAGTGGTTTTAGGCAATGTAGTGCCCATGAGGGGTCCCTCACAGACTCCCCCCCCCCCCCGTAGGTCCCATGGGGTGAGGGTACCTCTTCTTTAACTCCTGCCACTTTTTATCTCTACTTTCTCTTCTGGGAACCGAGTACAGATGAACAAAATGTCAGCCGCAACTTTCCTTTCAGGGTGCAGCCAGCCAATCATGACTTTGCTATTGGTGCGTGGATTCGCAAATCCGCAGAGGATCCACATGCCTATAGATGCACATTTGATTTTTCTTTATTATCTCAAAAACCACTGAATGGATTTGCACCAAATCACAAAAAGGTCTCTTTCTGGCGCCAGAGCTAGCTTTCTGCCAAACTTGGTGTAAATCTTTCCAGCGGTTTGGCCACTATTCCTGTTCAAAGTCCCTATGGAAATTAACATTGAGAAAACACATTTGGGGCCCTTCCCTTTCTCTCGACCCCCGCTTGACGGATCACCATGAAACTTTCCAGACAGCAGCTGACGTGAGTGTAGTATTTTTTTTTTTTGGGGGGGAACATTTTGTGAAGAATCAGGAACCAGTGCCAAAGATATAGGCAAGTAAAAAAAATGCTTTTTCTATAGAAACTAGGTTCTAACTATAACTACCTAGTGGCAACTGTCACTGGGTAAAAAAAAAAGATTTTTTAAAAAAATATATTAAAAAAAAAAAATATATATATATATATATATATATATATATATATATATATATATACACACACACACACACACACACACACACACACACACACATAAATACATACACACTGGAAAAAAACAAAGGTTACACGGACGTTGTAGTTTGGAAATGGAATTTTAAAAACCTAGAAATTCACTTAAAACAAAAAAAAAAAAAAAGTTACAGTGTCGTTAGAGTTACCTCAAGTAACTGTGACTTTACTCTATGGTAACTATAACTCGAGGCGCCGCCATGCACAGTTTTCTCGTCAAGAATTTTACTGCAAATATTACACTTGTATTTTCATTGATGTTTTCAAATATGTCATTAGTGCCATAATTTGTGGGGTAATTAGCATTGCATGGTGAGGGTGCCCGAGAGGTGGTGGTTACAGGGGCTGATGGGGGGGGGGTGGGGCGGTTACTCCCACCTGCATTTCATTATATATTCTGCCTCAGGGAGGGGGCGGTCACAGGGGCTGCGGGTGGGGAGGGGAGTCCTGCCACCCGACACCCCTCATTTAATTAGATGCAAGCTTCGAAAAGGTGATGCTGAATTTCTATGGTTTTGTACGAGTAAAACATCAACCTAACTATAACGTCCATATAGCCTTCATTTTGTTCAGTAAATGTCTATTTTTTCTATAATGTGAAGTAATATCTACTTACCGCGCATTGATACAACCTCTGCCTTGCACTGTGGTGGGAATTAGCCACAGGGCCTGGCCTATGGCTAGGCCCAGGGGCCAACCCTCCTACATGCACCCAAACCCTTTGGCCGTGCACAGCATGGAGCTGGGTGCAGTGGGTGTATTTTTTCCCCATCCTTTGACCCTGGTCCTGCACATCCTTTGTGTGTTTACACAAGGGGCTGGCCTGAGCTCCACGGTGGATCCGCAGAATGGACAAAAAAAGAAATTGGGCAAATTTTAAATCTGTCCTATGTGGTCAGGATACCTCTATCCTGACCTCTTATGTTTAGACATGATACTTTTACCTCCCCAGGACCAATGCGAGAAACAAAAAGGTGGATGCAACTTTCCTTTTAGGTTGCAGCTAGCCAATCAGGGCATTGCTTTTCCCCAGATCTGCGAATCCTCAGTGGGTGGATTTGCAAAGGATCCGCGTTGTTATGCATCTATATTTTTTAATCTTCAAAAACTCCAAAAATACTTAACAGATTTACACCAAGTTATAAAAAGCACGCTTTCTGGACCAAGATCTACCTTTATTAAGCATTTCGGGCTGTAGTCGTGTTAAAAATATCCCATAGGCATAAAATGGAGAAAAGTGTTTTGGGAACCCCCTTTTTCTCTGCCCCTGCTTGACGAATCACACTGAAAATTTCAACACAGCAGCTGAACTGACTTTCGTAATAGTGTTGAAAATTTCATGAAGAGTCGTCAAACAGTGCCACAGTTATTGGCAAAACAAAAAAGGCACTGTCTATTGAAAAATTTGGTCCTAACTATAACTACCTACTGTAGCCAGTAGGTTACACACATTATATTTCACTGAAAACAACAAAGGTTACAGGGACGTTATAGTTAGGAAATAGAATTAGAAAAAACATAGAAATTCACTTTAAAAATCCCAAAGGTTACAGGAACGTTATAGTTAGGCTCAGTTTTTAAATGTATAAAAACATAGAAATTCACCAGTTATAGTTAGTTTTCTCAAGTAACTATGGGACAGATTTATAAAAGCTTTTTGCATTCGCAAACGGTGTGAAAGCAAAAAGCCATTTCAGAATGTATCAAAGGCATATTGTAAGCAATTTTAAGGAATCGCTAAAATAGCGATTCCTTAAAATTGCGACCCTGTTTAGACAGTCGCAAATTGCGACTCTCTAAATAAGAAATCGCAAATAAGGATTCCTTATTTGCGATTTCTAAAGCACATGTAAGAAGCAATTCCTATATGCGAATTGGGCATTTAGGAATTGCTATTTGGTAACCAAGTGCAAATTTTAAAAATACATTTAAAATGCATTTTAAAAATTTACATGTAAAGCACACATGCCCTTTTGGCATGTGTGCACCTTACATGTCCTAAAAAACTTTTTGGGGTGCAGCAGAGGGGGCCTTTGGCCCCCAGCACCCAGGGGTTTTGCATTTCCAAAATTGTGATTTCCAGTTAAGAAATCGCAATTTTGGAAATGCAAAGAATTTGCAAATATGGGCCTACAGGCCCATAGGCGCGAATGGGCTAGTATCGTAATTTGCGATTCGGTAATAGCATTTGGGATTTTTAAGAAATCGCTATTACCGAATCGCAAATGTGATACATTGCATTTTGCGAATCAGAATTTCTTTAAAAATCGCTATTTCCGACTCGTAAAAGGCCTTCTTGGTACATCTGGCCCTATAACTTGTGCCCTAAGATAATTATAGCTCGCGCCCCCGCAATGCACAGATTTTTTCGTCAACATTTTTAATATAGATGTTACATTGATATTATCGATGATGTTATCAAAAATATCATGAAAGCCCTAATTTTTGGAGTAATTAGCAGTGCAATGCGAGGGCATCATGCACCCTAGCCAGGGCCAAGATAAGGTGGGGCAGTGGTCCCTAAACACGTTGTTCCATTAATTTTTTCATTTGAAATTCAGACATAGCTACAGCCCAAAACCATTGAACTAATTTACACCAAATTTGGCAGAAAGCTAGAACTTGGTCCAGAAGTGCTTTTTGGTGTTAATCTGTTCAGTACCTTTGGAAAAGTCAAGGTTCAAAGAATTGTATATATCACGCCGAGGAGTATCTGGGGAGCCGACATATTTCATCCTGCAATCTAATTGGCTGCCATCACATCAACCATTAAGTGATTGCATCCTTCTTATGATTCGGGACTCAGTGCCAAGTACAACGAAAAAAACACAAAAGAAAAAAGGCATAAGGGGGTAGGGTAGGGCTCCCACCTGTTTTTAGATTAAAAACCCTGGGTGGGCCAGGGCCCAGGGCAAAGGAGTGGCATATATTTTTGGGGGGTAGGAGGCGTGTGCCCCCCCGCCCCCTCCCAAGAGGCTCTGGGGAATCCATCCCTGGAGCTAATAATTTAAATAAAGGGGAGGGAGGTTGTGTGGCCCGCTTCCCAACCCAGAAGAGGCCCTGAGAATCGCAACCCCAGAGCCCAACCCAGAAGAGGCCCTGAGAATCGCAACCCCAGAGCCATGATTTAAATAAAGGGGGTTGGGGGCACACAACCCCAACCCCCTCTCTGAGCCCTACAATGGCCCTGAGGACCCCATCTCTCAGGCCCGGCTCAGTGGTGGTGCCCTACCCCCGGGACACTGTCTATTTCCCTGTGTCGCGATTTAGCACATTAATGTCAGGTCTACTGGCATTGCCAATTCAAGTTTTTCATTTGCATAATGCTACTGGGAGGCTGTTCCATAACTCACAGCCCAGGAAGTGGAAGGTGCACCACTACAGTAAGTTTATTGTCAAGAGAGAGAGCTTATATATGTTTTTCATATATCCTCCCCTTTGTCATAAGTGACTTCACCACAGAAAGTGAAATTCAAGGAACCACTTGATGCCTGTGTGTGATCACTAATCCTACAGGAATATTTAAAATATTAAGAGGAAACACCTCACCCACTAAATGATTCATGCTTCATCACCGGTGTTTCCTCTTACCACAGTAGGATATTGCCAACTGAGTAGGCTCACCAGGATTGGGAACCCTCAAATATACAATTTGCTTCCCAATTACAGGGGGTCCAGTTTAGAGTTAAACATGATTATGGCTAGGCCCTAAAATTCGGACCACACAGCCGAGGAGAGTCATATAGGCAATGACCAGAGACCCTAGTCCCTTGGAGGAAGTGTCCACTCCCTCAGAGCCGACGAAGTATACTTAAAAACCTAAAAGAGGTCTTTTGCACCATTCAGGTAGGAGTGCCGTATGCTTCCTTTTTTCACATTCCCCTTCAGAAGCTGATAAGGGTCAGCAGGAAGGCCAAGGAGACCCGACTCAAGCCGAGTGACCGTTAAAGCATTTTAAAATCGGCTCACACATATTGGCAAGACAAGGATGCTAGGACCATTAGATTCCCAATTGGCACCCAAGTTACATGTTTTAATCAAGGTATGGGTCCCCATAAAAAAGACATTTAGGGCATACCCATGACCATTTTATAACACTAAACTGAAATCCCCCTAATTGCAGATGAAATTGTATATTTGAGATCTCCCAGGCTCAGTTGAGCCCACACAGGTGGCAATGTCCTACCAGGATGAGAGGAAACAATACTGATAAAGCATGCCACCATTTGGTGGGGGAAGTGTTTCCTCTTAATATTTTAAATATTCCAGTAGGCTTACGTATCACATACAGGCACCAAATGGTTCCTGGCTATCACGTTCTGTACCACTACAGTAAACCTGTTTGATTTCCGGACAGTGTACATGATGAAGATTTCGAGACATAAGATACCCCTGAGTGTGATACTGCTGCATGTGCTGCACAAACCCAAAACCTCAGTCCATAAAAAGATTAATAACCCAGGAAGCAACTTTAAAGTTTCTTCGCGGCAATTGATCAAGCATTTTCATTCTAGAGATAGTGCCTAAATTTACATTGTGTACACACAGTCTTGCAAGATGGGAGGCTGGAAGACCCAGTGATGAGACATAATGAAACTTTTGCATTGGTTTCCAACTGGAGAAATTGAAGAACTTTCCTTAAGAATAATTAAGCTTATTCCTTTTCTAATTTTCGAAGAACTGTTTTTCAGGGGTCCTCATCATTACCTACCTACTATGATTAGTCCTGTGGACAATATTGAAATATTTGTACAATAGGAGACTTAAAAGTCGATGTACATTCCACTACTTTCACACAGATTTGTCAATATTGGGCTATTTCCTTCACCACAGGGATACTCTCTCCAGGAGTGTCTCTTGTATTAGGAGTGTTTCACACACTTCTATCTCTGTGAAACTATATATATGAAATATGTACAACCAATACGCTGAATAGATGTGCATATTTTGTTTTGTTGTTAAAATACGAATCCCTTGAAACCTCTTGTTCAAATACATACCAACCGATTGTCATTATATTGCTGGTATGGCCGCTTCTTCATTTGTTTTTGTTGTATGAATCTGTAACATCTGATATCTGAATAGTTCTTGTGAATTTCGTTCAGTATGTTACAGGTTTCTAAATGCATAAATATTTATTTACAGCATTTCTTTGTTTTGGTAAATGATTCCCCTGATGGCCATTTACTTAAGTCTTTCTGTACCCTAGGCACTATAACAGAGGAGCATCACTAAACTAGAACACTACGAGGGAGGTGAGGATGCTGTTTGCATTTCACTTTGTTGATGAAAAAGTAGCTATTTCATCACAGAAACAATGGTAGACAGGAACAGCACTAGGGAGAGACTGGAGATTTAGAAATTAACTGCCAGAGCGAGTTACATACTTCATTATTGTGGCAGCTGAGAAAATTGGCCTTACCTATCCTGGCTTATCTGTAATCATCAAAAATGTATGGTTGGATACCTCAAAGCCATAATCCTGGAACCTTAACTGCTTGCTCCCCTCAAAACAAGTTAGACTCTCTAATCATGTGTATATTTTATTCTTTAGGAGTTATGTGGAAAGCACTGTGGGTCCTTTTCCCTCTTAGCAGATCAAAGCTGGTTATGAAAGCAGGATAGAGGATACAGGCTTCTGTCAAAAGAGTGCACATCCTTCTCGATTTGCAAGTCCATCACCTTTGTGTGGAGGGCTCTCTTTCCACCTCATGGAGCTCTTCACCCATTCTCTCAGTAAACACGGCTACGTCTGGCATAAGGACCCTCTCACAGACCTGCTTCACTAAAGGTCCCTGTGTTCCCTCTCACAAGTTAATCTTGAGTTTAAAAGAGGCCAACACTACAGCCATGCTACTTTTCTGATCTATGACACCAGGGAGGAGGAGGGGCCATTGGGTCAATGTATGGGATGGGAGGTACCAACATGCTCATATCCAAGGTCTACCTTGGGCCACATCCAATGGAGTGGACAGGCCACCTGGAACTCACTATTGCTGAATCATCTGCCTGTCTGTCTGTTCTAGCCCTAAAAATTGAACCGCACAAGAGCTACCAAGCGTGTTAGCCACCTTACTTTGTGGATGGATCTTTCCCCACTCCGAACCTAATGTCTTATCCACTATATAAATATGTCTAACTATCACACAGCACTTCAGCATCAAACAATGTGCCAAATGAACTTTCGGCCAATATGTTTAAATATTTGGACCCTTGGTTTTGAATTATCTAATTGACTTATTGCACAAGCCTTTGAAAATCACTCAATTGATGCACATAGCCTCACTCTGCCTGAGTAGCTTATTTGAGAATCTGCCTTTATTGGTCACATTTCTGATGCTTGTACACAGTTAAAACATCCAGGTGAAAACTTAAAAATATATACATTTCTCCGCAAGAAACATTGTTTTAATGTTTATGAAATACCTTTCGTTAAGAATGTTTCAATAACACCATGACAAACTGGTCTTTGGTTTAAACAGATCACTGAAACATACTCTTCTATTTCAAATACTAACCCATACATTAGAGGACAGAGTCTAAAGAACCTAACTGACAAATGAAACAGAAAGAGGGTTTGCAGCTTGAGGACAAACTGGAAAACATTGCTCATAATGACCAGCAGTTGTCCTTAGGCAAATGTGCCAGGATTAAGTTCACGTGACTGCCCCAAAAGTTAAATATAGGTTTAAAAAAACAACACATTGGGCTGCCTCATTCAGAGAAGAACTTACAGTTAGAGACCAAATCGGGTACAGGGAAATTGGGAGAATAAATTACAAGACCCTCTGAACACATCACAAAGCAATCAAAAGTTAGGTCAACATACTTCTGCTATTCTGACTGTATTCTTAAAAAAACAATAAAAATGTTATTAGAAAAAACCTTCAAAAGGTGTCAAGGCACTCCACTTGGAGAATAAGACCGATTCTGCTTCCTTCAAAGTTCTCATAGGCAGGTAAGTAAGGGTTTCTCATGCAGGCATCTTAGCAGGACAAACAATGCCAAGAAGTCTACATATTCAATTTTTATAAAGCCTTGACCTTAACTAACAACTGCTGTTGGATCTATGTATCTGCAAACGTAAAGTTCCCATTCTCTGTGCTTACACTTCTCTCACAAAGGAAAGCCCTGACACCGGCAGATTCCAGTAGACAAAAACACCTCAGTTACACGAACAATACACATTAGACAAAGGAATATAATTTCTACATGCATCATTCAGACTGGTTGCTTAACTTCTTCTAGGTAGGTAGTGTAGATTATAAATCTGCTTACCTGGTTTCTGTAATGCGGACCTCATTACTTACTCTTCAAGGGGTCTAAATTAACAATACACATATGTATTCAGCTGCTATATTTTACAGAATAACTACTATTAAGGTGCACATATCACCAAAACATAATACACACCATACCAACCCCCAAATAGTAAAAAGCTAACACACTTTCAATATACCAGAATTTGTCTTACTGTATAACCCACAGCACTCTACACTCAGCAACACAATCACATACCATCATTTCAGACGCCTCTTCAAATAGTCATTTTAAACAGCAAAACTATAAAGAACCCTTATATCCTCCACCCTTAGGAGTACAACACAACACCAAATCTGTATAGTTGGCAATGTACTGTCAAATCAACCGCACAGTCACCTACCACACAAACATACGTTTTAGATCCAGCCCAACAAAACCCAGCATAAACATACCCCAAGCTCATGCACACAAAACCAGATCATAATTATCTACAAAGAGAATGGTGTTTATATATAAAGCACTTTATTTCAGCTGATTACTTGACAACAGATCACCCATTCCCTGGTTGTATGCTAGGATCTCAAAACTCAAAATTGGAAAAATAGGACTCAGGCAATCACCAAAATAATTTCTTCCTCGTAGTTACCTCATTGGTAATCTTTCCTTCAATGCAAACATACTTCTATATCACAAGCAACATTTCTTCCGTAGGCTTACTGTACCAGAGGGAGTTAATCAATTGGTTAACTCTCCTAAAATTCTCAAACAATACCATCTCGGTGTCCAATTTTATTTTATAACTTGTGTGTTGCTTCAGTTAATCCCTGGAAAGGACTAATTGCGTAGCTACAAACCCCACATGGGGCCACTGCATAAAGGCAACTCCAAGCCATATGCAGTATGAGGCTGGTTGCATGGAGTTCAGTCCTGGGAAGGTTCAAGGTCTTTCTATGCACTTTTTTACACCCGTTACTGCATCCCAGAGCATGTGACGTTCTACTCTGACAGCTGTGGTTATGCCTTGGGACTCTTCAAGGATTGCCCAATTCTCATCTTGCCTCTCATGTCAGCTCTGGCGCCGTTCATACTCTCTCACACCATCAAATTTAATAAGAAGTACTCAAGCGTCTCACTGCCAGTTCTTCTCTGCGCACACAATGGCACAGACTGGAGGAGGACTACATGGACACATCCTTTATGTGCATTAAGCAAGATTTATAATCTTTCATAAAACAGTTCAAAAATAAAAGTGAAACAAAGCCAAAAGTATTCTTTATTTTACATTATTATGACTACAGCTAAGATTTAATTAAGAGTCATATACAAGGTAAGAATCCTAGATTTACATATCGGGCGTAAGAAGGATATTAGTGAATTCTTGGAACTGACTATGTGATACATTTCACTCTAGATTATATTTGTCTTAACCATCAAAGTCTGACAGAATACTTGTTTTTTTTCCTGATAAAAACATGCAAGGGTGTTAGTTCTTTTGAAAATCTATACATGGTCCTAGAACAATATAGTTTTAAATGTTTTATATTAGGTTATAAGCAATTTAACTATATCAGATAAATCAGTGTTACCCGTGTGTATTCTTACTGAGATGTCTCAATTCTTGCTTTGCAAAAGGTCTACCCAGAATTACATCAAATGCACAGTGACTTAGCATCTTTAATTGACTATAAAATATTTAAATATGACGTTTCCCAGAAGAATGTTTTATTACTCTTATCCATTTAATTCAGGATGCTTTTCTATTTCCTGTATCTATTTGCTCATTTTTCTACATGAGTTCATTAGAGAGTTGTTCACTAATAATTATCGTTTTCTCTTTTTTTGGCACAATTTGTTATCTCTATTACTCAGGCAGTTTTGAAGAAATTGGAGTATCCGTAAAATGTGTGGCAGCGGTACTCTTAATGTTACTTTTATGTATATTCAACTCCACACAAATGGCTGGATGCTTGCTGTTGATGTGCATGTGCTTAACTCCACAATATGGCTGTATATTCATAAAACAGACTGGTATTTCATGTAATCTAGGAAGTGAAATGTGTGTGTACTGGTGCAAACGACAAAAGAAATCTCAGTGCCACTAAAACGCAGACGAGTATGTTGGTTTACACCCTGGTGTGCTTATCCAGTTTGCTAATATGACCAAAACAATTAGGGATCAGCAAGACTTGATAAATATTGTCACGTGACACCAGGTGCTGGATACCTAAAATACGGTTAGGTGGGCTATTTTTATAGATGTATTGACGTGCTATATAGCCTTGGCCTAGTTACCATTCCAAGAATAAGTGGGCAGTGTTTTTAGCACAGCATTTTACAGGCTTCACTGGGACTGGTTTATCTACATATGATGTGAGATTGGTCCAAGCTATAATGAAGAGTTTCACTTTGATGTCAAGATTTTCGAATGAGGACCATTCTGTGATACTTCTTTCAGGGATACCTGTGTATATTTTTACGATCTTGTTGTGGAAGAGGCTGGCAATAACATTAGCTGATGGTGGGGTTGAGTAACAGATGCTTAGCTTTGGGATAAAATAGTGCAGTGCTTGATAATTTGGGAAAGGAGTTTTGGATGATTTGCTTACTCACAGAACTGGTTTCTACAACAGTATGTCTTATCTCTGAGATTTCATGGCCTTTAGGATTTCAGGGTTTGATGTTCAGGCAAGATCCTTCTAAGTTTTATGGAGGTCCTTTTGCTGTATTTCAGTTTGTGGGCTGATTTTGTATCTTTGAATGATTTGTCTACAATGCCCTGGCTACATAATTGATCTTTATGGTTGTTTAGTTTTAGTAATGGTCAATGTTTCCTGTCCAAAGCTGTTATCTCTCGCCATAGATTGTAGTTTTTCAGAGAGCTGTGGTTTTGCTTTTCTCATTTTGCAGAAGTTATATGGAAAGGAAGGGCATGATGGTCAGTCCAGTGAGGTTTGATGGCCTTACCTATTTTTAAGAGATTCAATCACATAGGTTTGCTGAGGAGGTCCTAAAGAGTATTTAGAATAGAGTATTTTTCAGAATGTTCCGGGGATGTTAAATGATCCTAAGATATCTGGTGGAGTAGTGTGATGTCACAGAAGTGAAAAGGTCATTGAAAAGCTATAAGAAGCAGGGGTGTAACCCGAGTGACAGTACATGATGTACAAGCAACATTTTCATAATTGTAAGGCTGATTTGCGACTGGCATAAGTTCAAAGGAGGGTTGAAAGGGGAATCTGATTTGTTGAATTTCCATGAGGTTTTGTATAGTAATATTAGGTTAGTTCCCATTTCGTCAGACCTGTTCATATGAAGGAGGGTGTAACCAGAAGGGCTGAAGATGTCAAACAAAAGTGGAGTAACAAGTTACTATGTCATCTATTCTTGTTACGCCAACATTTTACAAACTGTTGTCCATCACTGGTGTTCTCACTGTTCAAAAAACCTCAAATGTGTACTGTGCTAGAAATTATGTTACATAACAAGAAGCAGAGACCACGTATTTCACAGAAGAAAATGACAATATTTAAAAATATTCTCTGAGCTGATGAATAATGAAATAACTTGTGAGATTTTAATGCATGCTTAAATAATCAAACTGTTAAACTGCGATTAAATTTTTTTGCATGGATAATTAATGGGTATGTATCAAAGTTTAAACTTGAAAACTTTGCTAATAACTTCCATTGATTATATAGCACCCTTCTTAATAAGTGATGTAATCATAGCCCTCTGCAGATCTACCAGAATAACATGGGTATTAAAGAGCTATTTAGTAGCCAAAGAACCATCTGCCTAGAGTCTCAGCATAAACTTTCCTGTTAAAGCTAGAAGGAGAATCTTCTTGATTGCAGGTTGCCTGCTTATTAGATGTAAAACAATTAAGGAAATAGAGGTTGAGGCTACTGGAAATGTAAATTCCAGGAACAAGGCTGAGTACTGCTCCTGGAGGCCAATGAGAGTCATTGCGGGAGGCGGGAATGGACCTTCTTGACCTCTGTGATTAAAAAAGGTGCATGAACGTCACATTTAGCTAAGGGGAGAGAAATGAAAATTTGTAACACTTGAAATAACTTGCAGGGTCTCTAAATAGTGGAGGGAATAGGCTAAAACGGTTGTAACTGAAAAGCAACCCAGATATTGGACCTTCTGCAAAATCTCTGAAAGTTTAAGGCTCCTCCCAGACATTAACAGTATCAAGGAGTGACAGATTCAGGGGAACTAAATTGTTAAATAGTTTGAGTAAAGTAGATTCTTAGACCAAGAACTTAATGTAAATAGTAATTCTTCTATGCTCACAAAGAGCTATTTAGTGATTTAAGTCAATGAAAGCGAAAACTGAACCTGAAGCCAACACATTTTGCAACTTAATAATTAATGCTGTTGTTTAATCAGGGCAAGATAAAAACAATCTTAGCAGGATGTGATAAAATTGACATGCAATGTGAGGTCACTCGTTATTCTGTGAGACGTTAAAGCACAGGTTGTCTAGTTTTAGGTACAATGTGAAGATTAAAATGCAGTTGCCATTACCTTGAGGCATGAATAAACCAGGCAAAGGTAAACATCAAGTGGCAAAGTGCAGGAGCTTGGTTAAGGCAAAAATATGATTTACTTGTCCTGATTAAGTGACAACATTAATTATTAAGATATGAAACATGTGTCGGCCTCAGATTCAGTTCTTGTCTGCAGTTGATGGAATCTCTCCTGAGATATGTTTCTCTTAGCTTCGATACTACATTATCGTCAAAATTTGTTCTGTGCCAGGATTTTTAACTGTGCATTACAATCTCCATGGATCCAGAGATTACAGGTATGTTTTTGTTCCATATAATGAATACGGGCAATGCTATACAATCCTCCCCGGACAGTGAGGATAGTTTAGTTGAAAAGATCAGCATATAAGCATCAATCAACTGCAAACATTGTAAGGATGCTTCTAGTGTTATTTTATCAGCCCTGGGTGGAATGTTCTTCATAGAATAAAACAGCATATCAGCGAAGCAGGAGAAATGGTCCAAGGCACTGGACATAGCTGAAAAAACTGAGTACTCACGTTCTTGCTTAGAACTAGATCTAGACAAGAAGCAGCAGAGGTGACAGCATCTGATGCAAGTGCTTAGATCACATTATAGGAAGCAGTATGAAGAACAGAGAGATAATCTCACCAGATGTTTATGCTCCCTTCCAATAGACATTGAGCTGGGTCTCACGTCCACCCTGAAATCACCTCTGAAAACAGATTAAGGAAAACAAGCACTAGGACAAAGGGGCTATAGCAAAGCAATCCCTTAATGGCTGCAGGGTCATTACCGTAAACGTGAGCAAGAAATCTGCCTCTTCAGATTCTTTGGTGACTGAGCCTGTTACCAACATCCCCATCATCACCGTTAGCTTGGATTTATGAACGCCAGCTTGGATTTATGATTTAGTTGGTGCCCCCACCTCTTTTTGATCCTTACCAGTTAAGTACTGTTATAGAATAACACTCAAGAAGCTAAACATCCAAATGACAGATACAATTTTAGGTCAAGACCGGAGGCTCCTATTGTGCTTACTTTTCCTGCTTTAATTCAACAGCAGCCAAAAAAACAACACCCAGAAACCCTGGGAAGAAAAAATTACAATATCACATCATAAAGGGATCCTTTCAGACACCAAGGCTAGGAAAATCTCAATTATCCCTCAATCATGTTTCAGTAATGAAAAGGCAAGGAAGAAGATACTAATTAATAAAATCTGACACAAAGCTACTTTGGAAATATCTGATATTGACCGGAGCACAATTCATCTGAAAAATGCCTTTACAAATGTAATCACACAGGAGAGTCACCAGGAAGAGGAACCGAGCTATTTGCTTACGGTATGGTAGTACTTTATTGTGTATTTTTTACTTAATTACAGTAAACAAAATCATATGATCAGCAACTGTACTGGAGATGGCTATCACTAATCTGAAACTAAAAGCCTACAAGTAAATAAATAAACGTGCTACCCTAGGTATGAATACTTCAACATATAGATCTGGGCATCAGGTTAGGTGCTAGTGTGCTTCCCTGGTGCGACCATCCACATATTTAAATCTGTTAGAGCTATGCCCAAAAACTTAGTCAGTTTCACAATATGACCATTTGTTTGTAGAGAGAAACACACCCTTGTGACTTATTTTATTGCTCGAAGTCAAAGCTTCCTAAAGGTTGGTAAAAAGTATTTCCTTCTAACGTCCATCAGGCCTGGTCATAGACATCTGAATGTGCTTTAGGGTTTTGTGAACATTATTACAGAGCCTGTAGGCAGGACCAGTCTAGATGATATTCCAAGAACCCTAAAACTCATAACGGGGATATCCAGGAGATGAAATCTTAAAAATGTACGTGTGATTACAGCTTCCATGTTTGAGTCAATGTAGAGCTGCCAGGGCAAAAAGTAACGTTCCATAAGGTACCCTGCCGATGTATATCTCGTTAATTGGATCTCTCATATAAAGCAACTCTTACAAAGCTTTTCTAATGACATATTTGTGATTAGATTTCACCATTTTCAGTTACTCTTCAATAGGTGGCAAACTATGTTCTTTTAGTAAGGCAGCAATGCCTTTCCGTAAGAAAGGAGAGGAAGTAGAAGGGCTCTCCGTTCTCTCTTGATAAATCAAGCCCTTCATTGAGTTGTGGCTTGAAGAAGCATATTCGCAAAAAATAATTCATTTTTTGAGATACCTAGATGAAAGATTTAACTGGGGGCAGATCACAATTGACTAGCAATCTTACATTTTGGACAAAAATAATGTTGAGTTTGTCTATGTTCATCACACTGAGTGCTTACGATCAATAAGACAGGACTCGAACATGTTTGGCATTTTAAGCATAGATTGTTGGGCTGAAAGCACAGCTGTTGTATAATAGGGCAAATCATTTCAGGGCATTGGTTACCATGGTAGATTTTGACTTTGATTTTTCCAAGTGGTGCAATGCAGACGGCTTTGCTTCTAAAGTAAAACTCAAGTAATCATAGCTATCTGCGGTTTCACCGGACTGCTGATCGAGTTTCCAGTTGAAAGGTCAATAGAAAAGTGGCTGAAGGCCTTCCGCACACTAGCCAGTATGTTTGGGGAGAAATTCCCAGATAGCGCAGCAGCTTTGTTCCTACATGAACAGCAGGTACACGCTGCCCAGCAAAAATACCAGGGTGATGCTTGGCTGTGGTATGACGAGGGCTTCAGTGAGAAAATGTAGATTTGGACAGTCATCGAGTGAGACAAACACCCGTGCAAAAATTTGAAGTCCATGAACGACAACCCAACTGTTGCCAGCAAAAGATAACAAAGGAGCTAGTGCTGGGCAGAGTGGCAGGCCCCTATTCTTAACCCCAAATGGTAACATTCATCATGTCACCACTAGGGGTGGGCCCCAAAAAGGAGGAGGGCAAATTCAGGCTTATACATCGCATATCATACCCACCAGGCAAGTCAGTGAACGACGGCCTGGGCCTGGACAGCTGCTCAGTGTCTTATGCCACAGTGGATGATGCACTAGATAGCACCAGGGCAGCAGAAAAAGGAGCCTTGTTAGCTAAACCTGTCATAGAATCTGCCTTCTGCTTATTACCGGTACAACCAGACAGCCACCACCTGATGGGCTTTCAGATAGACGGGGAATTCTATTACGACAAATGTATGCCAATGGGTTGTGCTATCTATTGTGCTTACTTTGAGACATTCAGTACGTTCTTGGAATGGGCAGTGAGCACAACTTGCAGGAAGGGTTGGGTCACCCATTACCTAGACGACTTCTTGTTCATCGGAGCACAAGGCTCAGCAGATTGCCAGGAGCTTCTCACATGTTTTCAGGCCCCAGCGAGACACCTAGGGGTGCTACAGGCCAGGGTAAAAACAGAGGGCCAAAAACACACCTGTCCTTCCTAGGGATATTAGACACCGTGGATGTGGTTTGCAGATTGCCACAAACTAAGGTACATCAGCTGATGGAAGCAATAGAAGTGCTGTCCCTGAAGAAAAAAGCAACGCTGGGTGTGGTACAACAACTCATCTGGCGGCTAAACTTTGCAGGCAGGGTCATACCAGTAGGCAGACCATTTGCTAGGAGGTTAGCTTTGTTGTGCAGGGGTCTCACAGAAAAGCATCACAGAGTGAGGATTACGCAAGGAGTAACAGGACCTTAAACAGTGGCTCACGACATCAACTGAACTGTTCTTTGGCGCAACCCGTGGGTAACAGCTGAGCAATTAGAGCTATTTACTGATGTAGCCTGAGGGGGAGGTTTTTAGGGCAATCTTGGGCACTGCATGGGCCCAGTCCGCTGGCTGGCAACATGGGTACAGAATGGATACACAAACAATATGACCCTCATAGAGCTGTTTCCCATTATAGTGGCCTTCTCCATATGGGAAGAAAGACTAAACAACAAACAGATTACACTCTGGTCGGACAATTACGGGGTGGTGCAGGAGGTGAACAGGGGCACAGTGCGTTGCCCAGCGGTGGTACGCCTGCTACGTTTCCCTGTGGGGTGTCAACTCAAGGGCAACATTGCAGTGAGGGGAAGGCACATACTGGGATGCGAGAGCGCTGTGGCTGACACTGTCTCGTTTTCAGATGCAGCGTTTCAAGGAACTGGCACCGCATGCAGGCCCCACCAGGATCGCGATACCTGAATCACAGTGGGAGCTGGTTAACCGCTTCTGTGCCTTGGACGAGGTGACCTCGTCCAAGGCTACAGTTCCCCTGTGCCGTGGACGAGGTCACCTCGTCCAAGGCACAGGGGAACTTGGGGGAGCGCTAGCGCGCCCCCCGTGCACCCCCCTCCCCCCCAAGGCGGGGATGGAAGGGGAAGACCTTCCCCTTCCACCCCCGACACCCCCCCCCCCTGTGACGTCAGCGCGCAAGCGCGCGCTGATTAGTCACAGGGCCAGAGCTTCCAGTGCGATTGAAAGAGAAATGCAAAGCATTTCTCTTTCAATCACTGGGGGAGGCCCGGAGGGGCTTCAAAGGGAAGGAAATGTATTTCCTTCCCTTTGAAGTCTCTCCCAGGGTTTCAAAAGCCGGATTGCTTGCAATCCGGCTTTTGAAACCCCACTAGACACCAGGGATTTTTTTTTTTTTTTTTTTACAAAGTGACATAAGGGAGCGACCCCTTGGGCAAGGGTCGCTCCCAGGGGGGGCCATTTTTCAGGACGGCCTTTTCTGCCCCCAGGGGGGGGGGGGGCAGAAACCTCTAGGCACCAGGGATCATTTTTTTTTTTTTTTTTTTAGGTGGGGAGCGACCCCTTAGGCAAGGGTCGCTCCCCTAGGGGGCAAATTATAATTAGGCCGTTTCTGCCCCCCTTGGGGGATGATTGGCCTATTTTGATGAGGCCAATCTGCCCCCAAGGGGGGCAGAAACCACTAGACACCAGGGAGTTTTTTCTTTGCGTGAATTTCACGCAAGGGGAGCGACCCCTTAGGCAAGGGTCGCTCCCTGGGGGGGGGGGGGGCAAATTTATTTTAGGCCATTTCTGCCCCCCCGGGAGCAGATCGGCCTATTATTAGGCCGATCTGCCCCCAGGGGGGGCAGAAACCTCTAGGCGCCAGGGCAAATTTTTTTTGTGTGTTTTTTTTTTATTTGTTTGTTTTTTTAGAGATGGGGAGCGACCCAATCAGGCAAGGGTCGCTCCCCTAGGGGGCAAATTATAATTAGGCCGTTTCTGCCCCCCTTGGGGGATGATTGGCCTATTTTGATGAGGCCAATCTGCCCCCCCTTGGGGGGGAAGAAACCTCTAGGCGCCAGGGCAATTTTTTTTTGTGTGTTTTTTTTGTTTGTTTGTTTTTTAGAGATGGGGAGCGACCCATCAGGCAAGGGTCGCTCCCCTGGGGGGCAAATTGTATTTAGACCATTTCTGCCCCCCTTGGGGGCAGATTGTTCGATTTTAGGTCAATCTGCCCCCAAGGGGGCAGAAACCACTAGGCACTGGGGATTTGTTTTTTGGCGCCAATGTCACGCAGGGGGAGCGACCCCGTAGGCAAGGGTCACTCCAGGAGAGGGGGAAGGTTGGGGGGGGCAAATTTATTTTAGGCCATTTCTGCCCCCCCTGGGGGCAGATCGGCCTGTTATTAGGCCGATCTGCCCCGGGGGGGGGGGGGGGGGGGCAGAAACCTCTAGGCGCCAGGGCAAATTTTTTTTGTTTGTTTGGTTTTTTAGAGATGGGGAGCGACCCATCAGGCAAGGGTCGCTCCCCTGGGGGGCAAATTGTATTTAGACCATTTCTGCCCCCCTTGGGGGCAGATTGGTCGATTTGAGGTCAATCGGCCCCCAAGGGGGCAGAAACCACTAGGCACCGGGGATTTGTTTTTTGGTGCCAATGTCACGCAGGGGGAGTGACCCCGTAGGCAAGGGTCGCTCCGGGGGGGGCAAATTTATTTTAGGCCATTTCTGCCCCTGGGGGGCAGAAACCTCTAGGCGCCAGGGCAAATTTTTTGGGGGTGTTTTTTTTTTTTTTGTTTCTTTTTTTTATTGACATGGGGAGCGTCCCATCAGGCAAGGGTCGCTCCCCTGGGGGGCAAATTGTATTTAGACCATTTCTGCCCCCCTTGGGGGCAGATTGGCCGATTTTAGGTCAATCTGCCCCCAAGGGGGCAGAAACCACTAGGCACCGGGGATTTGTTTTTTGGTGCCAATGTCACGCAGGGGGAGCGACCCCGAAGGCAAGGGTCGTTCCCGGGGGGGGGGTTGGGAGGAGGAATTTATTTTAGGCCATTTCTGCCCCCCCCCGGAGGCAGAAACCTCTAGGCACCAGGGCAATTTTTTTTTTGTTTTGTTTTGTTTTTTTTTTTTGTGTGTTTGTTTTTTAGAGATGGGGAGCGTCCCATCAGGCAAGGGTCGCTCCCCTGGGGGCAAATTTTATTTAGACCATTTCTGCCCCCCTTGGGGTCAGATTGGTCGATTTTAGGTCACTCTGCCCCCAAGGGGGCAGAAACCACTAAGCACCGGGGATTTGTTTTTTGGCGCCAATGTCATGCAGGGGGAGCGACCCCGTAGGCAAGGGTCGCTCCAGGAGGGGGGGGGGGGAGGGTTGGGGGTGGCAAATTTATTTTAGGCCATTTCTGCCCCTCCTGGGGGCAGAAACCTCTAGGCGCCAGGGCAATTTTTTTTTTGTGTTTTTTTTTTGTTTGTTTGTTTGTTTTTTTAGAGATGGGGAGCGACCCATCAGGCAAGGGTCGCTCCCCTGGGGGGCAAATTGTATTTAGACCATTTCTGCCCCCCTTGGGGGAAGATTGGTCGATTTTAGGTCAATCTGCCCCCAAGGGTGCAAGAACCACTAGGCACCGGGGATTTGTTTTTTGGCGACAATGTCACGCAGGGGGAGCGACCCCGTAGGCAAGGGTCGCTCCCGGGGGGTGAAGGGGGGGGGCAAATTTATTTTAGGCCATTTCTGCCCCCCCCACCGGGGACAGTAACCTCTAGGCACCAGGGCAATTTTTTTTTGTGTGTGTTTTTTTTTTGTTTGTTTGTTTTTTTAGAGATGGGGAGCGACCCATCAGGCAAGGGTCGCTCCCCTGGGGGGCAAATTGTATTTAGACCATTTCTGCCCCCCTTGGGGGCAGATTGGTCGATTTTAGGTCAATCTGCCCCCAAGGGGGCAGAAACCACTAGGCACCGGGGATTTGTTTTTTGGCGCCAATGTCACGCAGGGGGAGTGACCCGGTAGGCAAGGGTCGTTCCGGGGGGGGGGGGTTATTTTAGGCCATTTCTGCCCCCGGGGGGCAGAAACCTCTAGGCGCCAGGGCAAATTTTTTGGGGGTGTTTTTTTTTTTTAGAGATGGGGAGCGTCCCATCAGGCAAGGGTTGCTCCCCTGGGGGGCAAATTGTATTTAGACCATTTCTGCCCCCCTTGAGGGCAGATTGGTCGATTTTAGGTCAATCTGCCCCCAAGGGGGTGGAAACCACTAGGCACTGGGGATTTGTTTTTTGGCGCCAATGTCACGTAGGGGGAGCGACCCCGTAGGCAAGGGTCGCTCCCGGGCAGGGGGGGTTTGGGAGGGGTGGGGGGGCAAATTTATTTTAGGGCATTTCTGCCCTCCCCCCTGGGGCCGGCTGAGCTAGAGGCCAAACTCCACAGGTAGACACTTTGCAAAAAACACCTGTTTTCTGTGAAAAAATATGTTGTGTCCACGTTGTGTTTTGGGCCATTTCCTTTCGTGGGCGCTAGGCCTACCCACAGAAGTGAGGTACCATTTTTATCGAGAGACTTAGGGGAACGCTGGGTGGAAGGAAATTTGTGGATCCTCTCAGATTCCAGAACTTTCTGTCACAGAAATGTGAGGAACATGTGTTTTTTTAGCCAAATTTTGAGGTTTGCAAAGGATTCTGGGTAACAGAACCTGGTCAGAGCCCCACAAGTCACCCCATCTTGGATTCCCCTGGGTTTCTAGTTTTCAAAAATGCGCTGGTTTGCTAGGTTTCCCCAGGTGCCGGCTGAGCTAGAGGCCAAAATCTACAGGTAGGCACTTTGCAAAAAACACCTCTGTTTTCTTAAAAAAAATTGGATGTGTCCACGTTGCGCTTTGGGGCATTTCCTGTTGCGGGCGCTAGGCCTACCCACACAAGTGAGGTATCATTTTTATCGGGAGACTTGGGGGAACGCTGGGTGGAAGGAAATTTGTGGCTCCTCTCAGATTCCAGAACTTTCTGACACAGAAATGTGAGGAACATGTGTTTTTTTAGCCAAATTTTGAGGTTTGCAAAGGATTCTGGGTAACAGAACCTGGTCAGAGCCCCACAAGTCAGCCCATCTTGGATTCCCCTAGGTCTCTAGTTTTCAGAAATGCACAGGTTTGGTAGGTTTCCCTAGGTGCCGGCTGAGCTAGAGGCCAAAACCTACAGGTAGGCACTTTGCAAAAAACACCTCTGTTTTCTTACAAAAAAATGGGATGTGTCCACGTTGCGTTTTGGGGCGTTTCCTGTCGCGGGCGCTAGGCCTACTCACACAAGTGAGGTATCATTTTTATCGGGAGACTTGGGGGAACATAGATTAGCAAAACAAGTGTTATTGCGCCTTGTCTTTCTCTACATTTTTTCCTTCCAAATATAGGAGAGTGTGTAAAAAAGACATCTATTTGAGAAATGCCCTGTAATTCACATGCTAGTATGGTCACCCCGGAATTCAGAGATGTGCAAATAACCACTGCTCCTCAACGCCTTATCTTGTGCCCTTTTTGGAAATACAAAGGTTTTCTTGATAGCTATTTTTTACTCTTTATATTTCAGCAAATGAATTGCTGTATACCCGGTATAGAATGAAAACGCACTGCAGGGTGCAGCTCATTTATTGTCTCTGGGTACCTAGGGTTCTTGATGAACCTACAAGCCCTATATATCCCCGCAGCCAGAGGAGTCCAGCAGACGTAACGGTATATTGCTGTCGATAATCTGACATTGCAGGGAAAAGTTACAGAGTAAAACGTAGAGAAAAATTGATGTTTATTTCACCTCAATTTCAATATTTTTCTTTTTCAGTTGTTATTTTCTGTAGGAAACCCATGTAGGATCTACACAAATGACCCCTTGCTGAATTCAGAATTTTGTCTACTTTTCAGAAATGTTTAGGTTTCTGGGATCCAGCATTGGTTTCATGCCCATTTCTGTCACTGACTGGAAGGAGGCTGAAAGCACACAAAATTGCAAAAATGGGGTATGTCCCAGTAAAATGCCAAAATTGTGTTGAAAAATTGGGTTTTCTGATTCAAGTCTGCCTGTTCCTGAAAGCTGGGAAGCTGCTGAGTTTGGCACCGCAAACCCTTTGTTGATGCCATTTTCAGGGGAAAAACCACAAGCAGTCTTCTGCAGCCACTTTTTCCAAATTGTTTGAAAAAAACGAGATTTTCATTGTATTTTGGCTAATTTCTTGGCCTCCTTCATGGGAACCCACAAAGTCTGGGTACCTCTAGAATCCCTAGGATGTTGGAAAAAAAGGACGCAAATTTGGCTTGGTTAGGTTATGTGGACAAAAAGATATGAGGGCCTAAGCGCGAACTGCCCCAAATAGGCAAAAAAAGGCCTGGCACAGGAGGGCGAAAAGGCCTGGTAGCGAAGGGGTTAATGCGACTTGACCAAATTGGTGGACAATGCCCTAGCTGGCAAAACAGCAGAACGTTATAACTTGGCCAACAGCAAGCGCATTGTCTGGCTTGTTGGACACTCATATGTCGTGCAGGCACACCAGTGGGGGGCGACACAGAAGATCTTTGGTGTAATCTGGTTAAAGAACCATACGTGACCCAGCTAGGTAGGCCAGGCATGAAATGTGCCCAGCTTATCCCAGAGGTGGAACGGGCCCTGAAACATGGAGAAAGGCGGGCGCGGTGGTGGTCCACCTGGGATGCAATGACCTAGTGGACCTTGGTCGGAAGGATCACTTAGCAGCCTTGATAACAGGATTGACAGCAATTTTGTGCCTGCTTCGTCCGGCGGGTATTTTGCGGTCAGAAATAAAAGCAAGGTCGCAGTGGAGGCGTCTCACAACCACGGAGCCTTGGAAAGGTCCAGGCGCAAATTCAACATATCCATGTCAAAAGTGCAGGGCAAATTCATGGGGTCTGGTGAGGCAGAGTTTCATTAATCTCAAAACAGCAGGCTACTACGGGCCAGACAGGGTGCACTTGTCTGCTGTTGGCACAGATATGTCTCTGTTAAACATAGTAGGAGCCCTGGAACTATATGGTTTTAATTAGTCCAAATAGGTGGAGCTGCCTTTGGTCGGGAGACCACAGGCAGCGAGGCGGAGATAAACCCAGATTGGTCTGAAGCACAAAAGCCTAAAAGATGCTTGCCCCAACCTGATCCTTGGGACGCCTTATGGCAGGGACATGGGGTGCAGGCAAAGTCCTTGGGATGCCTCACGGCAGGGACAGGAGAGAGCAGGCAAAGATGCCACAAGGGGTCAGCAGCAGGTGGCCACACCACTTGCAGCCCAGAAGGTCGAAGGTACCATCCACTGATGAAAGGAGGCAGTGATTGAACAATACCAGGATCAGATCAACAGACAGAGTAGCGCAAGAGGTTCTTGATGGTAAAGGGGTTGCATGGGGCATTGGACGACCATTAGAGTGATGTTAATGTACCATGTATTGCCTCTTTAATGTGTGTAATAAACTGCGTCCAATTTAATCCCAACAATGGCTCACTAGTGATTTGTGGAAAAGGTTCGGGGAACTTGCTAGGAAAACATGTTGGTCGTTGGTTGGGTGGGAGTCCTTGCACAAATGGGAGGGGTTTGGAGGCCTATGAGGGTTTCTGAACAAATGGAGGGATCATCGCAATATGCTAAATGGCTGATCAAACGAGTTCCCAATTTTGGGGCAAGAAAATTGAGATTATGGTTGTATAGATCTATGACCGAGATTTAAAGAACGAATTGAAATGGGACTCGGGCGTAGTCGTGTTTGAATCCTATTTGATGTAATATTTCTAAAAATGTAAACAGTTTACGGTGCAATGTGTCCTTCCTGAAAGTGGAGCTACTCAAATTAATCCCAGTAATGGCGTGTGATAAAGAACCTCCCATTACATATTCTGGCAAAATCAGCAACCATCAAATAAACTTTTTAACCACATTACCACACAATATTCTTACCTTATCAGTGGGGTGTTGCCAGGCTCAGTCTCGGGACATTGTTCGTGGAGGGGGTGCAACAGAAATGATTTTCGGGTCAAAATACACAGGGGCAGGAGGTAGGTGCCGAAACAAGAGGTTGTCGACTTCCTGCTGCAGAACTGGGTTCACCTCAATCTGCAGATACTTTCTCTTCCTCGGGACACCGTGAGAGTCCTGTCCTGCAGTACATCACAGCCTGGGTCAAGCACGGTATGCAGGGAGCACAGAGGCCTGGTGCGTTTGGTGTCGATAGGTGTTTCATGCTTCGGGAGTCCCAAGTCTCATGCTAAGCCTTCATCCCTCTTCTAGGAGCCTGACTCACCCTGACCCTTGAGTGTCAGCGGACTCAAATCTCTGGTTTTAGACATACACTTAGAGGGACTCTG
The DNA here is from genome assembly GCF_031143425.1 of Pleurodeles waltl. NCBI lineage: Eukaryota > Metazoa > Chordata > Amphibia > Caudata > Salamandridae > Pleurodeles > Pleurodeles waltl. Next base: position 982,220,058 of record NC_090448.1, read on the forward strand.
ATACTTAAATATGTATGTATTTTATTCCTCAAATTACGTAGCCGAGCTTTTGGTTCATTCGGGTTTTGTATTCTTTTTTCGAGACTCAGAAAATTACGTTGCAGAGTTTACTGACTTGTATTGCCTATATAGTGGGAAAATAGGCCATTGCATCCACTCTTTTGAAGATATCAAAGCTGAAGTTTTGGGCCGTCCCCGAGTTCCGTTTTCGGGTTCTTGGTTCCTTGTTTTTCTAGGTCTAAAGATCTGGGTCAAGTTCTAGGTACGTCTGGAATCGTTGGCTCCAGTTCTCATGCGATCTACCAGTGCCCTTCCCTCACGGTAGAAATGAATTCCTGGGACATTACGTCCTAGTCGTAGGCTCTTCGTCAACTTCTCTGAGTATATAAACCCATGGAGAGTTTTGAGGTTTTGACGTTAGGTCTCAGATTCAAATATCTAGCTCAGCTCTCTTGTTTGCGTTGTTCAACGAGTTTTTTCTCCGATTCTTAAGTGCTAATTACGGTACTCGGTTTCTAAGTCAGGTTCTGCATGGAAAAGCGACAACAGTTCTGTTCTCAGTTAGAAGTCAAAGGGTCATGTTTTCGTAGTGGATCCAGCTGTCCAGGTCTTTTTCCTTATATTCCTTCTGCCTCTGATTCTAGGTGCGGCTCCTGCCACGGTTACCGGGTTACAATGGAAGCAGATGACATGATCGATCCTTACCTTCTCACATCCAAAATGTTCCAATTCTGAAGTTGCGGCACCGGCTTTGGTTCTTGGATTCAGGCACTTTACCAAAGTTGTTTGGTTCTGGCACCGGTTTTCTGTTTTTGTGTCCTTTTTCAGTAGTTCTTGGTCAGACGAAGTTAGCAGATTCAGATTTTCTGCTGTTCGCGCTCAACTTTTTTTGACAGGCTCTAATTGACTCTTGTTCACCTGAGTCCCGCCGCTTCTTTAGTTACCAAAGCAACCAACAAGCAGTACCTCAGTGCGCGTGCGCCATTTACTGTCGGTTCCGGTCGCGTAACACCTATCAACTTCACATCCGGTCGAAAGAACCTCTCTGCGGCCAGTAAATGGCATAGAGTTTGAAATACTACTAGAACGCCAACTCAGTATTAACGCAGCGGGACTGGGCGCCAGCTGTGCTGTGGGTATGTCCGCTTTAGTGCGGAATACCTAATTTCACTACAGACGAAGCGGACTTCGATGGCAGGAACGATACTTGCTTGTGCTACTGTTTTCTTTTTTTTGCGGTTTTATGTAGCCGAGGACACTGGATCACAGCACATAAACACCAGGTTAATTTAAACAAGGGCAGATGTATTTTTTAGGCACGTCGACGCCTAGTCTGTGGCATGACATGCTACAATAAGCGCATTTTTAGCGAGTGATTTGCCCATTATAATATGATGTTGTGGCAATGCCAGAACTCGGGCCTCGTTCCTCAGTCGGCAGCTGTGACAATTAGGCCCCTTCTCCTCTGTACAAGTAAGGATGAGTCCAAGAATATATAAATACATATTTATTATTTCTGTAGTTTAGTAATAAACAATTAAGTTATCGTTGGTCTGTAGAAAAACAAAGACTCGTTGTGTTTTACGACTTGTGGCCAGTGGCGCTTCATTACACAAAAGAAGATGTTCTGAATTGAAAGATGTGATGAATGTTTCTATCTCCCTTTTTGTTGTCAACACACACACACACTTTGGCACTCTAGTTGTATGTCAAAACTGTGTACGAAGCAGCCCACCAATCTAAAGCTTTCGCAATATACAGCGGATGCCATAGGGTGGGGGGGTGCATTTAACATGGCTGGGCGGGATGGTAAAGGACAGAAATCTCCATTCAACATGGCGCTGAAGAAGCTCGTCAACTATTGGCGACGATCGCACTACGTTCGTGCAAAACGAAACAGGGCAACAAAAAAAAACGGTGGGCGGTACCCGCTGTCACGCGTAGAACGCCCCATGGGTGGAGCCAAGAAATGGCACTCTTCATTTGCTGAAGCAATAAACGAGCTGCCGTGATTCACGTGTCCTTGGTTGAGCTCTTTTTACGACGGAAAGCACCAATGGTTACCGGAATACAATATAGTGGGCGGGGCGTGTAATGAGGGTGTAAGAGCGTGTTCAGGTGGTGCTCCCGTTACACAGCCTGGGGTTTAGACGTGTGGCACCAGAGCCAGGTGAGTATTTACGGTGGTAGTAGCGAGACCGTTATCACAAACCTATTGGGATTGGGCGTTGTATTGCTAGCTGATGTCTTTTTCTTTTGAAATGAGGGCGGAGTTGGTTCTTTTGTTACATGACGAAGATATATATCCCAAATGGAATGCGGTTCAAGAGAAGTGCGTTGTTTGCTTGAAAGTAGAAGCATATATCGTGCCCTTCACTATCATTGGGAAGGCGCCATTCTCTTTTAATCATATTCAATTAAGAAAAATGCTTTAATATGTTTGAATCAGGGCATTCTGGGGATTGTGAGCCACACTCCTGAAATGATTTATATTCCAGTCACCTGACTGAATGGAACCAGCTTTACGCGTATTTCAAGCTAATCATCCCACCAAGCAGCACCCACACTCAGCGTGCACCGCTGACCTCTACTACAGAAACTGAAGTATCTAAAAAGTGTTGAGGAGAGCATTCTCATGCATGCCCAGTATATTCAACTGAGTGCAAGCCATGGATCATCACACCACCCTGCTCTGAAATCAGTCCCTAGCCTACAGCCTATCTATGACATGTCCGAGTGGCAGAATGGCCTGACCGACCCTAACCAGGTATTTTGAACAGACCCCAACTAAATAAAATAAAGTCTACTGTGTTAGAACACAGCCCTTCCTTAAAGAAAAAGTTGCCCTGCAGGGTGAGTTGAAGCTCATATTTAAAGAAACAGAGATCCCTAAAAGGAGCATAAGATCCCCCAAATGAGAAGCCGTTATTGATGGAAGAGAACGCTCAACTTTTTTCATGAGTAACAAATACCTGGTTAGTCGCTCAAATGAATACGTTTACGTTTGTCAACCAGTTACTACTACAATGAGTGCGAAGCTGTGCTTCTCCCAAAAAAAAAAAAAATACATTGCTCTTTATTTTTTGCGTGTTCCTTGTGCCGAGATTAATTTTTCATCATTTTGTACAACTCCCGGCCACCCCTTTTCGATGGCTTAGTTTGCGCATTGCATAAACCTTCTCATGGACAGTAAATATACGATGCTCCCACTCTGTGAAAGGCACAAGTGGAGTTAAGGCAGACTATATGTCCTGGAGCGCCGCAGGACACTTAGGGCCAGATGTAGCAAAGGGTTTTCCCCATTCTGTGTCTATGGGAGAAAGTGTTTGTACATATGGCCCCTACAGTTGCCGTGGATCCACGGATTACTCTTGTTTCAGAGTGTTCTTTGCTAAAAAGTTAAAATGCACATTTTCTGCAGCCAGGTCCTTATTGGCAGAGGTTGCAAATAGATGTATTTGGTACAGCGGAGTATTTTGAGATAATGCGAAAGAGTAAACATTTAGGCTTTGTTGTTTACAAGGTATTCCAGAAGTCATCTTTCCCAGGACTATAAACTCAAAATGTTTACATATTCTTTCACAAGAAGAGTGCCACATGAAAAGCATGAGGATCTTAAAGTTGAACAGACTTTATTTATATATATATATATATATATATATATATATATATTTTTTTTTAGATGCATGTGGTTTTGAGGTGTTGAGAGGGGTGGGGAAGTGATTGCCAATAGTCAGGAGAAAAAGTACAATACTTGTATGTATTTATTATGTTACAGCTGATGAAACTGAGTGAGAATCATAGATCTCAGCCTTAATTTACGAATCACTGAACACAATTGTTTGTATGGAAATGTGTATTATTGTATAGATCACTAATTGGCAATAGTTACTTGGAATTCAAATGATTAAGGACTATAAGAGTTATTTCTTGTTTTAGATACCACTGCTTCTGTAATGTAGGTTAAGCTTAGCTGTAAGGTCAGGCATAGTGAAGATAATCCAGTGTCACTGTTTCTCTCTTTTCCTATTCGCCTTCCCCCAGGTTCCATGGTGACCAGCAGACAGTCTTTGTATGTTGTCAGGAGGTTCCGGGAAAGTGTGGAATTTACTTTGACATCTGTTGTATCTGGATTGCTAGATCACTGCATACTTTTCAGATGGGTTACAGTGACCTCACCATTCTCCCATGAACCGATTCTAGTTGCAGCCTCCATACGGAAGGGTGGGACACTAGTTTGTGCATTTTTGCTAGGCTTATTAGTTTCCAGACTGGCCGTGCATCAGTTGGGTGCTCCCGAGGGTTGTCTGTTCCTATAAGGAACTGAGCTCTGATCTTTTCGTGGTATGGGGGGGGGGGAGGGGAGGCATGTTTTTCTTAAATGCTTCATGTTGTACTTAAATGCATTTGTTATTTTGAAAGGGGTTATATTCATTCGAGAGCGGGTTCTCCATGTTTTAAGTGTGCTTTCCTCAAGCAGTTGTGAGTCTTGTACTTTGCCACCTTTGTATTGCTGCTGAGATAGGGTCCCTTTATGACACTCCTGTATATAATGATTCCCCGTTGACGACTGGCTCTGGGGCCTTTTGGGTGCTGATTCATCTTCCAGGCGTTGTTCTGTTACCTAGACGCTTTGATCCCTTTTTAGGTATTTGGAAATAGTTACTTGGTATTTCTTAGGAGCCAAGGGGATGCATTAGATACTTACCCTTGACCATCATCAATGTTGTCTGTGAGAAGTTGCACCTCATTACTGGTTTAAAACCTGAGTACTGCAGTTAGCAACTTAAAGTTGACCAGCTAACCTTTGCAAAGGGTTGCCAATGTGTTGAACCACTGGTTGTGCTTTAGTAACATGTAATCCATTTGGACTGGAAGCTGTTTGTTTGTTTGTTGACATCTGCAAATTATGCCAGAGATGGTGGATTTGGTAGCAAATCCATAATTTTGTAACGCAGCAGCCACAGAAAAACTGGATTCCAGCCTCCCTGTCTGTATCTAACATTAGCGGTCAATAAATGATGAACTGACACTAAGGCTACTTTCTTTTTGTTGGATGTATAACAGAGACTGCCAAAACAGTGCAAATTTTTAAACTGACACAAATAGGAATTCGCCCGTGTGTCCTATAGAAACGCCGCAAGATTCACAGTGTTATCAACTACAATAGGAACACAGGATGACAAACTTCTGTCAGTAGGAGCCAGTGATCTAAAGACCGGGAAAGAGAAGGTATTAATGCTAAGTTCATATTGCTCAAGCTGTAGTAAGATGTCATAGATGTCAATATACTCATTCTTGAGTGTTGCTGATAAAGCTTTGTCAAATTATCCATCTTAGACAAGACTATTTCAGTAGTAAAGACTGTTTGAGTTTCCACTATGAAACTGCCAAACACAGTAAAACTGCCAAACATGAGTCTTTGGTTTTTGTTTATTTTTTTCACAAAAAAAAAATCTTTAAGAATTTCCCCAAAGAGGTAAAAATAATAGAAGTGTGTGTGTATATAAATCATTCAGCAGTGCAAGCAAAATAAAGTACACACCAGAATACATGCACCCTGCCTAATTGGGAAATAGCTATGAAAACAGGGAACATACATAACAGGCAGACCGGGGTGTGACAATTACCACCATATCACAGCACAAATTCAAACGGCAAATGAATTGACAGTTCTCTGCCCAAAATCCTGGACTTCAGAGATATACTGCATACTATGCCTGTCTATCGGCAAAATATTTAGCTTGGAGTATTTGTGTTATGTACCGCTGTATGCTATAAGTACTCTTGAATTCATGGATTCTGTACCCTGCACACATCAGCCTTTCCTGTCCCAGTAACCTTGGAGCACACAGTTCAAACGTTTCATCCACAACATTGGGTAACCCGTAGACACTGCTTAAAACTGGGCCAGGACACCTGTATATGAGGCAAAGGTTGCAACAATTATTTCTCTACCGTTGTCAGCCCACTTGGCAATGCATACCGACTTTCTGTTTCAGTGGGTGTTTCGTGGCTGTGAAAGGCACATCTGGGCCACCTATATTTCCACCCCTCTTGAATGTAAGCTGTAGCCAGCACGGTAAAAGTGAGCCATCCATTTCCTTTTTTTTTTATTTATTTATTTTTTTATCTTACCTGGTTCCTCTGGCAGCAGGTAGGTCTCCTCTTGACAGTGGTTTCAATCTTATATTTCTGAATATATCCTCCCATCCACCTATGCTTAACAGAGTTGATCAATCCTCCGTCTTTCCATGTCCGGAAGGAAAATGTACTCTCCAATTGTCCTACCTTTGACTTCCACAAACACTTCTCTGTACCTTCCATCCATCTCTTTCTAGACCACAGTAGTTCATAACAATGTGGAGCAGTGCTTCCCAAACCTCTTAGAACCATGACCCACTTTTTAGTACGACATTCTCGCGACCCATCTAGCTCTAAAACCCACAGTTTGGGACACACTGCATGTAGTGTTAACAGTGGGGTCAAAATGATCAGGCTGATGCAGTCATATGAGGTGTCTTCTGTGAAGGTTATTCTACCACACATTGGATCAGATTGTGGATCTATTAATTAAACTGAACTTAGATATTTGATAACAAATATACCTAGATGCACTTAAATGTGCTTTCACAGACCCAGAACCATTAAAGGAGTGACGGTACATCTAGGGTGTTAGGCCAAACCAATTGCACTGGGACAGACCAGGGGTAGAGCAGTTGTAGGGGGTGGTTGGTTAGGCAGTTGCTTTTGATGTTGTTTTCTTTTCTGTTTAGCAGTAATCGCAAACTGGATACCACTGGGCTTTCTTGATTGCTATCTCAGGTCTGTGGATCTTCGCAGCTAGTACCCAATTCACAGGTGCATGTCGCCACCCACAACTAGAGATGGTCTTTGAGAGTTGTGGTTCCTCGTGTTCCCCTTCTTCTCTTACTTGTAATTGGGATCAGTTCTATGCCCTTCCCTTTCTATTTTGCCAGACTTCGGTCAGTCACACACTTGCTCTGTACATTTAAAGAAGTGTGCTTGATCCTTGTTTATGATCTTCAGTTTCATGAGGAGATCATATGCTTCACATTCTTGTCTGCATCCACTTTTCATCATCTCAAAATGCCTGTGTCTCTCTTGAACTTGCTCTGTGTAAACCGGCAACAGCATTATATATGGACCATCTATCTGCACTTTGCCTTTATATCTTGCCGCCTGTAAGAGCACATCTATGCCCCTTAAGTTGAAGAGGTGAATTACAGCAGCTTGTGGCAGAGCCTTGACGGCAACACTGGGGGCTCAGAGTGCCCTTTAATCAAAATTAATTTTGTCAGTCTGCTAATTTTTACCTTTTTCAAAGAACAGTACAGCACACTCACTCTGTCTGTTTGAGGAGACTAACTTGCCCGATGCTATACAATCTTAGTCTGTTTCTGCATCTTGTCCTCTTTCCTCCAGTATACTGGTCCTGTGTGCAAGACCATCCAGTGTGTGTGTGTGCGTGCATGTGTTTTTTTTTTTTTTTTTCTCTCGACAAATTAGTTACCAATTCTACCCGCATAACTTGGTCTGTGACAATTCTGCAGATCAGTTTGTGCTTGTTTCGAGTCCAGGGCCACTGCATGCACCTTAGCCTCCAGTGATGTTCTTGTATGTTCGTCTATGGCTTTAACTTGGAAACTGCCACCCATTGTCTGATATCTTTGGTCTCTGGCTTAAATGCTCCTAAATCTTGAGCTCTCCCACCGTCTAGAGCATAGGTACTCGCAAACATTTTCTCAGGGGCCACAACGTTTGGTCTGTTGTATGACCGAGGGCCGCATTGATGCTAGCAGAGTGGCGATGAAAGGCAGAAGGGGGCTCTGGGTGGGGAGGGCTTATGGTGGGCTTAGGGGGCAGGAAAGCATATAGATCTAGTAGCTGAATCGCACAATGTGAAACCAGAAAACCTGGCATTAATACCAGCTTCCCCTCTTTACCTAATTTTGTGATCCTAGGCAGTTTTATTTCATGTTCCCTTCATTTTCTTCATTATTGTATGCAAGAGGACCTCACAATGCATGGCTTTGGGATGTGCGCTGAGCAAACCTTTCTCTTGTGTTTATTTTAATAAATGATGAAATTGTTCATGTATAATAGGAAATCAGGCCAATCAAAGAGTGCAGATAACAACTGACTTGCCTCTTATTTCGCTATTGGCATTGTTATGAAGGTGGGGGAAGAATTAATGTTGCTGAATTTATGTTTGAAATCTATCACTTTAAAAAAAAAATACTTCTCCATGCACTAATATTATCCGATGTACTATGATGAAATGGTTCTGTGTTAATGAAATGCACTTTTTGAATTTTTAAGAACCCTTATCATAGTTGTAGACATTTGCTGCAAGATTTGTTAAAGAATGAAAGTGTTCCTGCATTTAAGCAGTGCAGGGCAACTTCCTTACTTCAAATAATGTTTAACTAAAGGATTGCCTGTTAATTTAACATCCTCTTAACATTAGTGCTCAGTTGAGTAAACAGCATCCTGGCCCTACTGGTGTTCTGGGGGCCGCATGTAAAGGTCAAAAGGGCCGCATGCGGCCCCCGGGCCGTACTTTGAGTAACACTGGTCTAGAGGAACCCTTAACAGAAGTGGTTGTCTGAGAATTAAAAAAAAAAAAAAAATGTATATAACACTCCAGTTTAAAATGTTGGGGTATCAGTCCCACAACCTGACACGGGACAGTGTAGGCTTCTGGTAAGGGCAAGAATGTTTGATACCCTCCAGTCTGAGACTGTGAGTGAAATTGGTGCGCCCATGTCTGCTGCTAGAGCAAATCAACAATCTGCAACATAAATACTGAAAATGTTTTTAATCCAAAACCTTGTATCCAATACATGGTGAATAAGTAGTTCAGAGAAGCCACAGACCCTTCTACTGCAGTGCTTTCAATTCACCCGTGGCATTTATCACCTGGCTCCCAAAATCCAGTGTTGCTTATGCAAAGGAGGACATTAAGGGTATGAGCAGAGTTCAGGTAATACTTTCAATTTATGTATATTTTACTTCTTACTGTTTGGATCATGGTTTCATAGGGAGTTGGCAATGGAGCACCATTTTAAAACCATGTATGTAAAATTTTAAAAAAACTAAAATAAATAAATATGCTCCTAGCTTTAAAAAAAATCCCTTTTGAGACAAATGTCTCAAAATATATTATAATACATCACCTCCTGCCTTTATTCCCTTGCAGTATAACTGCCATTTGTTGCCATTCTGTACATTACATATTGTCTGTTCATCTAACATTAGATTACAATATAACATAGCATTCCCACTTACATTAATACTTCACTATTCTCCAAAATCCTGACACCCCAGTATTGAGCATCTCATACAGTAAAATGAGAGAGAGGGAGTGGATAGGTGTCATGCTCCAGAGAATCAGTGGCGTGGCAAAGAAGGGTTAAGAATTCTGAATACTAAAGGTGAGAAATGCATATACTCAAACAGTGGCACACTGGGAGTCCATTAAAGTGAATAGCTCTCATTACACCCACAAGACCAACAATTCCATTCATGAGGATCAGGCAGTAGCTTCAAGCATATTAACCCTCTACAGATGAATGTACACCTTCCAACTTGATGTGCCTCAGTCAGGACCTGGCTGCTGGGTGAACATGTAAGCTTTATCTTCTTATAGGAAATTTGTGTGGGCCGGACACCCAAGTTCAATAACTCTTCCTTTAAATCTCGGACTCTTTCCTCACCAGAGTTTCAGCACAGAGATCCGGGAAAAAAAAGATTGATGGGCCTGAATCTGCAAGTTATGCTTTCATCAAAATTGGGCCCGATAGCCTGGGCTGCAGAGAGTTAAAACAATGGCACCACTGCTTTACACATTCACTGGGCAAGGGCTAATATTGGTAGCTTGTATGATCTTCTCTACAAGTCTTATACAACAACACTTTCAGGTGTTTTTCCAAAACATATTGTCTGACTTTGAACATTTTAGTTTCCAAGACTCTCTTATTTTCTGCTTATTGAACATTTTCAAACATGTTGACTAGAGTCCAATGGCAACAACACCCCATTTGCCCTGCCCTGACAATTCCTGTGCCTATGCTCATTCTTAGCTAAATGGCACATCCTGGAGCCAGCACTTCTGCTTTTGATTCAACAGATATTACAATCGCTTCCATCCCTGCCTTTATCATCTCCATTCTTTCTAAGCATGCTTCAACTACCTCCTGATGATTTTTCACCATTTTTAGTTTCTGCTAGATTGTCTCCTGAGTTTTCGTTCATCTTCTTGCCCTTCTTCGCTTTGTCCATGCAGACAAGTCAGGCGTCTTCTTTTTGTTGCATTAATCTTATATGATTCACAGTAATATCTTCTCCACCCCTTCAGCCTATCTTTGAACTTCAGGGCAGCACGCTGTTTATCTGTTTGTAAAGGTTTGGAAGTGTCAGCATAAATAAACATATATTCTTGTATTAAAACCAGTATTCAAGAGTTACTGAGAACACAAACAGACACAATAGGGAAGAGAGAAGTCTGAGGAGAGCAGTAGGACAGGGGATTCTTTCTATGTGGTATATTTATTAAGACATAAAGCGATAAGGCTTTAGATTGCACAGCCTTTTGAAAGTATATCTTGGGTAACCTACTAATGGTACTATATACTGGAATTACCCTGGGAAATAACTTGATTCACTATCTAAAATATAGGTCACACCCCTACAAGATACTGTATATCAAAATCCTTCTGTGAATCAATCACATTTTGTTTCAAATATACATTTCTTTATGACAAAAGCTACACCATTCTAAAATGACTGCCACTCTGTATAGCCACTGTAATAAATAGCTTGGGTTAACGACCAACTCATTAGCCAAACCACAATCCAATTCCTTATTGCACCTCCACTATGCAACATATCCTGTTCAGGCCAATGCCATGCACTTATCTACTCTATCTTACACAAACAAATGCTAGTCCTAGCCTTTGTAGCTACAGATTTCACTTGCAGAATGAGCTTTTTCCCCACACCTTTTGTCCAATCCAATATGGCGACTGTCTAACGGGGGCAAACTGTATCTCAGGGCCAGTTCTAAGCAGCACCTTTTAAATATGACGCCATCGCCATCTGTGGCCAAAGTTTCCATTCCATACATGCTTATAGCTGCATAGCCCTCCGCAACGTTGCGGACCGCAGAGACAACTTTCCTGACCACACTTGAGACACAGGTTCTGTCACCCCTTTCAGGTATGTATCCTAATCTGCTTTACCTCTACAGTCAATCAGGCACTATTTCTCTCACTCCGCCCCCTCCCCAGGGAGGAAGAGTAGCTTTCAAGTAACCCCCTCTCTCCTAATTTACAGGCACTTATGCCCAATGAACTCCCAATGACCGGTTTAGCTTTACTAAAGGTATGTTTGCCTCTTGCTTTTTTATTTTATTTTTTACCTTCCCTCCTTTGTGGCCATGACTCCCATCACTTTTTTGATGCAGTCATGTCTCCCATCTCTTTCTAGTAATATCCCTTAATTCTGACCCTACTTTAAGAGATTTTGACCATGTTACTTCTTTATGGCACTGCTCTGGTGCTACATTGTCTTCCTATTCCTTGGCCTTACCTTTATCCGCAATGACTAAAGCCTTAGCCTCAAGGTGCCTCACATGTGCCCTCAATTCCTCCTGCCTTTACATTATGTGTGATTAGTCCCCCTCCTCTAAGGAATCAGTTTACCCTATACCAGCTGATAATAAGAGCCTTTTTGCCTTACTGAATACTCCACTTAAAATGGCTGCCTTGGCCCCATGTTCAACCCCCAACAATCTATATTAGAAATTCACTACCCTTAGTTTCTGTTAATACAACCTAAAGCATTCACCTGATACTCAACCACTACACGCCAGTCGTTTTCCTGGCTTCCATAGTACATCAAGTGCTTCACATGGCTATACTTTCATTCTCACACAGACATTAGCATGCAGTATCGAAGACTCCTTCAACAACTACCAAATGAAACCCAACTCCAACTCCAACTCTCAGTATCTGACCATATCTACTTGTGCCACCTCCTCTGACCAGAGTTTAAAGATCCCCGCATAATAACATTACCACAAGGCATTGAACCAATTTATTATGTACATACCACCACAGTATTCAAACCCTAGCGGGTAGTAGTGATTGTCCCCATCCTTCACACAGTTTTGGCATTTTTGCATGCTTGGTATGTCTCATGGTGGACTTCACCTTGAGTGATCACATTCTGAAGTGAGTAAAAATAAGAAATTAAATCAAATATTCACCATAATTTTGCTAGGAACCTACTCTGTGTGCATTGCCATACACATTCTCTATTCTAGCATTGAAAAAAGCCCAGGCCTATGTGCCACTAGTGGGTGAAACAATCTCTGACTGCCCGTCAAAAATGTATTTGTTCTCTCTCTGTAACTCTTGTAGACTGATTATAACACAGGGATGTATATGTATTTACATAGGACTGATGAGGCTGCTGTGGCAGTGCTGTGTCCCCAAGCTGGTTCTGGGGGCCAACAGACTTTTGCTCCCATGAGCTGCCGCTGGGGAGAACTCTCCTGCGGTGTCGGCGGCTGCTGGGCCTATTGGGGGCGAGGCTATTGGTGGAGGGTCGGTGAGGCTGCATGCAGGCCCTTTCTCTTGCTGGCTGGGACGGTCCATGACTGGGACACTGGACCCTCTGTGTTGCCACTTGCCCATGCGGGCTTGAAGACAATATTGTGCGGGTGGACCACGCCGCCATCCTCACACATGGTGAAGGACTTTACGGCTGCCGTTGAAGGGGCGGGGGGGTGTTTCTGAGCTGGTGCTACATGAATGCAACATGCTTCCACCACTGATGTGACCTGGGGAAGCGTCAGACTTATGGGGCACAGGGGCTGGGTGAACTTTGGCAAGCCTTAGATATCTGCTGCAGGGGACTGCTGAATGAAGGAGCCACCCCTCAAGTGAAAGGAAAACAACCGGGCCTGGCACGCTTCTAGCACCTTGCAGGTAAGGCCTTTGGGTGATAGGAACGGAGGTGCCCCAGGTTCACGGTCTGCAAGGGGTGGTCTGGTCTGAACCTGTGGGGTGCCTACAGGAAACAGGGGCTGTGCAGGAGCTGAAGTTGGTAAGGTGGCGGTCTGAGGTGGTCCCTGGTGAATGAGTAGGCTGAGAGGGCCCAGAGAATTACAGAACTCTGAGCCTTTTGTTTGATTTGACATTTGGGGGGCTCCAGAGGAGTTCCTGGATTGGGAGTGTGTCCTAGCACAGCCATGGCGGGTGTCTCTTAGAAATTAACGAAACTGGCTGAAGCCAGAGATTCTTTGGGACCTATTCTTTTTGGACAAGAATCGTAGGTCTGTAGAGGCGTGCTTGCAGCTCCTGGGCTCAGAGCACCATGGGAAAGGGCAAGGCTGCTCACTCATACACCACTATGACTCAATATATCACACCATGGCAGCCATCTCAGCAGATTACCTGGCAGATGGGTGTTTGGTCGAGACAGCAGCTTGGTGCCAGGACGCTAACAGAATTACGATTTAGGAGGATGGAACCATGCAGATGATAGAAGTGGTGGACACACAGGGGTCTGACCGGGAGCCCTGTCCCTTGCTGACAGGCCCAGCAGATGATAGCATAGGGGCCGTGACTGTCAATGCCCCTGCAACACTGTAGACTGCTCCGGATAGTTCAGAGAATCATCCTGCTGTGAAATGTGCTCAAATGCAATATTTGGCTCATGGCAGGGAGCTGGGCGCTCCTGTAGCGTGCATGTTTACAGTGCTTTCCTAGGTGTGTGGGGGGGGGGGGGCATCAGCACCTATTATTGGGCATCCTTAATAGGTTTGATAGTGTTAGGGGGTGCGCGCAATGGGTGGTGCCGAGGGCCCATGTTGATTGGGGTGATGATCCGTCCCCACTGAGGGGGCGCCCAGGTGTTCCCATCCTTCTCCCGACACTCCCTCCCTCCCTATTTATTTATTTATTATTATTATTATTATTTTTTTTCTCTTTTCTTTTTCTGTTTTTATGCTGGGTGAGTGGATTGGGGCCCTGTCCCGAATAGACAGGGCGTTGGTACCAGTGTTGTCTTGGCACATTATTTGGGTGGATGCATGACCGCACTATGTTTTACTATACTATACTAGTCTGTGGGTGGGGTGTAATTCATTGTTGGGGTTCCTGAAATGTCATAAGATCAGAAGACCCATATGAGCGATACAGAGGCGAAAAAATAGCTACGGAGTGGATGTGTCAAATTTATCACACCTCTTACTCCCCGTATACTAGGGGAGTCCTGATTGGTGGTGCCCCTGGGTCTCCGTTCTCGCTGACATATTCTGAGATGGATGTGGGGTGCCGATACATGCTTATACAAGGCTCATTAGATGGGTGGAATATGTCCCTCTTAAATACCTATGCACCCAATATGGAAGACCTGGATTTCTTTTATGGCATTCAAGACTTGGTCAGGATATGGAAGTGCCTCTGCGGTGGATGGGTAATTTCAGCTGTGTCTTAGACGGTGACTTGAACAGGCTTCCTCTTTCTCCACCCCCGACAGGGTGCGAAGCCCCGAATGACTGCTGCATTGAGGGTTGTGATGTGTGGAGTTCGCAATTACAGAAATGTCAAGTTTATACTTGCCACTCATAACACACATAGCAGATTCGATTGAATGTTAATGGCTGGACTCCACTTGGACAATAGAGTAACTGCGTCCTACCTCGCTAGGTTTTTGTCTGACCATACCCCTGTTTGCTGTGAATTGCGTTGGGGTGCTGCTAATGCTGTGTAGATCCCCAGAGTACATACTCTCAGATGCAGAAGGTAGGGAGGCGCTGGCTCAGGCACTGACGGAATACATGGACCACAGATGGGTTAGTACATTCTGCAGGGCCACTGAGTGGGAGGCCATGAAGGCAGTGCTGTGGGGCCAGTGTATGGAAATGTTGAGTAGGGGTGCTGAGACGATTGCTCCAGGAGGGAGAAGCAGAGCTTGGTTATCTGCAGGCTAGGGACTTGGTAGCACAAGGGCGGCAGAGAGAGGAGCGGGGGTCAGCCGTGCTCCTCTGTATTGCGGTTGCATGGGACTGGTTGGATAGGTTTACCCTGAAGCAGTATCGGCAATGCCTACACAGGGAGGGAGACTAGCAGAGGATGTCTTTGGCGTGGCTATCCTGCAGCGAGGCGGTTGTTGGCCCTGTTATACGTTTGAGGGCAGCAGACGTGGTTTGGAGGCCTTTCGGGCAGTGCTTGTGGATACATTTTGGCAGCACCTAGAGGGGGTTTACTGGAAGAACCTGGAGATCATCCAGATGAGGATCCAGTCCTTCCTTGGGCACCACATGCTCCCGAAAGGGGGTGGGGGGCAGAGACGAGTCTTGAATTGGAATCGGATCTCACGCTGGATGAGTTCAGGATGGCACTAAAGTTACTGCCCAGACATAAAGCTCCTGGAGGAGACTGGTTCCCGGCAGAGTTATACCAAGTTTTTTTTTTTGTTTTTTTTTTGTTTGTTTGTTTTTTAAAATTACAGTCACACAGGGTCTGCTGGATGTGTATCATGAGACACTGGGGTGTTGACCCTAACCATGCGAGAGCTGGAATTGTGTATGTTGCGTACACCTGGAGGAAAGCCAGACCCACCGGCGTACCACCTGCTCACTATGCTAAACACAGATGTGAATATGCTTTATAACATGTTAGCAAGATGTTTGAGCCTTCTTATGGGCGAATTGGTGCATGAAGACCAGTGTGGGTTCATCCCAGGCCAGAACAGTGGCATGAACCTGAGGAGACTCGCACATGGTATGCATGAAGTGGAGGGGTGGCTGAAGAAATGCCTCTTGTCGCAGTGGACATAGAAAAGTGTTTGATACGGTTGACTGGGTATACCTGCTGGAGTTCTTGAGGGTTTTAGGATTTGGCCTGAAATTTCGAGCCTAGATCCGTTTGCTGTATACGTGCCCCAGCATGAGGTTAGTGTGAGGGAACCAATGCTCAGATTGTTGGGAACTGAGTAAGGGTCCTTGGCAGTGTTGTCCATTGTCACCCTTATTTGTGCTGGCTTTGGAGCCTTTTGCGATCAAGGTTTGCTTGGACTTGTCTTGATGGGGCATAGAGCTGGGCGCGACGTGGCACCTTGTGTTGCTGTATGCATCAGGGGCGCATAGGGAGTCGCTTGGAGAGCTGCTACATACTTTGGATGAATTTGGGACAGTATCTGGGCTTCGTTTGAATTGAAGGAAATCACTGTTTCCGTTGGCAGCGTTAGTGAGGAACCCCACAGGTGACCTTCCGGATTTGGGACTTAAGTGGGAGCTGGATAGTTTTCGCTATCTTGGAATTATGGTTGCTCACTCAAAGAAGGCTCAGACACAGTATAACATGGACAGGGTCTTGGATTTAATACAGTACTTGATCAAATTTTGTATCATCCTGCCACTGTCGCTTATGGGTGGGATAGATGTCTCCAAGATGGTGCTCCTCCAGCGTTGGTTTTATACGATACAGAACTCCCTTTGCCCCCTGCCCTACTGGGTTTTTAGACACTTCTATGGGTGGATGGGTAGGCACAGCACAGTGGCCATGGGTACATTAACGAGGAGCTATGAAGACTGACTGGAGGTATCAAGATTGGAGTATTATTGTTTTGCAGCCATAATGCAGCATGCGGTCAGATAGATGGCTGAAGGAAAATATCGGGTAAAACGTTTGTTGGCAGAATCTTGCGGGGAGGCTACCTGTACTACTGATCAAGGGGTCGGGTGATCAACAGACAGCCCCTCTGTGGCAGAGGCTGGTACACGTGGTGCTTCTGAGGATGCCCTTTCATTGGAAATACCAATATGGATGTTGACTCCACTTCGATGCTTGGAGGCCAACATGTTGTTCCAGGTGGCGGGAGGGCAATTGTGACATTCGGGCGACATACCAGGATGAGACCTTTATCTCCTTTGAGGATGCACTGATTGCATTTGGAGTGGGACCAAGACACTTTTTACATTATGTGGGATTGGCTGAGTTAGCCTGACAGTCCCGAGGGACATTCCCATTGGCCCCTCCTCTTTCGGCCACCTTGGTGGTCATGTTGTCCTGTGGAAGGAAGAGGTACTTGGCATCACTACTATATAAGGCCATGACTGCTGATGCAGTCTAAGAACCCTTGGGGGTCTGAGAGGCTTGGGAGTCAGACTTGGGGTAGCCCATGGCAGGCGAGAACTGGGCGCAAGTGTGAACCTCACCAAGGACGGTTTTTAGCAATGCGTGCTTTAAGCCAGTCCATTGTCACTTCATTCATTGCACGTACATGATGCCCTTGGCATTAGGATGTACATACCCGGATAGAGCACCTACATGTCCACGCCGTAGTTTTGTGGGGGGCTGACTTCATGCACTTGTGGCAGCCCGCTGGTGCATGCTTATTGGATACTGGGTGTGGACAGATTTGTATAAACCGCAGCGCAACAGGGTGCCCTTATATTGCCTGCTGGGGCACTTAGTGAGGCCCATGGGGAAGAAAATGGCTTATGAGTGCCTACAATTAGTGCAGGTGTTGGCTAGAAGGCAAGTTGCTATAGTTTGGCTGGGGCAAAGGGCACTGTCAGTGGACCACTGGGACAAGGATTTGGCAGTGTGGTCACTGGCGGAGGAGCTACATATGAAGAGTAGTAGATCCAACAAAAAACTCCAAGGTTGACATGGTGACACTATGTGAACGGTTTATGGCCTCCGAGAGGGTAGACTTAAGTGAGGAGGATGTAGATTTTGACACTTAGATGTTGTAGATCCCAAATGATTCTGTACAATTTGTTGCTGGTCTCGTAGCTACGCCTCCCTGGACCTTCAATATAACGGAACTGTGCGTTGACTGGGGAGAAATGTAATGGTTGGCAATGCACAATGGGAATTGTATATAATTCTTGCTGTTCCCACGTTTAATCAAACTGCTTAAGTGTTATATTCTTTAGTCTGTTATACTGAATAAATACGTTATGGGGGGGAGGGGAGAGACTTGGAGCCCATCTATTGTTTGACTTTTTTTTTCATTCTCTTCTTATTAAAGGGCTTTGCTTCCTATTCTTGTTTTGTCCTTCCCCTGGAACAGAGCCTCTTTACCATTATTTTGGTTGACAGACTTGTACCCATCCAGTCACTCCATACAGGGAGCTTATTTTTTTTGTCTTTTTTTCTTTCAGCACTTGAGAGTTCACATGTTGTCTAGCTCTCTCCCTTGTGTACTGCTTCTCCCACCAAGCACTGCTCACCACGCTCCGTGTTGCTCGCTCATCACTCTCCCCAAGCACATTCATTGCTTTCCTTAACCCTGTCCAGCTTTCCGAACCCTTTGTAGTCCATATGTATATTTTTTACACGTAACACTAGGAAAGCTATTTGGAGGGCCCTAAAGCTGCCATTTGGTGCTTGGACACTCCATGATCCTAAAGTGTGGTTATTCCACTAAAATAACTGTTTTAACACAGACTCCCCACAACCCTCCCCACCCACCATGCCAAGCGGTACCAGCCATCTTGGATCTGTAAACAAACAAAAACAATATGGCAGCCATGTCATTCCTTGGGCAAAGGTATATGTGTTCATGCATGCACACGCTTAGGGAATGACGCAGCTGATAAAAAAAGCAACATCAACGTTCCTCCTTTCCCTCCGATTTTTTTTTCCAACCGTTTTGCTGATGCTACAGAGCATCATCAAAAATCATTATCAAAGGCTGAAGCTGAATAAAGCAAGACATATTTGCTTTGCCAGTGCTCATTAATTATAGTGCAGACCACCTTTACCCACCTTTTTAAGTTTAGTTTCTACTTATTCACATGCCCCCACTGTTTTAGTAGTCTACTCAGTTGCGTTTGACTGTGCTGATCCGTTTGGACCCGGTGCATCACAATCTGAGTGTTAGTTGTTCTCCTGCAAATGATTTGTAAAGTTTTTAGATACTGTAGCATGCTTTGAACAAAGATCTGGGCAGGGTATAAGTGAATACGTTAAGCAATAGCAGCTTCAATGGTGTTGTGAGAAGTGTAGTGAATTTTGTACATTTGATTTGCTTTGCGGCATGACACTTGCACCCTTGTTGTGACTTGCCACGCCACACTTTTGGATATCTTATCCCTTTTTCTTTCCTATCAGATCCTTTCTTGCACTCCCTTCCATCTCCAGAGAAAGATGAGTCGCTTCCTGAATGTGCTTCGAAGCTGGCTGCTCATGGTATCCATCATCGCAGTGGGGAACACAGTGCAGAGCTTCCGTGACCACAGCTTCCTCTCTGATAAACTCTATACTGGCAAACCAAATCTGGGTAAGGACAGGTTATTGGTTGGTGGGTAGAGAACACAGTGACAAGCACTATGGGAGGGTATTCAAGCAAATATGGTTTTAGGATCTTTGAATGAGTGGTATACTGGTCAGAGGCATGTGGGTGTGCTTGTGGGTACTTGGATGAGTCTGGTGGGAGTTAGAGCCAAAATGTATGAAACATTTGTTGACGTGCAGGGTACACATTTTCCAGAAGTCAACTGGTGCCTCTTGAACAACTCCCTATCATCATCCAAGCCCCCTGCTCTCCCAGCCCCCTTTGTCCCTCCTCTTAAGCCTGCTACAGTGGAGTGGTTCTTAGACTTTTTAAAATCTCATTATGTTGAACTAGCTCTGTGTAGAAGAGCAAGTCTGCTTCCCTTTTATAGAATGCTTTGAAATAATGGTTGGATATCTTACCTAGACGAACTCAAGTAATTTTTGACAATATAGAGGGTGGAATTTGACGTCCTAATAATTGGTCTGCAGCATGGACATTTGATCGGTATTTGTACCACTTGTATGAGAGCTACCCTACACTCCTGTGCAGAATAAATCCTTCCTATTTATTGAGCACTGCATGTAGTTGGATATTGCAAGAGAAAAATTCTATTGTTCCCTAGTTCCTATCTTTTCTGTTGGGCATTAGTTTGATTCCTGATGCATCAAATGCTACGAGGGTCATTTTCACTCACAAGAATGTCTTCTTTCTGACAGTGAATGGCCTCCAAGCTCGCACCTTTGGGATCTGGACTCTTCTGTCTTCAATCATCCGCTGTGCATGTGCTATCGACATCCAAAACAAGACGTATGTGAAGCTTGTCACTGGCATTTTTGGTGGGGTGTATAATTGGGACATGGTTGGAATTTTCCATCTGTGTGGTGGAACTTGTGTTAATTGGGCAAAAAGAACACCTGCTGGTACAGGGGTTTATGTGTTTCCCCTGTATGTGAGTACATGATTCCAGAAGTACAAAACAGCACTTGAGTCAAGAGGAAAAATGGTTAGTAAAATTCCTAAATCATGTTTAGTAAAACGGAAGAGGTTTTGCTAAATAGGACCAACATGGAAATAGTTAAATAAATCCATCAGAAGTTTTTTTTATTTTGAGTATTCGAGTCCATGCAATTCTTAGTGTTAAACCCGGAGGAGAACACTGGAGGGTTCCTCTCCTTCCAGAAGCAAAGTACTGTTACCAGCTAGCTCACCCTATTGATGATGCATTCACACAGGCCAGTTGAGAAGGTCAGTAAGTACCAGAGCTGAAGTCAAGCCCAAACCACTCAAAAAAAAAAAAAAAAAGCTCTTTCCAGCCCAAGTGGTCCTCCCACCAACGCAGAGTTCCTTTATGCCTGGTAGCACCTAGAGCCATAACTTTCAAGTTGAGTGCGCATACGACACCAGTATTTAGTAAATGGGAGAGGAGCTCGATCCATTCACAGTCCATGTGAGTACTTTCTTTGCCTTTTATTTCCTCTGGTGATAGTTCTGCTTTTTTACTCTTTTGCTCCATGTTTAAATAGGTCATATTCATATTCTAAATCCCGGATGCCAGAGGCCTTTTAAATATAGGATAACATTACCAGTGACCTATATTTTTTTTCAGACTTTTCCTAAATCTGTGACAGAGAAGAGGTTACACTTAGACGGCTTTATTCAGGTGGCAGAGATGTGTTGCTCAAGCATTGCGCTGCAGGTACCTGCCCCACTTGGGTTTATTTGTACGAAATGCTTTATTTGGCATTCAAGCATGGAACTAATTCCACTGGTTCCGTTTCCTATTACCGCAGCCTCCAGAGGAAATAGCCTGATCTTTCACTCAACACCTCCATGCCATCTCTGGTTGAATGAAGAAAAGACACTTATCCATGTTTAATCTGTCTTACAGGGAACAACATTTAGTTAAAGCAGCATCTCAAAGTTGAATGTTTTCTCTTTGCTCAAATTATTTACTTGATATTTGAAAAGCTTAAATAAAGTCCAATATAATTAAAACTTAAACTTGTTTTTTGAGACGGATGGGCCCAAATTGCCCAGCAGCCTGAAGTATAGCATCAATCTCAATAGTTCAGCAGGCTGGTAATATCTGATTACAAGTGGGGTGGGAGGTTTAAAAGTTGAGTTGGGGGTGGGTCGAATTGCAGGTGGGTAACACTATATTTTACACTCATTCTCCACTTTGTTGCTGACGCATAGTATACCTGCCTCTTTCTTTGTCTTAAGCTTCCCGCTTTATCCAACAACCACACTGTCTCCAGTCTACTGCTTACGATTCTCAATCCTCACTCCTGTGTCATCCTCCCAACCTGTACTTCACCCCTAAAGCTTTTGTCATACCAATCAGCCTGGACGTAGAAAGGTTTTTTTGGCTCAGATTTTTTAAATTTTTTTAAAGCTTTTATGGCCATAGCTATTTGCAGCAGTAATGGTTGGTGTTCAAGTCTTATGAGCCCCTCGCCTGGCTATCCCTTCCAGAACTACATTCCCCCAGCCACACCTCAAACCTTTGGTAGTCTGTTGCATCAATGTTTTAAACCAGTTTGGCCTTCTTCACCTCTGTGTCCCTTTCTTTTTTTTAAAAACATATTTTTATTGAAGTTTTATCCTAAAACATATGTAAGATGACGCATACCCCCAACCAAACCACCCCGCCCCCTGGGTGTCTCATCACATATACTAGCAATCCTCAGTGTGACAGTGTCTGATCACAACAGCCTGTGCGCAACAGAAAGGAACACACAATCCACAGTCAACAGGGTCTTCAACATGCCCTTACAGTTCCCTTGGACACAACCCCCACCCCACACTGCAACCATCCCTCATTAGGCATCTTCCTCCGTGGTCCTTCTGTCCCATATCTTGCCAAACATCACGCCCTGCACTACTCCATATTGTCTTCCCTTGCCCGCACCATCTGCAGGATCGCACAGTCCCAGCACCACACCACGTCCCTTCTAGACACTGCTAACATTACGTTACAAAACAGAAGGGTGTATCTGTTCATCGTCACCTCACCCTAGATGCCCTTGTTGACCAACTGGGGGAAGGTGGGGATGAGCACTAGGGCCACCTCCAGAACCCACTAAAGCCTTTCCTGAACCTCATCCCATAACGACTAGAACCACGGGCACCCACATAGAATGTGAATCAAAGTACCCTGCTGTCCACCCCCGGCAGGCAGCGATCTGAATCAAACCACCCTATTGGCCGGAGCCTCATATGCGTAAATTAGATCATGTGCAGCAGCTTCATCTGAATAAGACACAGTCCCGTCTGGATGACTACCTCTTCTAGGAACCTGCACGCCACTCCCTAGTCATCGTACTCCATTCACCCCAAATCCCCCTCCCAACAATCATGCAACTGCTGCAGGAAGGCCTGTGTGTTACTGAGCAATGTAGAATAAAGCTGTGAGACTGTGTGCTGACGAAGTGGAGCTGCCAAAGCTTGATCTTCCAATGGGCTCTCTTCCACCAGGTCTCGCGGGGAGGGGATCATCTGCCACAAAATCACCCTAATCTGCTGATAGCACAGAAACTGGCCCCTCAGTATCTAATACTGGTCTTGCACGTCTGCAATGTCCAGCCAATCCTCACTACCCCAGAGGTCCCCCACTATGAATATACCAATCAAGTCCCAGCCCGTGTACCCAGCCACCTTATGGAGCCTCACCAGTGCTCAGAGTCCCACACCAGTGTTTCCAACATCACACGTCTCGCCCATCTAGCACATCGTTGTCCGCCAGGTGCGCACCACCGTGGCAGTTGGCTCTGGAAGTGTCTGCACCCATCCCACCCTCTAGAGCCAAGGCTCAAAGCCAAATGGCTCCAATGCCTGCCAGTCCGACTTCAAGGCCAGCTTCCCCAATCCACAAATGACCCATCATTAACCAGCAACAGCTGTGTCGCCCAGTAATTCAGATGCAGGTCTGGGATGGCAATGCCTCCATCCTCCGGGCATTGCAACAACATCCCAAGCGCGATCCTCGTGTCACCCCCATCCCCATAGAATTCTAAGTGCCTCAGCTTCTACTGCACAAAAAAAGTGGTCTGGTATCTCAGACACTGAGTTCTGCACCACATAAAGAAACTTGGTGAGAGAAACCCTTTGTAAAGGGCTGCGCTGCCCAGTAGGGACATGGTCAGCTGCTGCCAATGCTTCAAGTCTCTCCTGAAATTCTACGACAACCGCCCAATGCTCCTCTCATAAAACCAGTTGTGATCACTTAAAATCCTAGATACATAAACCTGGGTCAGACCAAACCAAATGTCGGGACCATTTCTCTCCTCCACTAACCCCCCCCCCCCCCCGTTGCCCTTTTCCACCCCGCGGCATCCAGCTGAACAATGGGTATGCAAGGGATTTGCCCAAATTGACTGTGATCCTGGAGAAGACCAAAAGTGTGCAGTGTTTCCATAACCCTTGGCAACGAACTGTCTGGATCTGCCAAATACAGCAGAACGTCATCCGCGTAAAGGGAGATTGTCCTGCTAATCATCGTCCCTTCAGAGGTGCTGCAGCTGCGTGTCCCGGCAGATCCAGGCTGCCAACAGCTCCATTGCAACTGCAAAATGTAATGAGAAGAGGGGGCACCCTTGCCTGCACCTTGGTGAAGCTCAAACTCCTCTGACAGCACCCAGTTCAGCCTCGCACCTGCCATTAGCCCTCTGTATAGGAGTTGCACCCATGCACAAAATCCCAGGCCAAAGCCCATACGCTCAAGAGCCCACCGGTACGACCACTCTACAGAATCCCAGCTTTAGAAGAAGGGCTGGTTCCCTAGTGTGCAACTGATGGGCCAGGCAACCAAAGAGCCGCCAAAGGTTATGACGCATGGACCTATGCAGCATGAATCCAGACTGGTCCGGTGCCACTACATCCTCTATAACCTATCTAGGGCGGTTCACTAAGTACTTAGTAAGCAACTTGGTCTCCACATTCAGTAGCAAAATCGGCTGGCTTGAGGCACATTACTCCAGGGGGCTTCCCTGGTTTGTGGATTAGTAAGACCTGTGCCTGTTGGAGATCCCTTGGCAGCACCCCCTCTGACCGGGCTGCACCGAACAGGGCGAGCAGGGTCTTCAACCCTTTGCTTTTCACACTGGAAGCATAGAGTCCACAAAGATACCCAGCAAAAGCCTGGGCAATCTCCGTGGGAGCCTCTGTCCTCGCCCCAGTTTGCATACGTAACACTGTAACCCATCACTGGCCCTCCTATATCTTGGCCAACCATGTCGGCATCTTCTCCCACCTTGTTCCCCGCTTAGCACAGCCTGCTCTGTCGTACCGGTAACAGGGTCCGTGTTGCATTCTGAACATGCCTCCTATAATCTTCCTGGAGCTAACCCAAACCCCAACACCATAAAGCTACCAACAAACGTTCTCCATAAGCCGTCCACTGCTGCCCAGCAACCTGAAGAATCAGCCCATGTGTGCATTACCTGGAAAGGTGTTGACCTACAGACCAGAATACCGAGCCCCCGCTGACTAATCCACATGAACCTACTCGTTGCCAAAAAAACTACACTGGGAGCCCTTCAGATGTGTATACTGCAATAGTGCTAGGTCCGGGGCCTTGTGCGCCAAGTACCGCTGCACCACTCCGTTTCAGCTTGTTGCCAAGCCTGTTCACGTTCCAGGAACTGAATCTAAGGGAAAAAGCACCCCCTGCTATGTGTGAAGAACCCATCTCCACCAATGCCTATATTTGTCCTGTGCCACTCTCCCACTTCTCATCTGCCGCCAGGTCTCCATTGCAGTGACCCGCGATGCAGCACCTAACTACCTAACGCCCCTAACTACCCGAGGCGCCTGTTGCACCCCCACCCATCTATGTGTACTGCTTACCACCATGTTCTCCAAAGTCCTTCGGGTGACGTGGCCAGCCCCGCTGGCTGAAGGTCCTTTAAAGAAATACCCCGACCCCCACCATGAGAGGCCCTCTGGGACCGCCCTCCTATATGCAGCACCCAGGAAATTTAAGAAAATTACATATGAAACCGGTTAAGAAGCATACTAAGTACAGGTGTTATCATGGGAAGACACATTCTTTTCCATATCTGGCGTATTCAGGCCTGAAATGACTGCATTGCAATAGTCATGACGAGAAAGAAAATGTGCCGACAGCAGAAGGATATTTAGCAGGTGAAATGAAAAGCAAAGTCTTCTTCAAAGTTTAAGCTGCAAGAAGGTAGAGACACATCTTTTGCATTTGGAGGCTAAAGAACAGTTTTCGATTAATAGAATGCCTGAATTTTTTGCAGAAGTAGGAAGTGGGCACAAGTCTACTTGTCGAACGATAGGAACCTTACCTGTACTCCCATCAGCCCATTCCTTGTTTCCCAATAAGAAAGATCTATTAAGTTAAAAAAAAAAAAAAAAAAAAAATAGAGGTCATTCAAATCTGAATACTAAGTAGATAAACCTTAAACTGACCAATACACTAGCCCTTTTGGAGTCTGGATAACTGTTTCAAATGTTTTGTAATCTTGTTCGCACATGACAAAGTAACTTTAACTATTTCTTCTAAGAAACACTGTTATCCAGATTGAGTCTCCCTGCATTTCTGGCTCAATTTAAAATTGTCCAGCTCCTCTATTTAAGATTGTAGTCACTTAGTTTGCAATGAATATTTGTCTGTGACTCGTGTGTTAACAAAGAGTAATGTTCCTTTTCTGTTTGGACCTGTCTTCTAGTGCAGTCAATACTGACCCCATTGTGTAATGTAGCTGGTATTCACTATAGTAGTCTTAACTTCTCTTATGATGGCACTGGGGCTCCTCAAGAATTTTTAACCCAATGATAATGCAGCCATAACTATGTTTATTAGCAGTCTTAACCCATCCTGTAACTCTGCTGTTGCTTGGATGTATGTTCATTTTGCGACTGAGTGCATGAAGGGACAGGTTACAGAGGCAGCCAGTGATGCAGTGTCTGCTTGCTCCAGCCTATTGGTTCCTTGTTGGTTGCAGCTGAGATGTAGCATGGCAGTCCCACTGGTGTTGTGTGTAAAGGTCAATGTTAAACTTAACTGTCGTCTCCTGGAGGGGGTGAGGGGAACAGATGGATGAAGAGAGGAGCATGATTCACTGATACCCACCTAAATCCTCCTGTAATACATCAGTCCAGTGTGGTTTTCAACCTGCTTGGTGGGGTACAGCAAGGTGAGGCCAAGCAGTGCTGAGCAACAGTGGAAAGGCTTGAGACCAAAAGAGAGAGAGAGAGAGGAGTATAGGGTGTGTCCTCTACCTCCAAAACATGCTCTGTCTGAAGCAACAGAGGGAGTACCTATCCATGTGTGAAGGGTGAAAATGTATCCAGTGGAGGGTGGCAAAGCGGGTGATGGGTTATTGTATTAGAGGCGCTGAAGCTGGCTGTAAATAGGTGGGGTTTTTGATGCTGGTGGTGACAGTGGTGTGGACGGTGGTGCTCTGGTCTTGTGTCTCCACACCCTGCTCATTTCTGTTCAGTCGTCGGTCTCCTGCACCACATGCATCCTGCCCCTTTAAAGTCTGTCCATTGTAATTCAAGACTATTTCAGCCTGTAGCCCACACATTTAAGTGACTTTTAGAAAGCCACTCCATCAAATATTGATCTGCATCAGTATGTCTCTG
Organism: Pleurodeles waltl; assembly: GCF_031143425.1. Lineage (NCBI taxonomy): Eukaryota > Metazoa > Chordata > Amphibia > Caudata > Salamandridae > Pleurodeles > Pleurodeles waltl. Next base: position 982,246,998 of record NC_090448.1, read on the forward strand.
ATGTTGAGAACCTCAGTATAACATGAAACCAACTGGGCTAAACAAAGTGTTGTACCAGGCAAGTGCACTGAGGTTGCAGAAATGGGGAAGAGGATGGTCACATGCTTTATTGTTGTGACATTGACAACTTTAATCAAGTTTAGCTAGAAGCGGCATCGTGGTCTGTGGAAATTCCCTGTTACTTCCTTGCTGACCCACTCCTTGCTACCTTTGTGAGAGCTCACTTGCCCCTGTTATGGGACCCATCCCAGTGAAAAGCTGAGAATCGCATATCCAAGCAGGGTTTGAGTAAAGTAGATGCTGGCTCCGTTGTGCATCATATTTCATGGCCGCATGGTACCCGCCATTCAGCCCCCTACTAGCCATCCAGTTGCCTGTTACTATGCTGTGAAAAGTGGTGAATTTTCAGCTAGACAACACCACTAGAAATATTCAAGGAATTGTTTGGAGGATGAGGCACAGTATTCGTAAACTGTGCGACAGTTGGACATTGATCAGGGAAAACTTAGTGTGCATGACTGCAAAAACTCGTGTCCTAAAAGAGGGAAACCATTTGAGTCTAAAATAAATGTATGAGTAGACATCTCATGGGATCAACGTTAGGCACCACAGATACCTTAAGTTACTGTCTCATGGGTTTCTTGTCATAGGTGCTTACTCCCAAATGTTGTAGGAGGTCAGTTGATGCCAGGGCATGTGGTAGTGTCATCACTCACTTGCAGATCAGACTCTGGGTTTACGTAAACAAAGCTTGCATGTAACTGTCCTCAGCATTATATATGAAGGAAATAAGTGTTTTGAAGCAAAGGAGTACAATATATGGGTAGAATCGCTAAAAAAAGTCCTTACTAGAGAAAAGTATCAAACCTGGCCTTCCTTACTGTTTGGCCTCTTTCTCTATTCTTTGCATGGCTTAAAATCCCTATCAACTATAGGAAAAGAACTATAGAAATGTATACATTTTTTTCAGTGAAAAAAAAACACAAAGGTCACAGGGACGTCAAATCAGGAAAAAAAAAACTAAGAAATTCACAAAACAAAAAAGGTTACTGGGTGTTGTAGTTGGGGTCAGATTTTACACACACAAAACCATACAAATTCAGCAGTTTTAGTTATCCCAAGTATCTATAACTCGTGCTCTAAGGTAACTATAACTCACTCCCCCACCATGAAGTTTCCTCATCAATAATTTTGCAGTGATAATGTCAATGATGTCATAGAACATGGCATGAGTAATGTAATATGTGGGGTAATTAGCAGTGGATATCAAGGGCGCAAGTTCTAGTTACCCTAGGACACAATTTTTATAGTTACTGCAGATGATTTCAACTGCTGGATTTCTGTGGCTTTGTGTGTGTGTAAATTCTGAACCTAACTTTAATGTACCTATAACCTTTGGGGTTTTTCAGTGCATTTCTAGGGTTTTTTAAACTGTATGGACCCTGTAACCTTTGTTTTTTTATTTTTTTTCAGTACATTTCTATATATATATTTTTTTTTTTTTAATAACATAAAGTAATATTTAACTGTGATATGTTAATCCAGCCTCGGTCAGCTCCCCACATGCAGCCAACCCCACGCCATGCACGATCTTCGGCCAGACCCTGTCACCAACTTCCTAAAGGCAGCCAAACTGCAGGCCCCCTTCCCAGGCTGCTTCTGGCCCTGGGGACTGGCAACATATTTCAGGGGGAAGGGGCTGGTGGCCACCCTTCCTAATTTCCACCCCAGGGGACCCCATCCCACAGGTCCTGGTGTTACATAATAATTAGGGGGCTTGCAGCCCCCCTCCCTGGGCTGCTTTCGGCCTTGGGGGACCCCATCTCCCTGGGCACAAAGCTCCAAGCACAGGCTGATTTCAGCCCGCCATTGGGCCCAGCTAGCCAGGACCATTAACCCCTTCGCTGCCAGGCCTTTTCCCCCTCCTGTGCCAGGCCTTTTTTTGCCTATTTGGGGCAGTTCGCGCTTAGGCCCTCATAACTTTTTGTCCACATAAGCTAACCAAGCCAAATTTGCGTCCTTTTTTCCAACATCCTAGGGATTCTAGAGGTACCCAGACTTTGTGGGTTCCCCTGAAGGAGGCCAAGAAATTGGCCAAAATACAGTGAAAATTTCGTTTTTTTCAAAAAAATTGGAAAAAGTGGCTGCAGAAGAAGGCTTGTGGTTTTTCCCCTGAAAATGGCATCAACAAAGGGTTTGCGGTGCTAAACTCAGCAGCTTCCCAGCTTTCAGGAACAGGCAGACTTGAATCAGAAAACCCAATTTTTCAACACAATTTTGGCATTTTACTGGGGCATACCCCATTTGTGCAATTTTTTGTGCTTTCAGCCTCCTTCCAGTCAGTGACAGGAATGGTCATGAAACCAATGCTGGATCCCAGAAACCTAAACATTTCTGAAAAGTAGACAAAATTCTGAATTCAGCAAGGGGTCATTTGTGTAGATCCTACAAGGGTTTCCTACAGAAAATAACAGCTGAAAAAGAAAAATATTGAAATTTGAGGTGAAAAAACCATCAATTTTTCTCTACGTTTTACTCTGTAACTTTTCCCTGCAATGTCAGATTATCGAAAGCAATATACCGTTACGTCTGCTGGACTCCTCTGGTTGCGGGGATATATAGGGTTTGTAGGTTCATCAAGAACCCGAGGAACCCAGAGCCAATAAATGAGCTGCACCCTGCAGTGCGTTTTCATTCTATACCGGGTATACAGCAATTCATTTGCTGAAATATAAGGAGTAAAAAATTGCTATCAAGAAAACCTTTGCATTTCCAAAAAAGGCACAAGATAAGGTGTTGAGGAGCAGTGGTTATTTGCACATCTCTGAATTCCGGTGTGACCATAGTAGCACGTGAATTACAGGGAATTTCTCAAATAGATGTCTTTTTTACACACACTCCTATATTTGGAAGGAAAAAATGTAGAGAAAGACAAGGGGCAATAGTACTTGTTTTGCTAATCTATGTTCCCCCAAGTCTCCCGATAAAAATGGTACCTCACTTGTGTGGGTAGGCCTAGCACCCGCGACAGGATATGCCCCAAAACACAACGTGGACACATCACAGAAAACAGAGCTGTTTTTAGCAAAGTGACTACCTGTAGATTTTGGCCTCTAGCTCAGCCGCCACCTAGGGAAACCTACCAAACCTGTGCATTTCTGAAAACTAGAGACCTAGGGGAATCCAAGGAGGGGTGACTTGTGTGGCTCGGACCAGGTTCTGTTACCCAGAATCCTTTGCAAACCTCAAAATTTGGCTAAAAAAACACATGTTCCTCACATTTCTGTGGCAGAAAGTTCTGGAATCTGAGAGGAGCCACAAATTTCCTTCCACCCAGCGTTCCCCCACGTCTCCCGATAAAAATGATACCTCACTTGTGTGGGTAGGCCTAGCGCCCGCGACAGGATATGCCCCAAAACACAACGTGGACATATCACAGAAAACAGAGCTGTTTTTAGCAAAGTGACTACCTGTAGATTTTGGCCTCTAGCTCAGCCGCCACCTAGGGAAACCTACCAAACCTGTGCATTTCTGAAAACTACAGGGAGTGCAGAATTATTAGGCAAGTTGTATTTTTGAGGATTAATTTTATTATTGAACAACAACCATGTTCTCAATGAACCCAAAAAACTCATTAATATCAAAGCTGACTATTTTTGGAAGTAGTTTTTAGTTTGTTTTTAGTTTTAGCTATGTTAGGGGGATATCTGTGTGTGCAGGTGACTATTACTGTGCATAATTATTAGGCAACTTAACCAAAAAAAATATATACCCATTTCAATTATTTATTATTACCAGTGAAACCAATATAACATCTCAACATTCACAAATATACATTTCTGACATTCAAAAACAAAACAAAAACAAATCAGTGACCAATATAGCCACCTTTCTTTGCAAGGACACTCAAAAGCCTGCCATCCATGGATTCTGTCAGTGTTTTGATCTGTTCACCATCAACATTGCGTGCAGCAGCAACCACAGCCTCCCAGACACTGTTCAGAGAGGTGTACTGTTTTCCCTCCTTGTAAATCTCACATTTGATGATGGACCACAGGTTCTCAATGGGGTTCAGATCAGGTGAACAAGGAGGCCATGTCATTAGATTTCCTTCTTTTATACCCTTTTTTGCCAGCCACGCTGTGGAGTACTTGGACGCGTGTGATGGAGCATTGTCCTGCATGAAAATCATGTTTTTCTTGAAGGATGCAGACTTCTTCCTGTACCACTGCTTGAAGAAGGTGTCTTCCAGGAACTGGCAGTAGGACTGGGAGTTGAGCTTCACTCCATCCTCAACCCGAAAAGGCCCCACAAGCTCATCTTTGATGATACCAGCCCAAACCAGTACTCCACCTCCACCTTGCTGGCGTCTGAGTCGGACTGGAGCTCTCTGCCCTTTACCAATCCAGCCACGGGCCCATCCATCTGGCCCATCAAGACTCACTCTCATTTCATCAGTCCATAAAACCTTAGAAAAATCAGTCTTGAGATATTTCTTGGCCCAGTCTTGACGTTTCAGCTTGTGTGTCTTGTTCAGTGGTGGTCGTCTTTCAGCCTTTCTTACCTTGGCCATGTCTCTGAGTATTGCACACCTTGTGCTTTTGGGCACTCCAGTGATGTTGCAGCTCTGAAATATGGCCAAACTGGTGGCAAGTGGCATCGTAGCAGCTGCACGCTTGACTTTTCTCAGTTCATGGGCAGTTATTTTGCGCCTTGGTTTTTCCACACGCTTCTTGCGACCCTGTTGACTATTTTGAATGAAACGCTTGATTGTTCGATGATCACGCTTCAGAAGCTTTGCAATTTTAAGAGTGCTGCATCCCTCTGCAAGATATCTCACTATTTTTGACTTTTCTGAGCCTGTCAAGTCCTTCTTTTGACCCATTTTGCCAAAGGAAAGGAAGTTGCCTAATAATTATGCACACCTGATATAGGGTGTTGATGTCATTAGACCACACCCCTTCTCATTACAGAGATGCACATCACCTAATATGCTTAATTGGTAGTAGGCTTTCGAGCCTATAAAGCTTGGAGTAAGACAACATGCATAAAGAGGATGATGTGGTCAAAATACTAATTTACCTAATAATTCTGCACTCCCTGTAGAGACCTAGGGGAATCCAAGGAGGGGTGACTTGCGGGGCTCGGACCAGGTTCTGTTACCCAGAATCCTTTGCAAATCTCAAAATTTGGCTAAAAAAACACATGTTCCTCACATTTCTGTGGCAGAAAGTTCTGGAATCTGAGAGGAGCCACAAATTTCCTTCCACCCAGCGTTCCCCCACGTCTCCCGATAAAAATGATACCTCACTTGTGTGGGTAGGCCTAGCGCCCGCGACAGGATATGCCCCAAAACACAACGTGGACACATCACAGAAAACAGAGCTGTTTTTAGCAAAGTGACTACCTGTAGATTTTGGCCTCTAGCTCAGCCGACACCTGAGGAAACCTAGCAAACCAGTGCATTTTTGAAAACTAGAAACCCAGGGGAATCCAAGATGGGGTGACTTGCGGGGCTCTGACCAGGTTATGTTACCCAGAATCCTTTGCAAACATCAAAATTTGGCCCAAAAAACACTTTTTCCTCTCATTTCGGTGACAGAAAGTTCTGGAATCTGAGAGGAGCCACAAATTTCCTTCCACCCAGCGTTCCCCCACGTCTCCCGATAAAAATGGCCTAAAATAAATTTGCCCCCCATATCCCCCCCCCCCCCCCCCGGGAGCGACCCTTGCCTACGGGGTCGCTCCCCCTGCGTGACATTGGCGCCAAAAAACAAATCCCCGGTGCCTAGTGGTTTCTGCCCCCTTGGGGGCAGATTGACCTAAAATTGGCCAATCTGCCCTCAGGGGGGCATACAGAAATACAATTTGCCCCCCCCAGGGGAGCGACCCTTGCCTGATGGGTCGCTCCCCATCTCTAAAAAAAGAAACAACAACAAAAAAAAACACAAAAAAAAATTGCCCTGGCGTCTAGAGTGTTCTGCCCCCCCCCCCCCCCCCCCCGGGGGGCAGTTCGGCCTAATAATAGGCCGATCTGTCCCCCGGGGGGGCAGAAATGGCCTAAAATAAATTTGCCCCCCCCCCCCCCCCCCCCCGGGAGCGACCCTTGCCTACGGGGTCGCTCCCCCTGCGTGACATTGGTGCCAAAAAACAAATCCCCAGTGCCTAGTGGTTTCTGCCCCCTTGGGGGCAGATTGACCTAAAATTGGCCAATCTGCCCCCAGGGGGGCAGAAATGGTCTAAATACAATTTGCCCCCCCAGGGGAGCGACCCTTGCCTGATGGGTCGCTCCCCATCTCTAAAAAAAAAAAGAAACAACAACAAAAAAAAACACAAAAAAAAATTGCCCTGGCGCCTAGAGTGTTCTGCCCCCCCCCCCCCGGGGGGCAGTTCGGCCTAATAATAGGCCGATCTGTCCCCCGGGGGGGCAGAAATGGCCTAAAATAAATTTGCCCCCCCCCCCCCCCCCCGGGAGCGACCCTTGCCTACGGGGTCGCTCCCCCTGCGTGACATTGGCGCCAAAAAACAAATCCCCGGTGCCTAGTGATTTCTGCCCCCTTGGGGGCAGATTGACCTAAAATTGGCCAATCTGCCCCCAGGGGGGCAGAAATGGTCTAAATACAATTTGCCCCCCCAGGGGAGCGACCCTTGCCTGATGGGTCGCTCCCCATCTCTTAAAAAAAAAAAAAAAAAAAAGGAACAAAAAAAAAAACACAAAAAAAAAAATTGGCCCTGGCGCCTAGAGGTTTCTTCCCCCCCTGGGGGCAGATCGGCCTAATAATAGGCCAATCTGCCCCCAGGGGGGGGCAGAAAAGGCCTTCCTAAAAAAATGCCCCCCTGGGAGCGACCCTTGCCCTAGGGGTCGCTCCCTTTTGGCAATTTCAAGAAAAAAAAAAATCCCTGGTGTCTAGTGGGGTTTCAAAAGCCGGATTGCAAGCAATCCGGCTTTTGAAACCTGTGAGAGACTTCAAAGGGAAGGAAATACATTTCCTTCCCTTTGAAGCCTCTCGGGGCCTCCCCCATGGGATTGAAAAAGAAATGCAAAAGCATTTCTTTTTCAATCGCGCTGGAAGCTCTGCTTCCAGCGCGATGGGGGAGACCCTGTGACTAATCAGTGCGCGCTCGCGCGCTGACGTCACAGGGGGGGTTGGGGGTGGGAGGGGAAGGGCTTCCCCTTCCATCCCTGACTTGGGGGGTTGGGGGGGAACCCCACAGAGGGAGCGAGAGCGCTCCCTCTGGGCTCTGTGCACAGGACGTAATGGTTACGTCCTGGGCACAGCAGCACTGTGCCTCAGGACGTAACCATTACGTCCTGGGCACAGAAGGGGTTAATGGCTTGGGGAAATGAGGCCGCACTGCTCCTTCTTTTGAAACTGCAGCCGGACCCTGGGGGGAAATGGGGTTACTGAGGCTTAAATCGGGCCCATTACCAATACGGCTGGGCCACAGGAATGGGTTCTAGCTTGTGCCACCCCTCACCCAATCCCCCCTACAATTTATGTGGAAGGCTGGGCTTTGGGAAGGTGGGGCCTAAAAAAAAAAGAAAACATTGCAGGAGACCGCACTTGTGTGTGTGTGTGTGTGTGGTGTTGTTTATTTTTATATTTTTAATTGGCGGCAAAAATGTACCAAAAAAAGAAATTGGCCCTCCTACCCTGCCCGTTGTTTGTGTTTGGGGGGCTTGGGTTTGAGTTTCTATATTTTTGCTTTTTTCTTGGGATTCGGACCAAGGATGGCTGCCACCCCTTCTAGTCGAAGTGGTGTCAGCCAATCAGATCTCCGCATATGATCTGTCGGATCCGAATCTCTAGATATACATACATCTTTTTTCTTTAATAACTCCAAAAATGCTGAACAGATTTACACCAAATAACAAAAAGTGATCTTTCTTGACCAAGATCTACATTTTTGCCAAATGTGGTATAGTGCCTTTCAGCGATTTGGATTGTAGTCATGTCTGAATCCCTATGGAAAATTGCTTAGGGAAAAGGCGTTTTGGGACGACCCCCCTCCCCTTTTGTCTGAATGAGGTTCCTGTTAAATTTATCGGAAAGCAGAAATGTTTTCTGTGCCAGCCTTATAACTGGAGAGAAAACCTTGCCTTTTTCTCTACCACTATTACCACCTCAAGCCTTTTAGTTCTCCTGGTTCTGGCCAGCCTTCCTAAAGAAGACCCCTTTAAACCTAAAATAAAATCCTCCAATGCACATTTGTCCCCGAAGCCCGACCCTATTCATTTCAACCTGCTATATATAATCATGCATTAGCATGTGAGGACACTCTCGGAACCTGGAAATATTTTTACCAATCCCTATTTTGCATGCCCACGTTAGTACAAGCTTAGACACACAGGTAAAATAATGTAACCAGTTCTGTACACTAGCACCATTTTTGTAGTTTCCTTTTCCTTTGTAAATGCTGTTATGCATCCCAAAAGGCATGGAGGGCTTTGGGCTACTTCGTATCGGAAGTGAAGCTCTTGCGCCTACAAACTAACCTGTCTTTACATGCAGTAATGGTTCTGTGATCCTAGCTGATGGGATCAACGTTAGGCACCACAGATACCTTAAGTTACTGTCTCATGGGTTTCTTGTCATAGGTGCTTACTCCCAAATGTTGTAGGTGGTCAGTTGATGCCAGGGCATGTGGTAGTGTCATCACTCACTTGCAGATCAGACTCTGGGTTTACGTAAACAAAGCTAGCATGTAACTGTCCTCAGCATTATATATGAAGGAAATAAGTGTTTTGAAGCAAAGGAGGACAATATATGGGTAGAATCGCTCAAAAAAGCCCTTACTAGAGAAAAATATCAAACCTGGCCTTCCTTACTGTTTGGCCTCTTTCTCTATTCTTTGCATGGCTTAAAATCCCTATCAACTATAGGAAAAGAACTATAGAAATGTATACATTTTTTTCAGTGAAAAAAAACCACAAAGGTTACAGGGACGTCTTTACATGCAGTAATGGTTCTGTGATCCTAGCTGTTAGACTCTGAACCCCTCCTACTACAGCCTATAATCCCCCCTGCCCCCCAAATCGTAATTTCTTTCAGATTCATTATCTGCTACCATGTCCTCTTTCTACAGCATGTTTATTTGAGAGATCTAATGTAAAGAAATATCAGCCCTCCTTGCACGCAAACCTATCTAAAGCAGTGGATGGTCCTGGCACCAGTACATAGCTGTAGCCTAAATCTTGATTTGTACCCTCCTAACAAATTAATCTTTAGAAGGGCTTGCCACACTTTTGGAATTGCAAATGCATAAATCTATTGCTGATTTTTAAATTATGCACACTGGGACACTGCTGTCCAGTGCCCAGTGTACGTGCTCTGACCCCTAAAAACTAGAAATTAACTAATCGCTTATTGGTATGTTTAACACTCCTATAAGGACATAATATATGATGTAGAAACTGCACCCATGGAATGCAAAGTTAAATGTCACATGTGGACTGCAGCACATATTGTGCCCTCTACCAATGTGACAAGAACAAAATGGCTTTAGGTCTACCATAGTAGCCTGACCGTCGCAATGAAAAGCTTGCAAGGCAATCTTTTAAAATAAAACCTTTTGAGAGGTAAAAACCTCCTTTCAAATATTAGTAAATCACTCCTATATAGGCCTTGTAGCCCACAAGAATATTTTCTTGCCATAAATGAGTCTTAAATCCCTTCTGCAAGTGCTGACATTAGTTCAGCAACTAGCACCACAACTGCATTTTCAATGTGATGATAATAATCAGTTTTGCCTAGCAGTGTTAATAGTACTACCAGACATACAGAGCCTGATTCAAGTAGTTGATGTAGCAGTAGTACTGGCATCCCCTCTGACCACAAATGTTAGTACTTCTGTTGGTAACATCACACCAGGCCCTATTATTTATAGTACTGCTACGGGTAATGCTGTTGGCACAAACACTGGAACTGCTTTTCTGATTGTTTATTACTTCTTGTCCGGCTGTTAGCGGTACTTTGCAAAGATGCTGCTGCTGCAAGCAATCAAATTACTAAGATGTTTACTATTTGAGTGCTAAAATAGTGTTAAAGTAACTATAGTGGCATTGGTGGCACTACCACCTTTACTTCTATGAATAATCATACAATGACATTTCAGCAAGTGACACCCAGACTTCTCTTACTTCCATGTCCTATGTTATGTAGTCTTATTCACTTTCCCCAGAAGGGACCTTAAATGCAATTTAGATAAGTAACTCCATACTCTGTCCACAAAGTGTTAACACTGTGCCTTAACACACCTTGCTTCTGTCTTTCCCACAACTGTGCAGGCTGTACCATATCACCCTCTGGTCCTTCATCTTGGCAGTGGCTCACTTCCTCTCGGAGGTCTTCATTTATAAGACAGCCCCTATGACAATCGGTGTCATGGCCCCCTTGATGGTTGGAAGTAAGTACCTAAAGCACTAAAATGAGTATTTTGTTTTCCTCCCCTGTTCAGAAATACCATAATGAAATGATCCATTATAGGATGGGCTGCTTGGCAAAAGGAAAAAAATAATACTCTTATGGCGATTGTGATTCTTTGTGCTTCCTCCTTACAGCTTGATTGGGGAACTGAGGTTTCTTTGTGCACATCTCCTTTCATGTGCCAGGAACTAGGCTCCTTTGTCTTAACTATTACCAACAAGCATTGCACCAGTCCCCAAATGTCTTAAAGCCAAAAGAGGTAGCAACAAGGTATATGTAGTGTTAAAGGTAAGGTTTTGGGAAAGGGAGAGGAATGACTAAGACAACCTTATTAGCTTTCAGGTATGTATTTTCCATCTTATATCTTTTTCTTCCAAGCTTGGTTGGGACAGACTAGATTATTTTGGAGGTTGAGGCGGTATGTTGAGAACCAGGTTCTAAGTGAAAATAGTTTGTGAAATCTTTTGGGTGACTGAAGGTTCCATTAGTTGGAAGCCATCAGAGGAATGTCTGCTACAGACATGTGGAGAGGCTCACTTGATTGCTCAGCAAATAAATGAGGTTCGGACATACCTTTTAAAGGCCACCACTGTGTCCAAAGCCTCTTTAGTTTAAGAATTTTGCAAAAGTTCATAGATCTAGAAATACTGCTGCCATATGTTCATATAGAAATAAAGACAGTATTGGTATAAACCTCCCTAAAATTGGTATACGGTTACATGAAACAGTTTGCATTTTGTTAATCTGTCTGGGTGAGGTCAAGGACCACTTGGAAACCTGTTTTGAAAGGGCTAACATCACAAGAAGTCCTAGGTTTAAATAGTTTGTACATTCTCAAGACAAAGCTAAAATCCTACTGAGTTGCAAAACCGTTATTTAGAGGATGGAAGTGTAGAGAAGTTCTCAATGTCTTGTGACAACATTTGTCAATACGTTTTGAGTCAATCAATTAAGAGAAGCTGAAATATGGGAAATCTAGCATTTTCAGGATTTGATGTACTTGCCAGATATGAAATCGGAAAACATGACCTCTTCAATAGATATTTCAAGAGGATTACGACCCTGGCGGACGGGGGAGAAATGGCGGTAAAACCACCAACAGGCCGGCGGGGAAAAATATGGAATAATGACCATGCGGTTACCGCCATGGTCATCCCCCACTTCTCCACTCCAACTGCCAGGGCGGTGACGACCGCTGGGCTGGAGACTTCGGTCTCCAGCCCGGCGGCTGTCACCCGACCGCCCTCTGTATCAGGACCCTGCAGACCGCCATGGATTTCGGGTGGTTTGAAATCACCATGAAATCCATGGTGGTAGGCACTATCAGTGCCAGGGAATTCCCTGGCACTGATAGGGGTCTTCCCCATCCCCCTCCCCCACCCCAGAGTCCTCCCTCCCCACCCCCACTTCCAACATGCACATGCACACATACAAACCAACATGCACACAGACCGACCCGCACACATTTCCCATACACACAACACCCCCCCCCGCATGCATACATGCACTCACACACCACCTCTACATACTCGCACGCACACAACGCCCCCTCACCCCCTCTCCCCTAACGGACAATCAACTTACCTTGTCCGTTGATCCTCTGGGAGGGGACGTGATTTGGGGGGCGGTGTTCTGATGACGGGAGGTGGAGCAGCCTCCACTTCCCCACCGACCGCCAGTATGGCTTCTGGCGGCTCTCCGTCCGAAAAAGGACAGAGGGTTACCAGCAGTCATAATACGCTGCGCGGAAAACCGCCTGTACTGGCGGTCTTCAGCACGGCGGTACGAGGTTGAAATGAGGGCCTAAGTGTTTTTCTGTGAAAGCTAGTTGCAGAATATTAGTTGTTTGTTTCCATTTTTCTGGCAACGCACATGTTTTTGTTTTCATTTCCTTGGTTGTCTGCATATCTAGTTGACTAAAATTCCTGAAGCAAGCTGTCCAGTTTTGAATCGGAATGAGAGGATCTAGAATTAGTATCTGCTTTTGTAATAGGAGGAGGGAATTATGGGGAACCCAAAAATTTCTTCTTGACAGAAGAAAGTCTGAAAAACAGAACCTGTAATACTGGAGTGGTTGGGATTAGTCCGTTGGTGGATAGATTCCATGAAGGGGGGGGAGGGGGGTGGGGGCGACAGGTGCTATATTGGTAATCTGGTGAATGGAACTACCAGATTGCAGGAAGTCACCTACACTAGAAGCCTCTGAACCACCCCACAGGCCCTAGTGTTTTCTTTCTTGGGAAATGATCCACGCTATCCTTTATGGAGGAACCACATGTGTACTATGGCAGTCTGGAATGCGCTGATAAACTGGAGCGGGTGTGCGGGACTGGTGTATTTCAAGACCCACAGAAAAGCCGTGCCGCCTTTGATGATGAAGACCCAAGGATGTTGCGTAATAGTACTGCTCGAATAAAAGGAGAGGAACCTTCTTACCCTATAAAGGATGTTTACTCCTTCAGACTAGAGGACTACCATCTCCCCTGTTCCACACCAAAACACATGCTAACCTTTCTTTTTAGAAGAGCCCTGTGGTGGAAGACATTTTCAGTCCGTGCCTGTCCACAAAAACACTTGTATCGCATATAAAGAGAACATTGTAGGTGGAGCGCAAAGCGTATTGCCAACAAAGGTTGAATGGAACGGACTGTCCATGCGAGAGTGACATGTATTCCAAGTATCTGTATCCAGTGGATGGACTGAAGCCTAAATCCGAAGAAATTAAGAGTATGAATCAATTACTGAATCTTGTACAAAAGACTAGAAACTACTTTTTTGGCTTAAGAACAGTGTTAAGGGTCTTTTGTTTGCATTCTTCTGTGGAGAAGTCGTACCTAACAACCTAACCAAACAACCATGTCTAATTAACCAGACCTTTTGTAGATTGAAAAGTATCCAATGCTGTCATAGTCTCAGGAGGATGGCTGATTGAGACCGGGCCTGTAATTTTACTTTGATATGAAGTAGGGTTGTTCTTGGGAGCAGCATCGAGTCGTGATTTGTCCGATTACTGTCTTTCAAAACTTGGAGGTGCTACAGCATCAACAAAAAGGTTTTAGACAAAAGTTTAGGATATTTATTAAGTAAGTATGTGCTTCCTCGTTACTATGTAGGATTTTTGGTTAAAAAATAAATGACAGTATATTGCAATGTAATAGAAAGTTGTATTTCTGCAACATTTCGTAACTCTGTTAAGTGGAGGAGAAACTCTGTTAGGGAGAGAAGCGTTCTGGGTGCCTAGATGAGGAAGTAGGTAGCTTTGTTTTTGGATTAGGCTGCTTGTATGGGGTGATGCGCTTGTGCTGTGGTAAGTTTTAGGATCCTATTATCCTCCTGCTGAGTGAGCAAATTAAAAAATATAATATATATATATATATAAAAAGCTTTTGAATTGGGGGGGGGGGGGAGTCACTTTTAAACCAGCTCAGAAATGGAAATGCGCTTTGAATAGTTCAATACTAGTGCAGCTGTGTTCAACTGCTGGGTAAACTAAAAAAAAAAGCTACCTGGGGCAAATGCGGCACTTGCCCAAAGGGACTTTGTATCAGAGGTAGTACTGGAGATCAAGAACGAGAAAACGCCTTAACTTTTACCTCTTACTGACACGTACCCTTCTATGCTTTTTGTGATGGCCAGTGAGATTGTCCTACGTTGGTCTCTGTGCTGGACCATGAGAAACTACCAGAACCCATTACTTTGAAGTTTTTGCGAAAGAGATACTGTTGGACTTTCATAGGTTCAGAGGAATCCATTGAACTTTGGAAAAATAAAACACTGAAACGAGTGACACGGTGGGACTCCTGAGGTGAACCAAGCACAACCTACACCGATCTGTTGGGTAGATTTCGTTTTGCCGTCAACTACAGTGCTCTCTGCACCAAGATTTCATTGTACAAAGGTGTAGGATTTCTTCCACATTACTGTCAAAATGAGCTCATGTACAATAAGACTCTCAACTGCCCGACTGCTTTTTCTTCATATGGAATTTGTGAGTTTTGTAAGCCTGAAGGAACCCCTTTCAGAATGGGTGACTGAAGATTCTAAAATTGAGTTGTGACTGTGAGACCTGTCAGGAAATTAATTCATGTGTTGCTGGACTTCCTCCTTTCATCAATGTATGATCGAGATGAATATCAGAACGCCGGTGTATTCAGTGCAGGATCAACACAATGGAGGTTTCCAGGTGTTATAAGTTGTGTACAAGTAGGCGGAGGATAATTGTGGTTTAGAGGCAGCCTTTGAAGCCTGGGACTTAGGGATTTACTGGAGACCAACTGCAACGGTATGTCTCAATTGAATAAAGAAACAGCTTACAGTACGCAGCAAAAAGGTTCCTCAGTAAATAGGTAGTGGGCACTGAATTCAAGGCAAAGTGAAATTTTCTCCAAGAGAAGAAAGTAGTTCACTGCAGTTCGAGAGCCAATAGGTTGGTGGAAATGAATGAGCAGGTGGCCTGGTACGTTGCGGTGCCTGTAAGAGTGGCAAGTCGACAGTTCCTTCTACAGTACAGCATATTTCAGAACAGTTTTCCAGCCTGTCTGGAAGGAAGGAGCATATCAAGGCATAATGTGAGCACCATCTGAGGCAAAGTGATTGAGTTGGCCTTTTAGTACACAGTGTACTCTCCACAGAGCAGGCCTCTGCTATACAACAGGGAAACACTCCCAGCTGTAGGACACACTTTTTCCTTCCTGCCTTGCCATCTTGCCTGTTTGTGGAGGTCTAGATAAGCTTGTCCTGTCACTGAACCTGTTGAAATATGGGCCGCACCTGCTGAACTAATCTGCCTTAAATGAGAGCTGCTTGCTCACCTGTCTTAATTTATGATCCTTCGTCTTCTGTAGTGTAAATGTGGCCCTTCTGTTGCCTTGCCTTTTTAAATGTGGATTAGGCCCTTTCAACTTGGCTGTCAGCCAAGGCCTGTCGCCAAATCCTGTCCAAGTATGGACATGAGGATTTTCAATTTTGCAGCCTTCCGCCTGACTGTGAACCTACACTGTTGCTTTTTAATAGTGCATTCTTTGGGTGTTCGGGAGGGAGGGGGTGATGGGTGTGCCGGGGGATGGTGTACTTAATGCTTATTCTTTACTCCTTCTTTCCTGCAGGTTTTTCAGTCTTGGGGATGCTGATTGGTTTTCAGTATCTGGAGGTGCTGCAGGAGCAGGCTGTATCTCGCAACAAGAAGACAAACTGAAGTTGTTAATTTCCCACTTGCCGTAAACCAATGTTCTTCCTGTTGGCTGTGTTTAGCAGAACACCTTTTTCATCCGAGTGGACTCTTCTTTCCTCTGATGGTGCACCTGTTATCCACTCTCCTCTATTTGAAATAGAATGTTTGTTTCTCTTCAACACAAATCCCTTCTCATCTTCTGTGAGGCTGTTTCTATCTCCCCTGATAGCAGTCCTCTGATACATATACTCCTGTTCTTGACAGAGCTGGTCTCTCCTGTGTATATATATAAAAAAAAAAATACTGATAGTTCTTCAGCTCAAACTAAACCCTTGTTTTTAGTCCACAATGCTCCTCTCACATGTACTTTTTCACTGTACTCCTAGCCTTTATTCCTCCAACATAACCCTTATTTTCTATAGATTTTCTTTTTTTATTCTTCTAATGAGCTCCCTGCCCTTTCAAAAGCTTATCTTTGTTACTTTAAGATAGCTCTTCAAGTGTGCCTCTAACGTAGCAAACAGGCTAAAGTCTACAGCGCTTAAAGGAATTTTGGGTCCAGCTTCTCTGTGAATGTGAATTATTCACTGTAGTAGAAGCTGTTACTTACCTTTAATCGTATTTCATCATTAGTATTCTCTCAGAATTTCTAAAGGGTAGAATATCTGCACATGTTCTTCATCCTGGAGCCCAGCGGTTTAAAAAGAAAAAAGGTTTTCCTAATTTAAACAGAGTACATGTCTATAGGAGGCACCAACGCTTTCCTCTGAAGGATATGCCCTTTTGTTTAGAGCAGGCTTCTCCAACAAGTAGCTCATGGGCTACTGGTAGCTATCAAGCTACTTGTAAGCAGTTCTCTGGTGTGCTGCCTAGCCTAATAAATTAGAAGCATGTGCTTGATTTATTTAATGTATGTAGCCAAAAAATGAAAAGGTGATACTTGATTGTTCAATCATGATTCACTTGGGAGACTTACTACTAATATCATTACATTGGTGCCAGGGGCATTGGCTGTCATGTATTACCCATAGACATTCCAAATTCATAAACCCTTTTTTACATCACTGGTGACAAGCATACCTGATGCAGTGAGGTGATCGCAGCTGGTAATCTTGCTTGGGGTGGCCCCTAATGTAATTTTGTCAGGCATGATCACTGTTACAACACTAATAATATCAGTAGACTTGGGATGATTTTCATCTAACATAAGAAAGGTTACCAGTGAGAACTTTTCCTTCTCCTTCATGTCATTCTTTTTGATATCTATACATATTTTAATGTAGCTACAAGCTTAACCACAACCTCTGTTGAAGGAAACCAGTAGTCTACTGAACTCTAGATAAAATAAGTTTAAAATAATTCTGTGGGGAAACCCTGAACCACTAGGGAATCTGAGTCTTAATCCAAAAAGTAATACTTCACTAACTAGCAAATGGGGACTTTTCTTCAGAGAAGCAAATAATGCCTTTTGTCTGGTAAAATGTGCCTCTGGCTTGCCTCTAAAAGACCTATATGATTATGTAATGGGCTGTCTGCAGAGAAATATTTTTTTTTGAATGAAGGCAAACGGCTCTGAAATTTACAAAAAGCTATTTTGATGTATAAATGTCCTTTGCCTACTATGCCTGAGGGCTTTCCTACTATCTTAAGTGTAGAGAGAGCTTTCTCTCCGAATAGATGAATTGAGGGAGAAGGATGGTAACAAAATCTTCTGATTTAATATGCAAGACTGAAATGGCCTTGAGTAGAAAAGAAGGGCAAATCCTAAGCAATGCTTTATTTCTGTGAAACAGTGCACAATGGTCACCTGCACAAAGAGCTTGACTTCCCTTCTCCCTTCTTGCTGAGGTAATTGCTACCAATAAGCCGCTTTACATGACAAATTATGACGATCTCACTTGTACAAAGGATTGCCTGCTGTCATGGAATTTGCCATGTTTGCCTCCCAGGGAGAAAAAGCCCTAGTCTGAGAGGGATAGACTTTCTTAAGTTTGTCTGAGAAATCATCAGGAGCATCGTGAAAAAACAGTTGCATAGCCAGTCACCATATGAAAAATCTCTTCCACTTGAAAGCATAAGAAGTTACATTCTTAAAGATGTTCATGCAGTTACTTTGCAAATTCAGTGGCTGTACTTTACTTGGGAGTGATGTAACCTAGCTCACCGATTGAAGGTTGTTTTCCTTACATCCTGGAGAGATGTTCAGTCCTGCACAGAAACTTCCTCTGTGGTGGGATGAACAAATGAATGAGATCCAGAACCACCGTTGATGCTAAACAGTGAAAATCATGTTTGGTTTGCATTGTCTGAGTTTGGCATTCACTTTCAGTACTGGAGGAAAGTTAGGCTGAAGCAGGCTGTGGGACAATGAATGTGTAGTCTCGGCATGTCGTATTTGCCTTGGTAGCAAACAAGTCGATATCTGGAAAGCCCTATACTTTCAAGATACCAGAAAGCAACTATTCTAATACAGTGGTTCCTAACTTCTGGTTCAAGGACTCCTTGGGGTCGGCGACTGCTTAGACAATTAAATGATATTAACAGATTAGGTCCACAGCTTTTAGTGATGACTCAGTGGGGGGGATCTCCAGGTTTGAATAATGATTTAGAGGGGGTCTCTGTGTTCCAGTAATGAAGTGGGGGTCCACAGAAGTCAAAAGTTTGGGAACCACTGTTCTAATAGATATCTGGTGAGCTGGCCTGCTTCTCAATTCAGAAAGCCTGTAAGAGGACTTCGGTGGAGTTTGATTTGTTGATTGCATCTCCATTTGTTGAAGTAATTTATCTCGGTCATGTTTGTCTGCACTAACAACAAGCATTTACAATGCAACGGGTCTCTTGTTTGCTCATGTTAGAGCTGATCGCGTTGTAAACTCATACTTTTCACCTATCGGGCAAAAGTGCATTTATGTACATAACCCGAAAAAGTGAAATTAACTATGTAAAGCACTCGACTTCTGCCAAGCTAGATCGCACTCGTAAATTAGAGAAAAAGAAGTCCACGAGCCTGATGGGAAAACAGCGAGCCTTGCATGTTTTCTGTACTTGGTCGCTGCGCTCGAGGAGGGCTAACCACCGGAAAAGGCATGACTTATGCGTGCCTTCGACTAATGAAAGCAAGCTTATTAGGCAAGCCCACGAACCAATAAAAAAACACTGACGTGAAGTTGACAGGGCTCCGAGCTCTTTTCTAAATACTAAAGCGTCTCGCTGCGATACGCATGCGCAAGCGCATGCAACGCAGGCTGGACCCTAAAAAGGGGGTGTACAGATGGCTCGAAGAAGGAATTGAGGGTCAATTGAGAAATCCTCTGAGGTTGACACTTCTGATCTTCTTCTTTTTAAGACTGTTTGTCTATTGCAAAAGGTTACACTTTTTGTCTATCTAGCCCTCCAGAGATTAATCTGACACAGTTGTATGAATTCGAATTGCTATCAGCAGTCAGCCTGCCTGAATCAAGTTTCTACTCATGCACCACCATGCTAGGGATTGAGGAGCCCTTTCATTTACGAAAATCTGTACTTTCCCTGTCTTCTGGTTTTTGAGACCATTCATCTTTCAGGCAGTCTAAGGATGAAATTGCAGACTGGTGTTCGATTCTATGAAAAAGCAGAGGCCATGGAACCTAGAAGAGGGTAGATTTCTCTGATGGGCATATTACTGTGTTAACAGTTGTTTTAGTTACAAGACAGTCGGTACTTGAAAGGAAACACTTACGACTTTCATAATTAAAATTTCTCAATGGTACATGATCTAATCTGATGCAGGTTCAATTGGAAAGATCAGAATTTTTGCAGCTAACGGCTGCTACAGGAAATAAAATCTAAGGCGTGCACTCTAGAGAAGCGGTTCTCAAACTTGACTTCGGTGGGCCCCAGATGACTCACTACTGGAAGCCGAGAACACTGGCCTAAGCAATTTCTACTATTTGAATCACAACAATACACCAAATACTGAAATAAGTATACATGAAATACACAAAATTATGAAATTTTATTTAATTAACAACCACATTTATAAAAATCAAAACTTTATTTCTCATTGACAAAGTGATATGCTGTAACATAGCATATCACTTTCTCCTTTGCTCCTAATTCATGCTTTTTGTTGGTGCTTACCAGTGCTTCAATTGAGGCCACCAATCATCCATTGTAGATTCTGTTTGCTGTACTTGTGCTGCTCCTTTGAATCAAGCTAAAGTTAACTTTATTTCTGCCTCTGATTTTTAAATCCCTTCATGGTTAGAGTACATTTTACTTTGTGTGTAGATGTACAGATATGTAGATTTTCTAATAGTACTTTATTTTGTAAATCGTCCCAGACCCCAGGCTTATAACTGCTGCTCTAGAGTGTTGTTTGGGGAGACCAGACAACTTGAGTCCGTCTGCTCATTTAGAGAATGTTTATTAAGGCAGGGCGGGCAGAGTACAGGCCAGTGCTCTGGGAAGGCTGTGGTGCAAGTGATGAACATATACATATATATATTTTTTTAAGTTGGGGGTTGCTACAGTACATGCCTCTGTTACCATTAACAGGGAAGTACATTCAGTAGAACATAAGGGTGCAGTCCGAGAATCAGTGAGTCTGTCTGGCTGGCTCTTTGTTCCTGCCCAGAGCTCACATTTACTCTGCCCCTATTTTAATGGAATCATTCACTTTTTATTTTGCATAGCCAGCCAAGCTGTTTTTCGTCTTATAGAGCTCCTTTATCCTCCTCTCAAAGTTCAGCTTCCTTATCCTACATTCTCGTACATAGCCCCCTTATACTCCTGTGTTCTCTAGTGCAGCTCTGTCCCTCATAACAACATACTTGCTGTTTACGCTTGCTGAGCTCCTTCCTTTTTTTACCTTCACGAATGTACCTTAACCATTTGGCTAATAATGAACCAATACTGACTGCAGACTTGGTCAGTAACAAGTTATTGGTCCTCACTTCACGGGCCCCTATGAAATGCAATCAGGATCCCAAGTTCAGTAATGCCACTAGTACAGGAGATTTTTTACACTGTTGCCTCATTCCTCTATCCTTCCTTAACAGTTACCCCAGTATTCACTGTGAGAGCCTCAGGTGAGTTGTGGTAGAGATCCCAGAACTGTCCACTACCAGCAACCATGGCTGCATTCTGAGAAACCCAATTGGCTGCCTCAATTCCACCATTCCAGGGACTGTGGTATTGTTTTTCTTCTTAAGTTCTACCTATGGACCACACTGTGCCATTGTGAGTTTTGATTTATTGATGCCGGTACAATTTTAACTGTGAGTGTAAATAGTTCTTGCCATAGACATAAATACCTCACCGTGCTGTCCATTGTGCAGCTCCCTAACGCAAGATGCACAAATGCCCAGCTCAGACTGTGCCCGAGTACCAAGAAAGTGTCATAGATTAAAGGACACTACAGTTACAGCTTCGCTTCTTTGCGCTAGGGAGGAAAATGTCTGTTTCTGCTGGAAATATATTTGTGTTTTGTAATAAATTATGTATAAAGCTTAGCGGTGTAGTGTGTTTTTCGCCTGGGATCTGTGCTCTAACCACCTGTAAGCCTTTGTATATTTAAATGTCCTTGGAAACCTACTGTCCGTTCTCCTTAAAAGCCACCTACATTTCTTTAATATCGTTGTTTAGGCTTTATAAATGACCAGTCTTAGGCTTTTTGCTTCATCTTCGTTAAGAAGGTATGCCTATCTTTAACTGACTGCTCATTGAAGTGGTTGCCGATAATAGAATGAGGTTTCGGGTCCAGGAAATGAGTGCTCATTCAAACGATAGGCTGCCCCCATCCCTGTTGATTGTGCTAGTGGCGCGTGATGGGATCACTTAGGACATAGAGCGAGTGGGAGACGCCATTTCAAAGTAAAAACGATTTTATTAGAATAGAAAATAGTCAGCTAAAATTGCTAACACTTCAAAATAAAATGTTCCAAAGCACACAGTTTATGCAACAATGGGGCTTTTCCTTTCGCTGTAACCATTCAGTCTCTCTAAATTTGGAATCATCTGGAGGTATTCCAGGGGTCCCTCCACCCTTCCTTGATTATATTGTGCTCAGGAGCCACGGGGTATATCAAGAAAACCTGCTCTCCCATAATCTGACTATAGGCCATGGCACTACAAACCAGGGGGAAATGGCTGAGAGGTAAAGGGGACCTTGGTGCACGGGTTCCCACTGCACTTACGGGGTCTTCCTTATGTATGTTTAGGGTACAAGTGGGGGGCTGCAAGGACCAGAGGGCACTGCTGTACCGGTGAACTCCATCGAGAAGTGCAAGTTTCTGGATTCGGACTCCCAGGCTGCTTCCTAAACAGATAGGGCTTAGTCTCTGCTGCTATTTAACTCAGTTACCCCCTTAACCAGGCACAGTTGTCCTCTGGGCACCCCGCATACCTCCAGCTAACCCATGACCAGTGGCTTTGGGCATGCAGCATAGCACAGTCATGAATGACCAAGGGCAACTGACCTATGGAAAAACTCATCACCATCTGTAAATAGGCTTTAGGCACACCATTTGCCGTCCAGCAACCCCAAGGCGTTTCACACTTCATTTTGAGCCACTGCCTTCTGCTGAGATTAAAAGAACTTGAGATACAAACAAAAAATGCATTTTGAAATGGCAATGATTTGATTTATTATTAAATCAAGAGGTAATGACTTGAACCCTCTTTCACCAAGCCTTGCTTGTTGAGGTATTTTTTATGACCTGCGAAAGGCTACTTTCATAGTACAAACCCTGCAGAGCACGGTACAGATTCAAAGACAGTGTCACCGTATGACAGGGTGACACAGGATTGTGGACTAGTACTACTTTTGTAGTGTAGTATTCTTTAGAGGCGAGAGTCTTTAACTCTCCTTAAATTTAAAACGATTGTGGAAGCCCTCCTTGAAAGGGCGACATTGTTCCAAGAAATAGGTGTTGCTTATTTAGGTCACGCCTAAAAGTGCACAAGCGCTGTCACTGTGAGGGGTATTGTATACAGTAAAGGGCTTGGAGCCCGTCATTACTTACCATTTGCTGACTTGTTATACTTTTTAGCTGCCTCCTAATTGAACATGTGCCTCACATCACTTCCTTTTATTTCACCAGAGCACATACCAAGTACTAATTGATTTCATTTGATTAGTGTCCTTCAGTTGCTCACACTGTGATTCAGGAAACGTTTTTTTTAAAAAAAAAAAAAAATTCTGTTCACCATTTCCAATTCCATGCTACACCATTGGGCTGCTTTTAACTTTCCATCTTACAGGTTAGTTTGTTGCCTCTATTTGTTTTGGAATGTTACAGCACCAAACAAATGGAGTGGAATATTAAAGCAGTTTGTAACTTTGTTACAATTTGGCACTTCCTTTTATATCCACACAAAAGGATGATGGACAGAGTGCTGAACAATGCACTCACTCACCCCCAGTCACAGATCTGGGTGTAATCCATCGTTCTTTTGCTCACCATGCCACCCCAGTTTGGACCCAGCCATATGCAAATCAGTCTTGACCCTGTACCTCATGGGAACAGTCCAGCCCAAACTGCCAGGCCAGGTTCTCCCTGGACCGGAAGCAAGCATCCTGGGGCTGGTTTCAGGGTATCACCCATAATCAGCCAGGCTAGCTTGAATCCAGTGAATCTGGGCCTTGGTAGAGTTTCTTTTTTTTTTTTTATACATGTTCAGTTTCTTTGAAAAACAATTTAAAACTAAATGAGCTCCATTGTGTTAGCAGCAATGCCCACTAGTTGGGGCAATGGGCAAATTTTATTTACTTTAGTGAATCAACCTAAAAGAAGCCAGTGTGAAGTCCGTTATCAGAGTAACTGGTGACTTTCAAGTGCAAGCTAGCACTGCAGTGGTGTGGATTTCGGACCTTGAGGTCTGGGGCCAGATTCATCAATATTTGGCTCAGTGCAATGCAGCAAGACAACTTGCTGTGCTGTATCAAAATGGAGAGGACAGGAAAGCACCATATTTACTAATTAATGGTGTATTCCTTCTCTCTCACTCTGCTGGCACACTAAGTGCTGCCTAGTGCGAATGCAGGCAGGACTGATTTTGTGAAGAAAGGAACACCTTACCACACCAAAACAATCCTTAGAAGTTTCTTTTTTTCTTATTGTGCTGCATTCTGCAGCATGCTTAGACAAGAGAAATAAAGCTATTGCTCCTTGTTGCGCCTATATCACAAAGGTGCAAAATTTTGATGCATATTTAGGTTTACTTGTCTTGGTAAATCTGGGATTGTGGCAAAATATGTGGGTGGATGCGTGGAAACGCCCACTCTCCACTCATGTGACACCTTTGTGGTGCAGAGTAAGGCAAGAGAGAGAGACTTGCGTTACTCCAGATTTACCAAGCCACGCAGGGCCTCACAAGTTGGCCTTGTGCAGCTTGGTAAATCTGACTTGAAGACAGCGTTGTCCGTGAGTCATCCAGAGTGACATAAGGACAGCACAATCCTTTGATAAATTGGGGCCCTGGTTCCTAGTGACCCAGTCCTCTTAACTGGAATTGTTGGATGGTTCCCTCCACCCAAACAAAGTTCGCAAAGTCCTTCCAGAATTTTTTCCCCAGCACCTGCAGACTTTCTCTGTTGCAGGTCCTCTTCAGTTTCCTTTAATTGTATATTCCACGTATTAACACCTTTTATATACCAATCCATCTCTACAAAATGAGTTGGTCGCAGTATTGCACCTCTTTTGCTCTTCCTTTTGTTTATGCTTTACAGCACCAGTACTTTTGCCTTTGCTATCCACCACCATTTCCTAAACTCTGGGTCACAGCCCATTTGTGATGGGTGGGATCGCAAAAGTCCAAGCAATAAAGAAAGATGCCTTTTAAATTCTGTATTTATTTTGTCACATTTGCTGCACTTCAAAGCCCTAGGTCAGATGTCTTCTGACAAATTGCTGTATTTTTTTTTTTTTTTTTTTGTTTCTTATGGGGATTGCCTTCAGGGTTTACAAACTCCTCTTACTTTATAGTCAGAAAGAAAAGTGAATTGTGTGACAATTTTGCTGGTGTACAGGGATTGTGAAAGGAAACGCTGTAGGGTGTTATTGTTTGGTAACAAAATGTATATGACTAGAATTTAGCAGTTGGGAAAGCAACAATTAAGTGCATATTTTTGTAATTCTGAAGTGTGACAGAAACAGATTTTATTAGAATCAAGGCACTTTACTTGCCGATGCACAAAAAATACTCACTGAACCCAGATTTTCACACATTATCACTTGTGTGCTATATAGTTTCATCAGAAAAACTGTAGGTCTGTGCAAATTTAGTGAGGATTTCAATGGAAAATGTGCTGTCCATAAATGACAGTGTGCTACCACACAATGAATTAATTAAATTCATAAAAATCTCCCACCTCATGGCCATTAAAGCTAGGTGTGTTGCAAAAGTCTGTCATTCCAAAAACTGTCAGTTGTTCTGAAAGTTTGGGAAGTGCTGCTATGGAGCAGGAACAAGAGGCACTGGCAGAGCCAGTGTATCTCAAAGGCGAGATCTACTGGCTCTGTCAATGGTTATCATCAAATTGAGGCCTTTACTGATGTGGGTAGTGACTCCTTTCGATTCCACTTTAAATTCATGTGGCACTTGCTTGTTTAGACAACTTGGACACAGTCTGGAAGTGCAGCTACTCCTTCAAAGGGCCTCTGTGACAATCACTGTCACCAAAATGTAGGTATGGATAAAGTCAATTATGCTTTTGTGTGTGAGTTTAGTGATGTCTGATTGTCACAGAAGCACCAGGTGCCATTTTTGGACAGATGTGATTAAAGAAATATATATAATTAAGAATTCAATATCTATAGCAACTATTTATCCGAACAGAGCTGTCTGTACTTATACTAACCTTTGAGTATGCTTATAATCTTTCAGGGAAGATCAGCTCTGTTGAAATGAGTGCATTTTCCTAAAGGATCTATGTAGGAAGTTGGCTCTGTATGTGCTATTTCAAAGTAAGGAATAGCATGCACAGAGTCCAAGGGTTCCCCTTAGAGGTAAAATAGTGGTAAAAATAGATAATACTAATGCTCTATTTTGTGGTAGTGTGGTCGAGCAGTAGGCTTATCCAAGGAGTAGTGTTAAGCATTTGTTGTACATACACAAGACAATAAATGAGGTACACACACTCAGAGACAAATCCAGCCAATAGGTTTTTATATGGAAAAATATCTTTTCTTAGTTTATTTTTAGAACCACAGGTTCAAATTCTACATGTAATATCTCATTCGAAAGGTATTGCAGGTAAGTACTTTAGGAACTTCAAATCATCAAAATTGCATGTATACTTTTCAAGTTATTGACAAATAGCTGTTTTAAAAGTGGACACTTAGTGCAATTTTCACAGTTCCTGGGGGAGGTAAGTATTTGTTAGTTTTACCAGGTAAGTAAGACACTTACAGGGCTTAGTTCTTGGTCCAAGGTAGCCCACCGTTGGGGGTTCAGAGCAACCCCAAAGTCACCACACCAGCAGCTCAGGGCCGGTCAGGTGCAGAGTTCAAAGTGGTGCCCAAAACACATAGGCTAGAATGGAGAGAAGGGGGTGCCCCGGTTCCGGTCTGCTTGCAGGTAAGTACCCGCGTCTTCGGAGGGCAGACCAGGGGGGTTTTGTAGGGCACCGGGGGGGGGCACAAGCCCACACAGAAATTTCACCCTCAGCAGCGCGGGGGCGGCCGGGTGCAGTGTAGAAACAAGCGTCGGGTTTGTAATGGAAGTCAATGGGAGATCTAGGGATCTCTTCAGCGCTGCAGGCAGGCAAGGGGGGGGTTCCTCGGGGAAACCTCCACTTGGGCAAGGGAGAGGGACTCCTGGGGGTCACTTCTCCAGTGAAAGTCCGGTCCTTCAGGTCCTGGGGGCTGCGGGTGCAGGGTCTCTCCCAGGCGTCGGGACTTTAGGTTCAAAGAGTCGCGGTCAGGGGAAGCCTCGGGATTCCCTCTGCAGGCGGCGCTGTGGGGGCTCAGGGGGGACAGGTTTTGGTACTCACAGTATCAGAGTAGTCCTGGGGTCCCTCCTGAGGTGTTGGATCGCCACCAGCCGAGTCGGGGTCGCCGGGTGCAGTGTTGCAAGTCTCACGCTTCTTGCGGGGAGCTTGCAGGGTTCTTTAAAGCTGCTGGAAACAAAGTTGCAGCTTTTCTTGGAGCAGGTCCGCTGTCCTCGGGAGTTTCTTGTCTTTTCGAAGCAGGGGCAGTCCTCAGAGGATGTCGAGGTCGCTGGTCCCTTTGGAAGGCGTCGCTGGAGCAGGATCTTTGGAAGGCAGGAGACAGGCCGGTGAGTTTCTGGAGCCAAGGCAGTTGTCGTCTTCTGGTCTTCCGCTGCAGGGGTTTTCAGCTGGGCAGTCCTTCTTCTTGTAGTTGCAGGAATCTAATTTTCTAGGGTTCGGGGTAGCCCTTAAATACTAAATTTAAGGGCGTGTTTAGGTCTGGGGGGTTAGTAGCCAATGGCTACTAGCCCTGAGGGTGGGTACACCCTCTTTGTGCCTCCTCCCAAGGGGAGGGGGTCACAATCCTAACCCTATTGGGGGAATCCTCCATCTGCAAGATGGAGGATTTCTAAAAGTTAGAGTCACTTCAGCTCAGGACACCTTAGGGGCTGTCCTGACTGGCCAGTGACTCCTCCTTGTTGCTTTCTTTGTTCCCTCCAGCCTTGCCGCCAAAAGTGGGGGCCGTGGCCGGAGGGGGCGGGCAACTCCACTAAGCTGGAGTGCCGTGCTGGGCTGTGACAAAGGGGTGAGCCTTTGAGGCTCACCGCCAGGTGTCACAGCTCCTGCCTGGGGGAGGTGTTAGCATCTCCACCCAGTGCAGGCTTTGTTACTGGCCTCAGAGTGACAAAGGCACTCTCCCCATGGGGCCAGCAACATGTCTCTAGTGTGGCAGGCTGCTGGAACCAGTCAGCCTACACAGCTAGTTGGTTAAGTTTCAGGGGGCACCTCTAAGGTGCCCTCTGGGGTGTATTTTGCAATAAAATGTACACTGGCATCAGTGTGCATTTATTGTGCTGAGAAGTTTGATACCAAACTTCCCAGCTTTCAGTGTAGCCATTATGGTGCTGTGGAGTTCGTGTAAAACAGACTCCCAGACCATATACTCTTATGGCTACCCTGCACTTACAATGTCTAAGGTTTTGCTTAGACATTGTAGGGGCACAGTGCTCATGCACTGGTACCCTCACCTATGGTATAGTGCACCCTGCCTTAGGGCTGTAAGGCCTGCTAGAGGGGTGTCTTACCTATACTGCATAGGCAGTGAGAGGCTGGCATGGCACCCTGAGGGGAGTGCCATGTCGACTTACTCATTTTGTTCTCACCAGCACACACAGGCTTGTAAGCAGTGTGTCTGTGCTGAGTGAGGGGTCTCTAGGGTGGCATAAGACATGCTGCAGCCCTTAGAGACCTTCCTTGGCATCAGGGCCCTTGGTACTAGAAGTACCAGTTACAAGGGACTTATCTGAATGCCAGGGTGTGCCAATTGTGGATACAATGGTACATTTTAGGTGAAGGAACACTGGTGCTGGGGCCTGGTTAGCAGGGTCCCAGCACACTTCTCAGTCAAGTCAGCATCAGTATCAGGCAAAAAGTGGGGGGTAACTGCAACAGGGAGCCATTTCTTTACACAAGCCCCCCCCAGCCCACAGGCCAGGAGACTCAGCCAACGCTGGAAGAGTCTTCCTAGTCTGTCAGGCGAGGAAGAGTAGAGGAAACGGCTGGTTTGTTGCAGGGCCTACTCTGCCTTACATCCTCCTGTTCAGGTCATTCCCTCTGGGGAACTGACCCACTTCCACAGTGATAGGACCTAGTCTGAACTGCCCCTTGTCTGTGCTTTTTATGTCTTCACCCATTCTCTCTGTTTTGAGGTCAGAGGTATCCACCTCTGCTAATCTTATCTTAGCCAGGGTCACCCCTAGCTTACCCAAAGAGGTTACCCAGAGCTGGAGTAACCCCACCATGACCAACAGGGTCAGGGGGCCTAACTTGTTATTTGGCATGGGGTCAGACCACCATGCCAAGGATAGTGCAGCCATAAAGGCTAACACCCAGCAGAGGCCACTGACAGCTGTCAGTGCCCAGAACCACACCTTTAGCTCTTCACCTACAAGGGAAGGGGCTAAGTTACAGGCTTCTTTGGGTTCAGGGTGCCTGTCTGCTGTATTAGAGTGGGGGGTTACCACATCTTGTAGTAAACACCCTTCTTCCACTCTTTCTTCTCTTAGCTGAGGAGCCACCCACTCAGGCTTAACAGTTGCCTGACTAGCCAGGACTTCTTGTGGGTCAGGTTGGACTTTATCAGAGCCATTTTTGGAGTTCTCCCCTACTGGAGCAGAATCTCCTTGGCTTGCTGGAACCTTGGCTAAAGGTTGTCCACCTTTCCTACTCTGTTTCCTTTTCTTTTTCCTCTGGGGCCTACTTGCATTTACTGCAGAGGCAGGCACTCCAGAATCCTTGGGAGAGGACTGGCACTGGACCAGTCCCTCTCTTGGGCTCTGACTAACCTCTGGGTAGTCATTTCCAAGGAGACAATCAAGGGGGAGGTCTGTACTGACTACTACCCTTCTCCAGCTAAGAGTGCCACCCACTTCTATGGGTACTAAAGCCACAGGCCTCTTAGTGACCCTGTCTAGGCTAACTCTTACCCTGGCAGTCTCACCTGGGATGTACTGGTTTGAGAGCACCAGCCTGTCATGCACAATAGTGTGACTGGCACAAGTGTCTCTCAGGGCAGTGGTTGGGATTCCATTCACCAGTAGGTGGTGGAAGTGTCTACTTCCCTCTGGAATCTCCAACTCACCTGTTGGGCCCTGTTTCCAGTTGAAGGCTAGGAAGACCTCCTCATCTGAGGAGTCATCTCCCATGGCTACACTGGCTACCCCTGGAATTTTGTTCTGGGGTTTGTTTTTGGGACAAGAAGTGTCCTTGGTGTGGTGCCCAGACTGTTTACAGTTGTGGCACCATGCCTTAGTGGCATCCCAGTTCTTACCCTGGTACCCACCTTTGTTTTGGGTTGTGTCTTGGGGCCCACCCACCTGTTCTGGTTTTTGGGGGCCTACAGAGAACTCTTTTTCTTTGTTTCTAGTGTCACCCACTTTCTCCTGGGGAGTTTTTGTAACCCCTTTCTTTTGGTCACCCCCAGTGGAAGTTTTGGTTACCCTAGTCTTGACCCAGTGGTCTGCCTTCTTTCCCAATTCTTGGGGAGAAATTGGACCTAGGTCTACCAGATACTGATGCAACTTTTCATTGAAGCAGTTACTTAAAATGTGTTCTTTCATAAACAAATTATAAAGCCCAACATAGTCACACACTTCATTTCCAGTTAACCAACCATCTAGTGTTTTTACTGAGTAGTCTACAAAATCAACCCAGGTCTGGCTCGAGGATTTTTGAGCCCCCCTGAATCTAATTCTATACTCCTCAGTGGAGAATCCAAAGCCCTCAATCAGGGTACCCTTCATGAGGTCATAAGATTCTGCATCTTTTCCAGAGAGTGTGAGGAGTCTATCCCTACACTTTCCAGTGAACATTTCCCAAAGGAGAGCACCCCAGTGAGATCTGTTTACTTTTCTGGTTACACAAGCCCTCTCAAAAGCTGTGAACCATTTGGTGATGTCATCACCATCTTCATATTTTGTTACAATCCCTTTGGGGATTTTTAGGATGTCAGGAGAATCTCTGACCCTATTTAAGTTGCTGCCACCATCGATGGGACCTAGGCCCATCTCTTTTCTTTCCCTTTCTATGGCTAGGAGCTGCTTTTCCAAAGCCAATCTTTTGACCATCCTGGCTAACAGGGGGTCATCTTCACTGGAGTTATCCTCAGTGATTTCAGAGGTGTTGGTCTCTCCTGTGAGGGAACCAGCATCTCTGACTATTATTTTTGGAGTCAGGGTTTGAGGGACCCTGTTCTCCCTAGATAGGACTGGTAGGGGGGAATTTTCCTCCTGGTCACTATCCTCTTCCTCTGAGTTGCCACCCTCAGAGGGGTTGGCCTTTTCAAACTCTGCCAAAAGCTCCTGGAGCTGTATTTTGGTAGGTTTGGGGCCCATTGTTATTTTCTTTATTTTACAGAGTGACCTTAGCTCCCTCATCTTAAGATGGAGGTAAGGTGTGGTGTCGAGTTCCACCACAGTCACATCTGTGCTAGACATTTTGCTTCTAAAAGTTGGAATACTTTTTAAGAATCTACAACTGGTTCTAGAATCTAATTCAAACTTTTACAAACTTTTAAACTCTAAAAGAAATGCTAAACAGGATCTAACACAAGGCCCTAGCAGGTCTTTTAAGAATTTAGAAAACTTTTCAAATTGCAAAAATCAATTTCTAATGACAATTTTGGAATTTGTCGTGTGATCAGGTATTGGCTGAGTAGTCCAGCAAATGCAAAGTCTTGTACCCCACCGCTGATCCACCAATGTAGGAAGTTGGCTCTGTATGTGCTATTTCAAAGTAAGGAATAGCATGCACAGAGTCCAAGGGTTCCCCTTAGAGGTAAAATAGTGGTAAAAATAGATAATACTAATGCTCTATTTTGTGGTAGTGTGGTCGAGCAGTAGGCTTATCCAAGGAGTAGTGTTAAGCATTTGTTGTACATACACAAGACAATAAATGAGGTACACACACTCAGAGACAAATCCAGCCAATAGGTTTTTATATGGAAAAATATCTTTTCTTAGTTTATTTTTAGAACCACAGGTTCAAATTCTACATGTAATATCTCATTCGAAAGGTATTGCAGGTAAGTACTTTAGGAACTTCAAATCATCAAAATTGCATGTATACTTTTCAAGTTATTGACAAATAGCTGTTTTAAAAGTGGACACTTAGTGCAATTTTCACAGTTCCTGGGGGAGGTAAGTATTTGTTAGTTTTACCAGGTAAGTAAGACACTTACAGGGCTTAGTTCTTGGTCCAAGGTAGCCCACCGTTGGGGGTTCAGAGCAACCCCAAAGTCACCACACCAGCAGCTCAGGGCCGGTCAGGTGCAGAGTTCAAAGTGGTGCCCAAAACACATAGGCTAGAATGGAGAGAAGGGGGTGCCCCGGTTCCGGTCTGCTTGCAGGTAAGTACCCGCGTCTTCGGAGGGCAGACCAGGGGGGTTTTGTAGGGCACCGGGGGGGGGGCACAAGCCCACACAGAAATTTCACCCTCAGCAGCGCGGGGGCGGCCGGGTGCAGTGTAGAAACAAGCGTCGGGTTTGTAATGGAAGTCAATGGGAGATCTAGGGATCTCTTCAGCGCTGCAGGCAGGCAAGGGGGGGGTTCCTCGGGGAAACCTCCACTTGGGCAAGGGAGAGGGACTCCTGGGGGTCACTTCTCCAGTGAAAGTCCGGTCCTTCAGGTCCTGGGGGCTGCGGGTGCAGGGTCTCTCCCAGGCGTCGGGACTTTAGGTTCAAAGAGTCGCGGTCAGGGGAAGCCTCGGGATTCCCTCTGCAGGCGGCGCTGTGGGGGCTCAGGGGGGACAGGTTTTGGTACTCACAGTATCAGAGTAGTCCTGGGGTCCCTCCTGAGGTGTTGGATCGCCACCAGCCGAGTCGGGGTCGCCGGGTGCAGTGTTGCAAGTCTCACGCTTCTTGCGGGGAGCTTGCAGGGTTCTTTAAAGCTGCTGGAAACAAAGTTGCAGCTTTTCTTGGAGCAGGTCCGCTGTCCTCGGGAGTTTCTTGTCTTTTCGAAGCAGGGGCAGTCCTCAGAGGATGTCGAGGTCGCTGGTCCCTTTGGAAGGCGTCGCTGGAGCAGGATCTTTGGAAGGCAGGAGACAGGCCGGTGAGTTTCTGGAGCCAAGGCAGTTGTCGTCTTCTGGTCTTCCGCTGCAGGGGTTTTCAGCTGGGCAGTCCTTCTTCTTGTAGTTGCAGGAATCTAATTTTCTAGGGTTCGGGGTAGCCCTTAAATACTAAATTTAAGGGCGTGTTTAGGTCTGGGGGGTTAGTAGCCAATGGCTACTAGCCCTGAGGGTGGGTACACCCTCTTTGTGCCTCCTCCCAAGGGGAGGGGGTCACAATCCTAACCCTATTGGGGGAATCCTCCATCTGCAAGATGGAGGATTTCTAAAAGTTAGAGTCACTTCAGCTCAGGACACCTTAGGGGCTGTCCTGACTGGCCAGTGACTCCTCCTTGTTGCTTTCTTTGTTCCCTCCAGCCTTGCCGCCAAAAGTGGGGGCCGTGGCCGGAGGGGGCGGGCAACTCCACTAAGCTGGAGTGCCCTGCTGGGCTGTGACAAAGGGGTGAGCCTTTGAGGCTCACCGCCAGGTGTCACAGCTCCTGCCTGGGGGAGGTGTTAGCATCTCCACCCAGTGCAGGCTTTGTTACTGGCCTCAGAGTGACAAAGGCACTCTCCCCATGGGGCCAGCAACATGTCTCTAGTGTGGCAGGCTGCTGGAACCAGTCAGCCTACACAGCTAGTTGGTTAAGTTTCAGGGGGCACCTCTAAGGTGCCCTCTGGGGTGTATTTTGCAATAAAATGTACACTGGCATCAGTGTGCATTTATTGTGCTGAGAAGTTTGATACCAAACTTCCCAGCTTTCAGTGTAGCCATTATGGTGCTGTGGAGTTCGTGTAAAACAGACTCCCAGACCATATACTCTTATGGCTACCCTGCACTTACAATGTCTAAGGTTTTGCTTAGACACTGTAGGGGCACAGTGCTCATGCACTGGTACCCTCACCTATGGTATAGTGCACCCTGCCTTAGGGCTGTAAGGCCTGCTAGAGGGGTGTCTTACCTATACTGCATAGGCAGTGAGAGGCTGGCATGGCACCCTGAGGGGAGTGCCATGTCGACTTACTCATTTTGTTCTCACCAGCACACACAGGCTTGTAAGCAGTGTGTCTGTGCTGAGTGAGGGGTCTCTAGGGTGGCATAAGACATGCTGCAGCCCTTAGAGACCTTCCTTGGCATCAGGGCCCTTGGTACTAGAAGTACCAGTTACAAGGGACTTATCTGAATGCCAGGGTGTGCCAATTGTGGATACAATGGTACATTTTAGGTGAAGGAACACTGGTGCTGGGGCCTGGTTAGCAGGGTCCCAGCACACTTCTCAGTCAAGTCAGCATCAGTATCAGGCAAAAAGTGGGGGGTAACTGCAACAGGGAGCCATTTCTTTACAATCTATCTCCCCGTTTGAGTATGAAATTGGCTGCCTTTAGTCTGACATATGTTATAGGAATTGATTCAAACACAGTTCTAAAAGAAAAGGCAAACTGGGAAATTAAATGAGATGGATTTATAAGAGTGCCGACATGTGCAGAGGCGTCAAGGTACTAGTTGTTAGTCCTGGTAGGAAACTCTGCAAATAACTGGTTCTATGCTCTGCAAATAATTCTGGGCCTCCTCAGGGGGTACAAAGCCAAGTTTTTAAGGTGTTTCTGAAGAGGGTATGCATCTTCAGGCAGGTTAGGTGATGGGAAAGAGAGTTCTAGAGCTTGGCTGCAGCCACCCACAAGGCTTTACCTCCCCATTTTGTTTTACGAAACCTGGGGACCACAACCTGGTTATGGTCTGCCGCGTGGAGTTTTCTGACGGGGACGTACCATTGAAACATGGTTTTAATACCTCCAGGACCTGCATTGTATAGGGCTTTAAGCACTATATACTTTTTCACCAGTAGCCAGTGAAGTTTAAGTAAACATCTCAAGACTGACTGGTGTTTAGGGTATTCTAGGGTTAATCATGCTACTGTATTTTGTACCATTTGCAGCTTCATGTGTGCTGTCTTGTTAATATCAAGATAAAGTGCATTGCAAAAATCGAGTCTTGACAAATTTAATGCCAGGCCTGTTTGTTTGTTTGTGCACTGGTAGAGGAATAAAAGGAAAAACTTTCCACAACATTTTAATAATCAAGAAACAGGTTACAACTGTGCTGTTGACCCCAGGGTCTAGTGACCGGTTACTATCCAGGATTACTCCTAGATTTTGTTCGCTGATTCAGTGGCAGGGGGTACTATACCCAACATTTCCAGCCATCAGTTGTGATTCCATATAGTTGCTTGCTCCCAAAGATCAGAACCTCCGTCTTTCCACTGTTAAGCTTCAAACAGTTCTTTCCCATCCAAGTGGCCACTGCCTTCATGCAATTGTTAAAAGTTAGCTGCAATGGCCTGTGTGTCTTTTGTGATAGCACAATTATTTGTGTGTTGTCAGCGTATAAGACGGCCTCCAAAGGAGCGTATTAACTTGGACAGTGGGGAGACTTACAACTTAAATAGTGTTGGCCTGAGCAACGAACCCTGAGGAACCGAACATGGCAAGGTGAACAAATCAGATTTAAAGTGATCTACAATCACTGTTTGGGATCTGTCCTTGAGAAAGGAGCGAGCAATTTTAGTGCTACATCTTCTAATCCCAGTACCTGTGGTTCTGTGAGCATAGTTGGGGAGAAGGTATCAAATGCTACAGACAGATCCAAAAGGATCAGAGCCGCAGCCTGCCCCCTGCACAAACCCGACATCTATTATTAGCAGTTGCTGATACTAGAGCTGTTTAAGTCCTATAGTTGCTTCTAAAGCCAAATTGTGAAACATCCAACAATCCCTGTTCCTCCGCATAAGCCATGAGATGATGGCTTTAGTGGTTCTCCAAAATCTTGTCCGGAGTTGGAAGTAAGGAGATAGGGTGGTCATTTTTTTTTAGGTCATTGGGATCTAAACTGGGTGTTTATATTTTTTTTTTTTTGGTGGTGGCCTTTTTCCATAAACGTGGATAGCATCCCAAGCTGATGGCTTTATCCAAAATAGATGTTAAAAGGGTGTAAAATGAAAATCGATAGCAGCATTGAAACAAGGCCTCTGGACACTACAGCAGCTTATGACCAATAACCAGTTGTAGGAGCTACCTCCTAAAGAAGAGCAATTCAGTTATTTTATTTTTTACTGTTGAACAATTCCAATACATATTATGAATTGATTAAGCAATGTACTGCTGCAGACCTAAAAAAGTAGAGGCCACAAGTTTGCCAGCCATTCTCTGCAATCCCTTTCCTATATCTGTGACAATTTATTGGAAATGTGCCATGAGATGTCTACCTATCTGGGGTGGTGGCAGGATAAATAATTTCTGATTGATACAAATGAACAAGTTACATCTGGTGGCTTGCTCTGTCTGGTTCATACTCTATTAGCAGATTTCGCAACGTTTGAAAATCCCTGGGCAATGCACTAGAGCCAGAAGAGATATATATATATATATATTTTTTTTTAAACAGCAATGTTCCTGTGTGCTGGTAAGTGGAGAACCTCAACTTTGCGATAATGGAGCTGCATATGGGCATCTCCCTTGTGCATTGACATCACTGTCTTTCTTGACTGTGTCCACACCCCCGGACACAAGGCCAACAATAAACAGAGGTACCAGTGCAAGATTTCTAACCTGGGACCATTTATATGGAAGAGAAACCCTTCTGCAGAATTGGGGCAAAAGTGATTGGTGAGGAATCTGCAGTAAGATCTTTTACCAGAGACCACATTACTGAAGGTAAGTAACTTGTTCTTCTGATAGGTATTTCTGATCACAGATTCCTTATTTGTAGAATAAATACCAAAGCAGTACCTCACAAAGTCGAGAACCTGTGGAATGGCTCAGATTATAAAAAAAATAATAATAATAATTAAGTCCTACAAAACTGAACAGCTGAAATGCCAAATCCTTCAAATCAGGCTTCCAAAGCAACAATGCTTCATGAGCATGTGCACCGATTCACACATTGCAGCGTGACAGATGCTAAAGACAGGTAATTTGCATGCCAATGCAGTGGTAACAGCCTTGACCCTGGTAGACCCGTAATCCCTACAGAGGCTGCTGCTTGGCAGGTGCATAGCAGATCTGAATGCAGAGGAGTACCCACGTGACAGTCATTTCTGCACTGCTTTGCCCAGCGAATACTCCTGCCCAAACGTTTTGACATTGCACGTCCTTGACATGGGTGTAGGAGGCTAGCCTGGCTTGTAGTGGGTACCAAGGGGTACTTACACTCTGTACCAGGTCCAGTTATCACTTATTAGTGTAGAAGAGGTGTTTCTAGCAGCTTAGGCTGATAGAAGGTAGCTATAGCAGAGCAGCTTAGGCTGAACTAGGAGACATGCAAAGCTCCTACTATACCACTGGTGTCATATGCACAATATCATAAGAAAACACAATACACAGATATACTAAAAATAATGGTACTTTATTTTTATGACAATATGACAAAAGTATCTCAGTGAGTACCCTCAGTATGAGGATGCCAAATATACACAAGATATATGTACACAATACCAAAAATATGCAGTAATAGCAAAAGGAAGTAATGCAAGCAATGTAAAATTACAGTAGATTGCAATAGGAGCACATAGGTATAGGGGCAACACAAACCATATACTCCAAAAGTGGAATGCGAACCACGAATGGACCCCAAACCTATGTGAGCTTGTAGAGGGTCGCTGGGGCTTAAAGA
Organism: Pleurodeles waltl; assembly: GCF_031143425.1. Classification (NCBI taxonomy): domain Eukaryota; kingdom Metazoa; phylum Chordata; class Amphibia; order Caudata; family Salamandridae; genus Pleurodeles; species Pleurodeles waltl. The sequence continues at coordinate 982,283,996 of NC_090448.1, forward strand.
AAACAGTGAGGGTTAGAAAAATAGCCCACACCAAGACCCTGAAAAGTAGGTGTAAAGTGCACCTATATTCCCCAGAGAGCACAGAAGTCGTGATAGGGGAATTCTGCAAGGAAGACCAACACCAGCAATGCAACCAAAGTGGATTTCCGGACGAGAGTACCTGTGGAACAAGGGGACCAAGTCCAAGAGTCGCGACAAAGTCGAGATTGGGCAGATGCCCAGGAAAGGCCAGCTGAGGGTGCAAAGAAGCTGCCACCGGATGGTAGAAGCTGTGGATTCTGCAAGAACGAGGAGGACTGGGAACTTCCCCTTTGGAGGATGGATGTCCCACGTCGTGAAGAAGCTTGCAGAGGTGTTCCCACGCAGAAAGACCGCAAACAAGCCTTGCTAGCTGCAAGGGTCACGGTTAGGGTTTTTGGATGCTGCTGTGGCCCAGGAGGGACCAGGATGTCGCCGCTTGGATGAGGAGACAGAGGGGGTGCCCAGCAAGTCAGGGAGCCCTCACAGAAGCAGGCAGCACCCGCAGAAGTACTGGAACAGGCACTTGGAAGAGGAGTGAACCGGAGCTCACCCAAAAACACAAAAGGGAGTCACACAATGCCGGAGGACAACTCAGGAGGTTGTGCACTGCAGGTTAGAGTGTCGGGGACCCAGGCTTGGCTGTGCACGAAGGAAATCCTGGAAGAGTGCACAGGAGCCGGAGCAGCTGCAAATCATACGGTACCCAGCAATGCAGTCTAGCGTGGGGAGGCAAGGACTTACCTCCACCAAACTTGGACTGAAGAGTCACTGGACTGTGGGAGTCACTTGGACAGAGTTGCTGAGTTCCAGGGACCACGCTTGTCGTGCTGAGAGGGGACCCAGAGGACCGGTGATGCAGTGTTTTGTTGCCTGCGGTTGCAGGGGGAGGATTCCATTGTCCCACGGGAGATTTCTTCAGAGCTCCTGGTGCAAGAAGGAGGCAGGCTACCCCCAGAGCATGCACCACCAGGAAACAGGCGAGAAGGCGGCAGGATCAGCGATACAAGGTTGCTGTAGTCGTCTTTGCTACTTTGTTGCAGTTTTGCAGGCGTCCTGAGCAGTCAGCGGTCGATCCTTTGCCAGAAGGTGAAGAGAGAGATGCAGAGGAATTCTGATGAGCTCTTGCATTCGTTATCTAAAGAATTCCCCAAAGCAGAGACCCTAAATAGCCAGAAAAGGAGGTTTGGCTACCTAGGAAGGAGGATAGGCTAGCAACACAGGTAAGAGCCTATCAGAAGGAGTCTCTGACGTCACCTGCTGGCACTGGCCACTCAGAGCAGTCCAGTGTGCCAGCAGCACCTCTGTTTCCAAGATGGCAGAGGTCTGGAGCACACTGGAGGAGCTCTGGGCACCTTCCCTGGGAGGTGCAGGTCAGGGGAGTGGTCACTCCCCTTTCCTTTGTCCAGTTTCGCGCCAGAGCAGGGCTGAGGGATCCCTGAACCGGTGTAGACTGGCTTATGCAGAGATGGGCACCATCTGTGCCCATCAAAGCATTTCCAGAGGCTGGGGGAGGCTACTCCTCCCCAGCCCTGACACCTTTTTCCAAAGGAAGAGGGTCTAACACCCTCTCTCTGAGGAAGTCCTTTGTTCTGCCTTCCTGGGCCAAGCCTGGCTGGACCCCAGGAGGGCAGAAACCTGTGTGAGGGGTTGGCAGCAGCAGCAGCAGCAGCAGCTGCAGTGAAACCCCGGGAAAGGCAGTTTGGCAGTACCCAGGTCTGTGCTAGAGACTCCGGGGGATCATGGAATTGTCTCCCCAATGCCAGAATGTCATTGGGGTGACAATTCCATTATCTTAGACATGTTACATGGCCATGTTCGGAGTTACCATTGTGGCGCTATACATAGGTAGTGACCTATGTATAGTGCAGGCGTGTAATGGCTGGCAGGGTCCCAGTGACACATACACTAAAACAACATATATACAGTGAAATATGGGGGTAACATGCCAGGCAAGATGGTACTTTCCTACAATGGGTGAAAAAAAATCCAGCCAGGGTACCCTGCATTGCTGAAAGATCTCACATGGCAGTGGTGTGGTCTGTGAGAACCTGAACCAGCCTCCTTTTGATGGCCACTAGGAAGGCTTTTAGCCCCATGCTGATAGCCTGTTACTCCAATTAGACTGATGTGGAGACAGGTCTCCACCAGTGACCGAGTCCTCTGATCTTCCCCTATCATGGATGACCTCTACATCCCAGCAGTCACAAGTCTATCACCCCTGTCAGCTAGGGGAGGGAGAGGGGCCTGCTGCCAGTCTGATTTCGGTTTAGCCACCACTGCAAGTCTTTTACAGTCTCCACAACCTGGATGTAATCAGATAGGTTTCCACTGGTACTGACCCCACGTGAATTCAGGTTTCACTGTCAAGCCCACATGCTACCTGGCACAGTTGACAAGCAGGAAACCAAGAGACCAGAAGCCTCAAAGCCACCCTCCCTGAGACCCAGATCTGAGGCTGAAATGTCAGGATCATAGCCCAAATGTCTTGGACTCGTGGGTAGAAGACCTGAAATTACACCATATACAGGATAGATTCAATGAAAGGGAGCCTCTGCCAAAGAGTCTGGTGTGACGATAGTGTGCCACGGCGATAGGAAGTTTGCCATTGTCTGGAGGTGGTCTACGACTGGCTGGTGCAAGCCTGCCTTCAGCAGCTAGTTTTTAAGGCTGGGGAAACCTGGAATGCCTAACCTTTGAAGGTGTGCTGTGACCACCGTCATCACTTTCGAGAACACCCAAGTGGCACTGGTGAGGCCAAAGGAGAGTATGACAAATGCTCCTGGATCACCTTGAACTGCAAATTGCGTCTGTGGGACTCCAAGATGGGTACATGAAAGCAGAAACCCTGCAGGCCCAAAACCACCATTCAGTTGCCTGGATCCAGGTTAGACAAAACCTGGGCCATTGTCAGCATCTTTAACTTGTCCTTCTGCAAGAAAGTGTTTAGCGGGCAGAGACCTAAATAGGACAATGGCCTCTGTCCTTCCTTGGCACAGGGAAATAGTGGGGGTAACAGCCAGTCCCTATTTCTGGAATGGGACCCTCTTTATAGCTGCTTCAACCAAAGAAGTCTGCACTTTTTGGAGCGAGAAAGGCAGATGGCCCTCTAAAAGATGCTCGGATGTGGGCAGGTGGTGTGGCATAGCCCTGTTGTATGATCTGCAGGACCTACCTATCAGATGCTGGGTGTTGATTGATGTACAGCTTTGCATTCCTGGATCCCCTTTGGGTTCATCAGGGTGCACTCCTTGTAGTTGTGAGCCGAACCCAGACACCAGAAGCACACCTTGTGGGGGTCTATCACATACATTTGTTTTCAACAGTCCCTACAAGATTTAAATCCTGTAGTTTTAGGAGGGGACATAGTTTCCATGTACACTAGAAAAAAGTTTGCAAGAAAATACTTATCTGTATTGAGGAAAACGTTGGAAGCGAGTCATGGATCCACATATGAAGATGCAGAAAGAAAGGAACTGATGTCAACGCGTAGGGGTGGCGCTTCTATGCCTCTCCATTCTCACTTCTAGGGTTGGACAAGTGGATGAGGAGGCACATGGTGCCACCTACTGGCACATGGGAGCAGCGCTGTTTAAATGCACTGGATCCAGTCTGGTGCCTAAGAATACTCTAAAGGTGAATAATCTGTGGTTAGAAGTATCCATCAGAAATAGAGGAATTATTCTCATTCGAGAGGAACAACAGGCTTGCGTGTTGTCTGTTCCTGCTTTAAGTCTCTTTTAGCGGATGGAGTATCTCATTAGCAACATAACCGTGCGCAGTTCCTAAAAAAAAAAAAGGGGGGGGGGGAACAACCTATCAGAAAAGGGTTGTTTTTTTGTTGTTGTTGAGAAAGTAGTTTTCTTATTACAGTAATGAGAGGCAACTCAAGTGCTGAGCAGAAGCCCTCACTCACCCAGTGATGGCATGTTTCATCACTGCGCTGTGCTCCTTGTCGGGGTGATAGTGCTACAAAGCCCGACTGGCCCCTTAAGGGGGCTCCTGGATTTTCTAAATAGTCAATGTGCTGGATTTGTTCAACTCAGTATTGCTGCGAAGTAGCTTGGCAAAAACTGTAGGGAAGAATAAAGAAATGTAAATTAAATAAAGCTCCCCTAAGAGAATTCTTTGATAATAGAACCTTTGCTAAGATTAAAAACACTTAATCTTAAAGGAGTTAATTTTTCCAGAGGTCTGGAAAATAGGTCAACATGCTTCTTGCCTTGTATAGTTCCCCCACAGAGTCAGTGGCAATTGCTCAGGACCATAAATTGTTTGCATAGTCTACGCGGGGGGGGGAGAAAGAGGGAGAGAGAGAGAGAGAGACTCTGAGTGTCAGCTCCAAAGAGGTGCGCTCTTCTCATGTTGGTGCCTGCATGTGGGAAGGACCTATTCCCATCAATAATCTTCACACCGGTTTGACAATTAACTCAAGAATGCGGCACTCACAGGATTACAGCAATTTGCTTTTATTCCATAACAGGACCCCCAAACAAACTAACACCAACGCTTTTCGACCTTCCCGGTCACGGTAATTACCCAATCCATTACAAGCACTATTTATACTGATCCTCTAAGCCATGCCCTTAAGTGGCATTCTGGGATATGTAGTCTATACAATGTGTACTATTCCTAAAGCCAAACACAAAGCCTTTTACACCCTAAAGTGTGTTCCACATACAAATAAAACTAAAAAATAAATAAAGAAAAAACTTAGTGCACATATACAATATTGTTAAAACAATGTACAGCGACCATAACAACAGCTACTCTCCATCATTCCAGATTGTTAATGTGTACCATTTTTCTCTTTGCTTGCATTCCCACGTCAACATTGTTAATGTCGTTAAAGACGAAGATGCCATTTGGGATTAATTACGACGAGGAACTGTATTGTCATCTCTAAACTTGATTGTATAATATGGATTAATTCCCACTGTCAGTGCAAAAATGTAATGAAGTACATTAATTGAAACAAGTGAAAAGGCAATTGGGAATTGGATCCCAATACAGTAATGGGGAAAGAAAAATTGTTTGGAATGAGAAAACTGTTAATAGTCTTTGGACATTGTTGACGTGGGAATGCAAGCAAAGAGAAAAATGGTACACATTAACAATCTGGAATGATGAAGAGAGTAGCTGTTGTTATGGTCGCTGTACATTGTTTTAACAATATTGTATATGTGCATTAACATTTTTATTATTATTATTATTTGTATGTGGAACACTGATTAGGGTGTAAAAGGCTTTGTGTTTGGCTTTAGGAATAGTACACATTGTATAGACTACATATCCCAGAATGCCACTTAAGGGCATGGCTTAAAGGATTAGTATAAATAGTGCTTGTAATGGATTGGGTAATTACCGTGACCAAGACCGGGAAGGTCGAAACGCATTGGTGTTAGTATGTTTGGGGTCCTGTTATGGAATAAAAGCATATTGCTGTAATCCTGTGAGTGCCGCATTCTTGACTTATATATCTTCACACCAGTTTTATATATATATATATATATACTTTCTCTCTCTCTCTCTCTCTCTCTCCCTCTCTCCCCCCCCCCCCCCTGTATTTGACATCAGAGGGGGCATAAAGGGTTCCCACTTGAATACCATTATTGATAGACGCCAAGGTTGTTGTTCTTATTATTTTTTAAATAGTCTTTAGTTCATTTTTTAGATAACCGGTACAGACTAGGCGTAGTGAATTACCCATAAAACATAAAAACAGCAGCAGGGTGCATACACTGAGATTTCAGTTCTGCTTATGGCTAGAATACAAATAGCTGAGTCTGTAGTTGCAGCAACCTTACATCAATTTCCTTTCCCTCTGAATCTGGGTACATTCATGGTCAACATATAAAGCTATTCTTCTACCACATTATAGTTTGGATATGCATCCCCTCACAATTCAGGATCCTTCATAGCTGTTCAGCATTTCTGCTTTTTTGGCCTGTTTGCACTCAGGCTTGTGGGGCTTATCAACTCTTGTAGCATTTTCTACCAGGTCATTCGGCCATCATTAGCCCTTTCATCGGTCCTTACCTCTTGCATGTGTCTCCTCTGCTGATTCCGTTTTTGACATGTCCTTAATCCACGCCTGTACAGCAGGTCCGTTACTGGACAGCTACTGTAGAGCAATGTTCCTTTTCACCCGTTGGAAGACCAGTGCTCCAAGTTGATGATTTATTTTCTTGTTCTTGAGAAAGGGAATGACACCCAAGAAACAGTGCCTGATTGACTTTTCTATTCTGGTGCCCGATGGCTCCCTCAGTCGTCGAACTATTTCCCTTCAAGAGGATCAAAACATGATATCATGGAGAAATCCACCACCTTATACCCACATTGAGGATAAATATCAAGACTACTTGGATAGATTTTGTGCAGTTTTGTGAGAGTGAGATAGCTGTGGGCACTATTTAGAAATGTACAAGCTTGAACAGCACTGCCAGATACATCTCATACTTGTGCACATACTCAACTCCAGTCTTGTTCTGTTACAGGTTCCTGCAGGTCTTCTTCACCTGTGTGTTTCTTTGTCAAAGCTACTTTTGCCCTGGCCTTCGTGGAGGGAGGAGACCAAACACCAGGGCAGTCTCATGTCTGCAAGACCTCCAAGGTTTGTGGCTCCCTTGGATTGTCACATGTGACAATCCCCAATTTCATTGTGTTCCAGTCCATCGTTTCCAATGGCAGCTGTGTCCTATGCCACAAATGGGATCGAATGGGTCAGTTTTGAACACCATTCACTGGTAGACTCCACAACGTTATTACTTCAGCTGTCCCGGATTCAATGGGCTTTCCCTCAATCTTGTTTTCTATGGCAGTATGAATGAAGAGTTTACAGTTTCACACACCTCACGGAAAGACACTGTATGATTTATTATGTGCTTTATCAGTTCAGCCACAACTACATGATTCACACAGACTCTTGTTCTTCTTGACAACACATTGTAGTTTCAATTGGAAAGAGATCAGTTTCTTGAAGCTACTCATCAGAAATAATAGCCACGCCACACGGTCTTAGACTTGCTCAGGTCATTATTTTCCATACCTTCCTGTTTGTGTGGCCTCATAGTGCTCTTACAGTCTGCATCACCCTTTCTGCACTGGTCTCGTCTCATCTCTCACTTATTTTCAGGTATAGAGATGCAACCGCAGTGCTTAGCGGTGACTCTTGCTGGATTAACAGAAGACTTCTGTGTAGCCCTCTTGTGCCTGAGTTCACATACAGTCATGGATTGTAGTAATGAGGAACACCTCATGTTAAAAATGCACCAAAGCTATATAGTTGGCCATCACAAGGCCACCTCCTTCACCCTGGTTAAAGATCACAGTGGCATCTCTTAAAGATATATAGCAATCCCAGATCAGCATCTCTCAAAGATGATGCACAATCACAAGCCACATTTCCCATTGTTGTTTAGCAATAACATATCAGCATCTTTCTAAGACATGATCTAGGGAAAATGTCTCAGTACCCATTTTTAGGTATCACCTGCACAGCACTTATGAAATCGTTTTTATTCCAAAAGAAAAATAAGAAAAATCTTAAAAAGGGTTTAAAACTCATCCAGTACTAACTATTCATTGATTACAATGTCTCTCTAATTTACCTGCTTCCGATTGGTCAGCATGTTGTCTGCTTTCACTTTGCACAGCTTCCTGCTTTGCTTTGCCTGTCCATGCGGTGGCATGGAACATGGCCCAAGTACAGCTTCTAGTCACTGGCCAGTGTCCTTCCACTGGCTACTCACTTCTGAAGGTACTTTGTGTGCCATCTAGCCCTCCATTTAAGTGCATCTGCAGGCTATTTTCTCTCCTCCCCGGTGCTCTTCCCACATCGTTCCATCGATACAAAAACATAGTAAAGCTGTGTTTTTAAGCCACATTCCTAGCACATTATGGCCAGCACACTGATCCTGGGATTAACATACCAGCACAGATCACACCTTGTGGCCACACAGTAAGATCTCAATCGTCGCATGGCCTTCTTGTGAGTGATGGCACCTTACTAGAGTGAGGAAAATGGATCTTCAGACTTTATCTGGCTGCAGTTAGATCTTTTAAATAAATAGCTTTCCACTTTCTTGTATCTACTCGATGCGGCAATGACAGCTGCAGTATCCTGGGGCACTGGTGACTATGTCTGGCGACATCTTTGACTTAAGTTCTTGCAGGATGTGCAGTGCCAGCACTATCTGAAAACTGCACCCATCCTGGAAATATTCAGGTGGCATAATGAGGGCTGAAGCACAGATTCTGCACTTGTTATCATATTTTCTTGTATTTTCCATTGTGATGAGTTCAGTTGTTATTGTTGACGTTTACGGAGACAAAGCATGCAGGTGGCACCACTCAGATGGAGTCCAACTGCATGCTTAGAACATAACGTTATCTCTTTTTCCCTGACACATTTCTTTGCTTCCCTCTACTGTCCCACCACCCTTCTTTCTTTCTTTCCTCTCACATTTGTCCATCCCCTTCCTTCCCCTGGCTTATTTCCTTCCTCTTCCTTTACCTCCTCTTCCTCCCCAACACAAGCATTGGGAAAGCTAATTGGTTTCACCTATGCGAAATCTGTTGGCTTTGTCAATGTTTTTTAGGTCGAGCGTAGCAGGGTGCAAGTGCTGCTTTTCTGACTTGTCAGTATGTATCTGGGCTTTTAACCACACCCACCACACGCTCATCATTATCACTCATTCATGGACTTGTCCTTCAAAAATCCTTTTTTCTGTTGGTAAATGCTTTATGTTTGTCCCTCCTCGGGCTGCCTTGGACATCGCCCCTGTTACACGTCTAATTGCACTTTTGCAGATACGTTTGATTGCGAGCGAAAGTCTTGTTTCTTTTTGTGTGCTGCTTCACACTGATGGGGTGGCACTTTGAATTGGCTCACTTATGTGAAACTGTATTACTTTTCATTTTCAATTTATGTGGCAAGAAAAGTTCGTTTAGGCGTTTACAACACTAATAGCTCTAACTCGAGCAAATGCGGGACCCAATGCATTGCAAATGCTTGTTTTTACATGTTGCAACAAAGTTTTTTAAAAAAAGGACTAAGGGCCATATGTACGAACACATTTTCCCATAGACACAGAATGGGCAAAACAGCTTGCTACATCTGGCCCTAGGACACTGGTAGCATTGACTGCGTCATGGAGCTTGTGTTTTCTTGTTTGTCATGTTGCACAGCAGTTCAACTGTGCAATATGTAAAACAAGCATTGGCAAAGCCAACAAGTTTTGCCTACACAAGAGCTATTGGCTTTGACAATGAGTTTTTCTTTTGTTGCACTCCAGTGTGGCTGCTGTTCAACATAGCTAAAAGTTAGTGGCATGGAATGGGGGGAGTAGAGTGTCATACAGTGGATTTGTTGGAGCAGAGTGTCGTAGATAGGATTAGGGGGAGTAGAGTGTCGTACAGTTGAGCAGGGGTTCAGTCGCAAACAGTGTCGTGGAATGGGGTGGAGAGTTGGAGTAGCTTGAGGGATTGGAGTGAATTGAGAGGGGTGGATTGGAGAGGATGGGCTAGGTGTGGACTGATATGGAGTGGATTAGATTGGGGTGGGTCGAGTGGGGTGGTTTGTAGGGTGGTTTAGTTAGGTTGGACTGGCTTGAGATGGACTGGAGTGGGATAGAATGGACTGGAGTAGATTGGGGTGGACTGAGTGAGGTTGGGTTGAAAAGTAGTGGATTGGAGTGTAGTGGATTGCACTGAGGTGGGGTGAACTGGACTGAGTGGGGTGGGATGGTGTGGATTGGATTGAGGTGGGTTGGGGCGGATAGGATTGGGGTGAGGTGGATTGGAGTTGGGTAGATTGGATTGAGGTTTTTTTGGAGTGGGTGAATTTGAGTGAGGTGGATTGGATTTTAGTGGTGTTTATTGGACTGTAGTGTGTTGGATTGGAGTGGACTGGATTGGAAAGGGGTGGGTGAATTGGGTGACGGTGGGTTGGATTAAGGTGGTTTGGAGTGGACTGAATGAGATGAGGTGGGGTGAGTTGGATTGGAATGGGGCAGATTGTTTTGGATGGGGGTGGGTCAGACTGTAGTGGGACAGACTAGAGTGGGGCAGATTATTTTGGATTGTAGTGGGGCAAAGTGTTTTGGATAGCAGTGGGGCAGACAAGGGGAGCTGACTGTTTTGGATAGAAGTGGGGCTCAGAGTGGGGCAGAACGTTTTGGATTGGATTGGATTGGGGCAGAATGTTTTGGGGTGGAATGGATTGGGGTGAGGTGAATTGGACTGGAGTGGGGTAGGCTGCATTGGGCTGGATTTCAGTGGATCAGACTGGTTTGGGGAGGACTGGATTGATGTGGATTGTGGTTGATTGGAGTGGGAGGAATTGGGATGGGGTGGATTGTAGTGGGGCGGATTGGAGTTGGGCAGATTGTTTTGGATTAGAGTGTGGTAGATTGTTGTGGAAGTGATTCAGGCAAATTGTTTTGGATTGGAGTGGTGTAGATTGTATTAGGCTGAATTGGGGTGGATTTGATTGGTGTGGAGAGATTTGGATTGGTGTGGTTGAATGGAGTGAAGTGAATTGGAAAGGAGTGGATTGGATTTGGGTGAGGTGGACAGGGGCAGATTGGAGTGGAGCAGATTGCATCTGATTGGAGAGGGGCAGAGAGTTTGAGTGTGGCAGGCGGGTTTGGAGTGGGGCAGAATGTTGTGGAAGGGCTTGGGTAGGATTGTTTTGGATTAGAGTGGGGCACTGTGAAGTGGGCAGTTTGTTTTTGATTGGAATGGGGCAGATTGTGTTGGATTAGAGTGGTACAGATTGTTTTGGAGTGGGAAAGGTTGTTTTGAATTGGAATGTGGTGGATTGGGGTGAGGTGGAGTGGATTGGAATGGTGGGGGTGGATTGTGGTCAATTTGGGTGGGATGAAGTGGGATGGATTGGGGTGAGGTGGGGAGGTTTGTGGAGGGTAGGTTTGTGGTGGGTAAGGGTGCAGATTGGAGTGGAGCAGATTGTTTTGAATTTTTATTGGGTGGATTGTGGTGAGGTAGATTGGTGTAGTTGCATTGGGGTGGACTGGATTGGTGTGGGGTGGGTTTGTGGTTGATTAGAGTGGGGAGGATTGGGATGGAGTGGGGTGGATTGAAGTGGAGCAGGTTTGAGCTTTTTGGTGTGGTGGATTAGAGTGGATTGGTTTGGAGTGAGGTGGATTGATATGGAATGGGGTGTACCGCACGATTTTGTTAACCCCTCTGGCGCCTTGGACGTGATGGTTACGTCGGGGGCGCAGCGCTGGGGTGCCACGGACGTGACCATTACGTCCTTGCACCCGCCCATGGACGAAGCACTAGCGCTCCCCCCATGGGCCTCCCCCAGGGCAGGGATGGAAGGGGCAATTTGTAAGACCTATCGGCCCTCAAGGGGAGGCAGAAAGCCTACTAGACACCAGGGAAGATTTATTTTTCAATAAAAGATGCTGGGCCATACCCCCACCCTAAATAAATGGGGACAAAGCTTTTCTGCCCACCTGTGGGCAGATGGGGGGGCAATTACCCCCGATCCACTTGGGTTGGGGGGGGGGGGGCGGGTTAGCGACAGAAAGCCTCATAGATGCCAGGGAATTACAAAAAAAAGTGCATTGGTGGCTACCAACCAGTATGGGCATGGTTATGCCCCCACCCTCAACTGAAGGGGGTAACAGTCTTTCAGCTCCCCAGCACACTAAAATATCTTATCCTAACATCAAGCAAGAGGACATTTGATTATTTGAGGTTTTGGTTTTGCATTCGGGCCAGGAGAGCTTGGCTAACTCTCAAAATAGCCCCACTTGGAATGGTGAGGGCTGCACTTTTTGGACTTTGGGATGCTGCCATGTAGAAAAATCTACAAGACCTAGACACATCCAGGGTGGTGTGCTTCACATGCACCCCACCTCATTTTCTTACCCATAATGCAATGCAAATCTCCACCTTTGCTTGAAATCACACATTTTATCCACATTTTTGTGATGGAACCTTGCAGAATCTGTAGAAAACCACAAAATTCCTACCACCCAGCCTTGTCACATCTATAGCGATAAAAATTCTGGTTCCATTTTTTAATCGGGAGATGTAGGGGAATGCTGGGTAGAAGGACATTTGTGGCTCCCCTCAGATTCCAGAACTTTGCAGCACCGAAATGTGAGGAAAAAGTGTGGGGTTTTTTTTGCCAAATTTTGAGGTTTGTTAAGGATTCTGGGTATTAGAACCTGGTGAGAGCCCCACAAGTTACCCAACCCTGGGTTCCCCTAGGTGTTTAGTTTTAAACAATGCACAGGTTTGGTAGGTTTTCCTAGATGACGACTAAGCTAGAGACCAAAATCCACAGCTAGACACTTTCCAAAAAACACATCGGTTTTCACTGTAAAAATTTGATGTGCCCATGTTACATTTTGGGCATTTCCTGTCGTGGGCACTAGGCCTACCAACACAAGTGAGGTACCATTTTTAATCAGGAGACTTAGGGGAATGCTGGCTGGAAAACCATTTGTGGCTACTCTCAAATTCCAAAACTTTCTATCACCGAAATGTAGGGAAAAAGTGAGGTTTTCTTTTGCCACATTTTGAGGTTTGCATAGGATTCTGGGTAACAGAACCTGGAGAGAGCCCCTCAAGTCACCCCATTATAAATTCCCCTAGGTGTCTAGTTTAAAAAAATTGACAGGTTTGGTAGGTTTACCTAGGTGCCTGCTGAGCTAGAGGCCAAAATCCACAGCTAGGCACTGTCCAAAAAAACACGTCAGATTTCAATGTAAAAATGTGATGTGTCCAATTTGCGTTTCCTGTTGTGGGCACAAGGCCAACCCACACTAGTGAGGTACCATTTTTATCGGGAGACTTGGGTGAACACAGAATAGAAGATTAAGTGTTATTGTCCCTTGTCTTCCTCTACATTTTTTCCTTCCAAATGTAAGAATGTGAAAAAAGAAGAAGTCTATTTGAGCAATGCCCTGTAATTCACATGCTAGTATGGGGACCCCGGAATTCAGAGATGTGCAAATAACCACAGCTTCTCAACACCTTAACTTGTGCCCATTTTGGAAATACAAAGGTTTCCTTGATGCATATTGTTCACTCTTTATATTTCACCAAATTAACTGCTGTATAACCAGTATACAATGAAAACCCAAGGTGCAGCTCATTTATTTTTTCTGGGTACCCAGGGTTCTTGATGAACCTACAAGCCCTATATATCCCCGCAACCCAAAGAGTCCAGCAGACTTAACAGTATATTGCTTTCAAAAATCTGCCACAGCTGGAAAAAGTTGTAGAAGAAAACGTGGACAGAAATGGCTCTTTTTTTCACATCAATTTCAATTTTTTATTTATTTTAGCTGTTACTTTCTGTAGGAAAACCTTGAATGATCTACACAAATGGCCCCTTGCTGAATTCATAATCTTTTCTATGTTTCAGAAATATTTAGCTGTCCAGGATCCAGCATTGGTTTCACACCCATTTCTGTCACTAACTGGAAGGAGGCTGAAAGCAAAAAACAAATAGTAATTAACGGGGTATGTCCCAGTAAAATGCCAAAATTGTTTTGAAAAATTTGGTTTTCTGATTCAAGTCTGCCTGTTCCTGAAAGCTGGTGATTTTAGCACCGCAAACCCTTTGTTGATGTTATTTTCAGGGGGAAAAAACCACATGCTTTCTTCTGCAACCCTTTTATTAAACAAACAAAAAACTTTAAGCTGTATTTTGGCTAATTTCTTGGTCTCCTCCAGGGGAACCTACAAACTCTGGGTACCTCTAGAATCCCTAGGATATTGGGGAGGGAAAAAAAAAGGACGCAACCTTGGCGTGGGTAGCTTATGTGGACAAACAGTTATGAGGGCCTAAGTGAGAATTACCCCAAATAGCCGGAAAAAAAGGCTTGGCACAGAAGGGGGGAATAGGCCTGGCAGGGAAGGGGTTAAAGCCTTAGTTTGGAAATTATACAAAAGAAAGCAAATGTTGCTTTGAAATATTTATAACAAAATATTCATTATCTTTGGAAAACAGCGCCCATGACCAAAAACAAAAGAAGTGCAAAGTGGGAAAAGACTTGGCAAAATAAAAGTTAACTACAGAAAATAAAACTTTGCAACTGTGTTTGTCCTGCTGGGTACATTCTTGCCAGTCACATGCCTTCTGTTTGAAGGGCACTACAAGTCAAAAAGAAGAGTACCTCAATCATCGCACTGATTAAGTTGAATCAATCAATGCTTGGTCCGTGCTTCACAAAAAGTAACAGAAATTATGCTAGGCCTGCAATGACCAATTAAGATGCTATACAGAATAGTGCTAGGCAAGCCAACAAATGGTAAGCAATGGGTGGGCTCCCAGCCCTTTTGTTGTTGACAATAGTGTTTAGCATGCAAGACGTGTGCGCTAGCGCATACCATTGCAAGCTGGAGCCTTTAAAACATTGACAAAAACAAGATATATCCCATTGCAAAACCTATTGGCTTTGCCAATGCTTGTTGCCTTAACTTGCCAATTGGAAGGTAAAAGTGCCAGTTCACAGAGTGCAATCTTCTTCCATCTTGGTGGGTGACAGGAGCTGCCAATGTGCAGTTGGCTATCAGTCGAGGAGTTTATTGTAGTCAAACTTCCTTCGAGAGTTAACACGTGAAACACACCAAAATGTCCATCCAATAGATGGTGCCACTGAAAATAATTAATTTACACTTTATTAGTATTGTCGGCGTAGCTTGTACAACAAGTATTTTCTATCGAATTTATTTGCAAAATAAGATTAATTGAACAGAGGGATAGGAGGAAACTACAGTATTCACTTACAAGCTTTGAGTTATTTTTCACTAAGAAAGTCAACGTTTCCAGGCTTGGTAGGAACACTCATCTACCCATATCTTTGGAATCAGCCCAACCTCCCATCAGCAGCTTTTACATCATTTAGATTTGGTTCATGCAGACGAGTTAAATGGTAGAAATTAACCCTGTATACCAATAAAGCCACAGAAACACTTGTTTGTGCAGTTTCTTACAGTGCAGGGTAGAAATGTGCAATTGAGGGTTGAATTTTTGAAGTTCTCTGTGGAGTTCAGCGGTTTGATAAAGCAGATGGGGTCCGCACAGGCATTGGTATATTGTATGGGTCCTGTCACTTATGGACTGTCTCAGTAGCAATAATGGTGGATATCATGTTCATCTGCTCAGGCAGTCCTCTGGTCTAAGCAAACTTGGACCGGTTCTTTCACCCAAATGTGTATAACATCCCTTTGTGATTAAAGGGCACCCATATCAATGCAGGGGGCGCAGCGCTCCCAAAAAAAAAACATTGCCTGGTCTACCCTGCCATTTGTTTTGCCCAATTAAGATGTAAATATGCATGAGAGTTGGAGAACGACAATGGAACACCACCTCCTCCCCACCCCCAATGAGGAAGATAAAATTCCTGGAGAAGTGGTCAGTGCTGGACATCTGCTGTGACACAATAGGATTTCAGATTCAAAAGAAACTTTGGAATATTTCTTACGGTTCTGGGCATTTTCACTTAAATTGCAGAACTAAATAAAAGTTTTAAAATGTATCTGAGCTTCTGACAAACCGCTGGATGATATACATAGGGGATTCACCAAAAGATTTTGCTATGGCTCTCACAAATACATTTCATATACGGTTGTCCATGTCGGGCCACAGTTGTTCTGGTCTGCACAAAAAGAAGAAAGCATAAATATATTTGCTACAAATATAACCAACAAGCTGGTCATAATTTAAAGTAATACTGAACCCCCATAGAGACAACAATCTGGGAGAAACGGAGGTGAAAATGCGGGGCAAGCCTGCACAGGGGCTTGCAGAGTTCATCGATCCTTGAGTGGTCCAGATGCTGAGGTGACCAGGAGTACCAGTCAGCGTACACCCACAGGCATCTTTGGATCCGCAGAGCCGCCGTCCAGAGGCAGGACACAAGGTGTCAGAGTCTGCTGTACATAGCATAAATGGGACAGCTTCACAGTTTTGATTCCAGAAGGGGTCTCGGAGAATGGTGCCCATCATCCAAGGTTGCCGCCATTTTCTATAGTTCACAGAAATAGAAGTCGGAGTTAGCACATTTAGAAATTATGTAAAGTTTTCCTCTGGGTGAAGGTCCCTCCTGCCCAGTAGACAAAAATATGTTTTACCACAAACTATTGCTACTCCAAAAGCGGCATTGGAAGCAAGCCATGCTTGAAAGCACTACAACAAGCTATTACCCAATTGCACTGTAGATAAATACGTTCAGCCGCCTCCATTTTTAACAATGGGTATATGCTACCTCCATCACATGGACAATTTCAGATACCTGCGCCAAAGGAGCAATCATTAGGCATCTCCAGTCACTCACGCATCTCATCCCATAATTTATTTTTCTATGGTCCAAGACATGTTGGTTCCAGAAATTATATGCAGTAAAAATATTCCATGCCAGGCACAAAATTTAATTTTGAAATAATGTGTACTGTAGTAACCCATTTGCAAAATGCCTCAGACTATATATTTAAAATAATAGCTAAATATGTTTTTGTGGTAAATCTATGTATTTAGTGGAGCTGTGCACATGTTAACGCCACTTGTCTTTCTACAACTGCAAGGCCCATCATACTCAAATATATATATATATTTTTTTTAAACAAAACGGGGCCCACCATTGGAGAAAGATTCATACATGCTGCCAACGTACTCGCACAGCATAAATGGTTTTTATAATCATATTCCCTTTGTGTGTTTTTTAGGTCTCACCTAAAGCAGCACATACGTGGACTGTTGCGAGACGTTTGATAGCTTAAAGTGGGCTAAGAGCCCACCAATTCTTTAATCATTGGCTAGTCTGATTGTCACTCATTTGCTTGCTTCTTATTTGGCAGCCTGTGAGGGCATTACTTCCCCTTGTTTGTCCCTTCTTTGGAACATGGCCAAATGACTGTTCTTACACTGCTCGTTTTTTTTTGGGGGGTTCTACTTTTTTCTTTTAGAGTAAGTACTCAGAGTGCATGTGTTTTCCAGCTGTCTCCCTCGTGTGCTTCTCCCTCGCCCCTGTCTCAGTGTTGCTCGCCTCGCTATGTTCTTCTCTACTCTACCCACATCAACATCTACCTGTTTCTCTGCCTTTGCGGTGTGCTTCTGGTTGTTGCTACACAAGGCCAGTAGTAAGGTTGTAGAGAAGGCACGCATTGTTCAAAGTAAAAGGGCAAGTCAGATAAGAACAACATTTTGAAGACAAAGAGAGGCAAGCAGCAGCAGGAAATAATGTCTTTATGTAACAGTTAATAAATAAACATAAGAGCAACAAGAGATATGTATTATCTAAAAACTAACAGAACTTTTTTTTATTGTGGAAGATATTAGAAAAAGTTATTTTATTAAACTTTATTTTTTGTAATTTAAATTACATTATGTATTACATTCTTTATTATATATATTTGTAAATTCATAACTGGACTTTTCTTGCCACATAACTTGGTTAACCCTGCCTCATAATTTCGTCTTTACCTGCTACATAATTCCAGTGGCCCTACATATAACTAAAGCACTACCATTTACCTTAATCCTCTATCTGCAGCAAAAAATAAAAATGTTGCCATTTAGCATCCTAATTTAAATCTGCCATGCTAATTCCAATAGAATACCACTTTCACCAGCCCACCATCAGAGTTGCTGGCTGGCTAGCTAACATAATTCCCCCCCAAAAAAGACACAAGGAGAAATAAACTGGAAGGGTCACCAAACATATCAAGAGTGTTCAAACTTTCAGTGTAATAAGGATGTCAAATTGGCCTATATTGTGGTAATAATTGTAATAAGGAGAGATTATTAAAACATTTACAATTATAATAAACTTTTGGCATTAGACTGTAATGCTCAAAACAGCCCCTAGTGGGCACCATAAAAAAAATATAATTTGTAGGAAACTTAGGCATGTAACCATATTGTTAGCCCCTAGAGGGAATAACTATGAGAAAAAAAACCTGGAGAAAATAATGCAGTGTAACTACATACTTAGCCCTTAGAGGGTGTTGTCGGGGCTAGCAGGCCTACTGCAATGATATTACAAAGGCCTTTAAAATAAAACTTCTCCTAGCTGTAAAAAAAAAAAAAAAAAAAAGGTTCTAGCCATGAAAAAGCTTAAAAAGACATTGAATGGTGGGAGGGGTTATTATATTGGAGTCCCCACTAACATGTAGACACAAAGAACACATTGTGGTCAATGTTTTGAAGGTGGTCCTGTTGTCACAGGACTACCACAGGCTGAGTTATGAGCAAAAATGTTTTGTAAAAGTAATGCCCTGCAAAGCATTATGGGGCAAGTTTCCATGCTACAAATATTTTAATATGTTGATATGACTGTAATGCATAGAACAGCCCTTAGGGGACACCACAATGAAAATAGCATTTGTAAGAAACATGGTCATGTAACTATATAGTTAGCCCCTTGAGGGCATAACCACACAAAAAACACAGCAATAAATAATGCAGAGTAACCGTATAGGTAGCCCCTAGAGGGCAGTGTGCATTACCTATCTTCAGGGGCAGCAGGCCTATAGTAATTATATTAATAACAAGACCCTTAAAAGACAAGCTATTCCAGCCGTGTAACAAAAGTTCCAGCCATGAGAATGTTTAAAAAGACATTGAATGGTGGGAGGGAATATTACTTTGGTGTCCCCAATAACGTATTGTGGGGACCCAGATATGACCTAGACAGAGTGTGTTGTGCTGAACGTTTTGGTGGTGATCCCATTGTCCTAGGACCATCACAGACTGAGCTATGTGCAAAACTGTTATGAAAAAAAAATGCTTGCAAAGCATTATGGTTCGAATTTTGCTGTGCCGGGAGAGCCGCTTTTGCTTTGAGGATTTCTATTTTATGTAAATCATTTACCAATTTCAAGGGGAGAGTAATAAGAAATGACTGATTAGATAATGGTGAACAATATGACCAGCACTTCAATACTGCAGATCGAGTTCGCACTGTTGTGCCTGTTCTGGCTGTGAGTGTCATGTCAACCATGCAGCATGAAGAGGAAAGAGAGAAAAATAGTTTGCCCACATTGAAGTTTATCAGCAATCGTGCAATAATCCATGTAACAGGGGCAGTCTGTAAAATGTGACAAAGGTAAAACATCAAGTGATTTTTGAAAGACAAGCCCACGAATGAGTGAAAGTGATGGGTACGACATTGGCGTGGTTAAAAGCCCACTACACTTACAACAGGTCAAAGCGCTTGCACGCTCGACCTAAAAAAGGCACACTAGAAAAAATCTGTAACCAAAAAGTGTAGCCTTAGCAGGGCGAAGGGGCATAGAAGGGAACCTGTATTGCAAGTTAAATCCATGAATGGTCTGGCACTGGTAAAGAGCAGGCATGTCTCCGGCATGGAAACCATGGAACTTGATGGAGACCAGAAGGGGACAGGGTAGGGAAATATATTACAGGATACGGACATGAATGGCGCTAGACACGGGCAATGTATACCAGGAGAATGAATCCGTTAAGAAGATGAATGAGACAGAGGGTGGGAGGGAAGTGAGCAGAGGCTACATGAAGTTAGCAGGCGAATGGAACCTGGATGGAAGGGGAGGAACAGGACCAGGTGGAGAGGAAAAGGACCAGGTGAGGAGCAGAGGAACAAAACCATAATGGGAGGAAGAGAACAGGACCAGTATGGTAAGATAGATAGGGACCACCAGATGGAGAAGGACACCATGTGTAGGAAGGGTGAAGAGGGACCAGTGCTGGACAAGGGGCAAAACCAGACTGGAAAAGAACAATCTGTAAAATGTGTGCGGAGCAGTCATAAAGGATAAACGGAAGGAGCTTCACATCTGTAAAAGCATAGCTTTTCCAAGACTAAATCACGTGACAGGGACAACAGTTCTGTCAAAAAGTTAGATCCCTGGCAGGAGATCCACCACTAAAAAGAAAAGCTAACTGCCCTAATGTGTGGGACCGAACCACATGTAGGAAGAATAGTATTCCGCCTTTTTATATACACATAAAAACTTTTTTTATATTCAAGATTGGAGCATTTGTGACAGAATTTCAGTGAGTCAAGATACTGATGAGTAGAGTCTTTTTAGGTCCCCTAAAGAGCCCAGAAGCTCCAAGACAAAGATAATTTAGAATGTTGTGTTTAAGTTCTCAAGTACAAAACATGCTGTGCCTCCACCTATTGTTTTTATCCATGCAATACACAAACGCAAACTCTTCTGTGGTGAAGCTACAAAGTGTTTTTGAACTACTCCCTTTAACTGCAAAAACTGAACCTCCACCCTGATGGATATAAAGTCTTCACATTTAGTTCCAGCTGTACGTTGCGCTGGTAGCTGCACTCTCCCACCCCGAGAAGCTGGAATGGATTTTCTCCATCCACTCCCTTCAACTCGCTCCTTACACAAGGAAGCAAGCCCGTAAAAAACCAACAAGAGAACAAACTTCTTGCAAAACTTCTTTCTAGTTAATATTGCGAAGTAAAAAAAAAAAATATATTCAACCACTAGAAAAGTCCAAATGAGACTAACCCCCTAGACTCCAGAAGACATCAAGCTTATGCAGTGTAGTGCACTTCTCAAGCATCCACATACACTCCACAGGACCACAAGAAGAAAAAAAAAACTACGAACAGGGTACCTTTTAACCAAACATTTAATCTCTCATAGTAAATGGCTGCTAGCAAATTACATAGGAAAGGGTATCTCCCAACAGGACATCCACACCACCAGCAATGGGTCCCTTTCAAACCTTCCTCCACAATATACCCTCAACTCTGTCGATGGTATACTGTCAATAAATTCTGCTAAAAAACAGAAGGCAGGCTTGGAAAGGAGAAGTGCAAGCTTAAACATCAAAAATCACCTTTCCACAATTCCCAACAGTACAATCCAATCCTTTGACTGTTCACCGATCGGATAACTGAACAACATCAATTAATCAGCTGCTTAAGTGTAGCTACAGATCTCTAGCTATGGTGTCTTTGACAGATTCATTGGCTTGAATCCCATATGGGCGAGCTTAGAGTCCCATGGTAAGTTTAAAATAGTAGCGTAAGCTTACATTGTGCCTGAAAGGCTTTAAACAGTGTCAGTTTAGTAGCATGATCACCTCATTGGCAAAACCCAAACTCCAGATAATGAGGTGGAAGTGTACTGAACTCCCCTCCCCCTACAGAACACAATCCTTCAGATTTGAAAGCACATGTGTTAGGGTTCTGTAGAGAAGGTGAGCATCTGACAGGGAAGAAGGAGGCTTGCTTGTAAATCTATTAAAGACAGAATTGTATTTACAGGCAAGTAATTTCCTCTCCAGTCTAGGCTCTTGTAAAGATCAATATGCTTGAATCTGAATAAAAAACAAAATGATTTATAACTCAATTAAACAGATGTCTGTAACAAAAGATGTTGGAGTACAACTTGCCCAACAGCATGATCTCTTGATGCCTCTATATGGAAGCAACACTGTTTTGTAAAGCTGCGGTGGATGTTTCATGTTACCATCCCGCAAACAACCACTAAGGTTGAATGTGCCGTTAGAGTACTGTGAAGATGAAAACCAGCTATAGCATGAATGAATGTGCACTGTTTGAGGCTGAACAATTACAGTCTTTCTGAAGGTTTCGGTTCATGTAAAACTTGAGAAGTCTGTGGTTAACTAGAGAATCCAGAGATCTCTCCATCACACTGGAAATGTACAGGAAAGGGGCTTTTAGTATTCCTGGTTATATGAACTTTGGATTGGTGTGGAAGACAATTTTGTCTTGATAGAATCTCAAAAACTTGTATTTTATTGTAAATGCTTGGTGGTTGTTCTTACTGGGGTAAAAGCCTGGAAAAGAGCTTTCAAGATTTTTTTGGTAAGTCTGGAGGGAAACAAAAATTAACTGTCCAGTGAATGTCAGGATCTGAAAATCTCTGATAAGTTAACTTTAAATGAACCATGGATGAGGTCCCACTGAACCAGGTCAAGATGTAGAACAATAGCAACCACTGTGAGCAGTCTTTTAGACTTCCACCAGAAGCAGAACATTCTCCATTAGGATTGGTATGTTTTGTTGTTTAAGGATTCTCTGGTTTTAACAGAATTTCATGGCAGTCCTGCTGAATATCTTGTTGGGTGAATTCCAGGTGGTCAGGCCAGTAAGTTCAGTAATAGCAGGTCATGATGGAGTCTATCATCCAACTCTCATCAAGCGGTCTGGCTGCTTGTTCTGTATAATGTGTAGGGCCAGAGATGAAGAAGGCTTGTGAACCAGTACCGGTGTAACCATGCCAGGGCTGTCGCAATCAGGCAACAGGGTTCTCTCAGGTTGAAGGGAAGCCATGGAAAAGCATACAGAAAGTAAGTAGACGATGCAACTGAAAAAAAGAGTCCCATCTTGATCCCCCATTCTAGTCTTCTGGCGTAGGTTCTGCATCACTGTGGCAAAGAAGCTTAGTCTAGGACATCCCCCACACTGAAAATTAATTTAGCTGTGCTTTGATGTACAGCGGAAGGCATTTGCCCACACACCTCTGATGCTTGGTAGATGCTCTTCAATCATGGAGATTCTATACTGACTTGTTCAGTAACATGTGTGTTTAAGCGCCTCCAAAGCAAGAGGGACCTTGTTTCTCAATCTCAAAACAGCAATATGGTATCCAACTTTATGAGCAACAGCTCTCCCATAATCTTGGGCAGGAAAGGCTGGATGCCTCTGCTGATCACTCTGAGGTCTTGCACAATGCTGTCAAGGTGCTTCCACAGGGCACCATGTAGTTGACTGTAGTCATGAAGTGAGCTGCTTAATGTTGAAAATGATGGCGCACTGTGATGTTACCTATGAAACTGCCAAAAGAGAAACATCTTGATCTTAAACGTGATAGAGATGCAGTCGTTGAAGGATCATGTGATCTGGAGTCTTTGGTCATTCATCTCTTGTTGGAGGGGGCATATTTATAAGTGGTATGCTTGAAAACATTCTTAGTAGAGACTAAAAACTGAATCTGCATAGAAGGAGCTAGGAAGGATTTACTTGTGTTAGGAGAACATCCAAGTATTGCATAGTGATTTCTGTGGATGATTTTGATAAAGCTGTGTGATTCTCATTTGGCCATGAAGTCACCTAGGGAATGACAATCTGCTGATTCTTTGCGAAGATTCATTGGTATTGGCATACTGTGGAAACTCCAAGTCTGGGAGAGTAGGAACATGGAAAAAGGCATCCTGTAAATCCAGTGACTGCCACATCACCTTCACGAAGCAGGTGGAAGAATTGCTGCAGCATAACCATCCGACTTTAAGATATTTGTTCAGTTGCTAAAGGTCCAGAATTGAGGTTCTGTCTCTTGATTTTTTCCTGATTAGGAAGAACCTGAAAAAAAGCCCTTGCTTCATTGGGATTTGGGGATAGGCTTTAGGCATTCTATTGAATATGGGCAAGATTTTCAGCTTGTACCTGTTTGAGATTGGTTTGCCATGTAGGAGTTGAGGTGGCCTAACTCGAGCCTGTGCCCAAATAAAACCAAATCAAATGCCCATCTGTCTTATGGCATTACTGCCCATACCGTGTAACAACTTGAAATCATTCCGCCTATGGAGCATTGTGGAGTAGGATAGGGTCGCTAGATAGTCGGTGCCAATAAACTGTCAGCAACACCTTACTGAATTTTGCTGATTTGGGAGATTGTTCCCCTTTTCTTTGGGGATTGGGTTCAGTCATCTACTGAAAGGTGATGATATGGTTCTTGCTGCTGGGAGCACTGGGGTGACACACACCAAAAAGGAGGATATAAATCTACGTTGGGCACCCTAAAAGTGCACTTACCTCTATTATGGGAGCACTTACAGTGATTTGGCAGGGCCCGGCATGATAGCCTGGTAAGCCTCACTCATCTGTTGGCCAAACAGCCTCACTGCCAGATTGCATGTCTAAGATAAAGATTTGGATACTGGGACAGGCAGAGGTGCACCTGAACCATCCACAACATTCGTAGACCACAGCATGCCTTCCAGCTGTATAAAACCCAAACTTGTCACATCCACTCAGTAATCTATCATCAGTGCAAATGTCTTTTCTCCTCAGAAAATGGCTCTTTCTTTCTCTCTGTCCTCTGGATTCATCTGTAAGTACCATACTATTTCTGACCACATTTTGTCTTTCATAATACCAATGATCTCTAGGCAATCAACCATCTTAACAGAAGTGGTTGCCAGCATGGAGACCATCTTACCTCACTATCTTCCTGTCTTTCCTGTCCCAAGGTGCAGTAGACAGTGAGGCAAGATTAGGAGCCCTTCTTCCCAAGTCTGCTTTTAGATGTCCAGTCAGACAAAGAGGTGTGTCACTTGGCACTCTATTTTTTGGCAAGGTGAGATATGAATGCAGAGACCGACAATGATGTATGCACTTCTTGCCAAATGTATTCTACGATAGGGATCACTTTCATGGTGGTCTTTGATGGCTCTTTAAATTATATAGGAAACAATCTGTTTCTGTTTCAGACACCTAATAGTTCAAACCACTTGGATGCCCTAACTACAAGGGAATGAAAGGAAGCAATATCATCTGGTTGCGAATTGACATGTCATGGATCTCCTGTGTTTTAAGCCACATAATCATCCAACTTGTTGCTCCGGCCCACCTCATCAATTAACTCATTAGGCCTAGGCACACTCTAGCTTAGTGAGGGACTGGGGTCAAAATCAAAAACCAGGATACCAGATACTCACAGTCAGGGACTCACAGCAGGGGAACACAACCTTACACCATGCAAGGGACATTCCATTCCCCACATCAACTCATTGGCAGACATCCAAAAGAAGTGCCTGACAAACTAACAGCAATCCTAATGAGCTTAGGTCTAAGCACAGTGTACCACTGTTTACCTGAGCCACATCCCTCAAGCTCATCTAAAATGAGGAACCTGGGAATTCCCTTTGATACCAACCCCTTCTTCCTCCCGATCCCCTACAGTGAGTAAAGTGTGTGAATATGTAGCACTTTTCTCTACAAAACACTCGTACATTTTCAAACTGAACATAGAATCAAGCAAAAATCCTGGCAGACTAAAGCTACTTCAACATTATCTATTGTGGTTTCCCCAAGAACTTCGATGCCAGGCTCCAAAGACTCGAGAACCAAGCAGCCAGAATGTGTCTTAATGTAAAAAAAATAAAAATAAAACAGGACCACTTCAAAACTGCTCTTAAAAACTCTTGACTGGTTCCCAATAAATGCCAGGATTCAACTCAGGGGTCCTCTGTACATCCACATCCAGTGTGATCCATAAAGCGTACCTCGCTGTATACCCATCAGATATCTTTGTTTACATAGTGTTTCTCCTAGACCCCTGACATCCCTCAACCTATACAAAGTCAGCAAGCCTCTCTCCTTACATAAAGAAAGTTCAAGATAAAACACAGCTTCATTATTACGTGTTGGACTTGGCCCTTTTTGCAGGGTTATCTCCAATCTTTTTGCCTTCTTCCTCCTATTTTTCCTGGCCTGTTTTTGTTGGCTTTGGGACTCTGGGCACTTTACCACAGCTAACCAGTGCTAAAGTGCATATGCTGTCTGTCTAAATTGTATTGGTGATTGGTTTCTCCATGATTGGCATATTTTATTAACAAGTAAGTCCCTAATATAGTGCACCATGTGTGCCCTGGGCCTGTAAATCAAAAGCTACTGCAGCACTGGTTGTGCCACCCACATGAGTAGCCCTGCAAACATGCCTCCCGCATGTCAGTGTAGTTCCTGTATGTGCAGTTTTAAACTGCCAAGTCGACCTGACAAAGTGCACCCACTTGCCAGATTCAAAACTTCCCTTTTATTACCTGTACGTCACCCCTAAAGTAGGCCCAAGGCAGCCCCATGGGTAGGGTGCCATGTATTTAAAAGGTAGGACATGCACTGGTGTGTTTTACATCTCCGGATAGTGAAATTCTGCTAAATTCAGTTTTCACTATTGCAAGACTTGTCTCTCCCATAGGTTAACATGGGGATTACCTTGAAATACCTTGTAAGGGTCATTTTCCATTGGCAGCAGATAGAGATGTGGAGTTTGGGGTCTCTGAACTCACAATTTAAAAATACATCTTTTGGTGAAGTTGGTTTTTTAAATGGTAGGTTTGAAAATGCCACTTTTAGAATGTGGGTATTTTCTCGCTTAACCATTCTGTGCCTCTGCCTGGCTGTGGAATACACATTTGGGTCAGGATGACAGTTGAGCTGTTTGTGCATTCACTCTAGTCGGTAACAAAAAGGGAGCCAAGGTGTGCCCTTAATATCCTGATAAATCTTCCTGGGCGGGAGGAGCTGATACTTGCACCTGAATAGGGCTGTGCCTGTCCATATACAAAGCAGTCTCCAACCCCTTGGAGTGTGTCTGGGGTCAGGGCAGGGAAAGACAGGGTATTGTGCACTACAAGGACTTCTCTTTGATGTTGGCCTACTACAAGGACAGAAATGGGTACAAGTACTGGACCTCTGACACCACATAGTTACAACACGCCTGGACTGAGGACATTCTTCCAGGAAGAAGAGCTGGATGCTGTACGAGGGACTGCCACTCTTGCCTGTTGCTTTGTTGTGTAGGCTTGCTGCTTCTGTCCTGGGAGTCAAAGGGCAGGACTTTGCTTTCAACATCCTGCTTTCCAAGTTTCTCCAACGGCTTGAACTGAGCTTGCCTCCTGTTAGGAAGTCTCCGGGACATCAATGACTTCATCTGCCAGTGCCTGGGCTCTTCTTCTGAGTGCCATGACTTGCCAAGTGGTGCCAACTCCAGTCCCATGTCCCTTGGAAGTGTAAGCTGGTGACCTAAAGGAAACAATCTACGCACCAGCGCACCGGGGCTAAAAAACCAAAACACAAAAATAAATAAATTGACGCAGCACCTGTCCCTCAGCTGCAGAATCGATGCAGCGCCTGTTTCACCGTGGCTCCCTCAACATGGCGCATCTGGATTTTCCACGCATCAACCTTGGGCGTTAATTCTCATTGACCCCAAACCGCAGCAAGGAACTGAAGCTGCATGTCTGGAAATCAACGCATCCTCCTTCCTGCGAGGAAAGAACTGACGCATCATCTCCCCTGTCAGTACGGAACCGACGCATCGCCTCACCTGCAAGGAAAGAATAGACACATCGCCTCCCCTGCGCAGTAAGGAACTGATGCACCGATTTGCTTTTTTGGCACCTCACCTCCCCTGCGGCCCGCATCATCTGTTTTTGATGCATTCTGGGTACTTTGTGATAAAAAGATACAACCATTGACTAAGACTCATTTATACCTCTAAAAAGTGATATCTTTACTTATTTATGTTCGATTTTTGTTGTTTTGGTCTTGCTGTACACCCGATAAATATTGGCTATTTGTCTAAACTGGTGTGGAGTACGTTTGTGGTGTTTTCACTGTGCTACTGTGTTTGTGTACAAATACTTTACACATTGCCTCTGAGATAAGCCTGACTGCTTGAGCCACACTATCAAGGGCATGAGCATTGGTTATCTTAGCTGTGTGGCTCCCTTATCCTGACTGACCCTACTCGGACAGGGTGCAAACCACTGCCAATTAGAGACCATTACTAACATTACACAACAAGCAACAGCAACAAAAAGCATGTGCTTTCTTATAAACATCTTTCCAGTAACAGTTGCTAATAGTAGTATGTTTGAATTATATAGATAAATGGGCAGTTCCAAGAGCCACCGGATCCTAGCTGTCTTTTTCTTTAGTCTCTCCCTACAACTCACTCCAGTCCATGCATACCAGCCTCTACATGACTAGCACTTTAGGGCACAGCACACACCTTTTTGGTCATGGACCCAACCAGGCCACAAAACAGGATGTGTATATTGCAGAGGTTCTCTGCTGAAACATGTCAGGGCATGGACCTGTTAGTAAGCCATTAAGATCACAAAGATCTCTGGCACTCTGTGTTCAGAGGAAATAAGAAACATATTTTTGTCATGTAACATAGCCTAGTACGCTTAAGGTTTAATTACTTTCAACACAGACGAAGAATCGCCTCAACATAAAAAGAGTAATCAATTTCTACCCATTTACAAAAAGGGCCCACGGAGAATCAGATATCATTCCAGCAGATTTAATTGTTGGATGCAGAAGGTATGATACTTGGCAAACAAATATATGGGTGAAAACAGATCTATATGGGGGAAAAAGCCTACCTTTCTTTGGTAGTGTTGGATCTAATGCATATCACTGCTCACACCCACATCTTTGGAAGCATGACCATAAACAATGAATTGGTTAATTGGCCTGGTGATGTCATGGCTAAGATCCATCCTGCGGTCTAGTCTATGGAATCTGTACTCTGTCTTAGCGGGAATAGCCATAAGGCAGAACACCAGAAGGAGAATTGACTGACTTCTAGTGGAACACTTTACTAACTTAAGCAAGACCGACAATTTCACTTTTAAAGTCAGGTAGCAAGCACTATGTGTGGAGGATCTACCAGGAAAGCTTGCAACTCATGACTCCTTTGGCCACAGAGAAACAGTCTCCAGCCTCAAGGATTTCATATCCCAGTTGGGCTGGGGCTCAAAAAGGGAATCCATCAACTGAGCAAGCACTGAATTAAAACCCTGTAATGTAAGGTGGAAGTGCAAAACTGCTCATTGCTCCTTTCAGAAACCGTAAAACCAAAGGAATCTCAAGTAGAGAAGGCTCACCCTGCTCCTGGAAAACAAAAATGCACCAAGGCATCCATTAACCTCTAATAGTTGCAACACAAACATTTCTTTGCCAGGTGAAACAAAAATATCCAGTACCACAGACAAAGAAGCAGAGACCCCATACAGAATCCTCTGGTCACATCTCCAATGCCTCATACATTTACATTTGTAAGCTGCCTGGTGTACAACTGTTTCGCATCCACCATAAAATGTAGCAACTTTTGATATGTCATGTCCAGTAAATCCTAGTTTTTCTGGGGCTGAAGTGAAGCTACAGATGGCTCACTCTTGAATAAAATATTAGGAGCATGAAACATATAATTTTTTTTCCTGTGTCAAAAGAGAAAGATTAGCTGTCTGGCCACCCCCCTTTGCTGCAAACTAAAAGATCTAATTATCGGATCTTTCTAGGCCAGTCTGAGCTACCAGGATCATGGCCACTTGAAACTTCCTGCATCTATTTAATGCCATCTGAATGATCTGATTGACAAATCCAGAGAATCAACATGTTATAATCCAGAGCATGGCACAGTAAAAACTCCTAATATCAAAATATCAAATGTCTCCAGTGAGGTGCAAACAGATCTACCATAAATAAAGGGATAATCTTGACATGTTGTTTGGAAGTGGAAATGTCTTCACAAATGAAGTGTCAATGAGAGCTCCAAAACACTAAATTCTTATTGTTGATATGAATTTTGTCTAGGAGTTTTTCAGAGGGAATCCAAAACTGCAGTAGGGACACTGTTTAGAGTAAGGATCCAAACAAGCTCTTCCTGGGAGACATCATTTAAGAGCCAGTCAACAAGGTAATCTGGTCTCTGCACATTTCCTGCAGTCTTCGTCGTCGATGAGAGGTGTGACGTCGGAGGTGGTATCGTCGACAAGAGCATCGCTGCATCTATCGTCGTCGACGGTGGGAACGTCGTGAGAAGAGTCATAGTCAACAGAGTGTCGTTGACGGCTGGTGTTCTGTCGACGAAGCCATCGTCGGTGGAAACCGCGTCGACGAGGACGTCGACAGCGGGAATAGCGCCGACAAGGCCGTCGTCAGCGGGGTCGTCGATGAGAGCGTGGACGGTGTCACCACCGACGGTGAAGCAACGGTAGAAGTTGTCAATACCTGAGCCGTCGACGATGAACCTGTCGATGGCACAGAAGTTGGTTTCTTGAAGGTATACTTTATCTTGAATGGTGGTGTCGACAGCTTAGAAACAGGCTTCTTTTTGGACCTAAAGTGAGAAGTTTTAGTCTTCATCTTTGAAGGGCCACCAGTCTTTGAGGATGCCTCAGCAGATTTTTCGGCATTTTTTCTTGGTCTTTCTTCTGAAGAAACATCAGATTGTTGTTTGACAGGCATTTTCACCACAGAAACAGAAGAGGCACTGTCCTCATCAGAGACAGGGTTGTCCCTGGGACGACCCTCTCTATCTTTAAGGGTCGTGGTAGAAAATGTTCTACATACCTTGCAGTCTCTAGATTTATGGTTTGGATAGAGCCAATAAAACAGTCTTTATGCTGGTCATCAACTTGCAGCCTTTTCTTCATGCATGTAGCACAAGCTCTAAAGAGCCCTTTCTTAGGTGTCTCTGACATGGTAGTCAGTTTGAATCACCTTGAAGTAATCCTGAAGAGAGAAAATATCCAAATCCACTCAGACAGTATTTCTGAGAGAAAAACTGAGCAGAGCCCAGAGGAGACTCCTTAGCACAACATGCAGTGGAAAATCTGAGGGAAATCAGCTCCTCCCAGGAGGGTTCTAAGGGGTGGTGAGAGCTGATTGGTTGTCTCTTAAGTTTGGTCCTTCTTTATAAAATGACTGTGAGATGTTACTAAATTAAGAGGTCTAGTGCCTCTGAGCTTTATATGCAACTGAATGTGGTTTTGTATTACACCGGAGGCTCCCATCTCAACGACGGGGAATGATTCAAGCATGTGAATCTATGAAAGTTCCAATACCGGAGAACTACAGTTACAGGTAAGTAACTTGTTTCTTACTGTATAATCAAGTTGCTATGGGTGACATCAGCTCAGTTACAAGACATGCAACCTCTCGTCAAAATAAGCTCCACATGAATGCTTGAGCCCAAATCAACCTCATTCTGAAATCGTTTTTCATGATCACATGCAATGAAGTGGTTCTTATTTACGAGAAAAAATTGAGTTTTGTTGGAGTGCCAGAACATATCTCCACTCCTGGTTGATTTAGAAAAAGTGAAAAAAGAAGCATGCAGGCATTACAAACCAAGAGCAGGAACATAACCCCAGGATGCCTCATTATTCAGTTGTTGGAAATTCCAGAGATAAGACTAGTTACCAATTATACAATTCCAAATGCCCTCAGAGTAAATCCTAATGTGCAGCACACTTTGTAGCCCAAATGAACATTGATCACCCAACCCAAACATCTCTCAGTTATTCAACAAAATATGGAAATAGATGAGATGGTGCACATGAAAACACACAGTATCCAGTCATCCATTTGTCTGTTTTACTGTTCAGGTCTGGGTGATTACTCGTAATCTGGTCCGGGTCTTCCTCTGTCCGATATATGGGTCACTGTGTCTGTACGTAACAATGTCACCACACATTGAAATATATTGTAGGCAAGTGCCCACAAGAACCTGCCACCTTGACAGAAGGAAAGTGCCAAAAGCGCAGAAATATCCTTGCTGGACAAAGACTACAGAGGATTGAAGAAAAACAGGAGTTTTGTAAGCCGAGTGGAATTCTTCAGGAGAGTGAAGTGAGATTCAGCTAGTGGAGGCAAAGACTGTTGCAACGCACCCTACTACCGGACTGAAGCCTTTTTATAGTCAAAGAACAGAAGAAGGAAATTACATTTAACACCATATGACAAAAATACAAAAGAATCGGGAAAAAAACAGAAAGGACTCAAGGAAGAGACAGTCATGATGGGAAAGAAATAAGAAACAAAACCTGAACTGGACTAGCTGTGGAGCAGCTTTAAAAGGCAGCTTCAAATCTTCAAGCAGGTGATTGCCATTTTGGAGTTGGAGAAGCAAGGAGTAACAGGTAGCAGTCTAGAAGCATGAGAGAAGGCAACCCCAGGTGAGTGAATCTCACAACATGCAACCACAGGCTTCATGCAGCATTTTCTGAGGCCTGGAAACTGCAGAAACACTCAATGTATCGTGGTTCTTTGACACCCAGGCGACTGCGTCGCCACGATTGCAACAATTATGCGCTGTACTGCCACCATGTTCCCTGAAAATACAGAACCCACCTGTGACAGCTAAAAACAGGCAATCCATGCCTTTTTGGTCAACAAACCCTACATTGGCTAGGAGGTCTTTCCAATTACGGGGCTATTTCAAACATTACCAATTCCAGTAGGAATATTGGGATAGAAGCCACAAAACACTTTAGGAATATGTTGAATAATCTAGTGTATTGCTGGACCTCACCAGCAAACTGAGAAGACATCATCATCATGCCAGATGACGATCACCACACTTCTCCGATTTTCCTTCAACTTTCAGCTTCATGTGATGGAGTAGCACAAAGCAGTTTACTCAACATACTAGAAGAGTGAATGGGGATCTCAGGCATTGGATTAAATTGAATTCAGTAATTCTTTGATAACCACAATCAATCAGCTGGGAGCAGCAGGCACTGTATGAGAAGGGTGTCATGCAGAACACACCGTGGCTAATCAACATCAGCCGTACAGACAATGAAAATGCGACCAATGGTTTTAACTAAAGAACAACACAAACTTCAATGTGCAGAGGCACAACAAGGCCAAATCAACGAACTGGCTGAACTATATCTAACACTGGATGAGCAGAGGTATTCTCAGCCCTTATGGACCGAAACACGTCACTTCATGGTGACAGCCACAAAAGACAAGATAGATCGTTTGCTGACTTGAGGTGAGAGAGGGGACTGCTTGACTTAAGAGGTGAACGACCAAAATGTAGTTGCTTTAAACTCTTTTACTCTGCCACATTAATCACATTAAAGCTGACTATATCCTTGTCATTTTTCTATAGAACTACAAAAATGTAGTCTATAATGGCCTTTACAAAAAGCTCATTGATACGGTGCAACAGATAAAATTTGCTGGCGTACTGATGTTAATTATTTTAATAAGAAAACAAATTTATCTATTCAATCTGTCTTGAAATCATCACACCAACTTCCAGTGAGAGCCACAGTTCAAGCACCCATGCAAATGTACATAACATTCTAAAACATGGATCTATGAGTATGAATCTTGGCCCACCTCTCATTTGTCGCAAAAATAAATTGTAATTGTATTTATATAGCTCTTACTACCCCTGATGAGGCGTCAAAGCGCTTTTCGGTGAGTAGCCCGCTACTCCGGAACCCAAGAGGAATTATTGGTGGATTAGTATAGGGAAATATGAGTACAGTATTAGTAGGAGTTAATTTGAGCAGAGGATATGTGAGTTTGTTAGTTGGATTGACTAGAGTAATGGAGGGATAGAAGAGGGAAGAATCCATAAGTGTTCACTGGGAGTTTATAGTAAGAGGATGAGACTTGAGATGAGTAAAGGACAGATGGAGGAGGGAAGAGTCCGTGGAAAGGGGTTAGGGAAATCAAAGTAGCAGAAGGTGAGTCAAAGGTGAGATAAAATGAGGGAGAATTTAGTAGGGTTGTTTGGGAGTGAGCTAGATGCGGTAGAGGAGGGAAGAGTTTAGGCAGGGTTATTTTGAAGATCAAAGTAGAAGAATGGATTTGGGATGAGTCAGAGCGAAGATGGAGGATAGACAGAGACACACGGTGATGGGGAGACAGAGTAAAGCTTACAAGAGAGTAAAATTTACATATATATATTTTTTAATTGAATTAAAAAAATATATATATATTTATAGATTTAATGTTATTTATTTTTATCTATTTTTTTATTTTGTACAGTAGGACTAGAGTAATAAATAGATATGCAAATACATAGTAAAGGAAATCACTGCAAAGCCAACACATACACTCTTTCAGCAAATGTTAAAGCAACAAAAAAAGTGGGCGTAGATAATTAGGAGTTCGGGGCACTGGCTCCACAAAGCAATCAACCCTTAGCCCTTCCTTGAGAGTAAAGACACTCTAAATCTATAAATGGTGCTTTCAATAGTCCACCCTTTAGTTCTAATTAAGCCCTTCTAAATAAATGTGCCAGCCGAAACACATTACTATCCGATTCCAGATGTCGGACTCCCAGGATTCAACAGAAACACCTACAAAATCAAAAGTGCAACTTGAACATTTAAAAACCTTTGACATTTTAGTTGGCACCCTCTTCAAATACACTGCACACCACTGTGCAGCTCAAATAAGACCAAAAGAGAAAGACAACTTTTGAGTGATGTGTGCAAAATGAAAATATTGAACCCTACTTAATTGAATAAAACCCTTTTATTGGGTATATACATTGTAGATATATGGTTTGTAATCACAAAATACACGTGGGTAAAGGTTAAAAAAGAAACCTCTCTCAAATGTCATTGATGGAATAAATCAAGAAACATATGAATTTAAAATCTGTTTCATGTTATATTTTGTAAGACTTATTACAAAAAAATATATAACTTATACAAATATGCTTATTTTTAAGAATGTGACTAATAAATGTCTCCCTATGAAATGAAAACATATTTCCCCAAAATGACCTGCAATGCCTGCTAGAGTTGTGAGTTATGATGAGAAAGGAGGGTTTGTAGAAAAAGGGTAGATGAAGAATCAACCCATGTATCAGTGTGAAGAAATCTGTATCTGTGAGAGGAGTTGGAGCTTCGTAAACCAAAAATGTTGAGATCAAAATGGGGCCTCTGTATCATTTCTTCATTGATCTCTTTATAAGGAATTGGGTGAAAGCATCAAGAAGGCATATTCTTTTTTTTTTTTTACAGGGCACTTTGCCCTTACCACTCTGGGAAGGATAAAGATTTGTTAGTCTTGGGAAAACAGCCCCCCCTAAAGACTGAAGAGAAGATATTACTCGAGGATTAAATCACAGTTCAGGAGAAAGGCCAGGCTTGGCCACAAACTCTGAGGTGTAAAATGCCAGGCTGTCATCTGCTTCTGTCTGAGCTATTGAAAACCTAGGGTAGCTTTAGATGAGTTTGAGTTATCAACAAAAAATGTAGCCTTGATTAGGAGCACCCCGGTTTTAACAATCCCTGCACAAACATCTGTTTGTGCACGGAATGTAATTAAAAGCGTGGCGGAGATAACCACCTCAGTATTATCGGGTGCAATAAAGT
The DNA here is from genome assembly GCF_031143425.1 of Pleurodeles waltl. Taxonomy (NCBI): domain Eukaryota; kingdom Metazoa; phylum Chordata; class Amphibia; order Caudata; family Salamandridae; genus Pleurodeles; species Pleurodeles waltl. The sequence goes on from NC_090448.1 coordinate 982,318,905, forward strand.
GCACAGCCCGGATTAATTTTTGGGAGGTCAAAACTAGTAAAAGTAAGAGGCAGGGAAGGCCCAGTAAATACCATAACATGCAGATTTTGGGGGAGAAAGCATGTTATTCCATGTAAAAGGCGACACTCTTAATTATCCCACCCAGAAAATTCCAAACCCTAGGAAATCAGTGTTTACAAGGTGTAATCATTATTGTATAATCCTCTGGGTAGCATTAGCCATAGAGTTTGTGGTTAAAATATTTGGGAGACAACATATACAGATGTATTCCTTTTATAATAACAATGCTTCCGAAAAGTTTTGAAGAGAATGAGGAAGGCAATCTATTTAAAATGTGCTTCTACAGCTGTTGTTTGCTCTATAGTGGATTGTGAGCTACAAGTGCTAGTATGTAGGAGAGCAACATCCCAGACAGCTCTGAAGATGGTGTATAAACAGGTGCATGACCAAGGGATAGGTTTGCCAAATCCGTTCATCTATAAAGTCTCTCAGCTGGTTATCTTTAATGCCAACTCCAATCTTCGCTAAAGACCTAGGGTGTGGATAACCTGGGAGTTGATGGGGAAGAAGTCCTATATTAACATTCTTTAGGAGGCAGCATTGCTACAGAATCACCACAGCAACCGTCTGCAGTTTCCTAGTATATAAATGGGCAACTCAAACGTTTAGGGTGAAAGAAGAGTTCAACGCAGAACACCCAGAGATGGATTGGCACGTTTCTTAGTGAGATTGCCCACCTTGACAAACTTGTGTATTTGTAAAGCACTCATTCACCCTGGAGGGTCTCCTGGCCCGAAGCAAAAGCATTCTGGGTCTGGCCAGGTCTAGCTTGGTTCAAAGTCGAAGAGCTGTGTCTTGACTTTCTTGCAGGATTCAAAAACTGAAGGGTCTTTAGGAGCGATGTAGGGCAAGGTGCACCCTCCACTCTGTGAATGCCTGGGATGTGTGCAAGTAGAAGTCTGGCTCAGCAGAGCCGCCTGGTAGTTTTGTGGAATCTGATATGGCTGTTGAGTTAGCTCAACCCACATGGAACCTTAAAATAACAACAAATATTGGTGATAATAATATCTCAGAAGATCAAAATATCCTATACCATGCCAAAATAAAAATGTAACAAAAAGAAAAACAAAACTATGAATATCCACAGTTAAAATGTGTTGAGATCTTACATATTAGGATGGGTGCTCATTCCACAATATGCCTCAGAGGACTAACCCTGGGTCCTAAAGCCCTTAGTGAAAAGAGGTTGTGTCCACATGTCTCCTTAGGTACAATGTGGAAGCGACTGTATGAAGCTTCCACATTTACTTACATCATCAAGCATAAGCTCACAGATATGATGGTGTTACCATTTTCTGTCCTGAAAAAGATCCAGTTAAATGTATGAAATCTAACACACAAGCATATGGGTCGAAATGTTGACAATCTATACTACTCAGCGCACTAATATATTGATTGCTGTACTCACCCAACTGGAGAATACTTCTACGTTTGTAGCCAGTCCATACATAATGTCATCAACTTTTTTTTATTGTTTTGTTTTACATGCACACTCAGATTTTATGTGTCCTGTGTCTACAGTCACTGCACATGGAGCACCCTGTTTAAGATATATATATATGGAAAATGTCACTTATCCAGTGTACATCTGTTCGTGGCATTAGTTGCTGCAGATTCACATGCTGTGCACATCCCGCCATCTGGTGTTGGGCTCGGAGTGTTACAAGTTGTTTTTCTTCGAAGAAGTCTTTTCGAGTCACGAGACCGAGGGACTCCTCCCATTTTGGCTCTATTGCGCATGGGCGTCGACTCCATCTTAGATTGTTTTCCCCGCAGAGGGTGAGGTAGGAGTTGTGTATGCTAGTAATAGTGCCCATGCAATGGAGTGAATACGTATGTACATAATGTAGTTTAAAGTAATATATTTACAAATTTACAAATGTTGAAGATCAATTTCTAAACGACTACAGGCTCCCGGGGAGGCCGGTGGGCGCATGTGAATCTGCAGCAACTAATGCCACGAACAGATGTACACTGGGTAAGTGACATTTTCCGTTCGATGGCATGTGTAGCTGCAGATACCCATGCTGTGCATAGACTAGTAAGCAGTTATCTCCCCAAAAGCGGTGGTTCAGCCTGTAGGAGTTGAAGTTGTTTGAAACAATGTTCGTAGTACTGCTTGACCTACTGTGGCTTGTTGTGCCGTCAACACATCTACACAGTAGTGTTTGGTAAATGTATGAGGCGTAGACCATGTAGCTGCCTTACATATTTCGGTCATTGGAATATTTCCTAGAAAGGCCATGGTAGCACCTTTCTTTCTAGTTGAGTGTGCCTTTGGTGTAATAGGCAGTTCTCTTTTTGCTTTAAGATAACAGGTTTGAATGCACTTAACTATCCATCTAGCAATGCCTTGTTTAGAAATTGGATTTCCTGTATGAGGTTTTTGGAAAGCAATAAATAATTGTTTTGTTTTTCGAATTAGTTTTGTTCTGTCAATGTAGTACATTAACGCTCTTTTGATGTCTAATGTATGTAGTGCTCTTTCAGCTACAGAATCTGGCTGTGGGAAGAACACTGGTAATTCTACTGTTTGATTCAAGTGGAACGGTGATATGACTTTTGGTAAAAATTTAGGATTTGTCCGTAGAACTACTTTATGCTTGTGTATTTGAATAAATGGTTCTTGTATGGTAAATGCTTGAATCTCACTTACTCTTCTTAGAGATGTGATGGCAATTAAAAATGCAACTTTCCATGTTAAGTATTGCATTTCACAAGAGTGCATGGGCTCAAAAGGTGGACCCATGAGTCGTGTTAAGACAATGTTGAGGTTCCATGAAGGAACTGTTGGTGTTCTTGGTGGTATAATTCTCTTTAGGCCTTCCATAAACGCTTTTATGACTGGTATCCTAAATAGTGAAGTTGAGTGCGTAATTTGCAGGTAAGCTGAAATTGCGGTAAGATGTATCTTAATGGAAGAAAAAGCTAGCTTTGACTTTTGCAAATGTAGTAAGTATCTTACGATGTCTTTGGCAGATGCGTGTAAGGGTTGAATTTGATTATTATGGCAGTAATAAACAAAACTTTTCCACTTATTTGCATAGCAATGTCTAGTGGTAGGTTTCCTAGCTTGTTTTATGACCTCCATACATTCTTGTTTAAGGCCTAAGTGTCCGAACTCTAGGACTTCAGGAGCCAAATTGCTAGATTCAGCGATGCTGGATTTGGGTGTCTGATCTGTTGTTTGTGTTGTGTTAACAGATCTGGTCTATTTGGTAGTTTGACATGAGGCACTACTGAGAGGTCTAGTAGTGTTGTGTACCAAGGTTGCCTTGCCCATGTTGGCGCTATTAGTATGAGTCTGAGTTTGTTTTGACTCAATTTGTTTACCAGATATGGAAGGAGTGGGAGAGGGGGAAAAGCGTAAGCAAATATCCCTGACCAACTCATCCATAACGCATTGCCCTGAGACTGATCTTGTGGGTACATGGATGCGAAGTTTCGGCATTTTGCGTTTTCCTTTGTTGCAAATAGATCTATTTGTGGTGTTCCCCAACTCTGAAAGTAAGTGTTCAGTATTTGGGGGTGAATCTCCCATTCGTGGATCTGTTGGTGATCCCGAGAGAGATTGTCTGCTAACTGATTCTGAATTCCTGGAATAAATTGTGCTATTAGGCGAATGTGGTTGTGAATCGCCCAATGCCATATTCTCTGTACCAGGAGACACAACTGTGTTGAGTGTGTCCCTCCCTGTTTGTTTAGGTAATACATCGTTGTCATGTTGTCTGTTTTGACAAGAATGTGTTTGTGGCTTATTATGGGTTGAAATGCTTTCAGCGCTAGAAATACTGCCAATAGTTCTAAGTGATTTATGTGAAACTGTTTTTGCTGAGTGTCCCATTGTCCTTGGATGCTGTGTTGATTGAGGTGTGCTCCCCACCCTATCATGGAGGCATCTGTCGTTATTACATATTGTGGCACTGGGTCTTGGAAAGGCCGCCCTTGGTTTAAATTTATACTGTTCCACCACTGAAGCGAGGTGTATGTTTGGCGGTCTACCAACACCAGATCCAGAAGTTGACCCTGTGCCTGTGACCATTGTGATGCTAGGCACTGTTGTAAGGGCCGCATGTGCAACCTTGCGTTTGGGACAATGGCTATGCATGAGGACATCATGCCTAGGAGTTTCATCACCATTTTGACTTGTATTTTTTGTTTTGGATACATGGCATGTATTACATTGTGAAATGTCTGAACCCTTTGTGGACTTGGAGTGGCAATCCCTTTTGCTGTGTTGATTGTCACCCCTAAGTATTGCTGTGTTTGACACGGCAGAAGGTGTGATTTTGTGTAGTTGATTGAGAAACCTAGTTTGTGGAGGGTTTCTATGACATACTTTGTGTGTTGTGAACACCGTTCTAGCGTGTTGGTTTTGATTAACCAATCGTCTAGGTACGGGAACACATGTATTTGCTGCCTTCTGATATGTGCAGCTACGACTGCTAGGCATTTTGTAAAAACTCTTGGCGCAGTTGTTATTCCGAATGGCAACACCTTGAATTGGTAATGTACCCCTTGGAATACAAACCTTAAGTACTTTCTGTGTGAAGGATGTATTGGTATATGGAAATATGCATCCTTTAGGTCTAGTGTTGTCATGTAATCTTGTTGTTTGAGCAGTGGGATTACCTCCTGTAATATCACCATGTGAAAGTGATCTGATTTGATGTAGGTATTTAATGTTCTGAGATCTAATATAGGTCTCAGACTCTTGTCTTTTTTGGGTATAAGAAAGTACAGAGAGTAAACTCCTGTTCGTTTCTGTTGGTTTGGTACTAATTCTATTGCTTCTTTCTGTAGCAATGCCTGAACTTCTAGTCCTAGAAGATCTATATGTTGTTTTGACATGTTGTGTGTTTTCGGTGGGACGTTTGGAGGGAATTTGAGAAATTCTATGCTGGATAATTGCCAGTACCCAAGTGTCTGTTGTTATCTCCTCCCAATGTTTGTAAAATTTGCTTAGTCTCCCCCCCACAGGTGTTATGTGTTGGGGATGTGTGACTTGGAAGTCACTGCTTGTTTTGAGGAGTTTTGGGGCTTTGGAACTTCCCTCTATTCTTTTGGAATTGTCCCCCTCTATAATGCCCCCGAAAACTTCCCCGCTGATATTGGCTTTGATAAGTGGGCCTTGTTTGTGAGGTTGTGGCCTCTGTAGGTTGACCTCGAAACCCTCCCCTAAATTGTGTTTTGCAAAAAGTGCCTCTGCTCTGTGGGGAGTAGAGTGCGCCCATGGCTTTTGCCGTATCAGTATCTTTTTTGAGTTTCTCAATAGCAGTGTCGACTTCCGGACCAAACAACTGCTGTTCATTAAAGGGCATATTCAGCACAGCTTGTTGTATTTCCGGCTTGAATCCTGACGTACGCAACCATGCGTGTCTCCTTATTGTTATTGCAGTATTTACTGTCCTTGCAGCCGTATCTGCTTCATCCATTGCTGACCATATCTGATTATTGGAGATACTTTGTCCTTCCTCCACCACTTGTTGTGCCCTTTTGTGGAACTCTTTGGGTAAGTGTTCTATGAAATGCTGCATTTCGTCCCAATGAGCTCTATCGTATCTCGCCAAAAGTGCTTGTGAGTTGGCAATGCGCCATTGGTTTGCTGCTTGTGCTGCAACCCTTTTACCCGCAGCATCGAATTTGCGACTCTCCTTGTCTGGAGGTGGTGCGTCTCCCGAGGTATGAGAGTTTGCTCTCTTGCGAGCTGCCCCGACAACCACAGGTGTTAATTGCTGCGTAATATAAACAGGGTCTGTTGGCGGTGGCTTGTACTTTTTCTCCACCCTTGGAGTTATGGCTCTGCCTTTTACAGGATCCTGAAATATTTGTTTGGAATGTTTTAGCATTCCCGGGAGCATAGGTAAACTTTGGTATTGGCTATGAGTGGAGGATAGTGTATTAAACAAAAAGTCATCCTCAATTAGTTCTGCATGCAAGGTGACGTTATGAAAAGCAGCTGCCCTTGAGACCACCTGCGTGTAGGATGTACTGTCTTCAGGTGGCGACGGCCTCGCAGGGTAACAGTTTGGGCTGTTATCTGATACAGGAGCATCATAAAGGTCCCATGCGTCTGGATCATCTTGACTCACTGCAGTATGAGTCGGGGATTGCATCAGTGGTGAGTGGCTACCGGTGATGTGTGCATTGATGGTGGTGGAGATGGTGGTGGAGTTGTTGGTTTTGCCACCTTTGCCTGTGGCTGCTTGTCCTTTTCTTGAAAGGCAAGTCTTCTTTTCATCTTAATTGGGGGAAGAGTGCTTATCTTCCCTGTGTCTTTTTGAATGTGGAGCCTTCTTTGAGTGTAGTCTGGCTCTACTGATTCAAGTTCTTCTCCGAACTTATGTATTTGCATCTGGGAGGACAACCCCTGTTCCTCTGTGTAGGAACCTGTTTTCAGTTCTGAGGCTGGATGTTTCGGAATCGAAACCTTTTCGGTCGCCTTTTTGGGCTCTGAGGAAACCTTCTTTATTTTCGGCATCGTGGTGTCTCGGTGCCGACCCATTTCGGTTCCACTGTCTCGGTGCCGAATCTGCTCGAAGCTGCTGTCTCTGGCCCGAGATTGCTGTGTGGCGGTATCTCGACCAGAGTCGGATGACTTCGCCACAAGCGTGCCCTTTTTCGGTGCCGATGATCAGTCACCTATTTTTCGGTCTAAGCCATGGCCTGTTGGCGGTGGCGTCCCCTGGGCTTTTGTTGTCTACTCATGAGTTTTATGTTTTGACGTCTTACTCACGGTTTTCGGCATTTCTTCGGGATCGAGCTCGTCCGAGTCCGATTCCTGGATGGAGAAGGTTTCTTCTTCCTCCTCGAAACGCCCTTGTCCTGTCGGCGCCGACGCCATCTGCAGTCTTCTCGCTCTTCGGTCTCTTAATGTCTTCCTCGACCGAAACGCTCGACAGGCTTCACAGGTATCCTCCTTGTGCTCTGGAGACAGACACAAGTTACAGACCAGATGCTGATCTGTATACGGATACTTGTTATACATTTTGGGCAGAAGCGGAATGGGGTCCGTTCCATCAGCCTTGAAGAGACACATGGCCAGGCCGACCAGGCCCAGACGGGGGATCGAAAAAACCCCGAAGGGCCACCGGAGCTCTTCAAAAGTCGGTGTCGATCTGTTGTAACTAACCCGATACCGAACGCAAACAATACCGACGATTTTTCCGAAATTCTAACTAACTTTCCGACCCGAAACACGGAGCGAAAAGGAACACGTCCAAACCCGATGGCGGAAAAAAAACAATCTAAGATGGAGTCGACGCTCATGCGCAATGGAGCCGAAATGGGAGGAGTCCCTCGGTCTCGTGACTCGAAAAGACTTCTTCGAAGAAAAACAACTTGTAACACTCCGAGCCCAACACCAGATGGCGGGATGTGCACAGCATGTGTATCTGCAGCTACACATGCCATCGAACATACATATATATATATATATATATATATATATATATATATATATATATAAAATGTCACTTACCCAGTGTACATCCGTTTGTGGCTGTAGTGCTGCAGATTCATATGCTGTACATATATTCCACCATTTAGTGTTGGGATCGGAGTGTTACAAGTTGTTTTTCTTCAAAGAAGTCTTTTCTCGAGCCACGGGATTGAGTGACTCCTCCTCTCGGTGATAGTGCGCATGGGCATCGACTCCTTTGTAGGTTGTTTTCCCGCAGAAGGGTATAGGAAGGAGTGATAGAGTGTACAACTAAATGTAATAAGTAAAATAGATGTCCATGCAAATGTAAATATATATATACATTTGTACAAATAAGCACGGCAACAACTACAGGCTTCCGGGGAGGAGGGAGGGTGTATGTGACTCTGCAGCACTACATGCCACGAACAGATGTACACTGAGTAAGTGACATTTTCCATTTGATGACATGTGTAGCTGCAGATACAAATGCTGCACATCCTTCTCCCAATAAAAAAGGCAGTCTTTCTCCCAATAAAGCGGTGGCTAGCCTGTAGGGGTTGAAGTGGTTTGAAATAGTGTTTTAAGTACTGCTTGACCAACATTGGCCTGTTGCTTTGATAATAAATCCACACAGTAATGTTTTGTGAATGTATGTGGTGTGGACCATGTAGCAGCTTTGCGTATGTCTGCCACCGGCATGTTTCCTAAAAATGCCATGGAAACACCTTTTTTTCCTAGTGAAATGTGCTTTAGGAGTTATCAAAAGATGTCTTTTTGCTTTAATGGTACATGTTTGAATAAATCTTACAATCCATTTAGCTAATCCTTGTTTAGAGATAGGATTTCCTTTATGTGGCTGTTGGAAAGCCACAAAAAGCTGTTTAGTTTTTCTGAACTCTTTTGTTCTATCAGCATAGTACATTAGAGCTCTTTTAAGGTCAACAGTATGAAGAGCTCTTTCAGCAGTTGAGTCTGGCTGTGGGAAGAAGACTGGAAATTCCACTGATTGGTTAATGTGAAAAGGAGAAATTACTTTTGGCAAAAAGTTTGGATTTGTCCTAAGTACAACTTTATGTTTGTGTACTTGGAAAAATGGTTTCTCTAAAGTGAATGCTTGTATTTCACTCACTCTTCTTAATGAAGTAATTACTACTAAGAAAGCAAATTTCCAGGTGAGAAATTGAATATCACATGAATGCATGGGCTCGAATTGTGGTCTCATTAATCTTGTGAGCACATTGAGATTCCATGCAGGAATTGGTGGGGTTCTTGGTGGAATAATGCGCTTAAGTCCTTCCATAAAGGCCTTTATGACAGGGACTCTGAAGAGAGAAGTATGTTGTATGGTTTGTAAGTACGCTGATATAGCAACGAGATGAATTTCAATAGAAGAAAAAGCTGCATTTGCATTTTGTAAATGAAGCAGGTAACATACAATATCTTGTATAGATGCTTTAATTGGATCTATATTTTTGGGCTGACAGTAGTAAACAAACCATTTCAACTTGTTAGCATAGCATTGTCCAGTTGTTGGTTTGCGTGCTTGTTTTAGAACTTCCATACATTCTAATGGAAGGTATAAATATCCAAAATCTATGACATCAGAAGCCAAATCGCTAAGTTGACTACACTGGGATTGGGATGCCTGATTTGACCCTCGTTCTGTGTTACCAGATCTGGTCTGTTTGGAAGTTTGCGATGGGGTACTACTGACAGATCTAGGAGTGTTGTGTACCAGTGTTGTTGTGCCCACAAGGGAGCTATGAATATTATGGTGAGAGAGGTGTGACGCAGTTTGTTGACCAGAAATGGAATTAATGGGAGAAGGGCAAAAGCGTAAGAAAACATCCCTGACCAGTTGATCCATAGAGCACTGCCTTTGGACAAAGGGTGTGGGTGTCTGGATGCGAAGTTTTGGCATTTTGCATTTTCGCTTGTTACGAAAAGGTCTATGTCTGGGTTTCCCCACATTTGAAAGTACTGTTGAAGTACCTGTGAGTGAATTTCCCATTCATGTATTTGTTGCTGTGTCCTGCTCAGTAGGTCTCCTAGTTGGTTGTGTATCCCTGGGATGTATTCCGCTAGCAAATACATCTGATTGTGAATTGCCCATTTCCATATTGTTTGGGCTAGAAGGAACAATTGAGATGAATGTGTTCCCCCCTGCTTCTTCAGATAATACATTGTTGTCATATTGTATGTTTTTACTAAGACTGTTTTGTGCCTGATGAGACGTTGAAAAGCTTTTAGGGCCAGGAACACAGCTAACAATTATAAATGGTTTATGTGATAAGTTAATTGCGTTGGGTACCATTCCCCATGTATGGTTAGGTTGTTGAGATGAGCTCCCAAACCTGTCCTTGGCGCATCTGTTGTCATTATGGTCTGAGGCACAGGGTCCTGAAATGACCGCCCTTTCATTAAGTTGTTGTGATTCCACCATTGTAGAGATTTGTGAGTTTGGCGGTCTAGAAACACTAGATCCTGTAATTGACCCTGTGCTTGAGACCATTGTTGTGAGAGACACTGTTGCAGTGGTCTCATGTTTAGGTTTGCATGCAGTACTATTGCTATGCATGATGCCATCATTCCCAATAGTTTCATGATAAATCTTACTGTGTAACTTTGATTGGGCTTTATCTGTGATGTGAGGTTTTGAAAAGCCTGTATCCTTTGTGGATTTGAGTTGGCTAATGCTTTTTTAGTATTGCGAATCACACCTAGGTAAGATTGAACCTGTGCTGGTTGAAGATGAGATTTCTGATAATTGATTGTGAACCCTAATTTGTGTAGGGTGTTTATTGTGCATTGAGTGCGTTGTTGGCACTGTATAATATTGCTTGAGTTTATTAGCCATTCATCTAGATAAGGAAAGACATGTATGTGTTGTCTTCTGAGGTGACATTTTGTGAAAACCCTTGGAGCTGTTGTTATGCCGATGGGAAGTACCTTGAATTGGTAGTGTTTGCCTTCTATTACAAATCTTAGGTATTTGCGATGAGCTGGATGTATGGGAATATGGAAGTAAGCATCTTTGAGATCTAATGCCGTCATGTAATCTTGTATTTGTAGTAGGAGAATTACGTCCTGTAGAGTGACCATGTGAAAATGTTCCGACAGGATATATAGATTTAGTGGTCTGAGATCTAGAATGGATCTGAGAGTACCATCCTTTTCTGGTATCAGGAAATGAAGTGAATATACTCCTGTTCCCTGTTGTGATATTGAAACCGTTTCTATTGCTGGTTTCAGTAATAGAGATTGTACCTCTTGTTTTAGCAGAACATTGTGTTCTGGGGAGAGTCTGTAAAAGCGAGGGGGAATGTTTGGTGGACTAGAAGTGAGTTCTAGGCAGTAAACATTGTGGATAATTAAAAGTACCCCCTGATCTGTGGTGATGTTTTGCCAGTGAGGGTGGAATTGTTGCAGTCTTCCTCCCACAAGAGACGTGTGGGATGTTGAGGAAGTCATTGTTGTGGTGGAGTGGTGACACTCTTTGAGGTATTACATTTTCCTCTGGTTCTAAAGCGTTGGCCTTTGTAAGAGCCTCTAAATGATCCTCTTGGATGATACTGTTGGGTTTGTTTAGGATGTGAGGTGGAAAGTTTGGGGTTTGAAACCTCCCCTAAACTGCTGTTTGCAAAAGGAACCCCGATAAGGTGTGGTATTTAGGGCTCCCATAGCTTTTGCAGTGTCAGAGTCCTTTCTGAGTTTTTTGATAGTTTTATCAACTTCAGGTCCGAATAGATGTTCCTCATCGAAAGGCATGTTAATAAGCACTGCCTGCTGTATTTCGGGTTTAAACCCAGAGGATCTTAGCCATGCATGTCTACAAATTGTTATGCTAGTGTTGATACTTCTAGCTGCAGTATCAGCTGCGTTGACGGTATATCTAATTTGATTATTAGTGATTGCTTGTCCCTCTTCAACAATTTGTTGTGCTCTTTTCTGATGATCTTTGGGTAAATATTGCACGAACTCTTGTATTTCATCCCAGTGTGCCCTGTCATACCTTGCTAACAGGGCTTGGGAATTGGCAATACGCCATTGGTTAGCTGCTTGTGTAGCTTCCCTTTTACCAGCCGCATCAAACTTTCTACTTTCCTTGTCAGGGGGAGAAATATCCCCTGAAGACTGGCTATTGGCCCTTTTCCTTGCAGCACTAACTACAATAGTGTCTGATGGTACCTGTTGGGTGAGGTAAACTGGGTCGGTTGGTGCAGGCTTATATTTTTTATCTATTCTTGGGGTTAAAACCCTAGCCTTGACAGGTTCCTTAAATGTCTTCACATGTCTAAGCATACCAGGAAGCATTGGTAAACACTGGTAGCGTGAGTTGGTGGAGGATAATGTATTAAAAAGAAAATCCTCCTCCAATGGTTCAGCATGCATCTTAACTCCCTGGTATGCAGCTGCCCTAGAAATGACCTGAGTGTAAACCGTACTACCCTCTAGTGGTGAAGGTTTGGAAGGATAGAGATCTGGGTCATTTAATAGTATAGGATCTGGGTCATACAATTCCCAGGGGTCCAATGTATCTCCCTGTCAGTAGGTGTGTGAGTGTGTTGGTGAAGGCAGTGGTGGTGGGGTAGTAGTTGGTGGAGAGAAAGAAAGCTGTGGCGAATGTGGTGGAGGGAGCTGTACAGGTGATGGCTTCTCCTTTCTTTTAAATATTTTTGCTGGTGGTGGAGCAGTGTCAAGAGTCTCTTGAAATGCTAGCTTTCTTTTGGTCTGTGGAGGAGGTGAAACAATAATTTTCCCCGTCTCCTTATGGATATGTGTCCTTCTTTGTCTACTGTCCATAACCTCCAAAGTTGGCTGGATATCATAGTCCTCAGAATGATTTTCAGATGGTTTTATGCCTTAAGAGGATTGTTCAGTAGTTGTCTTTGACACGTGCTTTAGACGGCTTGAAAGTCTTGTCTCTTCTGTGTAGAAGATTTTTTTCAGCTCCGAAATAATACCTAATCTTTTCGGTCCCGAAGATACCATCTGTGATTTCCGTTCCGAAGCTGGACGTTGAATTTTCGACTCCAAAGAGTGTGGATGTCGGCTCGGAGGTGGAGCTTTTAATGTGTTTGCTTGACTCTGGCACCGAAACAGGCGTGGCCTGTTTATGGGGTGACAGCCATTTTCGGCGCCGAACCAGAGGGTCAGTCGCCGACAATTTTCTTTCAGGTGGAACCATGGCTTTCTGGCAGTGGTGCACCCAAGGACTTAATAGGTCTCTCAGTAGTGGGTGTAGGGGCAGGTGTACTCACATGCTGAGCTGCAGTGATCGGTTGGCTGTCTTCATCAGAGCCGGTGTACTGAATCGAAACAGCCATCTGTACCTGCTCTTTCTCCAAGGTGTTGGTGGACTCCGTATACTTTGACGCCATCTCGAGTCTTCTTGCTCTCCGGTCAGGCAGTGTCTTTTTTGACCGAAACGACCGACAAGCTTCATAATCTTCCTCTCGATGTTCTGGAGAAAGGCAAAGATTACATACCACGTGGTGATTAGTGTAAGGGAATTTCGCGTGGCATTGAGGACAGAATCGGAATGGAGTCCGATCCATCAGGTTATGGCATGGTAGGCCTGAACAGGCCCAAGTAGGGGGCAAGCGCCCAAAAGGGCGTTTTCTTGTTTCCAACGGTACTATAAGATCGATTGCAGATGGAAACACGATCGAAACAATACCGACGGTATAATAAAGTTAATATAAAGTTTCCAAATCGAAAGTCTCGGAGTGAGAGGAAGCACGTCCAAACCTGACAGCGGAAAGAAAACAATCTAACAAACGAATAAAAACAACTTGTAACACTCCGAGCCCAGCACTAGATGGCGGAATATATGGACAGCATGTGTATCTGCGTATATATATATATATATATATATATATATATATATATATATATATTGATAATATATTGTATACAAAATGACAAAACCTATTACAGAAAATATATTCTACCTATGGAGGTGTACAACCATTGTGTGTGTGTGTAAATTTCTTTATAATGATTGGTTAAACTATGTGAAGACTCTTGTTCGACTTCTATCAATTATTTTAAATACATAATTATAGGATCTAAAATAGCCATTGTTGTATGTATTAAATGGCACAGGCACAAGTTTATTCATTTTTTTGTTATTTACCATTCCAAGATTAGATGCCACCTGGAGTGATAAATTAAAAAAAAAAAATTTTACTTGTAGAAAAACATTAAAAAAGAAAGTGAGCAGCCCAACACCAAATGGCATCAGCAAGGCCCTCCTAAAACATTTTATGTAGTACGAGTGGGGAGCAAGCAACAGAGGTGCAGGTGGAGGGAGTGGATTGTGTGGAAGCAATAAGGAGCGAGGGGAACAGACAAGCTTGTGGGTGATGGGGATAATAAAAATCATCTAGAATGGGAGAAGCAATCAGCTGGGTGCAGGGAGGAGAGAGCACCAGAGTGCATGTGGGGTGGGGGTGGACATTTTATGAGGGTTATGCAGCACAAAAAGAAAACACTGTGCAGAGACAAACAAATGGAAGCAAAAGATTAAAGTAGTTCCCTGAATGTGAGCAGTGGAAGGATACAAGTCAGGCTTCGAAAAATCTACTCGCCCACTCGCTATGGCGAGTCATCAGGTCGAGCTATATTTAGGACCTACTCGCCCCTTCTGGGGAGTTGAGAAAGAACAGTTGTTCTGTTCAGGCACAAAGTGAAGGAGCAAGAAAGACGTCTTTAAATCTTGTTCTTGTCTTATTTGCTCCCTGTTGGAGGTAGAGGTCAAAAGTCAGTTTGTCTTACAATTAATTTTCCTTCTGACTTCAGAATTCCAGGATTTTGTCAGGTTTTCCCTAACACACAACATTTAAATAGTTAAGTCAACTGTGCAAACATTTCAAAATATATGTCAGTATTTGTGAATGCCCATAGTTTGTACTTCTGTGTAATGAAAAAAATATTTTAATAGGATGAATACTAATCAGAACATTTTACTTGGTTATGTGCAAAGAATAAATGTGTTCTGAAACCCGATTTTCACAGATTGTTAATAGATTATGTAGTTTTCTCAGCAACGCTGCAAGTTAGTGGGAAGGTTTTTGGGCATTTCTCTGGAATTTTCTAACTGTAAATGACAGTTTGCGACCATATCATGCTTTAGTACTATATTCATTAAAAGTGAGTGTTTAAACAAACCTACAAACACTATTGCCCTGGTAGCAATGCTTTTAGTAAACTATGAGTCAAGTCATGGATCAAGTGTCCCCTATATGGGGGCTAGATTATTTTTTTTACATGGTGCACACTTTTAGTCAGTTTAATCAAACAAGTAAATTTTTTTGTAAAGCAGAAATACTGAGCTCATATATTTGAAGGCAGACTCATATGTGACAATGAAAAATAGCTGACTGTAAACTAAAATGTTTGCTTAGCATCACACAATTTGAGACAAGTTTAAAGGTCAAGTACATTATGGTTATAGTTGAGTAGATTATTCAAGTTACTTGACCTGCAGGGCTAGTAACATTTTTATGATTCTTCGAGGCCTGCAAGTCATCCAAAATGAAGGATGATAAAGAAGTTATGCTCCAGCGGAGGGACAAACAGAAGAAAAGTAGGAAAAGCCATTGAACAAGAAGCCAGCAAATGAAAGTGACAAGAAAACCAACCAACTGTAAGTAACAGGCTGACACAAAGCGTACTGTAAGTTTTTGCTATGGTGCACAAGAGGTCTCTCAGCGGCTTGAAGATGTCTGTATGAGCCGCGTAAAAACGTACTGGCTGAACACCAATTTATTGGCTGGTATTGTGCGTTGCTGTGTTCTCAGTTTCTAACCCACAGAATATCTCTAATTTCTCCTTAGAGTGCTCTGCCTAGTAACCCTTAGAGACAAGTCCTCAAAGAGGCGCTTGTTCCCAAGTTTATGGTCTGGAGGTGCCACACAGTTAGAAGTTACTAGCCCTGAGTCAATGGCTCACTTTATTGATTAGCATAGAATAAAAGCAGTAGTTATATAATTTTACATTTTTAACCACTGTTTTGACTATAAAAGCCTCATATTTTCCAACATGCCCATTTAGGAGCATTGCTGTATTTTAGGATTAAAACGCCTAGTGTGCACACTGCCACATGAAACCTCACAGATAACAGAGCAGACTATATTCACACGGTCAGTTGCCCACTTCAATGTTTCTTTAGGGTGTGAGCTGCACACTGCTTAAACTGTAAGGCTCTTAAAGGAGTGGTTCCGAATTTGTAATTCCATCTCAAATCGTGTAAATATTTTCCATTCTAAGTATTGTGTTACATGTGGATTCAAGTACTTTTGCTTTTTTAATAAAAAAATAAAATAAAAAAATAATTGGATCAAAAGTAATTTATTGTACGTTGCTCAGTCCTGAGTTTGTAGCCCTAACCACCTTAAGTCAGTCTTGGGCTGCTCTGTCTTTATACCCTGAGTCAGGTTTTACATTGTAAACTCTGACAACTGCACTGTGAAGGAAGTCTGTGTTGTGACATCTCTGAGAAGTGGAAGATGAATAGCTTCTACATGGTGAACTGAGACAACTAGAACAGAAAGAACTTCATATTGTGAACCACTTGACAAATATCACAGCACTGAAATAAATGTTGCTGAACACTAAGATCTTCTGACAGATCACTGGAAGCACCTTTTCTTTTTAAAAGTAAAAACACAAGACAGTCATAAAAAAATTATGGTGCACTTTGTGGGGTTCCTTAACATTTATTTAACCCCTTTAGTTTATTGAAGTTGTTCTTTTCGCTTTACTTTTTCTTTTACCTATGCTGTTGATATTTAATTACTGATGTAACAAATTGATAGTAATCCGGACTATCCCCTTAAACTTTGGGAATGTTTTCCTTCATTGTCATATTTCATGGCAACTAACTTTTTGAAGTTGAATACATATATAATGGAGTTTATGGTTTTACTGAATCATCATTAGACATGGTCCTCCACCTTGTGGTCAATGGCTCTTGGCCCATGGTATTATGACGAAAACTGCTGGTGTTTCTATCACTGCTATCTCACCTTCTGCCCATATGTCAAAAAAATTACTGGAACATTGTACTCTTTTGAAGAGCTTAAGGAAAATTATTTCTTGCCTCCAAGTTGAAGGGAGAAGGCTAATGACCCAAGCAGCTTTCTCACCCTGTTTAGATTACAAGAATGCAATCTTGTTTGGCTTACCTAACTATCTCATCTGTCACCTTCAGACA